>NC_079289.1:60024567-60650220 GCF_023638135.1 Falco biarmicus | reverse complement strand
AGTCACAGAAGATTTCCAGGAGGCTGGAGAGCCTTAAACTCCTAGACAGCTCCCTGCAGTTGTGCAGATTTGCTAATACTCTGGTTTAAAATAAATATCATTTAAAATTTGCTACTTATTGAAATGTTTTTATGTTAAGAAAGATCTAAGAATGTGATGTTGCATTAGTTCAACTTGCACAGCCATAGCATCTTTGATATTTTTCTCTCTAATCAGTCTAATATGCACCAAACATCCTTATTTTGCTGTACATATTTTGAGATTATATTGTTAAAAAATTTTTGTACTGTTGTTCCAAAATACAACTCAGTTCTACACTTTCTTTTTGATCTGTGTGCAGATGTAGATATATAAAACACAAATACAATACACATATACATGTACATCAACATATTATACATATACACATATCTATTTTATATAGGAAAATCAAAGATCATACTGGGATAGACAGTGGAAGACTTACAGGAATGATGAACTTAAGATCGAGTCTTACATAATTAAATAGAAAAATAAAAATAAGTTTACTGGCCAGGCTAGGTTCTTGTATGAATACGCAGTCGCATACACCTTAGTGATTGGTCGTATGCAGCTCTAAGCTGAGACACAATGTACTCTGACGTAAACTGGAGGAAAATAATACAGAAAAATACAGGCTAAAAGTGTAAGTCTACAATTAACGTTACAGTGGCACATGAGGTAGTCAACTTAATGTACTCCATCAAAAGAGACTACCCACACAGAAATTGCACTTCGGGCACTGATTTAATAATTTTATCCTAAATGTAATTTCCTAGAACATTCAAATATGTATGACATTTTAGGAGACAAACACATTGATTTGGGGATGAAACAAAAGTTTAATTTATTGAGCTATTGATGTATTGCTAAATTCCTAATATTGGGGAACTTAGAGCTTTTCACCTTAGTGCAGTCACATAAATACCAGTTTAGAAAACTCTAGCTCTGCAATACTTTTTCAGATAGCTGATACTTCAAGGCAAAACTTCTAGCATTTATAGCTTAATACACATGCAGTCAAAATGAATTTCATTCTATTCTTAACTCCAAAAACATAAACTTCAAAAGATTTAGAAAAGAAGTCTGTTACAGTGATCTGCTTCTGTAGTAGGAGTATGGCATAGCAACAATATACCTGCTGTATGTAAGGACTAGTTAATTAATTTGCTTGCTCTTTTATTTTTATTCTTTCTTTCTTTTTTTTCTTTTTTTTTTTTCATACTATATATATTTCTTTGAATTCAAACTCATAAAAAACTGTTGATGAGATTCAGCTTCAGACGAACAGTTTTTGACTCATAATATTTCAAAAAACACATTTCTGGAAACTTTGCTATATTAAATCTTATTAATATAGGGGTCTGGCACAGTCATTATTGAGTTGTCATCATAGTCTACAGGATATAAATCTAAAAAAATGCCTCCAGTATAAAGAGAATTCTTTATTAAAACCACCTTTCTTTAAGACTATATTACATCAATATGTGAATTTTGTGTGAGCAGGGCTCCCTTTTATGTCACCATGGTTGGTCAACTGCCTGCTTGTGTTGCATCAGTAGCAGGGCTATTAGAGAATGTAAGCAGCCTGACAAAGTTACCTTTTAAAGAAAAGCTTGCCAAACCAGTGATCCCAGGAAGATCTTCATTAAAGTGAATGGAGTATCTGCCTATTTCATTATTTAATTTTTTTTCAGAACTCGAGGAGTGAAATATTCTAGAGTGATTCACTTTCCTAATCTTTGATAGCTTCTTACTTAATAGTCCAAGTCTGATTCTGTATGTATCCCAAGCAGATAACGCTAAAAAGCACTAGCATTTTTACGTCCATGTCTGGTCATCATCTTACTGTTTGATGTTACTTTGGCAAAATTCTCTACGACATTTAAAATGTTCTGCTGCGGGTAGCTAAAGACTGTATAATGACAGAGTCATCGGTTTTATCAGGGCACTCTGCTTAGTAGGCATGGATATACAGAATATATCCATAAGCAAATCTAAATGTAATTAGACACCAGTACCAAATACATATTTCAAATTCTGTTATCCAAAATATCTGCAAGTTAAAGCTGACTTGCAGGGACACCAAACATGTATGGCAAGTTACCAGTTAACATGCTTCCACTGAAGCTGATCACTAGTACATACATACTGCTCTCGTAACTAACCTCTGGATTCAAAGTATGCACTATGTTATGTGTCCAGACCCCCTAGGCTGCCAGTTTAACACAACTTTTTTAGAATTTTCCTATAAGAATCTACTCAAAAAATTTTTCAATGCATGAGCAAATGTATGAGGAAATTTTTAGGCTGTCTTCCTTCAGCTCAGGGAAGTTGCCATCTGTTTCAGTCATGCAGGAGAAGAGTTCACCTAACAGTAGCTGACATCTGAATTCCAGAGCTGTTGAAGCAACATTTCCAAACCTCTATGTCAGTAATTGGATAGCTAGAAACAATAATTAGGTGCTGCGTTTCTAATTAACAACAGCTTGATGGGTATTACTTTTTCTCTCGTTAAATAGCAGAATATGTAGGGTTCCATCCCATTCTAAAATACAAAAGATGCACTTAATTAAAATAAAAAAATAAATTGCTAAGTCTATCCTTTAAATAAATTTGTCCAGCACTGCTAATAAAAATACCATATGACACAAGGATAGATCATATACCTCCGAATTTTTAAATAAAGTGATTTGTCTTTAAACACCTTGTTTCTTGAATAACTTGATTTTCTGAAGCAAGACAAGAAATTTCCTCAAGCTCTACTCAGCTCATGGCTGCTTTATACTTATATGCAACAGGCAGAATGAAGTGATCTTTTCCAATTCTTAAGAATATGCTTCTCCACAGGACTAAATGCTGTGCCTGTTTTCTTCACTGTATCTGTGATCATTTGTGCTGTGAATAAAAGTGCAGGGAAGGTCTTGCTATTAAGCTGCCAGAAATTACATCACAGTTAGACAAAAGACTTGGCGAAAAAAATGGGCTCGTGTTGGGAGAAAACCAAACATTTTCACAGGTGACTTGGCTAAAGATTTGGTTTAGCAAAGACCTTTTTTTTTCTCCTTTGAAAGAAACTGAAGAGGAAAAAAAAAAAAGAAATAAAGATTTTTCAATTATTTGTAAAAGATCAGAGAGAGGAATTACTTTAGGAAAATTGTCTAGAAATATATCATAAAGTAAGTATGCCAACATGGACATCTGAATAAAAGTAGACAGGAAGCAAAAATAGCCATCATTATAATCAACAAAAAAGGGCCATGCTAAAAATAGAAGCAAGTTCATGAATCCATGTTCTAAAAACTCTAACAGCATATTTGAAGAGCAAAATAATACTCATCTTGCCACTCAGTGTGATCTCTGGTTTAAGCTCACATTAAGTTGGTGTCTTTGTAAAGGCAACAAATAAGGGAATTCTGGATTCTTAGGGGGTATTTTTTAATTATTATTATTATTAATGATATTATAAATATAGTTGAAGATTTTAATATAAACTATAACTTAGGTTAAAGACCTGTCTTTATACTGAAGAACCCTTTTGATCATTTATATCTTTCTTACAGTTTAATTTGCCAGAATTCATATTTGGCCAGGTGCATTCTCTGCCTAAACATGGCTTTTTAATATAGCCTTCTAAGGAAATATATTTTCTGAGATAATGTTCATCTTTGTTTCACTCCTTCCTTTCGCCCAAGGTGCTGAGTGAAATGGCATTGAGTTGTACTTAACTATTTAAATAAAGATTCCCTACAATTTCTTTCTCTTCAAGCTGTAAAGAATTAATTTTTCAATTTAATTTCGTAATAATGCACAAATTACATTTGTGTGATTTTTTTAAAGGATAATTATTTTCATTCTATTTTTTCAAGAAGAATTTAGTCTAAAAATATTGAGAATTATCTTATGAATACTGAAACCATAGTTATGTAGGCAGTCATTGGAAACAGTGATATACTAGTCTTTAGATTATTTTATATATTAAGAAAGAACTTTTGAGTTACAGTTCATTTCACGTGTGGCCTAAAATTTATCAGATGAGTTCCTATTGCTCGTGACTCCTTATAACAAGTATTAAGGACTTTGCAGTGTATGCTCTCGGATTCATTGCAGAAAGGAATCCCACCACTACTTCTGCAATTAAAAAAAAAACATATTAAGGATATTTTTTTCTTTCACTTACAATACTAGAAAATAAAAACAACTTTTAAATCAACAAATTTCTAGTTTATTTAAAACTATATAGTAGATCCACTGTGAGGTAAGAATGAAACTTTCCCTGTCCTTTCCTGCTCTTTTATGTCAAAAGCTATGCTGAATTCTCAATTTTCCATTTTTTCTGTGATGTACATATATAGTTTAGATACCGCCTGAGTTTACATCCTTTCTTCACACTTGCAGTAAATTAAATCAAAATTCTTGCAGATATTTGCAAATGAATTGCCTCTATTTAAAATAATATTTTTTATTACAGTGATAATACGGGTAATTATATAAGGAATAATTGTTCCCTTACATTCTGTTATTCTTTTTGTCATTAGTCCTTCCATAAATGGTGCAGATTTCAAGAGGACTAGTAAACATTTTCTCAAAATGTATGAAACTTTCCTAGTTATTTTTTACAAAATTTAAATATGGTGAAGTATTCTGCATTTTTAGTGAAAATGAATGGTGTAATTGTCTAACAACAAAATACTGTTTTGTGTTCTTGCTTCATGTTTGCTGTGTAAACATGGAAGTCTAAATTCTAGTTGAGGAAAAGGTACAGTTATGTCTAAGATTTCCAAATATAAAACCTCTAAATTTTGTTTTCAGTTTTACTAATGAAGTCACAGCATATGAGCATAAGAAATGTACAAAGTAGATCAACAGTAAATAATTTATAATGATAAACTATAATCTAGACATTCAGCTGTTTTTTGGAGGGGTTGGTTTTTGTTGTTGTTTGTTTGTTTGCTTTTTAAACCACATTCTGAGTGGAAGTTCCTTGGAACCACTTTACATTGTGGAGTTGATGTTCCCTGGAAGAAGAGAAATATTTTTTGCACCAGCATACAAACTTGATATAACTCTTCGTCTGTCAGTTTTCAGACACAGTAAGGCTGAGTCCGAGTTTTAGTGTATATATATAAGTTTAAGTCTATCGACTTTGCAGATGATTTTGGGCACTAACAAAAATGTAATATGAATGAAGTATACCCCGTGCTGATAGTCTAAACCAAAACAATTAACACAGGCAACCATTCTGGCTGTCTCTGCCAAAATTTTCAAAGACAGAGGTATTACCATCAGAGACATTATCGTCAACTTTCCTAACAATTTCAAATAATGAGTTTCAAGAACCTTTAGTTTAAATTTATATAAAGTACCTCTTTGCCTTATATTGCTTTTTACTTAGATTACTTTTGATACTGCAATATTAAGACCTTGGAAATGGTTTCACAAAGCATTTTAAGGAGGTACAGGGAATGTTTATGAAAGCAACAAACTTCTAATTTTTATGGCCAGTCTACAAATTTCAATGTCAGTGTATTAAGAATGAATGCTATGTTTCTGTGTTTTATGGGGCAGTTCATATAGAGGAGGTTGGAGGTGCATGTAGGTTTTGCATTTTCAGGTCCACTTCGAACAAATAGCTGAGGAGAAAATAGTTGTGTATAAACGTAAAGTAAGAAATAGGTAAATGGAAAAAAAAAACCCAACAGCCAACAACCCCCCACAGATGTTCTTGCTACTTTTCATATCCCAACATACCAATGTACAGTACTTTATTCTTGAAATTTATTCTGATGGACAAAACCTCAGTCTTTCAAACAAAAAAATTACAGATCAAGGTGAGGTGTGCTGCTGGACCTTGTACTAACAGGACTGGCTGGGGATTTGAAGGCTGGGGGCAGCCTTGACTGCACTGACTATGAGATGGTGGAGTTCAGGATCCTGTGTGGAGAAAGAAGGGCAATAAGCAGGATTGCAGCCCCAGACTTCAGGAGAGCTAACTTTGACCTCTTCAGGGACCTGCTTGGAGGTATTCCATGGGTTAGGACTCTGGAATTGTGTGGTTTAACACAAGCTGGCAACTAAGCACCACATGGGGGGGGGCAAGAGAGCTGTCTAATATTCAAGCATTGCTTCCCATAAGCTCAAAGCTGGTACATCCCTATGAGTAAGCAATCAAGCAAAGGCAGCAGGAGGCCTGCATGGTTCAGCAAGGAGCTTCTGGCAAAGCTCAAACAGGAGAAGGAAGTTTACGGATGTGGAAAAAAGCCACTTGGGAGGAATATAGGAATGTTGTCAGAACATGCAGGGAGGCAATGAAGGCAGCTATGGCCGGTTTGGAATTAAATCTGCAGAGAAATGTCAAGGACAAGAAGGGCTTCTTTAAGTATATCAGCAGGGAAGGGATGACTAGGTAAAATGTGGGCCCGCTGTTGAATAAGGTGGGTGTCCAGGTGAAGAAGGACACAGAGAAGGAGGAGCTACTGAATGCCACCTTTGCTTCAGTCTTTACTGCCAAGGCCTGCCCTCAGGTATCACAGACCCTGAAGGCAAGAGAAAAAGTCTGGAGAAAAGAATTTTTTTCCTTGGTTGAGGAGGATCACATTAGAGATCACATCAGCAAACCTGACATCCACAAACCTATGGGCCCTGATGGCATGCACCCCTGAGTGATGAGGGAGCTGGCAGATGTTACTGCTAAGCCACTCTCCATCATCTTTGAAAAGTCATGGAGAACAAGAGAGGTGCCTGAGGACTGGAGGAAAGCCAATGTCACTCCAGTCTTCAGAAAGAGCAAGACGGAGGAGCCAGGAAACTACAGGCCGGTCAGCCTCACCTCCATCCATGGAAAGGTGATGGAACAGCTCATCCTGGAGGTCATCTCTAAGCATGTGAAGGAAAAGAAGGTTATCAGGAGTAGCCAACATGGATTCACCAAGGGGAAATCATGCCTGACCAACCTAATAGCCTTCTATGATGGAATGACTGGTTGGGTAGATGAGGTAAGAGTGGTGGATGTTGTCCACCTTGACCTCAGCAAGGCTTTTGACACTTCTCCCATAACATCCCCATAGGTAAGCGCAGGAAGTGTGGGTTAGATGAGTGGGCAGTGAGGCATTTTGGGAACTGGCTGGTGGCAGAGCTCAGAAAGTTTTGTTCAGCAGCACAGAGTCCAGTTGGAGATAACTAGTGGTGTTCTCCAGAGGTCAGTACTGGTCCCAGTCCTGTTCAACTTACTCAGTGACCTGGATGAAGGGACAGAATGTGCACATGATGATACAAAACTGGGAGCAGTGGCTGATGCATCAGAAGGCTGTGCTGCCATTCAGTGAGACCTGAACAGGCTGGAGAGCTGGGCGGAGAGGAACCTAATGTGGTTCCAAAAAGGCAAGTTCAAGGTACTGCACCTCGGTAGGAATAACCCTGTTTAGCCTGGAGAAGACTGAGAGGGGATCTTATCAATGCCTACAAATATCTTAAGGGTGTGTTGAGAGGATGGGGCCAGGCTTTTTTCAGTGGTGCCCAGTGATAGGACAAAGGGCAATGAGCACAAACTGCAACAGAGGAAGTTCCATCTGAATATGAGGAAGAACTTCTTTACTTTGATGGTGACAGAGGACTGGAACAGGCTGCCCAGACAGATTGTGGAGTCTCCTTTTCTGGAGACATTAAAAACCTGCATGGACACACTTCTTGCAACCTGCTCCAGAAGAATCTACTTTAGCAGGTGGTTGGACTAGATGATTTCCAGAGATCCTTTCCAACCCTAACCTTTCTGTGATTCTGTGATTCCATCAGTTAAACACATTATGTATATAAAACATATTTTTGAGCCTGATCTCATTATTGTGGTTATGCAAATACAAATGAAAGCTTAGTCATTGCTTTGGAAATTCCAAGTTGGTTTGTTGCTTTTTTTTTTTTAACTCAGGCACTGTACATGAATTTATACGTGGATGTCTTTTGGGATGAACTACTTCAAAAAGCATTAGTAATTAAGTAATATTTTTGGTCTTTGTCTTTATGTCAAGTTATCTAGTTTGTCTCAGTAAGAAGTGATCACCTACATGGCATGCAAAGTCCTCTTTTAAATACTGCAAACTAGCTTCAGGCTGGATGATTTCAATAATTGTAAAGATTTTTTCTGTGAAATTTACCATTCATCAAATTTCCTGTGTCATTTTACATCTCAGTGACTTTACCAGTCTTTTGTCTAGATGAATGTTGAGTTGCCACTATGCTTGGGATTTTGTTCTTGGGATTTACTTACTGCTGAAAGGGGAAGCTTTCCTACCCTTCTCCCAACACTCTTGTGGAAGGCCAGGAAAATTTTCTAGTAGGATCAAGGATATAATCCAAGAAAATGGGAAAGGATGACCACCCTTTCACATTTATGAGTTTTTACAGACTAGAAAGTTTCCCCAGTGCTTTTGCATAGCTACTGGACTCAACCCCCTGTCAACAGAACTATTATGGAAAGCAGCCTACCATTAGTTGACTACTCCTCCTTAGCTGTACAGTTGCAGCTGCAGAAAGGAATCTGCAAACTGTACTGCTTTTTGAAGCAGTATTAACTTTTTAACAAACATCTGCATCAGCACCCTCAGGATCAGCCACAGGTGACTATGATGTGGAAAGCCACATCTCAATTCCAGTGGTATGCCTTCTCTCCCCACAAATTTTAACAGTGTCCTTAAGATACTGAGCTCCAACAGAGAGATTTCCAAATGGTCCCACACAAAGAAACAGATGCAGTGACTCTAGTGCTTTTCTACTTCCCTCTCAATTTATGCTTATGTGGTTTTTCCACTTCTGGTCCTCCAAGAAATGGTGAAAAATTTGAATTCAAGGACATCACTCTGTCTTTATATCATTATTTGATATGTTGAGCTAGGATATCCCCTGAAAAAAAAAAAAAAAGCAAAAAAAAAAAAAAAAGCTTTTGAGATCTGTCAACAAAAGGCTGTGTAGCACAAGCAACCTTGGTTCTGCCAGTTAGAAAGCATTTGGACTTCCTTCAACCCTTTTCTATTTTTATGGCTCTCTACATTCTGACTACTAAGTAAAACAGGATTCTTTCAAATTCCTGGGCATTTTGCCATCACTTTGGGCCATGGGGCCTATAAAAATCATTAGCAATACATAAATTTTATCCAGTGGGCTTTCCTGAACATGTGCAAATGTTCATAAGGTTAGAGAACAGAAATCCATATGTTGTATTTTACACGCTTGGAATGCATTGAGTTTAACTAGTTTTGAATAAGTTCATATGAATATCCTAACATTTTTATATCAAATTAGAACACATGTGGTTCAAGGACCACAATAAGAATTCTGATTAAATAAACAGATTGCTATTACATTCCAGCAGATAAAATCAATCACTGTAAAAAGCACCGCTTTTTCATCTTTACTGTATTATAGTAACACTAAGCTACAATACTAATGAAATATACAGATTTTCTTAAGTGGAATTTTGCCTTTTTTAAATTAGAAAGTTTCCATCTTTACCAGAGTTAACATTTCCTGTAGCAAAGCAAGACATTTGAGACATTTGGGGTGTATGGGGTGTATGTGTCCTGAAATCTAGTATTCAATGAAAACTTTTATAGGATATTTTGAACCAATTTTAACACAGGTATAACTTCCTTTCTTAACATGATCAACTTACCTGACTTATTCAGTAAGAAGTACAGACTATTGTTTAACTATAAGTTTGATAAATGTGGGAAAAGATACCTTATTTTTGTCATGTCTTCGCACTATTTTGAATAGGCAAGATAATTAATATTTTGTTTTGGTTTTCTATGTGTTTTTGTGGTTTTGTTGGGGTTTTTTTCTAGACTAGTGTCAAGTAGAAACATATTTTTAATGTGAAAGTAAAAACAGCATAAGCAATCTGGAAACTTAAAAATACCAATACCTTACCAGCAACTGAACTACTAACATGTAAACATGTTGGGTCTGAAATATGACACTTAACAGAATTCCACAGACATTGCTTTATAATGATAATATTTCACCGAAAGCTGTGCCATAGCAAAACCGAGCATTTAAACATCCTACAGCATATTTTGGGAGTACACTTGAAAATCATTTCTTAGCTGGGGGTGGGGTGGGGGGATGGGGGTTGGAGTTAAATGGAACTGAAGCTGAGCTTTTCTATAATTACATTTTGTTGTGGCTTCAGCTATGCACCTATATGCAACCACTCCAAAACCATTTCTTTCTTTGCAGTAGTAGTTTTTAAGAAGGGTAGGACATTATTATACATGGAAGCCTTAAGACAAAGCTGTCTTGAAACAGAGATGAAAACTAACCACTAAAATTATTTTGCCTAAGAGTCGGAATTACTAGGACGACACTAAAATGATTATCAGTGCAAGCATACTTTAACATTAGTGGCTGTTAAAAAAAAAACAAAACCACAACCAAACCCAAAATCAATCAACTACCCCCCACCTTTCTAAGACCTAACAAAGGTATTATTGAAACCAACTGTTGCTGTAATGTCAAAACACCAGCAATGTTAGGAAAGAATAAAAAAAAAAAAAAAAAAAAAAAAAAAAAATTTGCTATTTTAAGACATTTTCTTTGGCCTGAGGAGATTCTTAATTTTGTATATGTCATGATCTCAAGTTATCACTGTGTCCTGGTTTCAGCTGGGATGGAGTTAACCACCTTCTCAGGAGCTAGCAGCTAGCATGGTGCTGTGTTTTGGCTGTGGTGTGGGACTTTTCAGTTCCCCAGGCCTTGTTAGTGAAAAGGCTGGAGGGGCACAATGAGCTGGGAGGGGACACAGCCAGGCCAGCTGACCAGAACTAGCCAAAGGGATATTCCATACCATGGGACGGGCTGAGCCTGGTGTATATACCTGGGGGCTGGCCGGGGCGGGGGTCGTTGCTCGGGGACTGGGTGGGAGCAGCTGCGCGGTGCAACACCGGTTCCTCCCCTCCCGTCCTCTGGGTTTAGTCTTTCCCATCCCCTTTTCACTGTAACTGTTACTGTCACTGTTGTTATGATTGTTCTTTCATTTTTGTCCTGTTTCAACTATTACATTGTTCTTATCTCAGCCCTGGAGTTCTACATTCCAACTCTCCTCCCCATCCCTCGGGGTGAGGGGGAGCAAGCGGCTGCGGGGTAATGAATCACCATCCGGGGTTAAACCATAACACACTGAAAATTTTGGATCCTTATACTGATTCCAAATGGCTGTAGAGGGAATGTACTGCATTTGTGTTCCTCTCAAAGTCATCATGACCAAAGTTTTCTAATCTGTGCATTGGTGTGAAAACACACTGTCCTTATAAAAAATGAGCATTTTCCTTGCATTCTGTAATAGTATTTAATCTGGGTAGATTGTCAAGCTAATTTGTCTATATATCCTGTTTCTCTTCAGTTGTTAATAATACCTTTCTTAATTTATTGTGTAGTTTTCAGCAGCGTAAGAGTGATTTTTTTAAAACTACTTATGTAATTTAGCTTGGCTAACATGTACAGTATGCTATCAAAAAAGGCAAAGCAAAGGTGAAGCAACTTGCGCATTGACTGGATACCATTAGAAGTACAGCTCTGATAAAGGGTACATTTAATAAATTATTTTTTAAAAAAACAATATTTTAATTTTTTTTCTCAGATAATTCCATATTTAAGAAGTGTAGAAATATTGTCAACTAACCATCTAAGCATGAGAAGCACAAAGCACAGTTAAAAAATTGAGTGACCATATCCTGGGAAAGTTACACTAACTGCAACGGGAAACTTGAAAACATAAGGTATTAATGGATCAGCCTTTCTAAGCACGAAAAATTTAGTTTTATTTCTGTATTTATTCATCAGTTGCTTACTTAAAATCACATTCAACCTTATTGCTTTCAAAAAGCTCTTCACTTCAAATTTTTACTTGATTATTCAGTTTGTGCCTATTGTTTATGGGTAAAATGACAGTCATTCAAGTCTAATTCAAATCAACTTAGATGACCCATGTTTTAAGAAAGTGGATCAATACTTTAAAAATAATTGATCCCTTGGAAACATCTATAGGATTATCAAGTAAATCATATATATATACACACACACATACATATTTTTTTAATAACAACATTTCAAATAATCTTCAAAAAATGTTTTTATTATTACATGCTGTGGGACTTTCCAAAAGAAAGGGTGTCTTTTTTATTAGAAGTCTATAACATCATTGAGATTGTCTATCATTCCTCTCAATAAAAAATACAGGGAACAGTTTTAGAACACAAACAGGACAGAAGGGGTATGTAGTGTATGTGCATATTAACGTATACATAATGTGTACGTGTGATATCTATACATATACATATAACATACATTATTTTTTTTCTCTACTGTTTATCATTTTCCTGCACCCAGTAATTAAACATACCAGAGCTTCATGCTGACTGATGACATGTTGGACTAACCATTACATGCCTTCCAGCAGCCCTTGCTCACAGTACAGCCCGACTCATTTATGAGGTTACTATGTAAGTGTTCACTAATAATAGTAGTGTGTAGTGAGCTAAAAAGTGCTGGCAAGCACTAAAATGGAGTAAAAAGAATGATCTGAATTGTCACTTACCATCTCTTGTATGTAATTATCTTCTATTACATTAGCAGAGTAATTTAATTGTTGTGGATGTTGGTACCTGTAATCACATAAACTGTAGATCAATATAAACTTTCACTTCTACTCCAGAATTTGAAAACAGAATAGCTGAGGTACCCAAGCACGTTTTCCTAATGAAACCAACAGCAGGTGGATGTTGCAAATGGTAGATAACACTTGTCCTGAAATCACCTGTTAGAAGGAAACTAGCCCTAGGCTAACTTTCAGCACCAGAGACCCACCAGTTTAGGTATTCTACCAGAAGCATCCCTCACAGGAGTCTCCACAGTGCATCTGTCACATGAATCATTGAAGTAATTTCATTGCACTCTACTGCATTAAGTAAAAGGACAGTATCAGTAGTCACTGATCAGTCACATTTCTCAAACTTCTGTTTTGTCTTATAATCAGAATAACTTGCACCTGGTTTATTCTGGTTAGTGAGGGTTTTTTAAACCTCATTTTTTTACTGGATAATACTGTACCACTTCAAATTAAATATAACCAGTCCTCCATTGGTCATACCTACCCAAATATCATTGTTTAACAGTTGCTAATTAACATTCAGCTATTAATAAGAAAGTTACATCATAGCTAGTTCTAGCCTTAGTTTTTTCATGATGTATACTTTTTTCCAGAAGTATAAGACAAATTGCTAAGACTTTCATCTTTTTAGCAATTTTTTATTAATTACAGTTCACTCTAGTTTTAAAGTGGGGAAGTCTGCATTTGATTTTTCAATTAGAAAAAAAAATAAATGAAAAATTCTGGTGTTTAAAATAATGGCTTTGTCTTTTTAAAGTATTATTATTAATGTTAAACCTAACATTAAAAAGTTTCATCATTATGTTTTAATTTATTTCAGTGGACTTATGTTTATTTCTTTTCTGCACAGAAAACTTTGAAATTCTTTTTACTTCTCCCAGTTCATATGAGGAGAAGCATATGGAAAATCGGGGGACAAGTTCTGATTAATGAAATAGTTAATCTATGAAAGCTGGAACAAACTTTAAGCACTTTGCCATCAGTATCACCTAGTCTCTGCTATCAGTATTCCTATGCATATCTGGCACAAACTACTACGCAACTTTCAAAATAAAACATTACTCAACCCTACTTTAACTGGCGTTATGGTTATTGAATGTTGCTGTTTTCTATACAGAACTGCCCTTTTTGCCAGACCTTACAAAATTTCTGACAACAGAGGCTTCTAATAGAAGTATTTTGTAAATTTTGGAACATCAGTTGGGCTTGAAATTCCCTTAAATAAACCCAAACAAATATTTTTAGGTACCTGCTTTGGAAAAACATTTGGAAAAATTAATAAGAGGCACTGGTGATTATAAACATCTGTCCTGCACCACTGTTTTAGGCCCACAGACCATTTTGAAATCACTCTGACTGGTTTATTTTAAGTGATTAATACAGCAGTGTTTAAGAAAAATATCTATGGGATTTACTGTATGGAGCATTTATTGTAAAGAGAGTAATAGATCTGCTACTGTATGAAGGATAGGTTTGTCTTTTCCCTTATTTCACTGGTGATAATTTTTTTGTAGTTTACTTTTACGAGAACAACTTACTGACAAAGCTGTGTTTAAATTTTATATCTATCTATCTATCTTGTGAACACTGTTGAGCATCAAAAAGACACCTCTATGTCTTTTACTTTTTTCCTTTTTCTTGTTAATACTGGTACACACTGCTGCAGAATTGTGCTGTATAAATAACATAAATTAAATAGCCATGCTCTTTTGGGAAAATAAAACATTTCTCATCTGCTGAATAAAATACCTTTTTCACTTTCAAAGCTATGCAGAACTGCCATATTTTATACAGTAGAGAGTGTTTATATAAGTATGCTTTAGGAAAAAAAATCTGGATGAACAGACTTTATCAGGTGTCAAAACGCATCTGTTGATAAATGGCTTTTTATGTGTTTTGAGTTAACATTAATCATAAAAGGAAGGTATGCCTTCTTAATCTAACCTTCTAGAATAATCATGCATTTAAGCAGAATATAAATTAACTAGAATACATTTATAAGGCAAGTATTCCAAGATTTTATTACAGGAATAAGCCTGGAACAAGGAGGATTACAACTACAAAAATGGGAAATATTTTACTTACTCTTAAGAGCCTGCATATTGTTCAAATTTCAGCTACTCTATTTATTGGATTAATGTTAATTTTGTGTTGTAAATGGAATCTTATCTCTCTGCCAAAGTGAAACAACTGTGTAATACATTAAGTATTACTGTTCATAAATAATAATAGCAGGGTCCTGCTCTGTCTTACAGTTATGTGCAGCTCTGCTATGTACCTCTTAAATATGGTATTTTTTTACGCAATAGAAGGATTATTTGGTAATATAACACAGAACAAAGAGGGAAAAAAAAACCAACCCAGCTCCAAAAAGAATGCAACATTGATGACTAGAGGATAGACCTATGTGTTCTTTTCTGTTAATTAATTTGTAAATTCATTAAACATACAATTCTGAGATGTGTTAAATTCATAGAAGATGAGGCTGAAAAACTTCCATACATTTCAGGAATTCATCTATGGAAATTTCCTCCTGAAGAGAGGGTCACTATGTCTAAACTGCTCCTGACAGATGTTTACCTAACCTGTTCTTAAAAGCATCTAAAGGGAGAGATCCCACATCCTGCCAGAACAATCAGTCATGTTGCTTATATATCCTCACAGCTGGAAAGTTTTTCTTAATGTATAAATTAGATCACCTTCAGTGCAATTCAACCTATTTCTTTTTTTCTTCTCTCCTCAGAGAGACATTTATTTATTCTTCTCAGATATAATCTTCCACAGATTTGAAGGCTGTTAGTTTGTCTCCCTTTTGTTTTCAGTTCTTCAGATTAAACTACCTGAATTTCTCAGACTTTCCTCACAAGCAGATGTTTTCTAGATTTCTGGCCATAGTTGTAACTTTCTCCAGACTGTGTCACACTGGTCCAAAGCTTTGTTTAGATGTGAACTCCAAAACCAGGCAAATTACTCAGCAGAGATCCCACCCATGCTGAAGAAGCAGGAAGGATTTTGCCAGAATATCTAGTTCATGCTAACATTCATACACTCTGGTAGGTTCTTCCAAGAGCAGGACAGGTACAATATGTGTATTGGGAGTGGCAATTAGTCACCTGGTACCCATGCACCTAGGAGATGGACACTAAGGACCAAATTAATCAGCCTTTAAAAATTAGCTGCCTTGCTATTAAGACTACCTCTGCAGGCTGAAGAGCAAACAGCCATCCTAAAGGTAACATGGTGCCTGCAGGTTAGGTCAGCGACAGCCCGTGAGAGAGGGCTGAATTATTTCCTGTTCAAGCCTAAAGTAGAACGGCATTTGGTCTGAGGGCTTAATCCTGGCTTGTTATATCCCCACTTGATCCTGGAAAATCTCTGTCTTTCCTTTAGGCTGGTACCCTTTGCAATCAGCACGAGCCAGACAGGAGGAAGGAGGTGCCTCTGCCTCACTTCTCGTCAGCTGGCTGCCAGGGCTCCTCCACCTTGTGCTGCCCCTGGTCCCTGCGTCTGTGGGTTCAGCACAGTTCCTTCACGTGCACGCTTAATGGCTGTGCCACAGATTTAAACTCAATATGCAGTGTAAAATACATACCAGTACTGTGGCGGTTTAGTCATTTATCTTCCTGGCCTTTTAAAAATTAACAGGTTGTTAATCTGGTTTGCATATGCAAACATTTTTTTCACTCTAAATTATACACTATTCTGACTCCGTAAGGAGAGCATGTGCCCTGTTTGCCTTTACTAAACTAATAAAATCGAAAGTCTGTTTATAAAGAAAGATTAAACCCATATTCTACTTCACACAAACACAGAGACTTTGTGCTTTAAATTCCTTCCCAGTATACTCTGATGTGGTATATCTCTTGGTTTCTTGATTTAAGCAAAGATTTTTATTTTTTTGTCTTGAATTGAGATTCTTTGAGATGGAGCTGATTTAATATATTTTACTCTCTGTTTCTAACACAGAGCCCTTACTGAATTGTCTGTTTCTTTTCCCTCACAGGACCTCAGCTGATCTTTAATCTCCCTCAGAAGTAGTTCTTGCTGCCTCAAAACAAACAGATCTGACATTTTGCAAATACGTTGTTCTAATCCACTAGTTCCCTAACTAATATTAGTTGTTGAACGGAGTTGATTAGCAGCTCTGCATGGAGCCTTTGCCTGTTTGCAGAGCTGTTGGCTCCTGCCTACGCCAGTGTATAGCAGAAATGGACTTAAAGTCAACAGTGTTGCCACACTGAAGATAGGGAAACATGCCTAGATCAATTTAAATTGCAAGTAGTTATTTTAAGGATTTCGTAATGTCAAACTGTTTATTTTCAGTGACAAATTACAACCAAAGCAGGGTGAAAATACCCAGTAGTAAATTTAGTCTCAACCTAGCAGCACAGAAAAGGAAACTTTAGGAAAACTTGACAATTCTGACATCCCTGGAAAAATGCTTAAATCTTATATAATGATTTTATAACAGAGAAGGTAATAATATCAGTTCAGCTTAATGATGTAGCACAAGACCATTATTTAAAGCCTATCAAAACTACTCAATAGGTTCTTCTTCATTACTTTAAGCTATGATCCATATTTGTAGACCAATTTAAATAAAGAATAGTTTATGCTTTTTGATTTACTTCTACCTGTTCAAAATCCCTTTTCATTGAAATCAGAAATGATAGCTCACATACATGTTTACATGCATATTTGTGTGTATATGCTCAGGTATACCTGCTGGGTTTTGGTAACAGAATACTTTAAGGCCAGGTATGTGAATTAGAAAAAAACCACAAACTTCTGACACCATGAGCTTAAGAAAAACAACATATGTCTGGGAACTAGCAAATATCAGTGATTTACAGTCCCAGCATCACATTGTGTTATATTACTTTACGTAATTTACAGCATTTAATGTTCTACATAGGTTATCTTATGGTAATGTACTATACCATAAAATGCAATAGAACCAAATATGGATGATGTTTGATTTATGCAAAAGTTTGAATTCTGAGATTCATGTAGAAAAGGAATGCAAACATAGGAACAGTTTTTTGGTTTTGGGAAAAAATAATTTTACAGAAATAATACTTTACACATACTTCACTGGCTTACAGTAATACAAAACTGCATAATACGTGACACGACACAACTTTTCTTTATGGCATGCCTTCTTTGGAGGTTGCACAAACTGAATCTGATGAATTATAGCATAAATTTAATAACCCCTTTTTCTTGTAGTAGTTTCTAGACATGACACTTCTCTACAACTGAATGTGTGTTTGGATTTCCTGACATTTTCCAGGAAGATAGCAAACTGTTGGGATTTTTCAAGTTTGTCTAGAAAAGTTCGCTACACCAGTTACAAGGCAGAAATATCAAAGTTGCTGCATATCTGGTGAACAAATGGTAACTTGCAGATGTTCATAAAAGACTATGTTTCCCTGTCAAACAGATCATGCACACTGTGTAGTCTAGAAAATAATAATTATGTACATTTTGCAGATGAAAAGTGATCTTAAGTCCTTCAGTATCATTTGTACTACCACTTAGATCTTGTTCTAAAGGATCTTAATTATTGAACTTTATTACAGGATATTTTATGGTGGGTTTTTTTGTTCCTGTTAACCATATTGTATTCTTACCAAATACTCATGCCTACATAATGTACCTGTCTTTATATACGTAAAGATATAAACACACACACACTTATGTTCCTACCTATGTTTTCTTTCTATTATATTTTGAATTTTAAAATACTCCTAATAATAGTACAAAGCCTGCTCGTATCATTCTACAGATGCAATAGTTCAGTGTCAATGTTTTTGGCAGGATTTTTAATAACTTCCATCAAAGTGGTAGCATCTGACCCAGAAAAGAAAGGTGTTTACATCTTCTCCAGTGAATAATATCTCACTCCATGAACTTAATTGGAGAATTTGAGCAGACAGGAACTGCTTGATATGAGTAAGGTACTCACAAGTAAGCCTAAAATAATTAAAAATAATTCTTGCCGCTCAGTTATTTGCATACATCACTTCATATTAATTCAGAGAATTCTGTGCAACAAATTCCTAATTTATTTTTTCCAATCCTCAATGTATTTCATTTTTGTAATTCCTCACCCCACCCCCCGTGTTTTTGGGTTTTTTTTGTCAGTTGTTCACTGTGTGATTTGATAGTCACAGTATTAAACTCTGCATCCTGTAGGGATGTCTCAGAACCATGGTACAGTTAAGTGTGTAATGAAAACTCTAGACTTCATTGTCCTGTGCAGTTAATCTGCAAAGTTCAGAAAATTACTTTTCAGTGGAAAAACACTATATATTTTGAAATGGAAGATGTATATTGCATCTGGAAAACTTACTTGATCTACTTATTAACTGAACTGATAGATGAGGCCTCTCTCTAGCGTGCCACAGATAATGCTAGCTCAAGGATTATCAGCCATGTACCAAATTAATTTTGTCAGATTCTGAGCCTGGGTCAGAAGGAAGGGTTTGGGGAAAATGGGATGGAAATATGATGGCTTGTTTCATCTGTTGTCTTCAGGAAAAAGGGAGAAATAGGTCTGTTGTGCAACTGTGGCCCATACCTATTATCTTCCCTTGCCAGTCCAAATTTCAGGATGAAAATCCCACTGCCTCACTGACTAAAGTGAAGGCAGTGTTGCGTGCAGTGTTGTTACAGATCTGCTAATAAGTTAGAATTAATTGACTTTATTTGATTCTATAAAATCATTTGGAATAAGAAATATATTTTAATGAAACTTGTTGTTGCAGCAAAAGCTGCTATGAAATCCTCTGTACAGCCCTGTAGCAAGGCCAAAAGAATAGGTCAGAATCACCTAGTAGGAATAATTAGAACTTAGACAATAGACTTAAGATTCAAGATGATTGAAGATAATTGGATATAGTATTTACAGGTAGACTGGGAGAATGCATTGAAATGTCAGAATGCAGAATTAATGGGAAATGGGGAGAGTCGACTGGAACAACTTATAGTTACCTGCCAAGAAATAGTGAACTTTAGTAAAAGATAATTCCGGCAGGGGGAGATCGCGACCACTGACTCATATACCACCTACCCAAATTGTACCCCAGACCCATTTCTAGACTTTTCTTAACTTTACTGCGTAGAATCAGATATGGGAGGAGAGTATGTTAATGATTTTCAGGAAATATTATGATTATGCATGATACTTAATGAATATGCATGAATAAGTTCTATATATGGTGTATGATTTTGAAACTTGGTGTGCGTTGATTGTGAGAGGCCTCACTCATGCACCCAGCCGTTAATAAAGAAGTGTCTGCTTATCTACATCACATTGGTGTTGATAAGTTCTTCATTCCGAGATTTCGGTAACAGTATGTTTAACCTACTTTATTTTCAGTATCCGCAGTATTTTTTGGGCAATACAAAATCCTGGCTTTCTAGGTTTTGAATTCAGTTGTCTAATTCATTTGCTTTTTCTACATGTTGTGGATGTGCCTCAAAATTAAAAGATTTGGGATAATGTGCTTTCATTATTAAATATAATCATAAAACTGAACTCTCTGATGATTCGCTTTAGCAATATTATAAGGTCTGTTGGCTACTATAAAGTGTGGTAGGAATGAACAAATTCAAATTAATCTCTTACTAATTAGCAGCTTTCTATAAAATCACAGCAAGATGTAAGACCATGAATATGGAAAATTGGTTAGGGAAAATAGAGGCTGTGTTAAAAATGGCATCATTATAATAGATACTAAAACTAATTAAGTTGGGATCTTTGAGGCAGTTTAGTTACCTTTCCATCTATTTATAAAAAGCAATCTGACATAAATTCTGTCAGTTGTGGAAACTCTCATTTGAATAACAGGTCATTAAAAGAGTTAGTGCCTAGTAGATGATACAAATACTTCTAGGATACTTCTGGACTTAATTTAGACATTAAGAGGACCACAAGCCCCTTACTAATAGCACCAAAGCCGCCTTCTAAATTTAATCCTGTTTGGAAAGAAAGGTACACTTGGTAGAAAAGATTCATCTGATTTCTGTCCGTGTAACCTATGTCTTTCTATCACTACCTAGAAAACATAATGCTACCAGGTTAAAAGATAGTCCATTATTTGGTTTTCTGGATATTGTCTGTTACATCTGTTCAGTTTTCTGTTATAACAGTAATAGTACCACTACTGACGTATTGAGTACATCTGACCACCCAGAGTTTTGTATTTTTAGAAAGCCTTTCCATCACTAAAAACAGATTTGAAATCTCCCACTGGTAATTGTAATTATATCTTCACTAGAGTTTAAACAAAGCCCTCTTTTAAATATAAACACCATGATAGGAAACAGTTAAAAAGCTTATCTCATAAATATCCAGAAATATTACAAATCAGTGTAAACTTACAATATCTGATATAGTAGTTTGGGTTTTGGGACATGTGTGTTTAGAAAGAGAAAATTTATATACTGTTAAATGAAAGTTAAAAGGCATTAATACAAGTTTCCTTTATTAACTCTGGAGAGTTGTCCTTTTTCACTTTGTGGTTGGCCACTAGCTCTGATTTCTCCCATCAGAGTCTCCAAAGACAATTGAGCAATTAGCCTTTGTCTTTGAGGCTAATTACTAACAAAACCCAGCTGACCATTAAAGAACTATGTAATCAGTATTTGGTAGACAGGAGACAAAAGAACTAAAACTAGAAGTGGCCGGACAAGGAAAACTTCCCCTTTAGGTGTATTTTATTCGTTCATCCAGCCATTGCATACGTAATATTCCATTAGTTACTAATCCAGGTACAGTTATCCTTACTTATCAGGAGCATGGTGAAAGCACTCCTAATAATTCATTCTTTATGCTGTCCCTGGGGAAAAAATATGTTTTCACCTTGACTGATTTTTTACTGAAAAGGAATTATCCCCCTCAAAACTGTGACATCAAAGAGTACTTGAAATATAAGTGAAATTTTCATACCAAACACTTGCAAAGGAACAAAAGAAAACAAGAGCTAGAGTGAAATAAAAAATACAGTAGTTTTTATTATCTTAAAGCATTTATCCATGATAGACATCATTAAAAAAGTTTGAATTCTATGTGATTAAACACCAAACCAAAAGCTTGCTGTTGCACATAGTATACATAATTAAGTATACACAACAGAAGAGGCTTGAACCATATGGTCTACCACCTCTTACCCAAGGCTGCAACTTCATGATCGCTTAAATCAAAGCACACATACAAAGTCAGTTTTAACTCAATTCAGTTTTCCAAACCATTTTGCCCTACAACCAAGTGAATCCTCAGGAAGAAGGGCTTGAGGGCTGAACAGACAGCTAAGGCAGGAGGAAGGCTTAAGCTTTGGGCTCCAACATGATAGTCCTGCCCAGAGTGGGAGTTATTAAACAGGACTGATTGACAAAGATGTCTAACAAGGTACCTGAGAACATTTCAGAACCTGGGTTCTCCAGATATATCTTGATTCCATATCAGAGTAAGAATAAGGCACCAACATTTACAGCCCATGTCTTGCTTTCCCTGTAAAGAGAATTCCATATGGGCTTTAGAAGAGGTGAAACCATGTGATTTTCAGAAGAGTTGCAGTGCATTTCTTTTCCATGACTGATTCAGATGCTTGGAAGACTGGGATGTATGGCACACCATGAAGTACTTTTGCATTTCAGTATAAATGAAGCTGAAGCCTATCACAGAACATGCTGCATTCTAACATAAGGGACACTGTGGGACAGATGGGAAACTTCAGAAGATATTATATTCTTCAGTTTGTCATTCTGGAGAGGCAATAAACCCACGGAGTTCTTGAATAAAGACTGGTTCTGATCCTGTCTCATTTTGGTTTGGATTTTGTTTGGATTAATACTTACCATTTACCAGTCCCCAAATCCTCCTTCTGTCAAATCAACCCAATTTCCAAACTAACATCATATTCTTGTGATTTAGTATTATAAAAATTTCACTCCTGACAGTTTTTTGGATTAGTCTTTTGCTTAGAAAAAGATGTATACAATCTGAAGATGTTGTTATTCATTGGCTTTAGTATCTGTTTACGTTGCCAGCTGATGTAGTTGCCTAATTTGCTCCTAGGTCCTGTGTAAGTGTAAATTCACTTATAGTTCCCTTTTGCAGTGAACCAACTAGCTCCTTCAAATCAAATCTTAGTTATGATTCTCCAGATTATTCTTTCTGAGTTGTCCTGAAAGGCCATATGAAAAAAAAAAAAAATGCATGAGATTTGTATATTTGTTATCCCATGCACTTTTCCAACATTTTCCCAGAACAGTCTGCATCCCCAAGTGCTCCAAAGTGCTTCCCAAGCATAAAGTATATATAACCATTTCATTCAATAAGATTTTCACTCTGATGTTTATGCAACCATCTGGGCTGCACAGACTTTGCCTACTATCAGACACTTTGAACTGTAAAAATCCACATATATAGAATGTGGCAGTTATAGAAACACAACATAGTGCTGAAGAAAATCCAGCGCTCTGTGCTATCTGTTGTAGAAAAAATCAGTTCTCCCTGGAGAATTGGACTGTTCTGAACCATTTAGCTTGTGTGCCTGGCATGCAGCTGTATAGTGCTAAAGAGTAAATTCTCAGCATGGCCTAAGAGCAGTTCATTAGGTAGTTCCATCACAATTTTTATACATGTACTTCAGTTCATGTACCTGAGTAAAGAGAGGTTTTTGTTCCTTTGATGAAGAATGATGCAAAGAATACTTATTATATTTGATTTTCTTAACCATCTGTTTCAGCCTCTGATATCCAAGTAAATAAGCAAGTCGGCAATTCTTTCCTGACTTTTTGGTCCTGACATAATTGAAAATTTTATTTTTGTTTCTGTTGCTGTTTTTAAATTGCTGTTCTTCCTATTCCCACCTTTCTCTTTTTTGTGTTTGTATTTATACACTTCACTTGCTATAGTTGATGTATATTTGTATTGATTTTTATTGTTTCAAGAATGTCAATTTCTTTGTACTTTAATACTTCATTATACTGGCTTTCGGTTTTGTGGGGTTTTTTGTTTGTTGTTGGTTTGGTTGTGGTTTTTTTCTTGCTCCTGCTTCTTTTTTGATAGCAAACTATTTCTTCCAGAGGTATTGTTTTGGCACATATATATATATACTTCATAAAAATGTATGTGAATAGAGACCTCTCCATGATTAAGACTGTCCAACTACTGTCAATGTCTTCCAGATTTGTTTATTTAAACAAAGGATGTTTATACAGAAGAATAGTAATACCCTTTTACAAAGTGATTTTGCATGAATAAATAAATTATTAAGAATTTATATACTGTCACAGGAAGATATATATTGTTATGGTAGGATAAGAGTCTTATTCTTCATTATTATTATTATCATATATGAAGAACTTGTTATTGTACATTTAAGTGAGATAAATAGCATGTAACAGATACACTCACCCATAAAGAAAAATAAAGTTTTGTAGTGTTGTGTGATGACATTTATTCTGGATTTCCTGGCTTTTTAATATAACTTGGATGTAATTAAAGTTGCTGAGAAATTCCAGCTTGCTTTAAAAATGGGCTTTGAGTACACATACAATTAGTTTAGCACAGGCTTTCAGAATTATCTTGTGTTTCAGAATCCCTTAGCTGACAAGATGGCTAATGCATCTGTGGGGTTTTTTTTCTCCTTTCTCTTTTCATTATGTAACTTTCAATTTCTTTTCCAAAATGCTGGGCAAAATTTCTCCTTGATGCGGAACGAAGTATGGTCTAGTTTACAAAGGCCAATCAGAGGTCAGGTAACAAAAAGGAAATTACGTTCTGTGAAGACATACACACATACACATACGATAAAAACCCACAACCCAAACCCACCAACTTTTTGTCTTGTTAGGCTTTAACATGGTTGGATTTTGCAGACTCCAGTCTTTAACCCAGCACTGCCAAGTCCACCACTAAACCATGTCCCTAAGTGCCATGTCTATACATCTTTTAAATACCTCAAGGGGGGTTGAGAGGGGTTTGATGCCATTTCCTGGCCTCCGCTGAGCCTCCTTTTCTCCAGGCTAAGCAGCCCCAGTTCCCTCAGCCATTCCTCAGAAGACTTGTGCTCTGGACCCCTCACCAGCTTTGTTCTTTGTTCTTTGGACACACTCCAGCACCTCAATGTCTTGCAGTGAGAGGCCCAAAACTGAACACAGTATTTAAGGTGGGCCTCACCAGTGCCGAGCACAGGGGGACGATCACTGCCCTGGCCCTGCTGGCCACACTGTTTCTGATACAAGCCAGGATGCTAAAAAGAACATGTCCAAATGCAAGCAATAGTGGCAGACAGTAGGCTATATACTGCCTCAATCTGAACAGTGTTGGCTGATACAGGCTGTAGATAATCAAACTGTCCATTTCGTTGACATTCCTGGGAAAGGGGGGGGTCTTCGGCACACTTCTTGCAGCAGCACAGATGACAGCTAGAAATAAACAGTGTTTTCTGGCTGAAATGTCTGCCAGTCATGATCATATGCAGGCTCTGCTAGAGGTAGCACAATACTGAGCAAAAGGTTGGGGTAGTAAAACAACTTGATGAGAGGCAGCTGTAGCCCCACTTTCTCTTTACACATTCAATGCTTTTTGCTACTGCATGTGGTTGATTTGCATTGTTACAAGTACAGCTCGGGCTGAATTCAGCCTTAACTCATGATCCACCCCTCTCTAAGACCTTATCCACTTATCCTTTTGTCGATTATTACAATGTTTATGTGAAATCAATAAAAACTGTGGTTTTAAAAAAAATCCCCACAAGTCCTGACCTCACTACAGAGCTGAGAATTCAACATTCATCTGAGGATGATAGCACCCACTGTGCAGAGCAACTGGCCAGCTGGTGAGAAGTTCCGGCTGTCAGCGCAGTGTGGGGAGTTAACATATTTATCAGATACTTGAGATGAAAAAGTGGTAGTTCATGGGGACTTTTTTTTCCCTAAGCCATCTGGTCCTGAGGTGCCTATTACATCTATTATTGAATCATTAAAGTCAATGAGGTGAATAACACGATTAAACTTGTTTACTTGTCATGTAACAGTCGGTTAACAGTGAAATGTAACTTCTACTTTCTGCTTTACTCTGCAATAAAAATACATCTCGGCTCCCCTAAGTGATACCTAAAATTAATGCCAGATAAATATCTTTTAATTTGTAGTTTAATTTAAAAGTACATTAATTCTTTTAACTGTGTTCTACATATGAATATTGCATTGCAGCCACTGCAAAGACTGCTCCTTATAATTAAAACAATAAAACATAAATAATTAGCGATAAGTACAGATATGTATACTCATCATTTCGTTCTACTAATCAGGTAGGTACACATTTATGGAGATCCCTCACAAAATGCAGTTTGGTCATGCAGAATTGTACCAAAGGCATAAAGCTGTAAATACAATCAATACAGAAAAGTCCTATTTGCATTAAAAGGTTTGCAGTATTTTATTAGATACACTCATAAAAGTGTGAATAAGCAGTTACTGTATCACTATAAATGGATTATACTTTTTTGTATTAAAATGAAATTTAAATAATATGGATTATACTGTTTGAATTAATTATTAAAGCCAGGAAATCTCATAGTAGTGACAGTGGAATTTAGTGTAAAAGTTTCAACAGCAATAGTTAATGTTACCCTAGAAATTAGGAACTAAAGATGTCCTTTTATATTTATGTTAAGACCTCCTTTTGGGATCTGCAAATTTTAAAAAGTGCAAATATTCTTACGCTTAATGTAAAATATATCAAGTCAAGTGAATCATGTTCCTAGACTTCAGAGGCTTTAAATCAGAGAATTATTGAATAACACTATAGAGCAATGTAGATAATTACTCATACTGAGAAAAACAGGATTAGGTAAAGAATTAGAAAAACATCAGAAACTATATTTATAGACATGGAATTTGCTTCATTTATGTCTACATGATCAGCTTAAACGGATGTCTATGCCACTCACCAGCCTCACAATCCAGGCATCCAAACATCATACATTACAGTAAGATTTAAGACAAAAGTGTAGCTTAAAATATTACACTGGAGGGAACAGACTTCTGAAATGTCCTGGTAGCTGATCTCTAGCTACTAGCAGGTAAAGAAGTGATACATGGAACAACTGTAGCCCGTTTTTAAAAAAGTAAAAGAAACTGTTTAATATTATTGAAGGTTGTTTAAAATAACTGATTGGGCTTTACCTAGAAATAGAATGGGAATGTTCACCCACAAGGCTGATGAGAGTTTAAAGAGATGTCCCACATACTCTCTGAGAAGTTGGTGCTGAAATACAGTTTTCATTTCTTTGAAGGGATTTTAAACCTATATTTCCATGGTCTAAGGGCATGCCTTCAACTGTTTAAGTGTTCTGCTGAATGAAGATATTGTGGATCATGATGAACTCACTTAGTCATGATAGTCATGTCATTAATTCCAAGGTTTATTTCCAGTGGCAGTCTATTGCAATGGATTCCTCATATAAAGTTGTTTATTCAGTCTTTCTATGGAATCAGGATTTGCTTTCATTATGAATGTTCTTGTTGCTTTGTCATTCAAGCTTTTTCCCATGCTGAGCTTTTTGCAGGGGAGGGTGGGAGGTGTCTTTTGTTGTTGGTTTGGTTTAGTTTTTTTGAGGCTTGTTTGTTGTTTGTGGGTTTTTTTAATCTTCTTTTCTGAGTTTGTTGTAAAGAAGGATTACAGATGAGAAGGTGTGTACCTCAGGATGCATCACAAGATTTAATAAAGAAGCCATTGGCCTAGACTCAGATGAAAGCATACTCCATAGGATTTCATTATTATATCCAGGATACTAAATGTATTACAATCTCAGCAATTCTTTTTGCTGTCTGTTTCAGCTCTCCATCTGAGGACCAGAGAATAGATTTCATTTTATTACATTGCATTGGTTAATCTTGTTTTGGTTTTTATTTTGTTTATTTTCTTGATATTATTTGAACAAACGCATGATCTTTTTTTCTTGTGTAATACCACTGTGAAATATTAGATTAAAGAGATAATTAGCATATTAGATTACCATTTATCTCTCTGCTATACATCCTCCACTTTGTTAATTACTCAGTAAAAATTACACAGCAGTTAAAATATTTTTTTAAATTAATATAAAACTACAAAATTAGTAGAATAAATCCAGAAGTTTAACACAGATGTAGATAAGTAATCTAGGGACTTAATTGGAATTGCAAGGGGGCTGATAACTTTTATACATATTACCCTAACATATCCACCACTTTTTGCTCAGAATTTAGAATGTTTGTAATGTTGCACAAATCAAGTGAGCACAGAAGTACCATTATGACAATCTTTTCCAGTTTTCCATTTTGAAGACCAGATAGAAAAGAAATATACAAGAAAATAATACAAGTGAGTTATGAAATTATATATTTGCGATGACTTGGAATTAGATGAGGGCAGGAGACAAACCACAATTTTGCCATTCATCAGTTTAAAACATTAAAAAAAATACAAACTCAAATAATTTAATCACCAGGAACCAATCTGTTCCCTGTTCCCTAATAGGAAGTTTACTAGGTTTGATTTTTTTCACATACACTTTCTGAGAGGAAAAAAGATGTTCAGTATCTATTTATTTATTTTTAAATCAAGAAAGTTTCATTTCAATTTTAGAGTTCCTCCAGTTAAAAAAATACAGTAAGAAGCAGTTGACACGATTTGGCTTATAGTCTTCCAACACCCACATTTCTCCATCTCTTCCACCTGGCAGCTTGGGAAAGCTGCCCAGGTTATACCAGAATGCTTTGGAACAAACCCAGTCCTTTAGCATACTAGGTGTTGACAGGCCAACCTGGTTAACACATGGTTCTGCCAGGAAAAAGAAATAAATGCTGCTCTCTGGTTAAGCTGAATCATATTAGCTTTGAACGTGTCAGATGATCACTTGAAGAATGTAGTTACATTCGTAACATGATCCTATCAGTACTGTGGACAGAATCTGAGTGACTGAAAAAATTAGGAGTTATCACTTTATCGTCAGGTCCTTATGGCTTTTTGGGGAAAAATTAGGGAAGGCAGCTCAGAGAAATAGATATTTTATGTAGTATCTATACTTTTATCTCTGTGTTTACTGCAGTAGGTAGATGTGTCATGTCCTGGAACTGCTTATTTATTTCTATTGATTTTTTTCTATTGATTATGAGGGTAATCTAGAATGCAAAGCATTAGGGTAGCAGTTTGCATTGCTGATGTCCAAGACTGGTCAGACAAGGGTTATCCTTGCAGACTCATACTCATGACAAATTATAGAATAATATATTGTTCTACCTAAGTAGCATCCAAACTGGGCTAACTGTGTTCCAAATTTAAAGGAAAACAATGCAATAGTATTGGTCTAATGCCTGTAAATATAATCTGGTGAGCAACAGAATTTATTCAAATTGGGTTTTTGGGGGTTGGGGTTGGATTTTTATTTATTTATTTATTTTCTTCATTATTCTAATTATTGTTATTGAACTACTGTATTATGGCTGGATTCTCCACTGTCTGGAGGGATGCAGACTTAATCATTCCTCACATTTCAAGCTGGTCTTTAGAGATTTAGTAAGGCTTTTGGTTTTCCAGTAAGAAAGTGTATCTTACTAATGAGACTAAGAAAGTCTACCTCCTTATTTGTTGATTTCTGTGACTTTTGCAGGTAAACAATGTCTGTAAGTGCAGTCATAGACAACACCACTTTTATCCTTTAGTTGGTCAAAACCATATCCAAGCATTCATCAGTGTTGGTGGAGTTTAAAATACACAAAAAATAATCCCTTTTTCAGGTGTATGGGACACAATGACTTTTGTGCAGGAAGGACAATATGACATAGCTGTGTTGTGTCTCTTCTCAGATGTTGCATGATCAGAATGTCTTTAGGTAATAGAACTGGAACATTTCATGTGCTGTTTATAGAAAGTGATGATATTGCTTCTGTTCCTAAAGAATGGTTTCATCTTCTGACTTCTCTGAAGTAGAACCAGTTCATATTTCACTTACTTTTCTTACAAGAATGACATTGGTGTAGAGTTGTACAGAGCTGCCCAAGGTAGGGAAGGGATTAAAATTTTCCAATTTGTTCTGCTTTTCTTTGACATTGTTATAAAGATGTGTTCTATAAAGGATAAAAAGACATGCAGAATGCATCTTTGGGTGCACCTGGATGCTGCTTATATATGTTAAAAAAACCCAGTAATTTATGCATGCAAGGATATAGAAGGATGCCATCCTGTATCAGACCACCACCCTGCATCTCTCTTTTACAGCTCTTCAACGGAAGCACTAAACTTCTAAATACAATCAGCACCATCATCCACAGAATACATTAATATGGTCATAGATACATTTATTTCTCTGAATTTCTCAGTGTATGGATATGTTGTATACTACAGGAAGACACAGATGCAATAAACCAAAATGACTGTGACTTACTAGATTAGTTTACCTACTTCCAAAGTGCAATACCATAGCGGAAGAGTGTAATGAGTTTCAGGGCACCAGGAGACTTTCATTTCCCAATCAGACCACAGTGGTAGAATGAGAAGACATCTTTCCTTTGCCCCTGTATCTTTTCTTCCAGTTCATTCTACTTTCCTAAACTCCTTATTTATGCACCATATAGCCTAATTATTATATGACAGTAGTGTAATTACTAATTTAACTGAAAGCCAGGTAAATCATCTCCCATTTCTCTTGTTTAACACCCAGAAGAAAGGAAGTCAGCACATCCTCTCAAGCAATTAGAAGCCCAAGTCCTTTTGAAAAATATACTGTAATTGTGAAACTGCAGCCACTGTTCATAGCCGGGGAAGTCAGTCAAGAATGAAAGAGTATATGGCAAGTTTCCTAGAAGACAACAGTTAAGGTTAGATTCGTAAATGAGAAAGTGACTTAACCAAAACAAAAATTAGAAAACATGAGAATGAGCAGCTCACACTAACACCATGCCACTTATTTAACTGCCTAAATAAAAATCCATCAATCTATGTTTAGGGCCATCTTTAGGAAATTAGTGATTGTGGCAGCATTTTTTGGGTTTGTTTTGGTTTGGTTGGTGGTTTATGTGTGGGTTTGTTTTGGTTTGTGGTTCTGCATTTTTTTCTTACTACGTTAAAATCATATATAGTTTTTATAAAGCTTGGCTGTTTTTGCTAAGCAACTTCTCCCAAAAGAAGTGCAGAGAGATGACTGTTATGAAATGTTCTAGAAAATGCAGTTTCTGAGGAAAGAAAGAAGAAATCCTCTGAAAGCACAGACAAAATAGTTAGCACCATGTACTGGGGTACTTATTTAATGAAAGAGAGTTTCACTTGTGGAACAAAATGAAAATGTGACTCTGCCCCTTCGGATTTATAAGAACCCTGTAAAACTGTGATCCACTTCAGTTTTCTTTTGCGAAGACAGACATTTTTGAGCATCAGACCTCATAATAACCTGGGTAGAAAGCAGCAGCTTCTATACACTCCTTCCAGCAAGGCCACTCAACACACAAAGCAAGCCTCTCTGGGACACATACCAGAGCAGTCATACAGCACAGCAGCTTATCCTCTACTCTCTGCTCCTAAAGAGAAGAGAAGATCAGCTGTCAGAGGATCATCCAACCAGCTGATCCAGTAAAGTGCAGCATAAAATCAGTGGTGCTGTGTTGTGGCTTTTTCGTCATTGCTTACAAAAATACATGTCCGTAGGACAATGGGACCAGATTAAATTCCCCAGGCTTGAACCTGAATTAGAAGCCCAGCTGAACTGAGCCCCTCATGCAGAAAAACAATACATTTGCCCTCTCAGAGGCTGGGCTGATTCAACCCCTGCAGATGATCATTGCCTATAAGGAGATTATAATGGTTCCACTCCTCAGGCAGGTTTTTCAGTTAAGAGCCTACAGCAAGGTGACAGAAATGAAGGCCATAGAAAGTGACACAAAAACCAGTCACATCTGTCAAAGGAGGTTTTGACTAAGCTCTCTGCAAGGGCAGAAATCAAATTCTCAGTTAAGTCACAAAGGTTTTGTGGACAAATCTGATAAAAAATCAGATGTTCCACTGGTAAGCAACCATGGTAATTGACAGATGTCTGCAAAATAAGAAATGACTTCAAAGGTAATTGGGAGTCCTCAGCACATAAATCAGTCACTGTGGGGAACAAGGTATATTAAAGCATGTGCCTTGTCTACACAAGAAAAATGCTTTCATGTGACTAAATCGGTTTAGAAGTGGCTCTAGTGATACTACAAATAATAAAATGTGTTGATTGAAGATGGCTGCTTGTGGTTCTCACTTCTTGCTTCTTTTAGAGAAAAAATCTACAACCTGAAAGTGCTCAGATGCTATAATTTCATGATGCTCATCAATATGTTTTTCATAAATAATTTTTCCAACACATTTTTCCCGTATTTCTTGAATAATCTGCCACTTTTCTTGATGTAGGGTAGAGATGTCCAGATTTCTGTCACAAATTATACACATAAATATCTAAGTTTTCCAGTTCCAAACCACCCAAATCCAGATTTGCAAGACCAAATACACAGGAACAGTTTTTTAAAGATTTTAGAAAGTATAATTCCTAGAGAGAAAATGGGGAGTGAGGGGGTGTGTGTATTAATAAGTTTGTGAGAACTTTTCAAATCTTTTCTCCATTATATTAGTATTTTAACACAGCTTGGTAGAATACAGTGGTTTTCAACATAAAAATAAATAATTAATCTTAGTTATAAAAACACTTCTAAAGCATTTCTGTCAGAGTTGGTTAGCAGTTTTCCAGAAAAAAAGATGCAGCATACCAATGGAAGGGAGCTTTTATCTTCTGAGCCTCTTCTCATAATTTACATTTTAAATTAACAGTGTTAATTAACCTATACTTATATGATTTATTTCATGTTTATTGTTGTTTGAAGTAATGATTTTTTTCTGGAATACTTAACAACACCTATTACACTGAAATTGTATTCCAGAATGTTTGCTATAGTTGTATTTCTGTATTATTTAGATAAAATAATTACTTTGATTATAACAAAGTGATGCATACATTCTGTTCTGTATGCATGAAAAGTTAATGTATTCTCTCCTACTTCTCTCACTCCAGCCACTTTTCCTTGCTTTTTTATATTTTCCAATTTTTTCACCTGTTTTTCCAGTGTTATCATGAGCATTCATCCCTTTACTAGCTCTCTTCTCTGTGATACTCTTCCAATGCTCTTTCTCTGTATTTGTTTTTATTCCTCTTGTATCTAGTGAGCTTCCCGCTGCCCATAGTTTCCACATCATAAAATGTTCTACCAATTTTTCACATAGCTATTGTTCCTTCCACTCCTGTCCATCTATGAGGAAAGTGAATTTTCCATTATCTTATTCTCCAATCAGTATTCCAATGCTGCTCTCCTTAATCATTCATCTGAACGCATAAGTCATGGACTTGCAGCTTCTCACAAGCAGTCACCTCCCAGTAGCTTCCACTAATGACTGCTAAACGTCTAGCTTGATCACCACATCTTCCTGCCTTATCTGGACTTTCTGTGAGGAATTATTACAACATCAAGACGGAACAACGTTACTCTACAGTACTTTAAAGAGTCTCATATCTAGTATACTGAACACTGTTATTACACATTTTTTCCTCCATGGACCTCTCCTCTTCACAGATTGTATACAAAACTACATGTTCCAAATAAAAATAAAACCTTTCTGACTGCACATAGTATTACAATATAGACCCTCCATTTAAGGCAAAGTCTGCAGTTTGACTTCCTGTATGATTTTTTCCCCTCTGAAATACTTGTTCAGTCAACAGCCATTCTCTCACCACTATCTCAAAGGCATTCAACTACTTGTTCAGTCAACAGCCATTCTCTCACCACTATCTCAAAGGCATTCAACCAAATACTACGAGTTCCAGTAGGAAATAACTCCTACTTTCTGATGCCAGATGAATCATTAATGGGAACAGTCTCAGATTTTTTGTATCTTGTAATAACAAGCAGCAGATAAAAACATAAGTTGAAGGCATTTGCAAAGTTCTTGTTCATCTATAACTAGAAAATAGAGTAAATCTTTTTTTTCAGGAAGACACGAAGAATTGCAATTCAGAGAAATGCTAAACATTCACGTCGATTAAGCACTATTCAAACTGATAGGAACCATTTAATCCTTGTTTAAATTTGTAATATAACATTCCAATACATTAAAGAAAGAAGAATGATCCAACACACTTCATTTGCAGTAAGTGGCTTTGAAAACAGATTCAATTTTTCCTCAAAGGAAAAGTCTGAAAACATTACATGTTATTTGAGATGAAGCACAAGTCTTCAGTCTGAAGAAAAACAATTGTCCAGTGATTGCAGACTCTTTTAGGGAAGTAAAACACTTCATCCCAAGCTTTAAGGGAAAGGAAGAAAAATCTCTAGAAAATATTTAGTATTATTTTTATATAACCTTAGCAATGTTTCAGCTTCAAATGACATTTCAAGAGTAATAGTTCTCTTCAGGCCAGCCGTTTGATGTTGAAATAGAGATAAAGTTATCAGGTTTTATCTTATTAATTGATACATACTACAGTTCTAGTCTTAGAACCATATTGTCATAGTTCTGCAGTAGAAAATACCACATTGCCTCCTTGCCTCCTCACAAAATATATGGAATAATTTATATGAAAACTTTTTTTTTCCTGATCACCACACACAAATATATGATAATTGGGAACCTCAATCTGATATAAACTGCTCACATCCAAAGCTGTCTAAAAAACAAGGATTCCCATTCAGGGTTTTGGGGTTGGTTTTTTTTGTTTACTCCCCAGATTTAATTAGTAACCATGTTGAACAAAATTAATTAATTTAGCTATTTTCTTAGAGTGCCTCATTGCAAGATAACAAAATCATGTATATTTGTATTTATTTTCTGGATTACATATGTTTTTTGTCAACTGACCAGCATTTGAAGATATTTTTTTAAGGCATCTAATTCTCCCTGAATTGTTAGAAGTTTGCAGGGCAAACTGGAATGTTTAGTACCTAAAAAAAATATAAATAAATAGTGACTGGGTGGGGGATTTTTTTTAGCTGTTTCTGTGTAGTAATAAGAATCTTACATACCACATCCACAGTGCTAAAGCTTAAACAGGAACTCTTTGCATAGCTTTCAAAATTTGTGGTCTTCATCTGTTTAAAACCAGGAAAACTCACAGAGGAAATTTCTATAGTTTTGGTTGATTTACCAGCATGTGAATACAACGTATTTGAAGTCCATCTGGGTTTGGGGTTTTTTGGTTGCTGTCGGTTGGTTTTTTTGGGGCAGGTGTGTGTGTTAAGTTTTATCAGTGCACATGCCTATGATGCACATATAAAATGAAGTACAGCTGACTCTGTAATAATATCCTGCTTCAGGGGTGGTGATCTTTGTAGAGGAAGAACAGAACAAAATAGCTTGCCAGCAAGAAGTGGGAAATGTATGTCAATTTCTAAACAAATTCAATATTTTTGTGGATATGGAGTATTTACTGGTCTGGATTTGCACCATTTGCCTAGCATATCTTTATGTCCCGATTTTCATTAGAGAGCAATGAAGATATACAGAGAGCAATAAGCTCCCCTAGATCTCCTGGGTTAGGTGACTGCAGGGCTCCAGACTCCACCCAGAAGTGAACCTCTCCATCACTTAGACACAGGCAGATTGTCTTCACCTAGATATTTGGCTGCCTCTGTGGAGTGAAATTAGGAGACTCTGGACCATGAAATACATTGGTAAAAATTACTAACACTTTGAAGGTCATCCTTTCCTGTTCTTGCTTGTTGGCAGTGCACTGAAAAGGCCAGTTTTTGCAAAATAATGACTCCAGATGCAATTGGTTTTGATTGTTCAGAACTAGTAAAATCTTACATTTATGGATCATAACTGAGTGCTGTCTGACTAGTAAAAGCATAGTGCTTTATTTTTTAATCATCTTCAAAATATTGACTTAGTGTCTGTGAATGTTCATCATCACTACAAGATAAACCAGAAAGGCTGTCCTAATGAAGTTTGATTAGCAGCTGTGGATGCATGTGTTCAAATAACTTACCCTAATAGGAGAGTCAATATGTTCAGACTTACTGCCAGCATGTTTTTTAGACAAAAGGAATCAACTGTTCTGTCACATGCATTCATTAAGTATTTTTGGGAGTTCATTCCCTGACAATTACTTAATACATTTACACTTATGTGTTAGAAATGATGGCTACATATTGGGGAATTTGTTCTAGTCTGAGCAAACTTGTTTAGCATGAAAATGAGGTGCATCTGACTTTCACGGCTGCTGTGGGAGGTGAGCACATGTCATCATATTATTGTCTTAATTAAGTTTTGCAAATTTCATAGGATAAATAGTTGAAAAACACTAGACATCAGAATAAATATGCAAAATTTATTTTTTCCCCACTGTTCCTCAGTAGAACAATATGGCCTATTTTACATACATGTTTATCCCATTTCAGTAATTAGGATGATTTGAAATTCATAGAAGAAAAAGTTCTTCTGTGTAGGTCATCTCAGTAGCTGATCCTTTTATAATATCTGTCTGTCTTGTGTGCTGTTGTTAATAACTTCTAAACACAGAATTGCCTACATTTCCCCCAGCTTCTTCTTTAAAGAGGAAAGTATTGCAGCTGTTTCGTCAAGTTAATCAGCAAGGAATTTTAGGCTTGATCCTAATTAGTTCAATAAAAGTTAAAACATATGACAGTATAGATAAAGTTTTAAAATTACACATTTATTTTAGGAAAAAAGAAGTGCTCATTCAGTGGATGAAATTTCTAGGACTTCTCCCTTCTTTTTCCTTGAATTATCCCTATTTCACTGAAACGGTATATGTCACCAGTTGAACAAATGTGGGAAAAGAGTTTCCATAGGCTGATATAATTAGCTATCTAAGGCCATGCAGAGTGCTCATAGGAATAATAATTAAAAAAAAAAAAAAAAAAAAAAGAAAAAGCAACCAACTCCTAAAAACAAGGGAAAGGTCATGTGACAATGTCTGCTAAAGCAGGTGCTATATTCATGCATAAAACCAGACCAAACTGAACCAAGCCGAACACTCCTTACTGACAGATTTTGTCAGCTGTATAAATCTGGTACAAATCAATAGATTTCGATAGAAATACTTCTCATTTAAGAAGGTATAAATGAATTAAGATCAAGACCCAAGAAGTAGCATTTTATGATGTTTAGTTGCAAAGTGTCCTAACATCATCCTATTCTTATGGTTCTGGAGAAGCAGTAAGATAAAACAGAATAAGCAGTGCAAGCAATTTGAGCTCAGTTTCTGTTTTATACCATTTCAGGAAAGGCCAAATTCCAATTATCTGTAATAATTAAGTAGCTTCAGCACTAAGAGGTTCTAACCTTCAAAAAGGGAATCGTTCTATGACTTCCAGCAAAGGTCAGCTTTCTATTGACCAGCTATTGATTGGGCTTTCTGTGTTCCTGCAATGTGAGGTTGCTAACAATGTACTGATTTACGGGATTGTTGAATATCTCTTTGTTGTTCAGGAATGAAAACCAGCAATTGAAATACATTTTTATCTCATTACATTAGAAGGGTTTTAGATACTAATACAGATACTATTAATGTAAGCATTAAAATATGTAATGCATATTTTATTGGTTTGAAACCCATTCCTGAACCCTTTTCTCCTTCTTAATACATCTTTCTTTTCAGCTAACAATAATGCCATTCAAATATGTTCAAAATTCTTGAGAATCCTGAATTTTCACAGAGAAGTGTGAAAATGGACAAAAACTAGGTTATTCCCTCCACTTACAAAAAACATAAAACCAGAAAAGCTGTCGATCTGTGTTGAAATGGGAAAATCTGTGGTAAAGGCCAAATAATTTTAACCAAAATGATAAAAATATTCTTAATAATTTTTTGTTGATAGTGGAAACTGTTTTCATTTTTGCAATACAGTTATATAATAATATCATTAGCTATACCATTTAACACAATTTCTCTCGTTTCTGTTTTCAAAATTTACAAAATGAACACTCTTTTAAAGATTCTTAATGCTCCTGGGCTGTCTCTAAGAGTGCTTACTTTGACCATACCCCTACGGAGACATAACACTTTAAACTGCATAACATACTCTGATTTTTTACCTTCTAATTCTGTGTCTGTCAATAGGTAAATGAAGGCTGAAAATATTTTTTTCTGTTCAAATAGGTATCTGACAAAACAAAATAATCACTATAATATGTGAACAGTATTAGTTTGTAATAAGTGCTGCTATAAAATTACTCCCATTATAGACATTCACTTCTACAATCACTAGGTGATAATATTCAATTCTGAACCTGACATACTACAACTGTCATCATAAGACATTTTTAGTCATTATGTGAATGAACATTTAATCAGGTAGCTGCATATAATTACCTTTCAAATACACACACAATTAAATTCAAAAACTCAAAGAGAAACTTTATAAAGTACTAGATGATTTTGGAGAAGTAGGTACCAAATAAACAGCATTCAGTGAGTTCAGAAACCTAAGCTCTCAGCTTGATTGATTTTAATCTAGCCTAAGAATGGATTCTATTACCCTTACATGTGATAAATAGCATCTTTCCTCTGTGAAAACACATTTTAGTGAGAAAAAACATTACGTGGCATATGAATAGCAAAACTTAATCCACAGCAAATAATTGGAAACAGTTTGTTAAGTTCTCCCTTTTCTCAAAAATAATAATAAAAAAAAAGAGTCAATTAACTACACGGATTTTTTTTTTTTTAGTCTGCAAAACATGCAATTTGATATAATAATATGATAGTGTTTGTCTTTGCTGACTATAAACGGGAGCTGACAGTTAATTATTTCATCCAACCGCTACTGTTTGAAAGATTTTTCCCTGGTATAATCTCTGTTTCCTCTGGAAATCACAACATACTTGACCAGATGCTATTATCAGGCAGGAGAACCTGGTTTTGAGTCAGTCAACAAGTTGTGTAAGTGTTTGTCTATGAGGATTATTACTTCTTAAGGACAGTTGTGAATCATTTGTGCTGGAGGTTACTCAGTACCTTTATATTATATGTTCAGGTGTTATTCATTAAACATTGAATTAGAAAAAATGATAGAATTATTGTGAAATACCTGGAAGGAGGACAAAAAAGATGGTTTTTCATGGAGTGTAACACTTCTTAGAAGTTCTTGATAGCATGAGAAGTCTTAAATTCAAGAGGCAAGAAGACTAGAAGTTACTCATTTGGAACAACAAGCCTGTCTCTTAACTCTGACAGCTGCTTATTGTTGTTCTTATTTTCTTCCTTTCCCTAATTATGCTAATGTTCTCCTCCCATTTTGCGTGACATAGATCCTTTCCAACTTTGAAGATGCTACTAGGGAATAAGTCAGTTGCAAAATATTGGTGGGAATAATTAGAGCAGCCCAGAGGTCTTTTTTTTTCTTTTTTTTTTTTTTTCTGAGATAGTCAGAATCTGTGTTCCTAAACAACCTATCTTCCACAAGATGATTTCATTCTGACCCATGATCATCTACATCAGAAAATTTTAGCACACTTCCTGTGTCTTCTGAAGACATCTCATTTCTTTAAAATTAATCTTAGGTGAAGTTCTGGGAAAAGGCTTTTTTAGAGATCTCTCTCAATAGGCTGCATGGATTACACTGCTGGGTTTGCCTCTTTTCTTGCTTAGTATTACTCTAAAGTTATCCCACTTTTTTTTTTTTTTTTTTTCCTTTTATGCATTCTCACATATCATTTATGTTGTAAAAAATCCACTCCAGCAGGCTGCAACACAGACCAGTTATTACTACAGACACTTTGAATGGTCTTTGCTGAGATGATTATACCTGAACTTATGATATGGCATTTTCTATAAATATTTACTAGGCTACGTTAATGCCTTTATTTTAGCTAAGCTGGATGTGCCTAGCTCTCTTTTTGGGCACTGCTGAATGAATTTTAACTGCCTAAAACTTTAGCCAATTATTTTGACTACTAAGGCTTTTGATTTGTATTGTATATTTATATAAAAGTTAGATATCTGAATATATACATGTATCTCTATATATTTGTGTGCCTGTGCATATGTATATACATTTGCTACAGTAAAGCTTTTGCTCTAAATTATTGCTGTTAATTTAATGTCCTGCTGTTCTAAATAAAATTAAATTGAAGGTGTTATTGATTTGCTGCTACAGATGTTGTTTGGGTCACTACAGATGTTTGTTCTCATTGGCTATTTACTGGCTGTGTGGAACACCACTTTGAGAAAATCAGTAGTCAAAAGGGCTTTATTATGTCAATGGCAGTTTTATAAGACCTTTAAACATTTAAAATTGATTAAGGTTAGTAAAGAAAATTTCAAAGTGTTAGCATTACACACAATTCTCAAAAATCTGGCTAAGGATAGGTTTTGTCTGTTCTTATGGGAAGAGCAGTCTCCTCAAGATTTAGATCTGAGAAAAGGGAAGAAAACTATAACTATGGATGCCTTTTATGACTTTGAGGGTGCTTCAAAGAATACTGTAACAGCTAAAACTGTATGTTTACAGAGATCATAAATAACCACAGGATATCCATTGTGGGAAGCTCTCATTATTCAGTACTATTAAATGTCAAAGTGTCTGAGAAAATTAAATAAAAAGGTCTACTGATATGAACAGATAAACTGCAAGCCTTGTAAAATATATGAAATGGAACTCAGGGCAGAGCTAAGTGAAGAATTCTAATATAATATAAAGCACATTGCCATAAATCTTTTCAAGTTACATCATAAAGAATTTACTTGCTTCTGACTGCTTGTTGCTCACTTCTGAATATATCTTCATCTATCCAATTCCTAGAATAGTATTGAGAATCAACAGAAAATGAACCATGAAGGCTCTGGGACCCAGGGGGAATGATGCAAGTAAAAGAGCAGCAAAAGAAATAACAGCAGTGATATAATAACAACAGAACTCTGTGCCTTCTGCCATAGATTTATATATCCTGTGCTGTTTTATGCATTGACAACACAGCATATTCAAGTTTTTTGTGTTCATTTAATAAACTGAACAGTTATTCACTTTCTCTTCCTATTGATGCACCAAATATAACCAGCAATGTTACAAATTTTAGGCATAATCAGTTGCAGCCATTATGGAACACAGAACAGAGAAAATGAGTACTTTTAGTTCCAAAACACTGATAATAAATGGAAACTGTTTAATATGTATATACATAAAGGGATGATTTTTGGTAAAATACATGCCATTTTCATATTGCTTACAAACTGGAATGAACTTTCATGGCCTTGAACTATCAGCGGTTGGGTTTCTTACTAGACTGTCACAGTTATCATCTATTTCTTTAGCCCTGGGAACATTTTTGGGAACTGAGAAAACTAGCATTCTCACTTTTGTCTTTATGATCATTTTTCTGCAGCCAAGGATCTGGTTGGCTTTCTGGGATGCGAGGACACATTGCCAGCTCATGTCAAATTTTTCGTCCACTAGTATCTCTAAGTCTTTCTTCTCAGGGCTGCTCTCAACTCATTCATAACCCAGTCTGTATGGATACTGAAGATTGCCCTAACCCAGGTACAGGAATGTGGACTTGGCTTTGATAAACTTCTTGAGGTCCACATTGGCCCACTCCTCAAGCCTGTCAAGGTCTCTCTGAACAGCATCTCTTCCCTCTAGCAAACTGCACCACTCAGCTTGGTATCATCTGCAAACTTGCTGAAGGTGCTCTCAATTCCACTGTTTATGTAATTGATGAAGGTATTAAATAGTATTGGTTCCAGTACACACCCTTAAAGGACACCACCTGTTATTGGTTTCCACTTGGACATCGAGCCATTGTCTATAACTCTTTGGATAGGGCCATTCAGCCAATTCCCTATCCATCTAACAGTCCATCTGTGAAACCCCTGTTTCTCCAATTTAGCAGCAAGAATGTTGGAGGGGACTATAATTCTTCTTTATAAGAAAAGAACAGTATATTATTTATATATGCTCAGAAAACAGTAATTTTGTTTTCTCATGGTCAATTTATTATTTGCTTAAAAAGTAACAATATTTCCTGAGACCTACAGAACTTCCTCCACCACAATTTTATGGTGAGTAAAAAAGGGAGGGTAGAGTATTTTCCTGAATTACTTACCCTTTTTATTCAATTAGATGAACCATCCTGTATGATACAGGATTATATATCAGATCAGAAGTACACTAGTATTCTTAAATTAGCTGATGATTTTTTCAAAGATCTCATCCTATTTTCTCCTTCATAATAATGAAACTAAAAACTCGTAACAAAAATTATGAAAACCACATTAATTATAAAAAAATAATTGTAGTGATTTTATTCTGATGGCTCTTGAGGTTCTTCTTTAAACAATGATATTTCCTTTGTCCTATATCTGAAGTTAAGTAACAATAAGGAAAATTAATCTGATTCAATCCTACTAAGCACTGTGACGTGTTCCAGTTTTTCATCCTCCAACAAATTCATTGTATAAAGCAAAGGGAACACTTTATTTGTATGTATTTTGCAATTGATTGTAATATGATGCTGTACCTAAGTAGGCAGTAACTCTACAAAGTTACAGATCGTTAGTTTTCTCTGATAGTCAAAGTCTGCAGTAGGCTATAGACTCAGATGTTTTTAATGCCTTAGTGACCGATTTGGCTATCCAAGGAAAATGTAAACATTTGTGCCAGTGTTGATGTCTGGTGAAGTAGAACTACCAGTCATATTTGTTTTATGATGTGAACCAATTCGAAAGCCTTCCCTATAATACAGAAGTCTAGCAAAACAGAGATGCTTTGTACTGAAAAAATTCAGCCAAGTTTGAAGGATGGAGAGAAATATTCCTGTGAGAGGTGAAAGCTACAGAAATAGAAAAGAGAATATTAAATGTTTGATTATTTTGCAGAGGGTTTTAATCTGATTTATGTTTGTTACTGCTTCCAGTAATTGTAGATTTGTGTTTTAATGACTATAATTAATAACTGAGTTCATGTTTTTATGAACATGCATGAACTAATTTTTGGTCAGTATCAGACTAATATACTATGTGCCCTCTGTCTGCAGAAAGATTTACAATATTTCATTATACCCATGGAGAAAATGTGGCTTAAGTCCTCCCAAAGGGGACGACTTTCACTTGCAAAGAATTACATGACATAAACTATTATAACAAAGGAATAAAATGGTTAGTCTAAAATGAAGCACAAGATTGCATAGTGGACAGGAGGTCACTACTCCAATTGGTATGCAGAGGAAGAAAGAAAATAAGATGAATGAATATCAGGAAATTTCATTTTGGAATTATAACTTTATTCGGCCCTCAACCCCTTCTGAAAGTTCCCACTGATCTGTTCTGAAGTGCCTAAAAGGCACATTTAATAAATGAAAAATAAAAGGATATGTCAAAGAACAACTGTTTCAGGTGTTTTTAGTATAATAGAAGAATAAGGGAACTAACGAGCTGTGGACAAATTCATGCAGGAAAAAACACTGAACATAACTTGAATAAAAACATCATAAAAATGTCAGTTGCGTTATTGAGGAGATGAGTTAATAAATGCATTATAAACTATGAACATATGAAAAAATACACACCCTCAGAGTAATGGAACAAAAAAATGTTGGAGGCCAGGTAGGCAGAACCAGATACTGATGTTTAAGAAAGCAATTTCCACGGCAGTCCCCACGATATGGTGTCATATAGCATTGTACACCAGAAAGACAGATTGTATGAACTCATGGAGGTGGAAGGCATCAAAGAACCCTGAAAATATTATTATGAAGACATACTAAAGATAATGAGGGGTAGTATGAATCTTAGGAGGAAAATGGAACAGAAGATGACAAGTAGATTAAGATTTCCTCCTTGTAAATGTACATCTATCCTTTCCAAATAATAATAGGAATTCCCACAAAATCTAGGGAGCTGCTGCTTCATTTTCTGTTTAACTTTAACTTGTAAATAACTTAAACTTTTCCTTGATTAGAAATTTCCAAAACTGTTAGATAATTTGTACATTCTGTTACTACTTGGGGAAGAAAGCAAACAAGAAAAAAGATGGGGAAAAACCATGGAGAAGAGGAAAACTTGAAGTATAGCAAAGGGTTTGTCAAAATAAGGTTGCTTTAGCATCATATTCCTTAATGTTTCTCACAGTTAGCCTGATTTACATGATCTTGACAGCTTATTAACCTGGACTAGCAGTCTCAAAATGCTGTAAGGTGGGTGCATATTTGATCCTTACAGCATGGAGCATCTGAAAGCAAATTCAGGCCAGTACATTCAGGTTCTGCTACAGGCATGTTAGCGAGACAGCATCACCTAGGCAGTCTGAAGAGGGGCTGCAACTGTACAGGATGACTGAAGTGTTTCAGTGGCAAAATGAAACAAAGATGAATGAGTTCATGTTAAAGGCTCCTCATGGTAAAAACTGAAATATTCTCTTTCGACTGAAGGACAGAGGAGACCTCAAGATCTGTAGGAGTATATCTCACCCTTCATGCCAATTGCATTTGCTTGAAGATTTTAATATTTTCCAATTGCCACTGAAAGAGTTTTGAAAACTCCTCATAACCTAATTAACATTCATAGCTGAAATCTATTCTCCCACTCTGCCACTTAGTTCAGTCAAGGATTAGTTTGTGAATTTTAATAAAAGATTTTCACAGATTTCAAGAAAGCTTTCATTGTTGTACACTATACGAATTGCAAACATTATGTCTTTCGTGGATATCTCAACTTACCTGACTAGACTAGCTCAAGGCAAAAGAAAAAAAAAAAAAAAAGGCTGATAATTAATTTCAGAAAACCAGAATGAGTATAACATCTTAATGTTACAGGAAGACTATATATTTCCAGTGATAGAAAACAAGGATATGTATTTTCCCATTGACTTCTTCCTTTGCCCCAAACCAGCTATTCAACATAATTAGTGCACAGAGTAATTGTAGACTATAAATGTTTATAGCCAGGGAGGTAAACTAGCAATTAGTGATAGCACAGGTGTGAAAGGAAGTTAAGTGAACTTACAAGGGAACTATGCTGGAAATATACGGTATATGTTTGCCTTAAAATATGACAGTGTATGTAGGGAGGTCCAGAAGAAATGTCAATCATACATGCACAAAAAACCCCAAACAAACAAATAAATAACCAAGACAAGACTGAAAGAGTTGGGAAGGAATTTATCAGTAACACCAGGAAGAAAGCTTTTGTACCCTGAAGATGGATTTTAGATTGTATGAATGAGGCAGTGCCCTTCAGGAAACCAACTTAGGTCTGACACAAAGCACCATAAATAAAATTAGGGGTCAGGGCTGTCACAGAAACTTAGCCTTGGTTATGCTGATATTTCAGATGCCCAGAAACATCAATCATTAATGAAAATTAACTTATCAAGCCCCTTCCTCCCTAAAAGAAGTGTGGCATAGTTTTATAGTGGTAATTACTGTTCTAAAATGAAAATCAAGAGTGAGTTTTGTTTTGTTCTTTCTGTTGATAAGACAGGAGTCAGCCAAACAGCTAAAGTCTGTTTGGAGGCACAGAAACTGCCTTTTCAAAAAAGCAAAATGAGTGTGTCTTTATCTTCTTACAGGAGTTAATGGATTAGATCTGGATGGCAATCTATCACAGTTGGACAGGTGTTCCTAGAGATCTAGTAGGTCTTGTTCCCTATTGTGTGGAAGGAACACAGAAGGTGCCTCCACTTCCACAGAATTTGTAACCATTATCTTTAGTATTATCACAGAGAAAGGTCTGAAAAATATACCCTTCATACATATCAAGAGTGGCACCAATATCTGCACAGAAATTGCTAAAGGAGCTGTCTGTATTGGTATTAAGCTTCAAGAAGAAAAGACTGCTTTTTAATTCATAAAGCTAATTCTTGATCCTTAATTTATTTTAAAATGCCATGTAATTTGCTTAGTTTATGTAATACACAGAAGAAAACAAGAAAAAGGGCTGGAGAACTGTACAATTTACTCTGGCACAAAGGGAACCGTGGCTCATTCAGTTACTAGGGACCCCAAAGTGTTTGTCTGCCTGTTTTTCCCTCTCAGAGAAATGACTTAGAGAATGACTTAGCAGGGAAAAAGAAAGAAGGGAAGGGAAGGGAAGGGAAGGGAAGGGAAGGGAAGGGAAGGGAAGGGAAGGGAAGGGAAGGGAAGGGAAGGGAAGGGAAGGGAAGGGAAGGGAAGGGAAGGGAAGGGAAGGGAAGGGAAGGGAAGGGAAGGGAAGGGAAGGGAAGGGATAAAAAAAAGATACTTCTTTCTAAATTATTAAAATGCATTTATTCAAGGCATTATTCAGATGAACAGTGTTCTCCTATTAAATAATTGCATACAGCCATTTCATTCAAAAGAGAATATTCTTTTGCACATATTAGACATATATATTTACAATTGTATCTGTTTTGTTCTGCAAAGATTCTGCACGTAAAGCAAAATACTCAGTTGAATCAGTATCTTCAATATTCCACTTTGATCAATTGTGAGACTGAATTAAAAAGAATTTTCTATACTAGCCTAAAACTTTGATTTTGTAACTTTTTTATTACAAGAGGAAACTGAGAAAGTTAGCTATTTTTTAATACTGTTACGAAATTCTCATGGAGTGTTTCCTGTAACTGTTTATTAAACTGTTCAAAGAAGAAAATATTAGACATACTTTTATGAAAAATATTAGACATACTTTTATGCCTTCAGGCTAATCACGTTCCAATTAAAATTAAGCATTTAGAAGACATTTAATCTCTACAACTACTTTATGAACAGCTTATGTTGCAATACATATAAGCTTCAACTCTCTGGTCCTGGTAGAATTACATTACTTCAAATGCCCCAGAGTTAGCCTGAGGCAAAACCTTTTGCTTTTCCTTCTACTGTTGTAATCCTTTTCCTATATATGACCTACTGTGAACTACTTAAATGTATCTGGCTCCAGGTATGCCAGTCGCTTGTTCACACATCTTTGAGCAATACTACTGTATTGTCAAGCCCAGCTAAATGAAGCTTTATATGGGAAGGATTCATTAGTCTTCTTTATTTTACTAGGTAAATGATTGACTGCATTAAGAGCCTAGAATGAAGCTTTATAGCTTGCAGTACTTGAAGAAAGGAAAAGTGGAACAGCTGTTATAAACAGCCATGCCAGATTTAGGGCAACGAAATAAAAACCTAGACAGAGGGGGGTCGGGGTGGGAAATAAGGTTGCTTTCTCCTTTGTTATGAAAGACATTATGTGGTAAAATAATCTCTTTAACTGAATGTGAAATTAAGGAAATTAGAAGCTAGAAATTGTGGAATTTCTAGCTACTCTTTCTGAAGTAGTCAGCATAACCAAAGAAACTGAGCAAGAAAGTATAGTAATGGAACAAGAGGTCTTTTTCTAGAATATTAAGATGTGAAAAATGGAATTAATTTTAAAGTGATTAGAACAATGATGACAGAAAACATTTAAATTTAGTGTTATGCAGAAGAAGGGAAAAAAACCCCTATCATTATCATTGTACTTGGAAAAAATAATCATGAATACTCACATATAGGATATGTGCAAAAATATGATATAAAATTTAAATTAAGTAATTTCTTTTTATTTTCTTTACCTCCTCCATCAGCCATTACTTAATACTGAAACAAAAGTATACTTAGTCAACAAATAATAAGAGGTTTTCAATTTTATTGCATTTTTCCAGCAAAATAAAATTCTCTGACATAAAATATTTAATAGATCCTTTTTTTTATATGCAATTAGCATGATCAGAAATTTCTAATGAAAGTGGGTTAGAAAGCACCTTCAGTGCCTTCTACATTGTTTCTTTAACATTTTATCAGTTAAAAAATCCTTACTGTTTTATACAGTGTTTCTAAAAAGTTCCAGCAATGAACATGCAGCAATCTAGAGTGATCTATTTTAGGGCCACTAAAATCCTTCAGTTACTTTCCTTTTCCTAACATCTGATCTAAATCTCCCTCACTGTTATATATGCCCATTACTTGTCCTAATCTCACTGGCCCTGAAGAACATTTTCTTTCTCTTTGGCACAAAGATTTACAAGTTTATAGGTTAGAAATCTCCTTAAGAAGAGAGAATTGCCCAGCTCTTAGTCTTTTCCCATCGGCCAAATCTCAGATCATTCCTGCTTCTCCAGATTTTTTCAGTGCAGTCATCAGAAACATTACCATTCCCCTGAAAACACATGCCAGAATTAGAAACTAAGTGTTCTTGATGAAAAGGATGTATCTTTCATATGAGACTGGCTGAATCTAGGATCTAAGGATTTCACTAAAGCCAGAGTCCTTATTAGGAAATTTAGCACATCTTGAACTGTCCTGTAGCACTGAGGCCAGCTGACACAAGAAGAGTCTGTGACAGCAGTATTGAACCTTTTTATGCACAAAACAGTGTCATCACATGGAAGCAGACTTTTTGAAATACCCTGTGTTAGCTGCAAAAACATGCACAGAAATGTTTTAGAAAAGTGATAATTAACTGGCCATCACTGTGCCACAATAGCTCTAAGTTTGACAGTTCAGGTGATCATGTTCCAGTAACCAGGAACATTCCCTGCCATTGCTTAATTTACTAGTATAAGCTTAGTTTGTCCTTAAGAAATGATACCAAACATTCCTGATAAAAAATGGATGACTGCATAACATTACTATATGTACCAAGAACACAAACCAGTAAAACCTTAACCTAAGTGAAAGTGTGATCCTAAAAAGACAGCTGTGTTAATTACTTCTTGAAATCCCTAAGAAGCTTCCATTTTAGTTTGTGTTTAATTAATTATCCAATTGCCAGTGAAAAAGAATCTACTTGGGCCAAGAATTTCCCTTCCTTGGCTGGCAGGGTTTTTTTGGTCTTCCCCTGAAGCATCTGTAGTTAGACAGGAAATACTGATTAGCGTGCAGTGACTGCACTGACACTGGGAAAAAAAATCTCAGATGTCCGCTTCTCTTATTCTCAGGGCTAGAGAGTAATTTGTTTTTATATCAGGGGACAAAATTTTCCTTAATTATATTCATAGGATCTGTTTTTTCTTATGTTAAGACGAAGCAGAGACATCTACAGCTCCTGAATCCCTTGAAGTTTCTGAGGCCAAAACTATTGTTGTTTCCAGATCTAATCTTTACCATTGCCTGTTTTTTCCTAAGTTCTTGGCTTTCACATGCTAAAGATCCTAAGTACTATGAAGAGAGCATTTTGTAACTATCTGTATATGAAACAGGACAAGAATATGTGATCTTGTGGACTTTTCTAAAGTTCCACCTCGTAGATGGGACTGGCTTTAATTGCCCTGGTTATCCCTCCTAGGTCTGTCTTTCTACATGTGATGCTTCTTCTGTGAATTTTATAATAAGACTTAATGAAATTTCTATTGCAATATCTCTGTCTTACAAGTAAGGATGGGGATATATACCTTTCTTGTCCAATTTTCCAGTTACATCAGCTAGAGTGGTAAAATATGACTTATGCAGATCTTACTACTCCTGTTGTCTACACTGACACAGTGCAGGAGCAAAACAATAATAACAAAAGCACAGTGGTACAGGGATCCTCCAGAGGTGAGACATGTTGTCCAATTACATAAAGTCAATGAGTTTTCTGGATCAAACCTCTTAAGTGCCAAGAATGTGCTTGTTCCTGTGAGGTAGGAAAATATTCACCAAACACCTTCCATACTTACTTTTGCTTGTCTCCAAGTTTAAATTCCTAAACCTAAAGCAAAAGAAAAAAACATTTTTCCCAGCAACACCATGCATTTAAATAGAACACGATAACTTTTTAAAAAATAAAAATATGTTTCTCCTGGGACTGCTGCTATAAACTCTCACTGTGGTTGTAGAATAATGCTGTGAAAATAAACACAAGTTGCTTTTAAGTCCCCTTGTTACAGTTACATTTTAAAATTTCCAACAGAGTAACTGTTCCTAAACTTTTATATCTCTAATATTTTTTACAGACAAGCTATTTTGGGCGATAGGGTAATGGTAAAATAGAGGGAATAGGAACTATTAAACTAGACCTTCCTAAAAGAAACAGCTAATGTCTTCCACAGTTTCTTTTACAGATGAGTTTTTAATAAGTCGCAGTGCCAGAGATGACTAACAATGTCTGTTTCTGCTCTATTTTAATAACTACAGTCACCTGTCACTTATCTCAATTGAACGCTATCTGGTTCCAATAGGTCAGCTAATTATCCTGATCATTAACCTTTAAGAGTACAGAGGCTATGGTAATCAATGCCACCCTTGGTGTGTGCCACATCATCTAATGAGTCTGTGTCAGAAAATGAACTCTCTGACCTCCCAATGGTGCAGTTTTTCATCATTAACTTTCTTTGTCATTTGGTTTCTTAAAAGAAGATGAGAAAAAGTGGGACCTGGCATGAATCAGCTTATTAAAAGGAATGCATAACATAAAACTGATTGCTGAAGATGGAATGAATGAAGAAATAATTTCCAAAAAGCTTTATGGTAAATTTCAAAGCATCTGCAAGGTTTAATAGTCAAAAAAGTAGAAGAAAGTAGTGATCAGTTAAATTTAGGGGGAGAAAAATCTGCTGTATCAAAATAGTTTATAACATCTATTTGTGATCAAATGAAGGATACTATCATAAACGGACTGCTGAGCAGGGATTTAGGAAATTTACCTTTGATGAATTCACTGCAGCAAATTTTTTAAACGGAGGTTTTGTTTCAGTTTCATGTAAATCATAAGAGAGTAATAGTTTCCCTCCCCTAAGGATTATGTAATATAAGAATGAGTGTGTAGAATGATGAAAGGCATACAACATATGAAGGTGAGCATATGAATCTCACCTAGTAAATGGTTAGAATTAAGTGTGTAGTCTCAAGTCATTACCTAATAATCAAAGGAGTGAGAAAGACATCTCCAGTATAACATTCACCCTCTGTATTTTAGTCAGCTGAATAAGTCTCTGGATATACACATTTCTTCCAAGTGTCTGTTGATTTTACTCAACTCTCTTCGTGCCAATGTCTACTTTTCAGAGGACTATAGTGAGTAAGATGAATCCCAGCTACACACAAAGTGATAGCCACTACCACTGAATTGAAACCTGAGCAGGTAGAATTTTCCAAGAGTTTGTGTAGTGTCAGAGTCCTAAAACTTTTTCCTTTGACATTGTGGACTGATATTTTTTCATTTAATAGGCAGACAGGACAGTATCAGAACATTGTGACCCTTAAAAATTTGTACCTGGGACCAAAGAATGAAAATTGCAGCTTCCAGGGAAAGGCATGGGCTACTGTGCTGCCCTTACTGCTTCCTGCCTATAAGCCATTTTATTTGTCAGTGTTGACATGGAATGTAAGAGTATTGGAAGGCCTGTCTACATTCTGAAGCCATGTTATGACCATGACACCATTTTCAAAAATGATGCAATTCTATGTATACAGAAACACCTCATACCAGAGGACTCCCCTATAATGAAGACAAGATCAAGAATGCTGTTTTCCCTCATATGAGGAATGAGTCTAGTAAAACCTTTTATTTAGAAACCTTAAAGTGAGGGTAAAGGAGTTGCCATTTATCTGGATCTGAAGAGCTTTGAAGATGATGAGGGGACTGAAGCATCTCCCTTATGAGGAAAGGCTGAGAGAGCTTCACCTGTTTAGCCTGGAGGAGACAGACAGGGGATCTTATCAATGCGTACAAATACCTTAAGGGTGAGAGGCAAGAGGATGTGGCCAGGCTCTTTTCAGTGGTGGCAAATGACAGGACAAGGGGCAGTGGGCACAAACTGCAGTACATGAAGTTCCTTCTGAATATGAGGAAAAAATTCTTTACCTTGAGGGTGAATGAGCCCTGGGACAGGCTGCCCAGAGAGGCTGTGCAGTCTCCTTCTGTTCTGTGGACACATTCAAAACCTTCCTGGATGTGACTCTGCAACCTGCTCTGGGTGAACCTACTTTAGAAGGAGTTTGGACTAGATAATCTTCAGAGGTCCCTTCCAACCCCAACCATTCTGTAATCCTGTGATTCTGTGAATCTTAGTACATTTTACACAGGAGGCAGAAATCATAATGCATTTGTTTACTGAGCAGTTGTATGAGCATATATACAACTGTATGTTTGGAACAATGAAACCGCTATGATTGACTACAGAAGAAGACCACTTTGACGTCTGCCTAGACCAGGGGTCCTCGCACTTTTTAACCAGGGGGCCGGCGTGCGGGTGAAGTGGCCGGCAGTCATCTGCAGCTGCTTGGTTTCCCCCCCCAGCCCCTGGAGGGGGGGGGGGGGTGGGTGTTGGCGAGGGGGGGTCTGTAAATACCGGGGGCTCGATTGAGGACCCTGGGGGGCCATATCCAGCCTGCGGGCCGTAGTTTGAGGACTCCTGGCCTAGACCCTCAGTTTCTCTCATCCTCTATTGAGGTACCACAAAACTGCACATTCCAGCAACTTTCCAACATCAGCTTTAATTTAAATAAGGAAGCTACCAGCTGGCAGGAGGATACTTCTAAAATCCATAAGCATTTTTAGACATGATAGACAAATGGAAGTTAATGCCTTCTGTTCAGTCTTATTCTAATCACATGATTTATGGCCTTTAATCTCGATTCATGACTCCTGGTTTGTCACTCTTGATTTCTGATATGTGAACTGATCCATGACCTTGGAACTTAAAACAGATCTGTCTTCCAATGATAAGAAAAAATGTTTTGGATAATTTGTTAAGTAAGTATAAAGAATATTGTATGCTTTAGTAATATTATTGCTGCATATGTAAAATGCATGGAAAAAAAAGAGACCAGGTAAAAACTTGTCAATTTCTATTAAGCATATAAGTATACCGACTTCTGGTTACTGTTTTGCCAAACTATTTGCAACTGAAATATTTATTGTGTGAAATTAGTTAAGTTGGCAAAATGCTATTAGCTGCTAGAAATAAAAATCAACAAAAGCTGGCCAATAAATTAGAAAAGTCTCTGATAGAAACCTAGCATAAAGCTTTATTTAAAGAGGATCATATATTAACAGAGTGAGCAAACAAAACCAAGTGGTGAAATACATGGGGTTTAAGAGAAGGAAAAAACCCCAACAAACAAACAAAAAATATGGACCTTTGCCAAACTCCAAACACAGCTATTATGGAACTTTATTTAAATATATTTTAGAAGATTAACATGATAAAAGGTAGTGTAAATCTTATAAAAAGATGTGTAAAAAGAATCACCAAAGAAACCTGTTTGTGAAAATCAGGATCTATCTTGGAACTCTGGCATAAATTTGTGTAATTCCTGTTATGTCAGTGCAGAACTTTCACAGAGGAACACTGAAAACTTCAGTATTATGGGAAAGAAAAGCAGATAAAATTAAAAGAATAAAGTGAAACCTTTGCAAGAAAGAATTAGGACTGTAAGATACCTACCCATCTGTTATGTAAGTTAAGACAAACACTTCCACAATCTATTGAATGATGCAATGATGTAATTGGTAAGGAAAAAAAAAATCATGATCAGTGCAAAACAAAATAATTAAAAGAAACCTTTCACAATGCTTAGCTGTGTCCTGAGGAAACAGAAGGGGGGTTATGTGTTCAGTTATTAACCCATGCCTGTCAGCATTGAAACATTTTGATGAATCCAGTGATGTATTTCTAGCAGTGACTTCAACTAAAGAGATATTAAAATTTTTTAGACAAAAAGATGAACGTTAGTGTTGAAGTTACCTTTGATTTCAAAATACGCTTGTTGTGTGTTTTTTTTTTTTCCTGGAATATATTCTGATTTCTTTAAATTATAGTTCCTTGTCTCCTTTCCTTCAGATAAATGCTGAAACAGCATGCATCTTCCAAGAAGGGCTGTTAGAAGCTATAAGGTTTGTATCTTGACTCTCTGCCTCTGGTATCTGTATTAAAAGTGAGGTGAAAACAAGCATAAATAACCTATAAACAAGTGTTCACCTTCCTGCAACTTATTGGGAAATTCTGGGGGATTGTGACTTTTCCCAGGAGGCAAAATGTAGAAGTGTTAATGACCATAAAAGTGCAATACTCCTTTTCCGCATACACTACAAATAACATTAGCTTGTTTCAAAGTGAACGTCCTTTTGGAAATTATTTCTTCTGAAAATCTTTGTGGTTTTACTTTCTTATGTTTACAGGCAAAATGACAATATTAAAAAAAATGTAGAGGAATGAGGCTGGGTTAATTAACATTGATAATATAGAGCTGTGGGTTGGCTTCAGGGGTGGTGGGTTGGCTGATGTAGATAAGGTGCAGCTGTGGCTAGCTCTGTTAAGAGGTGGAGCAGCCAAGGGAAAAAGAGGAAGAAGAAGCAGAGAGAAAAGAGAGAATGTGTGTGCTGGATGAGGAGAGACTAGAAGAAGGCAGCAGAGGCACTGGCATGAAAAGTATGTTGGTATGTGACAGTAAAAGACTTTTGTTGCAGACAGCTAATTTGGAGAGTGCTGTGACCAAAAAAATAGATAATCCCATTTTCTGTTAATCTTTATTTATTTATTGTATACTGCTTGACTAAGTAATAAAAGGAGTCATAGTAGTGACTTAAGACAGGTATCACATTAATGTCCCATCCCTTGCTTTCTACTTATTAATTAGACATTCATGACACCATGTTCCATTCTTTCAAAACTATTTCTTAAGTTTCAGACTTCCCTCCAACTTTGCTGTAATTAATATTTATCATATTTACATAGCACCTACAATCTAGTTCACAGTCTAGAAAATGCATCTGTGTCTTGTTCCTGACAAGTGCCATATTTTTAGACTTTCTTATCAGGTTCTTGAACCAAACCAATATATGCAGTTTTGCAGAAATGAGTGAGGTTTTCATGCTTACTTACCTGCTTGAAAGTCTAGAGATGTACATTAATTACCCCCCAACTTTGATAAAAGAGCCTTTTTCTGAATCTATGCATCCATAATGTTGTGCATCTCAGTGTTATGGTCTTTGAAGTTTCCATGCTTCCGAAGACTTTAATCTGTCACAAATGGAAATGAGCCTCTACTGATGGGGCCAGGTTGCAGTGGCATAACTCCATCAGTGGAGAATTACTCTTTGATATTTGAAATATTAGCAACAATTATCAGTAATATAATCATGGTGTATTTTATCTAATACACTACAGGTGAAACATGAATAGCTAAAAGGCATTTCAGAAGTGTAAAAGCAAGAAATCTCCAATGATGTCTATGGTTTTCTATGTTTTTTTCTGGAGAAAAAATATAGATAATTTTTTTAAAAAAGCAATTTTTTTTTTGTCAGAACAAAAGAGGTTTTTTTGCAGGTGTTTTAAGTATTACTGCAGCTTACAACAAGGTGTTTGAGGGTATCTTTCATAAATTACTATTAGACAAGAAGGTAGCTCAAATATATATCTAAGTTAATGAATAATGCAAAACAGGAATGGCACAATCTAGGATCCTGCTGCCCAACTCAATCTAGATGGTGTTCAATGAGTTCTAAAGACACGCTTAAGAAACTTAGATATGAAATCTGTGAACATTATGGATCATACTCATAGAATCATCAAAGATTAAATTATGCATCTATGAATCTCAGATATGAATCTTAAGTCTCTGAATTAGTACATTAAACCAATCTATGGATCAAATAATCCATGACAGCAAACAAAGGGAAGATGGCTTTTATGACACATTTTTTAAAATAATTTTGTAGGCCGCTGTCATGTGTTGGTGAGAACAGTGAAAACAAATAGCATATATGTAAATAAACCTCCTAAATGGAAGAACACGTGCCATTTTTTGCATGCTTAGTCTTTATAGAATCAGTGAGCTTGTGGATAAAGCTGCTTTTAAAAATTCTTCAGGAGGGTCTCGCATCAATTGCTTGTAAAAAGATAAAATTCTAATGAGCTGTTGTGGTTCAACCCTAGCCAGCAGCTCAGCCCCACCCAGCCTCTCACCCTCCCTCAGTGAGGTGGGGAGAGAACTGAAAGAGTTAAAGTGTGAAAACTTGTAGGTTGAGATAAAGGCAATTTAATAGGTAAAGCAAAAGCTGCACAGGCAATCAAAGCAAAATAAGGTATTCATTCATCACTCCCCATCAAGCAGTTAGATGTTCAGCCATCTCCAGGAAAGCCGGGCTCCATCACATATAATGGTTACTTGGAAAGACAAATGCCACAACTCTAAACATCCTGCTCTTCCTCCTTATTCCCCATAGCTTTTATTGCTAAGTATGACACAATATGCTATGGCATGTCCCTTTGTCTAGTTCAGGTCAGTTGTCCTGGCTGCGTCCCCTTTCAACTTCTTGTGCACCCCCAGCCTCTTGCTGGTCGGGCAGTGTGAGAAGCACTTGGCATGATGCTGTGCAAGCACTTCTATGAATAAAATTAACAATGTCCCGGCCAAAACCACCACATGAGCTAAGAGAACTGGTTCTTCTGTGCCTTGGTAAGCAAAGAATTAAGAAAAAAAAACCCCAACAAACCAAACCAAACAAACAAACAAAAAAACAACAAAAAACCAAGAAGATAAGAGATTAATTTTCAGTGTAGTTTACCAATGCTGTAATGCTACCAGAATATCTGCTGAGACGCATTATTAGTATATTCATAGCAGATAGAAGAAAATGGTGAACACTAAGGGATAAAGTTTACACATGACATACAATTTCATACAAATTTGTGATCGCTAATTTTATATTTGGCTGCTGAAGGGAAGGAATATTTCATGCTAAATAATAAAACAGAAGAGGAAATCCTGTTTTAATAAATACTTTGGTATAGAATGGATAAGCAAAAAGGATGAATGATGACATGGAACAGGGCACAGATTAAGTTATGAAATCTTGGGAAAAGAGACTGATAGTGAGAAAACATGAGGGTTCTCTGTAAAAAAAAAGAATACAAAATTATTCCGTATCTGTTGTAATGAAAGCAACAACAAAAATGGATGGCTGAAATTATCAAGCAATAAATTTAGAGCAAACAAAATTGGTTAACTTGTGTACGTGTAACATAATTACACTGTGGAGCTCATGAATGCCAAATGATGCAGACAATAGAACTGTAAATAAATTTTTGAAAGGACTAGGAAAATTCACAGAAAATAGTAATTGTTATACATTTAAAAATGGGGTTAGGTATAATCTGTGTTTCAAGAAGTATTTTAAAAATTGCTTGTCATAGCTGGAAGAGTGTATCAGTCAAAAAACTTGTGATTACATCTGTTATTGAGTAAGTTTGTGATCTATAACTGTATTTGCCTAGTTTCTTAGTATCTTTTTTAGTTCTTTCTTCAGATAGCAATCAACAAAGAATGAACTAGGTGAAATAAAGATTTATTTTGAGCAAGTAGAGCCGTTCTTACATTTTTAAAGAAGGAAAGAATTAAAAATTGTGAAATACAGCAGTTCCTGTTGACAGTAAAAGAAAGCTTCTATTTCATAACTCAATCACAAATTGATGGCTTTACACTGTGAGAAAATTAACAAAATCATGGGCCTAATTTGTAGTCATAATAGAGGTAGAACATATAAATAGGACTGAAAAAGAGGCCTGAAAGATAATCGCTATGCATGCATTACTGCATTGGAATTTTTCAGAGCCAATGATCAGAATCATTTAGGTTAGAAAGGACCTTTAAGATCATCAAGTCCAACTGTAAAGCTAACACTGCCAGCTCTACTACAAAACCATGTCCCTAAGCACCACATCTACACATCTTTCAAACACCTCCAGGGATGGGGACTCACCCACTTCCATAGACAGTCTCTTCCCATCCTTGACAACCCTTTTGGTAAAGACATTTTCCTAATATCCAATCTAAACTTCCACTTGCTGAGGGGGTGTTTGAGGGGATTTGGAGGTTATTTCCTCTCATCCTATCATTGTTACTTGATAGAAGAGACTAACACCCACCTCACTACAGCCTTCTTTCAGGTAGTTTTAGAGAGCAATAAGGTCTTCACCAAGCCTCCTTGTCTCCAGACTAAACAAGCCCAGCTCCCTCAGCTGCTCCTCAGAAGACTTGTTCTCTAGACCCTTCATCAACGTCGTTGCCCTTCTTTGGACACACTTCAGCACCTCGATGTCATTCATGCAGTGAGGGACCCAAAACTGAACCAGGCCCAAGTACAGGAGGAAAATCACTTCCCTAGTCCTGCTGGCCACACTGTTTTAGATACAAGCCAGGATGCTGTTGGCCTTCTTGGCCACTTGGGTACACAGCTGGCTCATGTTCAGCTGGCTGTGGACCAAGGAACCCAGGTCCTTTTCTGCCAGGGAGTTTTCCAGCTCCTTTTCTCCAGTCACTCTTCTCCAAGCCCGTAGCATTGCATGGCAAGCACTTGACCTCGTTGAATGTCATAAATTGTCCTTGGCCCATTGATCCAGCCTGTCCAAATCCCTCTGGGGAGTCTTCCTACCCTCAGGAAGATCAACACTGGCACCTAACTTGGTGTGTTCTGCAAACTTACTGAGGGTGTGCTCGATTCCCTTGTCCAAATTATTAATAGAGATATTGAACAGGACCATCATGTTCCACCATCATATCTTCTTGTTGGCCTTCCCCCTGATTCTTACCCATAAATACTCAACCTTATCATTACTACCAGTAAGCTCTAGATAATCAAAACTCTCCCTAACATGCTGTGGAAGACCAACTGGAAAAACAATCTAACACCAAGAAAAGCTCAGAAGAGTGCAAACAACAGCAGTATACGAAACTTGTTAAAGGAATAGGGGGTGGAGATCCCTTGAGCCTGTCCAAGCAAGATCTCAAATACTCAAGAAATGTCTCAAACAACTGCAAGATCAAACAAAAGGTTACTTTGTATGAACCAAAGACTGATAAGAGGGAACAACCTGCCAAAGGGTGAATAATGGCAACAGAGTCAGCAGATTTCTGCCTTAAATGGAGGAAAGGTAAATGCAGCACAAGAAGATCATGACCACTGACCCAATTCAAGACCAAAAAGACTTGCCCCCCCGCGCCCCCCCCCCCCCCCCCCCCCCCATGCCTGTAAGGAGCATGCATGCTAGTTTACGTGACAAGTGATGCTGATTTTAATATGAGGTGGGTCCACACTGAAGGATAAGAATAAAAGAGGAAGACAAGTGCCATTTTAGGAAGCAATAAGAATAAGAATAAAAGAAGAAGGGACTTCTGAATGACAAATCCTACAAGAAACACTCCCTGTTGGCAGGCCCAATGTTGGATCCAAGACTGGTGATATCTATTTCTCTTGCTATCTCTGCACCCCATCCACACCTCATCTCCCCCTCCCCCCCGCCCCCCTTCCACTTTGTCTTTTACCTTTTTCTAGTAAGTAATGCAAGGCATAAAACTTCATATGCTTGGCAAGTGATAAGCATTTCTGCTACCCAATTATTTACCAATGATCCTGACTATGGAATAAAAGTCTTTGTATACCTAGGGAACTCTGGTATTGTGTGCACCTTACTCTAACCAAGAGCATCAGTGAATCTGAGTGACGCCTCTCTCCTTCTCCACAGAAGGTAACACATACAGAGCTACCCCACTACTTCTTCTTCCTTGCCTGTCCCTTCTGAAGAGTTTATAGCCATCCATTGCAGCACTCCAGTTGTGTGAGTCATCCCACCCATTCCATGATGGCAATTATGTTATGGTTTTCCTGCTGTGCATGACACTGTGAGAGAAGGAAAAGTATATGAGAATTGCCATTCATTACAACATAGTTCTGGAAGCCCTTCCTAGCATTATAAATTAACAGTTGCCCATACAGTGAAACATATTCAGGTTTGTGATATTATCTATCAGGCAATTATTTCAGATTTATATTTGTTTATTTAAAAACATAAAGCTAGATGAAATTGGTTATTAGCTTTAGAGGCTAGACCCACATCAATACCAGGGAGAAAATAAGGAATGAGACAAAACTGTCTGGGCAAGAGAAAGGCACAAGTATAAGTGGTACATCAGCACAAGTGTAAGAGGGAAATTATTTTACATGAGATGTCTAATCTCAGGGTAATAAAAATTCATTGTTAATAAAAATGAAAAGATGATAGTGAGGAGTTTCTGTGCAGCAGTATGAAAGAGTAAAGACTTTTTTCAGTCTAATAACTTTTTCTGCTTTCTTCCATGCTACTTTTTCAAGAACTCAGGTAACACATTATTCTGCATATAGGATCATTGTAATTAAGTATAAGTCCAAATATATGCACAAATTTACTAGTCTTTCAGAATGTTTTGGTACCCTGCAGAAGACTAAAAGCTTGAAAACTGACGATGCTTTCAGACATGTGGTCATTGCTTTAGATGGGTGTTTCTACTATATCCAGAACAAAGAGGTATCACTGTATTCACTAAAGAGAAACCCAGAAGATAAATTGTGTTTCAAAAATTTCGGAGTCCAGGGAATAATTGAACAGGACTTTGATTTACACTGGGCAAAATGTAAATCACCCACAATGCCAACACAGCACTAAGCTGAGAATGGCATGATGAAACCAAATACAGCTTATGTTACTTTGAGCTTTTGTGTTGGTATGTGGGAAAATCCATGCCTGACCCTTCAACATGGCCCTGAATTTGGATCACAAAATCAATTATTCCCTTCAGTCTCATTCAGCATTACCTTTGAAATTTCACTGAGTTTAATTTTTAATGCTATAGCTATCTAAGCTGTTTTGTTCTCTATGTGAATGAAATCCAGATAATTGATACAATGGTGCTTGGCAGTAACGACCTATTCATATTTAGGGACAGTGCTGAACTGATAGCAGTTCTGACAATCCCAAGGAAACGTATGTGAAGAGAATTATATTTTGTTGAAACAGTGTGATTGGAAGGAATTTTCAGGAATAGAATTACAAGCAGGACAGACTTTTTTAACTACACACTTAATCTATTCTAATTTTTGGTGGTCTTAAATTTTTTCTAGTAGAGTCTCAAAAGTCTTAATTCTTCTGTCCCTGGTAAGTTAACACAGCTGAGTTGTGTCATAACTTCAGATGGATTCAGGAGAAAGTATTGCCACCACCAGTTTGGTGTGATCTAAGCTATGTCACAGATCATAGTAAGGAAACTTGCAAAAAGAGTTAGTAATGGAAAACTCCTTCCCCATTTTGTCAGAGAAAATCATTCAGGCTTTGGGTAGTGACCAGCTCTCACAAGAATCTTTTCTACATATTGAAGCAATATTTAGAACCTCATTTAAAGACAAGTGTCATGACCAGCTTCTGGTGAAAGAGCTCATTATTGTGAATCCATGAAAGCACTTTCCTGTCCAAACTTTTGGCAGAATTTTTTCTTTGAAGGACCTTTGATGAGTTCTTTGAAACTTAAAGACCCTTTTTTTTTTAATTCTACTAGCTGGAGGGACTACCTTGGCTCAAGAATGATGATTTTAAGCCTCTACTGCCTATCTTTTGGGAAAAAAAACCCCAGAAATTATAGGGAGCTCATGACGTACCGGAAAGAAAAATCATTCCATTCACTAATAGTTACACTTCTACATACATATTCAAATTGTCAATTCTGACCTAAATGATTTATTGTCTGAAAAAATACTTCTAAAATATATAAACAGAACAATGTTTTAAAACACAGATTTGCATTCCTGTTGTAGACTCTTCCTATTAATTAGTTAGCTGAGATTCACTGAACTGTAATATGTACTTAAAACTGTGTTCATTGTACAGCTTCAAAACATAGTTGAGAAATGTTTTATTATGTGTCTTCATTTCAAGAGAAAATATCAAATAATTTTACAGAATCATATCATGGCTCTTAATTATAGTGAAATTTTCATCTGGCTTCATCAGAGGAAAGGTAATAATGAGGCAGAGAGCTAAGGTCCAGTCTTGCTCTAACTAATGAACTGAATAATCAAGTGTGTTCTCAGTGCAACACCTTTGTATTTCTTCATATTCATAAGCAGCTGAATTTTTCGGTGTTAACACTGGGATCTTTTGGTCCCACTCTCGACATTCCTCTCTCCCTCCCTCTTCCCCCCAGAAAAACCCTGAAGTCAGACACCTATTCAGATTTTTTGTTCTAATCATGTATATATAAATTATGTATGTTTTGGCTTAGCTAATTTGATAGGATTTACAAAGAACCTCTTCCATCATTCCAGCTCTGGATTATTTCACACTAGCCCACACTTCCTTTTCAACATAAAAGCTAATGGAATCCCATGTCTATGTGATTTTAAAAAATATCTATCTCTCTCAGTGGGAACGTCATCCATATTAGGTGCTTCTTGGTACTCTTGTAGTGGAGGAGATACACAATCACAGAGCAACAGGTTAGAAGGGTCCTCCAAAGGCCATCTAGACCAAAACCCTGTTGAAAGCAGGGTCAATGGATACTAGGCATCTTAGAAACTTGTCAAGCTGGGTTTGGAGAGTCTCAGACCACAAGCTCTCTGGGGAAACTGATTGACTCTTTGACATTAGGAAAGGAGGTGGGGCATAGGGGAAGTCTTACTATATAATCAGAATTTCCCTTCTTGCAGTTTATATCAGTTACTAGTTATCCTAGCACTGGTCACTTCTGAGAACAGTCTATCTCTGCTTTTTTCATATCACCTATTAGGTAGCTCTGTAGCTTGGAACATCTCCCTTTAGTCAGTTCTTCTAAGCTTAAACAAGTTGAGTTCCCTCGTTCTTTCTTTGTGTAAAAGGTGTCTCAGTCCCCTGACAATCTGACCTCTAATAAGCTTGCTCCAGTATGTCAGTGTCATTCTTGCACTGGGGTACAAAAAACTGGACACAATACCCCAGGTGCAATCTGACAAGTGCTGAGTAGTTGGGAGTCACTACTTCCTTCCAGTGCTGGCTGCACTCCTGGTAATACACTACATAGTTGGCTGCTTTTGCTGCCAATGCATGCCTCTGAGTCATGTTCAACTTGCTGTCCACCAGGACACTCTCATCTTTCTCTGCAAAGCTGCTTCCGCTGCCTTCCCCACCCCCCCAACCCCCCTCCAACTAGTATCCAAATACAGTATTATTGCACCTATCCTTAGCAGAAAACTGCATTTGCCTTTGTTGAACTTTGTGAGGTTTTTTTCAGACCATTTTCCAGCCTGTAGAGATCTCATTGAAGAGCACTCCCCCACAGCTTGACATGGCTCGGGACATTCAGTTGTGTTGTACAGGACATTAAGATGTTTAACTATATTAGCCCCAGTGTGAAACCTTGAGGAATGCCACTAACATCTGCCTTTGTGCTATCTCATCACAAAATCATGAGGACCAGACAATTTTTTTGTCACCTTCAAGTCCATTTACTCGATCCATACATCACCAATTTGACTGTAAGGATTCTATGCAAGATCACATCAAGGACCCTGTTAAAAGTCAACGTGTACAACATCCATTTCTCTCCCCTTCACAGGACAGCCAGGAATCTCATCATAAAACGCAAATACATTTGTCAGACATGATTTGTTCTTGGTAATTCTCTGATCTCTGTTCCCAACCACAATCTTGTTCTTCAGGTACCTGGACATGGCTTCTAGGTGGAATTTATCCATAATTTTTTCAGGGACCTAGTTTAGGCTGATGAGCCTGTAGCTCTCCAAATAGTTGTTCTTGCTGTTCTCAAAGACAGACATGATGTTGCCTTTTTTTCAGTGATTGGGAAGCTCCCCTGACTCTCATGACCTGCCAAAGATGCAGACAGTAGACACACAATGACATCAGCCAACTTCAGAGACATCTTATCTGATCCCAGGGGCTTGCATATGTTCAATTTGCCTAAGCTGTGTAGATCCATGTGACTACAAAGATATGAAAGTATAACTTTAAGTATTTATTTATATATATATATATATATTTTAATAAAATTCATACACTGTCTCTTACATCACTGTGATAATTTGTAAGTATAAATTATTTGGATTCCTTTTGGACAGAACTTGTGGCTGGCTCAGAGAAGCCAGTTTTACTGAAGACAGTGCTGAACCAGAAAGAAAGATAAAAAGAGTGTGGGGAAAGTCTAGCTTTGTGAACAATTCTAGATTTTCCTAAAGGAAACACTGAGATCAAACCCATGCCTATTTGTCTGTTTGTCCACATGTCTACAGAGGTGAGCTAAGACAAGCCAAAGGCAATTTATTTCTGTCTCAAGAAGCAACATTTTTCCTGTTGCTACCTCTGTATAGTGTCCAGAATGAATTCAGCATTTATTGTTCATCTGAAACCTCTTTGGAAGCTATTAGGTATTGTACTGGCAAACACTTTACTGTCAAGAACAGCAGCTCCCTAGGACGATATTAATATATTCTCAAAGAAAATTCCAAGTCATTAGATTAAATAAAAAGGTATGTTCTTGCAATAATGTAAGAAACATAAAACTCAAATAGTAATTAATATTTTAACACATGTAAAATGTATTATTTATAATATGCAAAAAGTTATACATGCAGGAATTTTATGTCATCATTTTGCTTTTAAGTCTATGATGAATTACTGGAAATTGAAGGTGGGAGAGAGGTAAGTAAAGTACTAAGTGTAAAATAAAAACACCACAAAAACTACAAACACCCCCCCCCAAAAAAAAAAAAAAAAAAAAAAAAGCTGTGTTTATTTTCTTGTTATTTGATTAACTTAGTAATGATGTTTGAAAGACCAGACTAATAGGAATGTGGGAGAGAGCATTTTGGAATAAAATTGTTACTAGAATAATGATTGTCGGCATTGTGGCTGAGACTGTTGGTAGAGATGTAGATGTAGTCAAACACGAGTTACTGTCCTCGTCTGTATACTTGTATCAAGAACAAAATGTACCAGGCAACACCCCCTATGTCAAGCTGTCAGCTTGCTGAACAGAGCAAAACAAAGACATCAGGATACAAAACAAGCTGCTTTCAAAGCAGCTATTTGTTGGTAAGTTTCTTGCCTTTTGATCTCAAGTCTCAGCATCAGTTTGATATAAACATCAGAGCATAGCCTCAAGGCCAAGTTCTTCCCCCTTGGGCTGAACCTTAGGGGGTTGCCAGCCTGTAACCTAACACATACAGTAACCTTCCTCTTATACAGAAAACTACTAATATGGAAAATGCAAACATCTGAAACTTGAAATGCACTGCAGCACAAGAGTGACAGGTATCCCATGGAGCCTACTAAGCCCAATGAGAACTGAGAGTCCTAAAAGACTCCTGAAAGAAAATGACAATGTTGGTAGAATTCAGGAATCTTCAGGCGACAGGATCAAGCATGTGGTATATCCCCAAGCCTCTTTAAACTAATGCCTGTTTATGCCTAGTTAAATGCCTGCTTCAACAGAAGTAGCACTATCAATTAGATGGTAGCATAGAAAATGCTTTTTTTCCATATCTTGAAATTAAGTATTACACATTTTCTTCTATAGAAAATACAATATTGTTTTACTTGTGGATAAAAGTGTTGACGGCAAGGGTAAAGAAGCTGAAGATAAGTGAATATTTATGGCTGGAACTTCTTTTTTCATTTGTTGGAGTTGTTATTTTGTATATATTTCAGACATTAAGATACCACTAAATTTTCTGAATAAATTGTTTCCTTCATAATGACATTTTCCCCCCTCAGCTGGCAAGTTGACCTTTGATTGATGTTTTTGTTGTTTTTTTTTTTTTCTAGCGATTTTAGATGACTAAAGACCTGAAAGTAGATTTTGGAGAAGTGAGTTAAATTGTGCTACTGTTTTTCCTTTACTTCTGTAATTTGCATCAATGATAAGATCATTTGCCACTTTCTTTTTTTTTTTTTACTAAAAAAAGCTATGCATCTGACTTTATAATTCAAAGGTTCACAGAGTAGCAAATGTTTTGTCTTCTGTTTAATAATATAAGCAGGTCATTAATATTGCTCATATATTTAGGCATTTACAACTATTTCATTAATTGACTCAGCATTGATACTTAGTACTTAACAAGGACTGTAGGTTAGGTGTTCAGAGAGGTAAAGTGCACAGCAGCCTCTTACAGAAATAGAAAGCGATGTTTAATTTTCTTCAGTCTAAGCTGTTAATTTGGTTCATTAATGTAGCAGGCGAGAGAAGTAAAAGGGAATGACTGTGTTTTCTTTATCAATGATCAGTAATGGTCCATGATATAGGACCTGAGCTCTCAGAAACTAGAATTAATAGACTGATTGAAAGAATCAAGAAGATTCAAGGCCTGCACAGGATATGTAAAGCATAACACTGAGTAGCACCTTAGAGCATCATCAGCCTAAACAGGCAGAGTTGTATTCATTGTGCTAAAATCCCAACCTGTACTTAAATTCTGTGGTGACTTGAGATATCAGTGAGTTACCGAAAATGGTATATCAGAGGTGAAATAAAATGAGAAAATGAAATCAAAACCAGTACCAATTATTACGCTAAGAAAAACAGCATGTATTTATTTGTTGTTCGTAGCTTCCTTGCACTGTATAGAAATATTTTTGTGTATATAAGATTCTACATTAGAGATTTTCAAGGGCACTTCTGAATTCAGTCACATCATTATAGCTTGGAAAGCAAACTGAAAACATTTCCTATTCAACAAACTAATTCCCAAAACAAATTGTTTCCCCACCATTACAAGGAGCTGCAAAGAGCTTGTTATAAATGTTCTGTAAACAACAATGGAAAGCAAATGAAAACATCATATATTTAACTCATTCTATTCTGCCTATTGTATACACCAAACAATAGATTGAGATAGAAACAAACCTCTGATTTATCAACATTCTAGCAAAGCAGATTCTTTTTTTTTGTTTCTGAAAACACAGACTCAAAAATTGTACCAGTCTGTATGGGACCTGGCTTCTTGGAAAGGTCATTACTCATACAATTAAAAACTAGTAGCACCTTTACCAGCAGAAAGCACAATTTAGACTGTTTGAAAAACAAAACAAAACAAAAAAAAACACAACAAAATTATCTTTTAGCTAATCAAATCACAGAAGCATACCAGCATTCTCATCTTCTTGATGAGTGTGACATTGTGAATGTGAATCTGGGCTAACTTCCATAAAAGCTGTTACTCAAAAAAAGCTGACAACAAATGAATAAAAACAACATGAAAGAAACATAACCAAACAGCAACACTTCTTTAAGATGAATGATCACCTTTGATGATGGATGTAGAGCTATGAATTCCAACTTAAACATAAAGAATCAAAAGTTTCTCTTGATTATGCTTAGTTATGTTAGATTTTACTTTGTATAGCTCATACAGACAACATTTTCCTTAATCAAGCCTGTATGCAGGTATGTAGAATGTGCATTGATACGTACGAACTTTTCAAGGGGACAGTTGTGTAGTACTAAACTTCCCTTTCGTTAGAACATGTAAAATAATAGCTGTACAACTGGACTAATAGTTGTGTGAAAACACTAAAGAAATTAGTCTGTCCAAAGATATTAAATGTATATGATGACAGAGTATATGGAGAGCAATTCTAAAATGCTTACATAGAGCACGAAGTAGGCACACCTGTCCAGATGCATTTCTAAAGGCCCATTGTATCCTACATATTTTCCTGTTGGCTTACCTGCCAACCTTTTAAAGATTTTTCTTACATCATTCAAAATATTTCTCAAATACAATATTTGAGTATCTGAAACATGAGTGTCATGCATAAGTGGAGGTAGGGACAGGCACTGTGTGGGTCTAGAAAGAAGATGGGAACTCTAAAACTGAACAACAGATGGCATTTGTGGTTGGAGGCAGAAAATGGCAATATAGATGAAAAGCACAGGAGGAAATGTAGAGTGATGAAGGTGGGTATCAAAGGTGGACCTCTTGTCCTGTCTAGTTGCCAGTAGATGTTCTATGGCTCTGAACACTATTGGCCGCTAAGAGACAGATTGTAGAACAAGGGTACGTATAGAAACTAGTATTATTCTTTTACCCTTTACCAGGCTAGAAAAATGTATGTAACCTTTAAAAAAAGTTTCATTTAACATTTTTTTTTTTCTTTAATGTATGGATGACTCTGCCATAGAGATTGTAACATTGCAGATTGGAATAATTAGCTTTAGAATGGAGCTGACAGGGAAATGAACCCGAGTTAGTGCCTTGCCTTCCTGTGCAATGCATAGGAAGTTGCTCACATCTGAAAAGCTGGTTTACAAAAACAGGATTGGTGTGAGTTTTTTCACTGATGCAAGCAGATAAAAGATTATTCTCCTTGCAGCGCCAGCTGAGTAGAACAGCCCAATTTCAGTAGTTAATAACAGATATCTTCTGATGATGGCTACTGGAATGAATGAAGAATCTTGTAAATGGCTGTTAAAGCCCAGAACAATAAGTGCATTACTACATAATAAAGTACATAAAGAAGAAAGAAATGCTAAAGAGTGTTGGACAGTTAGTTAATGACAATTTAGAAAATGTGTGTGTGTATAGTTAAAACAGCACTGATAATTCCTTTGAAAAAATAACTACAATACAGGCTGTTGCTGCTTCTTTCAGGGCCTTTTAGTTCAGGTTTTAGACTGCTATTCTGAGTGTATAAGGTTCAATTTCTTCTTTTGTTTGAAGAAATTTAACTTCTTCACGAGCCCATAACATCTTCTGCCACACTGAGTGGTCTTGAAAGTGTTCCATTATTGAGCAAATAATTAAATATAAATTGACTAGTAGCAGGTTTGACTCTGCAGGAGAACAAACTTCTGCGTGAGAGAAGACCTGGATTACAAACATCTGTCGTATACTCTTAGCGGTTTGACATATATTATTTGAAATTTAACTTTTATTTCATAAAGATTTCTGTGGAGACTTATGCACTAAGCATGAGGGAACAAAAGCAAGTCATTGTTTGTTTTATGGGAAGATGGTGGAGAATAGGTGAAAGAAAGCTGAAGCGTTTGTAAAAAAAAATGATGTGTTCTAAGAAGAACTGATAAATATCTACAGGAATTTAAAAACTACAAATGACGTACCACTATTTGCTAACCTCTTCAAGGCTATGGTACCATACAGGAAGATGAGTTTTGAGTACTTACAAGCTGGAGGCTGGTGTGAAGAGCAAGAGCTAAATAAGTAATCCCTTTCAAGAGACTTCAAGAATTTTCTGTGCTCTAGACATGTTTCTAATCTTTACCATAGATAATCTAATCTAATCTGCCATGTTTACATTGTATGCTTTATGTTAAGAACATTTTCAAGTTTTTTTCTAATTTGGAGCCACAATCTGTCTTTGCCTCAGTTGTGTTTGAGTGCCAGCAATCATGCGAGTAAGATTTAGACAGATTCCAAACCAAGAGGTACCGTAGTTTTCAACTCTGACTTGCAGTTTTGATCCGCGTTATGTTATTCAGGCTTAACAGTTTTGGGAAAAGAATATAGTTTTAATGTAGTGAAATTGACAAGAGACCTATGGGGGAATGAAACTTTCCTTCCATACTACAAATGGCAGATGAAAAGAAATTAATCTTCCCAGACTTGCTGTGTGTAAAAGCATTGCAGAGTTTGCCAGAGTTTGTAAACTTTTATGAACTTCTGGCCTTCCCTTTTGGGACTGAGCGATTTAGGACAGACTCTTGAAAGCTTAAAAGGCAATTAGCAAGAGTTTGTAATGGATGGTTCACCCTAAATGGAACCCATGGGGTCATTATGTAATCATGAAAGAGAGAGTAGAGAACAAGTCAGTCTTCTCTTGCCCTTGTGAGAAACCCTCAGTTAGGTTTTCCTGGGAAGCAAGAAAAATGGAGGAAAAAAGGGAAAAAAAAAAAAAAAGAAAAGAAAAGAAAGCAGCAAAATAAATGACAAAACAACATAGGTGTGGTTACATTGGGACCCAAAGAAAGCAAAATATGGACTATACAAATGTTTCAAAATATGAACATACATGTTACATGATACAAAACAAGAGACAGAGGGTTTTTTAACTTTCAAACTATAAAAAAATAAACTGAATGATACTGTTAAAAATGTACAGGATTTATATATTATTCTTTCCCTTTCAGATATGACCCTTTTCCCTTGTGGAATTAAAGTATAATAAAGAAGAGGCTAATATATCATCTTTACAGATTTTGTTACTGCATTCTAAGTTAAGATTATTTGTAGGAATTTTGTGTCCCCCACATTGGAATTAAAGAGATTTATTCTGTTCTCACAATCATAAATGAAGATAGCATTTGGCCTCCTACCTCATCTGTCACACTGACACTTAAACAGTAGCACTTTATGCCAAGCAGACCTGGAGTAAATTTTCCTACAGGAGAGGCTGTAAAGTAAGCAGCAAAGGCAGATCTGTACAAAGAGCTGGAGAACCTCATAATCAGGAAGGATGAACAACAGTCACTTGAACAGATGTGATTTTACAGAAAATAAATGTCAGTACTATTAGACACCAGCAAGACAGAAGGCAAGGAAAGGTGAAGTGAGGCAAGGCAGGTGAGGTGAGGCAAAGCGGGCAAGGCAAGGTGAGGCAAGGCAAAAACACTGAAGAGACAACCTTAAAATAACTTCAAGACATGTGAGTACCGGGATATAAAATATTTCATGATATTAATACCTTTTTATTACAGGGGTGCTACAAGTTGGGATGTCTCATCTGCCTTTACATGTAGGGTTCTTATTTCAAATTTTCCCTTTTGTAGTTGAAACTTGCATTTTTACTGTCATCCGTGAGAGTTATTTAAGCAAAACTCTAGTTGCAGTCTTGTACAAAGACACAAAGTTTGTTCTAGTAACGAAACCAGTTATTCTGGACTTTCAACTTTTTAAAAATTGTTATTTATTCATTTTCACCAAGAGTGAAAGAAAAATTGTATGAAAAGTTATTACAAACTAAACTCTCCTTTTCACTCTGCCATTTCAGTTCTCTCTCTCTGATAAAGGTCACCATTACATACCGAATAAAACAAGCCAAGTTGCTCTTTTTTATTTTCATTTTTGCCCTCATCATACCTATGCTTCATTGTGCTTATTATATCTACTGATCTTAGCAGGTCACATGGTTTTACCTGGTACGAACTGGTACTACTGGGAATAAGATGCTGCAAATCAAAGTCCTGTGAAGCAGTAGTGCTCTTGATCTCCTGCAGCGTTCAAGGTCAGCAACAGATGTGGCCTGAAGCTCTGCTCCTTGAATCTTGACCTTCGCTGAGCCATTCTCTAATGACTTGGGAGTGACATCATAATTAGATAAAATTCTTGCTTATCTGTATTAAAGGGCACCAGATTAAACTCTCTGCATGTTTGATGAGAAGTGAAGTGATTGTTTTCCTCACTTCAGATGCTTCAGCATGCCTTTTCATTAATATTTTATCACTTGTGTACTGAATTCTGATGCTTTTGAGAGGTTCTAAGAAAAAAGGGGGGAAAAAATGCACCCTCCTTACAAAACTGTAAATTGTCTTTTAATGGAAATTATTTCAAAGATAGACTTATTTTGCTTAGGTACACTTTGTGCCCCCCTTTGAAAAAGGTGGCAGTGTACCTGAGGAAAGCAAATAAAAATCAAGCTGAAATCATACAGTATCTGAAGTTAACTCCAGTCACAAATTACTTCAATGTTTCAATACAATAGCCCATGTAATGTAGTCAAAGTTAAAGTGAATTAAATGGTTCTGTAAACCTATTGAGTTACAGATGAGCTTTTGAAGAAGAGATGATAAAATATTTATTCTGTTACAGCTGAAATGACAAACATCTTGCTGCTCATTTTATTTTAGTAAAAAGATTTATGAAAGCAATTTAGCTCCAGAACACATTGCTGCAGGCACTCATCAGACAGATCTCTTGCACAGCATATTATCAGTAGGGCAAGAGGTGATATGTTAAGTAAGAAGCAGAAAAAATTGCAGTGGCCTTATCAAATTGGAGAAGAGAGTGCAATTGTTTTGAGGGTGAAATCATGGTGGACTCTCGATAATGAAAATCAGTTGCTGTCAGTCACTTTCAATTTACTTGCCTCCCCCTTTGTATTCCCTGTATTCCTTTCAACTTGTTTTTTAGTGTCTGATTAATGCATCTCTGGGGCAAATCTGGCAAGAATCCTTTTGGAACCTCTTCATGATCAATCTGGTATCATATACAGCTTAATGTGTCTTTTTTTCCTTTGCATCTTGAAAATGCAGGTATGTGTTACAAATGCCCAAACCTTTAGAAGCTAAGATGTTTCAGGTTTATCCTTCTGTCTTTTGGGCTATTAAAAACAAGAATAAGCTTTAAAAATTGATAGAAGATGGCTTCAGGATGGTTGTCTATAAAATACACAAGGCAAAATAAACACTCCAATACTGACATTTCATTGTTATTGCAACTATTGTTTTCCTGTAATCTCTGTATGAGATGGAATTCCAAGAGATTCCCTTGTTTTACTGCTCTGTCCCACAGGGAACCTAGGTTGCTGCGTGTCACAATTTTTAGCTTTTATGTCCCAATTGCTGCCTCAGTACATGTCCAAAACCAGGACAGTACATCATAAAAGAAAGCAACTTGCCCAAAGAAGAGTGCAAAAGCTGTTTCCAGCTCTCCAAAGGATGGTGTCTGAGTGGTGTGCATTCACTGCTTCTTGTACTTTCTGGACACAGCTGGAATTGACACACTTTAACACCTTGAATCTCTTCTGTCTTTTGTGCCAGGTTTTATCACTGTTTGAACAAATGCTTGTCAGTGTACTCTGCCTTCCAGCGGTCTTAGCAGTTCCTTTAGCTCGTTTGCTTACTTAAAATGTATTGACATTAACAGAGATGTTATATTTGCCTGCCAGTTAGCTTTTACTACTACTTTTGGCAAAATTTGGTTTTCTTTTAACCAAATTAAGCACTGATTTGTGTTACTTCTTGTAGTCAACCTTTATCAATATTTTCTTTCATTGCATTTCTGGTTGTTTTATTTGCCACAGTCTTTTCCTTTGCCCTCAATACTGGCCTGTGAAATTTAGCAACATGACCCCCAAGACTGTCCAAAGCCATGTTTTGTAACTGAAGTAGTTCATCACATTAAGGTTCATAGAGGCTTTGAGCTAACTCCACTTTTTTGAAACTCTGCTTACAGAAGGTCCCTGTTCTTTAAAAGAACTGAGTCCAGTACCTCCAAGTCATTTAAAAGGCATAGTCTTCAAAAACATGATGCAATAAAGGCAAAGAAATTTGGAATTTTTTAGCTCTGGGAAAGATTGTTCCTACTTTAAAACCCTCTTTCATTCCTGTACTTAGTCATGAAGACTTTGTGAAACTTGGGGAGAGTTAGCTTAGTTGTGAATGAGTGAAATCGAGAAAAAACTACTTTTCACCTCTAAAAAGAGAATTTAAAGGTATGCACATTAAAAAGCGTTAGACATCAGTGATGGCGTAACAGGGAATACACCCACTCTGAAAGAGAATCAGATAACAAAACTCAATGTATATTTGTTGTTCAGACTTCTATTTTTGCTGTTGTTTTTCTGTCTTCAATAATAATTAAAGAAACAAAACTAATTGTCCAAAGTTTCCTACAATAATCTCATAAATTTGTGTTTAATTTAGGCATATCTTTCCAAAGGCATACCATACTAAAACTACTCTGTTGTACTTAAAACATTATATAACAAAAAAAGGGGGAGGGAGAAGGTAAAAATACATTTTAACAAAATGAGTTGCAGAAATCTCTATCAGCTTTATTTTACAGCACAGATACTCTACTTTTTTATAGTCCACCACAGCAGACAAATTTGTTCAAGTTCAAATTTGTATTAATTTGCTCTGTGTGTCATGCTACAGATATATTAATGTCACTGATCAATGAGAAACCAGCTAAAGGCTGTGAAACATAATGCCTTTACTCTGCAGTATTGAACCAAGGCTGCCTGGAGAAAAGAGATGAATGATTTCTACATCAAGCTTAAATAAAGAAATGTGCAGCTCCTTCAGGTTGTCTGTGGCTGCAGCTTTATCACCTTCACAAAGTCACCATAAACACGTGTTCTCACTCTCTGACCTTTAATGGCCTAGGATTTCACCTAGCTTGAAACATATGGTTTCAAGTAAGGTAGTCTTGTGTCATAGAATAGTATACAGCTATTTTGTAATTGGCAATTTGAAAAGAAATACATTGGTGTGATGGCAATAATTGTAAAATCTGTTTTCCAGGAACACTAATGTAAATTTGCTACACCACTTTCTCTTTACGACTGTATTGATGTGGTAAGATTAAACTTAAATCCTAAAGTCAGACTATACTTTATGATGTTGGAAACCATTTGCTTGATCTTCCAAACTTATAACAGACTATATTTTTAATTATTTGATTCTTGAACTTAGATCGTACCATCTCCCACCAGTAAATCCAAAATACCAAGGAGATACTTTGATACGTGTGCTAGCAAGGAACATCAAAGAACACCAGCGAAACTGGTTATTTTAATCAATGCCTTCACTTTCTTTTCAAAATGTAGGGCACTAAAAAACCCAACCCAAACAAACAGAAAAACCATCCTAACGATCAAAAAAAACCTTCAGTGTCTATGGTTTTATTAATATTCATCAGTATTTTTTAAGAAGCAAAGAATTTTATCTTTTTCATTTGTAGTCCAGGTCAAGTATTGCAGCAGTGAGCAAATGTGCCTTTTAAAAGGAACCTTTATTAATGTCATCTCTTACCTGTCTGAAAACAAACATAGTATCTAACTCCAAATCCAAATGTTATGACAAAGCAAAACTGACTATAATATTTTCAGATTAGTTGAGTATAAAAATTCTTAAGTACATGAGAAATATTACCTAGTTAGGGTATCTATATTAGTGTTCCTAAAATTCCTATTTTTTTCCCAAGAGTGCTAGAAGAGTTGTGTTTTCCTCTGCTTAGACTGAGCTATATAATAGTGTTATTGAGACATTAATGTTTTAAACAGGTGGCATTGCATAACTGTGATTCTGATATCCTTGTGCATAATTTATATTGTCTTTTGAAACTTAATGGAAAAAATCCTTGGGGAATCGCTTTAATGTAACAGTTAACCTTCCCTTCACTATAAATTAACCTCTGTCCCTATGAAATATTTGCAATTTTCTATTCCATCTCAAAATATTTGCAAGTTATTTCTTTTACATATTCCAAGAAAAAGACACAACAAAAATTTCCAGGAAGATATATTGCAGAAAACATTTTAAAACACCTTTCATTTTTCATCCTTATCTGGGTATTTCTTAAAAAAAAAAAAAAAAAAAGTTTTGATTTAAACAGGGTCATGTAGGGGTCATTAATTTTCAGTGCAGTGAATTGTAACATTGCTAATCAGACATAAAAGACAAAAATGGTGATGGAATTTTAGATTTCAGATTTCATAGAACTCCATAAATTACTTAATTGAATTAATATATAAAAGAGCAAGATGCCAAAGATTTGATATACACATTTTTTTTGTCCTCAGTAATATGACTTAGCTGTACTTATGATAATATCTTTATTTAGACCAGGTCCCAGCCATGCAAGGACATGTAGGTGAATAATTGAATGGCCGACATGAAGAAAATAAAATCAGTAGCAACTTTAAGAAGTTTCTAAAATTAGTTATGTAAATTGGATAGATATACAGAAAATGACTGCAGGTTCATGAACACAAGCTTTAGTAATCACTTGCATAAGCATCTCATAAGGGTCATGGTAAATAGCTTTGCAGTGCAGAAGGCTGTTCTCCATCACCTGTTCTCTCTGTATAGGCTTTTTGTTGACTTGCTAATAGCAATCAGGCAGTTGTCAGCCACTACTGAAAGCAGGGCTGACATCCCACATATGGGTACATAATGAATTATGTTGAGAGCAAATTCCAAAATCAGCACGTTTTTAGCCAAACACAGTATACATAAGCAGAGATTTCTTTATGTCTTTTAAGGTATTGGAGGGATTTTAAACTTCTAGTAATTACATAATATTGGTCAGCATTAGTATAGGCAGCCATTTGCTCATTCATTTTGGTTGTCCTTTAGCTGTGATCCTTTTTACGCCTTTTTCTAAGTTCTCTTTTGTACACAAACTTGTTTTTTCAAAGCTTTCTATAAGAAATAAGAATGCAATTTAAATTCAAACATAAAGGAAATCAAGTTCAGAACTCCTCAAAAATGAAACTTCTCAGCACAAGGCTGAAATTCAGCTAAGTATTTTAGAATGCTTATGAGCTATTCATAGATTTCACAGAACCACTGAAAGTTCCCCAGCAGTTTTCCACTTTGGTTCAGACTCTGAATTTTATGTTACTAAGCCAGAGAAGTTCAACAGCAGGCGGACACTTTTCTCTGTCTTCTTAGACAACCAAAAATGTGCAGTGGTGATTCACAATCCACAGCCCACAGATGCCCAAACTAGTGCTGAATCCATGGATAATCTTCCCAGCACGCCAACAGAGACAGACCTCCAACACTACACAGTGCTCTGTGACATGCTTAACTCTGATGAGTAAGCTGTAAGTAGTATGAAAATTTTTAAACTGAAAAGTCATCCACTAAGTTTCTCCTAACAGGAATATTAGCGCTGAGAAATAAGAACCCAGTTAATTGCCCAGGCTTTGATGCTTCTTTCCAATTTAGGTAGAACATAAGAGATCTAGATAGGATCTTACTTTGTATTTCCTAGAAAATTTTGGAGACGTGCAGATTACCACTCCAACAAGATGATCCATTTGCACAAATGCTACCTTCAGTTTGTTTTTCTTTCCACATATTCTCAGGCGCTTTTGTTATTTTTATCATTGTTTTCAGAGTCCCAAGGCTCCCCTGAAGAGAATTTATCATTTCTTTCCTCACAAGGGAACCTTTTTTAGAGGTCAGCTCCAGTGTTAATAGGTTATCCAAAAGTATGAGACTGTTTGCTACCTTCTGCAGCTATGTGTTACCACCTTGTAGGCAAACAATTTAATGTGGCTTATAAGAGATCTTTTCAACATATGCAGTCTTTAAGGCAAAGTCATTCATTTTTCAGTAATTTTTTATTGTACTATAGCCTTGCTTTGACATAGGATGTGAGCTACGACATATGCTCATCAGCAAATGTCTGCTTGAATTCACAACATGGGTTAGATTTACACACAGTTTATAAAAAGCAAGATTTCCCATGCTATGCATAGAATTTTTCCAAACTATTCCAGCCAAATAGCCCAAAAGGAACACAGAAACCAACATACACCAACAGTCTCATTGTTATTGCTCTGTGGGCTTTGCTGTTGCTGTTGTTATTTATCTGTTAGTTTGTTAACACTGGTAGAGCAGAAGTGATGCACTTGATTTATAACTGAGCAGCAACACTGTACAAACACCAGAAGAGTGGATGATTAAATATATTCTCTTTGTTAGACTGATTTCCCAAAAGTGTGCACAAACTGGAGTGCAATGCTCCCTGTCCGTATATGTATAGTGTTACAGAGAAATTTCCCACCTTACCCTGTTATCATTAGATACTGAAAACACAAAAATATGTGATATGTTGATCAACAGGGTATGGCAAAAGTTCACGTATAAAATGTAGTACACTGTCTACCAAAACATCATGTGTATAACTGATTCTTCAGCTTTTTCTTTTTCTTTTTCTTTTTCTTTTTTTCTTTTTCTTTTTCTTTTTCTTTTCCTTTTTCTTTTTCTTTTTCTTTTTCTTTACTTTTTTTTTCTTTTTCTTTTTCTTTTTTCTCCCAAACAAAGCTAAGCCTGCAGACAAGAAAAAGACAGATGTTTGAGCTGACTTTCACCCTCTGAAATCTAGTGGTCCAGGTTAATAACTTGGTCCATGTTTGTGAAAGAAAATTGAAGCCATTCTTTCATTTGGTATTGATACAGACTGCAAAAAGGAAGGTATTATAAACAATGAACAATCCAGTCTCCAAATGCATTGCAATTCCAACTCAGAATTTCAACGTGACCTTAAATAAAGCCCACTATTCACTGGTTGTAGAAAACTGTAATGATGCTGGTAAGAAGACATCAAAGACAGTTAAGCCTGCTTTGGTAATAATGAAAGGGAAGTATTGATACAACTTTTCAAAAGCCACATTCTTCAACAGACCTGGCTAAGAACTGACAGCAGCTGGAATTTAATCTGTTTCTCCTTTAGTGAAACAATACTTACAGGATGGGAAGTGTCAAGTGGAAGGGGAGAGCGTTCATTTTCTGAGAACTGTAAAACTGGCTTTGGCAATTCCTGAAATCCCTGTTACCTCTTTGCGCAGCATCAATCATTTTATGTTATTGAAGGTGACACTGTTTCCCAGACACTAGAAGTTTGAACCCTTCTGCTTCCTAAAAATAGATCTACTCTTACAATTTGTCATTCTTTTAATTGACTCTTCACTAAGTAAATCTGTCTAGTTAAATCTAGAAGCCAAACATCATTTTAGGTAAAATGTGTGCATTGTGTGCATACACATGCATATAAAGGTCCATCTGACCTAGCAGGCAAATAAGCAATCAAAAAGCTGCTGCCAACAAACCTCTGCAAACCACATTATGTAAGAATTGCTGTAGCTCTGACTTGGAATGATAATCTTTGCTTACATTTAGGGTATTTTGCCTTTGAAATGGCAAGTTGAGCTCAAACTTATGCAGCATGTTTTAACTCCACTTTTTACTTTAACCTAAATTAAAGGGTGGCCATGGAAAACATCTCCTTCCCCCTTCATTGATTCTAGATGCATCTCCCTTGGTGTTTGGCATACATATTTATTCTACACTGTTTAAAAGATGTTAAGAGAGAGTTAGCACACAGCTGTTTGTTTCCATTAGTGCTAATGAGACCACTTTGTGTAAATCTCCATATACCTACATTAAATAAATCTCTGTATGTGCCTTCTGCAGAAAAGGAAAGAGACCCTAAATATTTTACAGAATTTTAGCTTACCCGAAGGGAATTATAGTTTTTACAAAAGCTTTTTTTCCATATTAAAGGGAAAAAAACCCACAGAATCTCAATTGAATAGTGCTATAAAAAATTTGTTACATTGCTTTGTTTAGATTTTTAACTACAAAGGGAAGTGTTCTACACTTGAGCTCTAGACACTTTTTTATGTAGCTTAAAACGCAGATTTTTGTTTTTTCTTTGTGTATTGATTTTATAAGACAACAACCCTAAAGCAAAAGAAAGAAAATGATTGCACACATATATTTGCCAGCATGTTCCCTTAACAAAAGTCACTCATATCTCTTTAGCATGAGCTGTTGTTTTGTAACTATGGACTATTTGGGGCTGTTTCTTTTTTTTTTTTTTTTTTTTTTTTTTCAATTAACTATATTGTTTCTTTTCCCATATCTTCCTAAAGTTTTGGCATTTTTGTTTTTATTTTGAAAGAGAGCTTGCCTGGTTGTCTATTAACCTATTGTGTCTTAAACTAAATGGGATGCTTTTTTTTTTTCCTGATTATCTTACTGTTTAAAAGAGTATTCCTTCACTCTTCCTTCCTCTCCCTTTTTTATAACAACTTGTGATAATAAAAGAAATTTCACTCCTTGCATTAAGGAGAGCCCTGCTGCCCACAGGATTGAGGAAATAAAAAATGGGAGCTGGGAGAAGGAGGGAATGACAAATCCTTGGTTTGGCCAGGAATGACAGGTATTTGGGGCAGGGCACTTTAGGAATGACCTGTGTGGAGGAGATGAATAAACTCCCTGTCTAGGTCTCAGATGATCCCAGTCCAACCTGACACAGGTATGAGCAGGCTGTTGACCACAGAAACTTCAGTCTGACATGACCCCCCCTGGTGCACCAGCTCAGGCATATTTAAGAATGGACAGCAGCCATGAGGGACAGGACACACATGAGGAGATACAAGAGGAGAAATGGGAAAAGTAAGAGAAGATGTATGGAAGGGAACATTGTTGTGGACACAGCTAGAGATACACTCTTGGAAGGAGGCACTCCAAACCAGAAGAACAGTGACCACCCACAGCAGGGCAAGGACATCCCTGAGGACTGCCCCCCATGGTTGATCCATGCTGGACTGAAGAATGAAGTTGAGCCTGGGAGACAGGGAAGAAAGATGTTTCCCTATGTTTTTGTTTAACTGCTTTTATCTTATTTTCTCTATACCTGAATCACTAATTAAATATTTATGTTAGATGGAAGTAATTTAAATTTAGTAAAATTCCATGAGTCAATACTCTTTTGCCTGCAACAATCCCACAAGAACATTAGGAACAATAGAGTAGAAATGCCATGGTTGTCATAGCTCCATCAGTAAAAGCTAGAACAAAGCAGAAGAAAAGTGACAATGAAAGGGAACTGCATTATTCTGAATTCCTCACCTGTCTGTCTACAATTCTATCATTGCAAATAAGTCAGATAAATGCTGTCTAGAATGGCCTTGCAGTTGCTGCTACTGCTGCAAAGAGCTTCATCCCTACTTGTCAAAAAGGACAGCCTGTGTATGCAAAGTTGCATTAGTTCAGGCACTTTTGGTAACATTCCCCACTTTGTTGTTGTATTCAGCCGTAAAAGTCTATTTTGTCAAAAGAACTGTTTTTCTATATGTTTAATAAAGTCTGGAAGAAAGAAATCTCATTTGTGGATTTTAAGATTCACAAAAGAAGGCCTTTCTGCTGACATTGAAAAGTCCTCTTCTTCCCTACATCCTTTTCCAGTCAATGTTTTTCAAATCTGGGGACATCCCCTACCTCTGCTCCATTTCCAGTTCCCCATTCAACTTTTAACTTGTGAACTATAGCCATTTAAATGCCTTCATAAACATAAACCATTATAAAATATTTTAAATTTTCTATATTTTTTTGTATTGTATGTATTCTCATATAATTCATGAAGACAGAAATATATTTAAAATAGCTAGGCATTAAATGTGCCACCTCACTTATGCTCTTAATATGAAAAAAAACAAACTGCAAAAATACGTACGGCTCTTCAGACCCTCATGTCAACCTTTTGCCTGCCTCTGAATATTCAGAGTATTTTAAATACTTTTTTAAAAAAAATCCTTTAGAAAAATGAAGACATTTCTCAACATAAAATTTTACTCAGTGTTCCCCACACGGATACTGTGAGGGAAGAACATCGCATGATTCATTGTATATGACAAGCCATCAAGTGTTAGCAAACTCACATAAGCACTGTCAACGTTAACCTTTTGGTCCTACACTGTTAACTAAGTGAATAGCTGTTATGTGAAAAATACTAATCTAGCAAGATATAGTAAATGCAGACAGAATAAAAAAAAAAATATATTGATACATACAAAAGGAATTAGTGATTTTAAAGTAGATAGAGTTGCAGATTATCTTGTTTGAACAAAAATTACAGAAGCAAGCAAGAAAAAAATACCGCATCACTTTTGTAGATAAGTATCTCAAGCTTATTATATCAAACTTCTATTTTTTCTGTTTATAAGATAACCATAGTAGGAATATTTGAATATCATAGCCTGATAGAGCATATGCTGGGAAGATTTTCTTAATCTGGATGGAGTTAGAGCTGTTTGTTGGAAACAAATCACTAATGAAATGATCTCATCAGGGAGACCACTGGGCAGACGAGTCAACTTCCCTGTTTACTCCCACTGTCTATCCATAAGGTACTGCTACTCCTTTCTGAAAACCTTCTTTCAACACTTTTTTTCATTTCTCCCAACTATTCTCATGAGGTTCTTTGTTCTCAGTTACTTTTCCTCTCCCCCATGAATTCTCTTTGACTGTCCTCACAGCAGCTACTACGTATCTTCGCCTTTCCATTCTATTTTTAAGTGTAAAATGCCTTGAGCGGTATCAAGGGGAGAAAAAATGTGGGAAGCCTGATTTATGAAGACTACATTAAGGACATTTTTTCTGTGTAGGTGATATTATTCATTCTCAGAAGAATTTCTGCATTGCATTCTGCAACATTGCACAGCAAAGATAGTCTTCTGCTCTCTGGAAAAAATAAAACAACTTATTCATTTTAGGCACCTTTCACTACTGATTAACGCCATTTTTATTAAGGAACAGTGAAAATTGTAAAAAAACAACAACTTTGTACAGTTTTTAGATTTCTAGAACGATGAAGAGATGACCTGAGGATGAGGAATTATCGTGTGAGAGAATTCCATCAACATTACATGAACACCTGGTTATTTTATGCAAATTGTCATCAAGTTGGCCACATAACGACCAAATCAATTCAATGATACTATACTGAAAAACACCCTGGACTGGAAAACTGAATGTTTTCTGTGCCTGTGGATAGCTACATATAGCCTGCAGAAGTCTTGCTATCTGCAAGTAAAAATCATTCATTATGTTGCTTTAGTGCCTTTTTTTCTTTTGTCTATTTTATCAGCATTAGCACTGACAAATGGTAGATATACAAGATGAGAGAGGGAAAAAAAATGTTTAATTTCAAACACTGAAAAGATTACCTAAATTATGTTCATGAAAACATTTTAATTCACTTCCTATGACTGCAGAAAATAACTAATAAAACTATTATAGTTAAAAAATTTTACAAATTAGAATTCACACTGGAGGGTTTCATAACAATTACGAGATCATCTGATAGCTATGACAACTTCAGAATTTTTTTATAAAAACCTGGCCAATATTTCACATTGTAGATATTTCCTAGTATAAGAGGATAAAAATGATTATTTGTATTGATTAAGAAGTTTCTTCTTTATGACAGAAACTAATTAAAAATGACTGAAAAGAAAACAAAGGAGTGGTTATCCTAATAAACTGTTACAAATACACCTGTTGCAACTGCATATCACCATTCCTAGACATAAACATCCTACATATTTTGACTTTTTTTTTTTTTTTAATGGAAAAATACAAATTTACAACTCACAGGGAGTAATATAATTCTTTTACAATGAAGGAAAAATTGATTTGAATAGGGGAATGCATTTTATCTGTCTTTTCTCTACAACAGACTTTCCTTCCTTGTATTTCACACCTTCTTTGTCTTTTCTACAGAAAAAAGATTAATGTCAAGCTAAATTTGCCTATAGCAGAATATTCCATATATCAATTGTTTTCAATTGCCAAGTTTAAATTGAGAAATATATTCTATTTAAACTCATGAGTATTTAACCCTAATATTTATTTCACTGGTAAAGCATTTCTATGATTACAAATACCTAAGTGATCTATAAACTGTATGTTGTATATTTACTTTCCATTGAAGTCCTAAGACACTTTTTGTACATAAGCCGTTAAAAAGAGTTTAAAAATTTAATGCATTTTGAGCCTGTGTGATGTTCAGGCAGCAAAAGCACTAACTGATATTTTATTCATTACACAACTTAGCAGGAGGTATTGAAAATGTTGGTAGCTATTGAGAGCTTTACAGCAGACAGGCTGGTATTACCCAAAGTCTTTCTGATCTGTTCTGTTTCTTAGTACTGTGTAAATACCACTTCCTGATCAAATGTTCAAGTTTACTGGGACAAAATGGAACCATTGGTTATTCAGTCAGATTTCAGCAACCAAATTCATGTTTTCCTTTTTTGCCAGAGACTATCTTGTAGTTAGCTTTATGTAAAGATGGAAAAATCTTGTTCATTCTACTCTTAAGCATGACCCTGACATTTTGGGTAATCTTGTTAAGTTATTGGAAGTTAAAGTTTTCCATCACATTACTTCAGAAGGTTTGGGAGGTTTAGAACGTTTCCTTGCCTTGCCTTGCTCTAAGAGCTTCTCATGATATGCAAGTTCAATTTTTTTGTTCAGTTTTTACGTATTACAGAAAAAAAAAAACTCTAAAAAGAGCCAGACAAGAGAGCTATCCTGCATACCCCAAATTTCTCAATAAATCCATATCTCATTTACAGAATAATCACAAGTAGATCAAAATATTTTATTACATTTCTAAGAAAATTATATCCTTCTGAATGTGTATGGAATGGGATGACATTTTTTAGTATTGTTAGATCAACAGTCTTTTGCAGATATTATTCTAATATATTGTAGATATTATAAGACTACATATCACAGACATTTACTATATTATATAATATGCATCATATATTATTTATAGGGTATTTTATATTGCAGATATTATTCTATACTGTTTTGTATTTTATTATATATATTATTCACTTATATTTAATGATTGTAGAAAATGTGCCAGCTGGGTCATGATCTGTTAGGTAGGTAGGGGTAGAATAGGATAGAATCCATTTAAATCCATTTAAATTTACATACTCCATGTTCATGCTAGATTCAACAAAGCGGCAAGGGACATAAGCAAGAGGAAAGCATTAGTCTGGATATCTGTCTCTTATCAAACTCCACTATATCTGCAGGAATAGGAAAAAAGCTGCCTGACTGACGAATTCTTCCTTAAGCTTTTACATGAACTGGGATGTAAGACTGGTACAGTCTAGCCTTAAGTCCCACCCATTGTAATCCCTGTATGTAAATGTTTACATGAAATGCATAATTGCACTAGCTCCCTGTCACCAAATACACTATCCCCTGGTCTGGAGCCTTACCTTAATCCCCACATCGTCTGACCTATGCCTTAGCATCCCCACATTGGTTCAGGAGGAGAGGAGAGATACAGGACACCGAAAGGACACTGAATGAGAGACACTTCCTGAAACAGAAGAGGTATAAAAGAAGTGGGACAAATGTTTATGTTTAAAAATACACTTATACATACATATATACAAGGTAGTTGAAGTTTAGAACTTTAGAAAGGAGAAGTACCTTTGCCTTGGATACCAGGGATAGCATAGCTGTTCTTTCAAACTTAAAAGAGTACCCGAACTCATTTTGACTTTTTCTGTACAACAAAGACTTACATTGAAGGTAAAGTGAAAGGTACATTTCTCTACCTTCTAGTTCAATCTCTCATGTCTTTAATTTTCTCCTTGCCAAATAAAATTGCAGTCTCTTCAGCTTTTATTTTTAAAATAGAGTAGAATAGACACTGGTATCACAAATGTCACCTGTAGTTATACATCATTTAGTCAAAATAAATTGTATACATACCTAGACATTTTCTATCTGAAGTTATTAGTAAAAGGACAGAAACAAAGAAATCTTTCAGAAGTGGCATAAAGCAAATAATCACACTTAACCAAAGCTTTTATCCAATATTATTCAGCTCCAATTACTTCTGTTTTGAATAAGAAGATAGGCCAAAATTTCCCAGATGTTGAAAGATGGAGAAGTGCTGTTCAGGGTGTGTATAATATATGTGTCTGTCTCCTGATATGTATAAAATTATTGCATATTTTTCCAAATTCCTTTGTGCTATTATAAATAATTTTGTTATTTCTAGCTAAAGGAAAAAGTAAAGGCCAAGAATAATAGAGTGCTGAGCTGTGAAATTAAAAACTAGTAGGTAATGCAGTTCCTCAGCCTGTTACAGTATTTGTTCTTTAGAAGTTTGTCAAATATCCTAAATATTTTTTATCAGATTTCTCAATAGATAATGTTCTTAATTTCTCTTAGATGTGCTGATAGATTGCACATCAGTTCTCAGTTGTGCATGACTGTGACTGCCACCTGTTTGGGCTGTTATATTTTTGTCACTTTTAGTCAAATGGAAAGTGGCAAGAGCAATTTCCATGGCAGGAAGTGAGAAGTTAATAAGACAATTCAATCTATATGTGTTTTGGTGCTTGCATACCTATGCCCTAGAGCATATATATATATGCTTTTGATGCAATACACATCAAGTTGAAGAAAAACGTTTAATTGTTTAATGTACACTTTTGCATTTTTATTTTGACACATTTTAGGAATCAGAATTGAAAAGAAATAATTATTCACAGATCATATACATAAAAATACCACACAAGTGCTATAAATAGTACAGGTCTTTCTCAGCCCAGTTCTTCACAGGAAAGGTACAAAACAAAAAATATGAAATGCACATATCCGATTTTTAAAAGTGGTTATAACTAGCTATCAGGTTCTAGGATGCAGAAATATTTGTATTCATGTTGCTTCAGACTAAAGTCTTCTACAACTGACAGCCCATACCTGCCCTTCAGAAATGAGTTTTCCTTTCTTCATTTAGCTGTTTTACTATCTATAAGCCCTTTCCTTTAAAAAAAAAATCCATTGCCCACAAATTTGAGACCCTTTCGTGGAGAATTCTTTCACATCAAAAATTATAAAAAACATTCAGAACAGATTTCTAACTACATCATTAAGCCAGCTGGCCTTTGTGATTTTTACTTTCCCCTATCCTGATACTATGCCCTCAATGTTAGACAGTGTTTTGACACTAGACTATCCTAAGATGAGTCACTGGAACAATCACACATTTGTTCCTGGATTTTAAATTGCTTCTTTGATAAATTTCTGTATCTGAAGAAGGTATAAAATCCAGGGAATATCAAATATTTCACCATTTCACAAAGGGGAGCTATGTATTTGAAAAGTTGTAAAGTGCTAGGTGAATGCCTAGTTTTATAGTCAGTGTTAAAGTAAAACAGTGGCAGTAAGTGGAGCAGAAAAACTGTTCAATTGTAAACCAAAAATCAGAAATTAAAAGAAATAATACATATTTTAGCTTAAGTAAAGATAAAATGCAGATAAATAACAAAAATGGCAAAAAATAGTAAGAGTAGGGATGCTGCTTATTACCTATTTACCTTCAAAGCAGAACAAAATAGCCTGTAGGTAGCTGTATGGAAGTTACATGAGAAAACAGATCAGGAAATGGGAACTGTCATGATCACATTCCTATTTGTATCTTCATCTTTTTCTGGCCCCCTCCAGATATGCCAACACTATATGCAGAAGCAGCAATCAAGTATACATTACTATTGAGGCTTAGGTGCACCAAAGTGGCCTAATGCTCTGTTTGATGTATTTTGCATATCTCCAGAGTAAGTATAGAAGATATGTCCTCACAGCCTGCATGAACTCCTACCCTGCATGTAGATTTCTATGTGAAGGGAATCTTTTTTAAGATGCACAGCAGTTCAGAGTGAAGCGTGATGAAGTAGGACCCCACAGCAGGATTCAGGGTCTCTCTGTGTGACAACACGTCCTCAGCATGCAGGACAGACCTAATATCAAGATTCATGCATTCAGGTAAGTTTAATGAATTTGCTTAGCCATAGCCTCAGCCATAAGCCACAGATACTTATAGCTCCACCTTGCCTAGTCATGAGAATTAAAAAAAAAAAAAAAAAAGGCATTATTTCACATTTTCAAAATTGCTGGACATGGAATTTTGGTAGGTTGCAGGTCTTGTTAAGTTGTTCCTTTCAAATATATTGCATATGCACTGAGGTCCTTTACTATGTGACTAGGTTCTTAATGCTGTTTGTCGTTACTGTTCAAGTCCTGGTGACAACATAAGCACAATATTTCTTTAGGACTTTTTGCCTGTTTCATATAGGGAATGTGTCCTTAACTTGTTTTATGACTGAAGCTGATTTTTCTGACTTCTTCTTTTGGAGATAACAGCCAGAAAAGTGCAGAACTGTTCCCTTTTAAACATTATTACAAGTAGCATCTAGAGTAAGATCAGTGGAAAGAGTAGATTTGACAGGAGGAACGTTAACAGTGAAGTCAAGGTAGCTCTTTAATGTGCATTATCTTGGACTGCTTGTATTTACTAATACCAACTTTAGCTAGAAAAATCTGCACATTTTCAAAATGTCTAGCTGCATGAGCATCTTTTCTTAGCAATAAGGTCTTTTATAAGTTTCTCCAAAAAAGTTTTCATGTTCTTAAAGATTTTTTATTACAGTGCAGTGACATGTTGCCTGTCATCCAATATCAAGGAAGTTACTAAAAGCTTCTACCAAAGAGTGAGCATGGATTTACAGTAATATTTACTCCATTTCCTTAAGACATATAGATTTGTGCATGACTTTTGGCTTTCAAAGTATGCTATATAAAACATATATGTGCCCACCTTATCCCCAGACTTGTGTTACAGTAGAATGAAATGTACCAGTGTCTGTCTCTCATCATTTGGTTAATCTCAAATAATCAGTTTGGAGCTGAATTTTCTACTGCTGCCATTACTTCCACTACCTAAATCTCAAAAGCAACACAATAATTTGCATAGTTTTTCAACTGGATCAGATGCCAGATTGCTTCAGATAATCTCAGTAGCTAACTTTTCTATCCCTAGCACTGAAAAAAAGCTGAGAAAAAGCTCAATATTTTTTTTTTTAGTTTTCCTGAGGGATTTCTAAAGCTTCCACCTACCAGACAGATGATATGGGTTAGACACATGCAGTAAATGAAGTAGGATCCTGACAGAACAGATGCATCAGCTTTTCCATAATGATAGCATCACTTGTGTGGCACATGACAACATTCAAATGAAAGATATACCTATAAATAGCCAAAAAAAAGTGTTGCTTGGAATAACCAGCTCTGGTTAGATATGACTTCTACTTGGAAATTTCTTCTTTACTTCACTTGCTAAGAAGTAAATTTCTGTCTTCTTTGTATAAAATTATTTAGATGGGATGATCCTATCAAATGTTTTTCTAACAGAAGTGTTTCCTTTTCATGTAAAACAGACATTCTCAAATTAATATCCAGCAGACATGACACTTGAGTTCTTCACTGTTCTTATAAGACTGTGAGTGTGACTGGTCAGTTTTTGACAGCAAGTCTCTTCATGTGTACCCAAGACATTTGAACTAGACACAATATCACAGACCTCTAAAAGTCAAGTGTTTTTTCTGCACTTTTGAACGTCTAGAAGCACAATCTAGTTTTGCTAGTTGCCTTGGCTGGCATTTTAGCATAAAGCCTTAAGAACTCTTAAGTTCTTATGATAATTTGACAGTATTTCATTAAGTATATATGTATCTATCTTATAAAAATACTATGAAGTTTGGGAATTTTCAAAAAATTATGGGGGATAGGGAAAGTTTGACATTACACAGTCAAAGGATCCATAAGGATCCACAGAGAAGATTGTCTGTACTCCTGAGAAGAATGATTCAAAGTCTACTTGCAGGCATAGTTCTGAGTCATGGTTGTGAAATTCACAACGTCCTTTAGCAATAGAAGATTCAGTCACAAGATAGCGAAGCATGGGTAACCAAAAGAAAAAAAAAAAAAAAGAAGAAAAAAAACCCCACAAACAACCCCTCCGAACATTAATAGAGAGAAAAAGGAACAATGTATTTCACCTGTATTCATCATGGTCCTTATTTATTTTCTTTTTTGTTCCTTTTTTACAGCTTTTTGTTGTGGGTTTGTTTCTTTTTTCCTCCAAACCCATCTTGTACCTTCTGTCAGCAAGTGTTTAGTCTCATCTCTTCCTTTAAACATCACCCCCATCTTTTTCCAGGGCTCCTTTGCTTTTTCTGCCTTCTTTGATTTTCCTTTTCTGTTCCCTTTTCTTTCTTTCTCCTCTAAATCTTTAGCCAACCACCTTACAAGCCACCCAACTGTGCATATTCCTCACTTTGAATTCATTCTAGCTGGAATACTTCCCAGAACCAGTGGGTGTATAGATGTGTTTGTAGAAAGGAAAGGAGTGAATGAGCTCAGTATGTTTTAGAAGAAATGCCAATTCTTTTCTCAATATTTCAGTGTCCTGTATCAGAGACAATAAGAATCAGCTTTCTTTAACAAATGGGAATCCATAGGATTACTGAGATCACCAACACTAAAAAAAAGAAAGTGTGTAACTGATCTTTCTTTCACTTTGAGCTAATAATTACTTTGCACACCACAGAAACTTGTGATCAACTTACTATGCATATGAGATTGCTTATAACTTCTTGCTTGGCTGTTTGTTGCCTGAAACATACTTGTTCACATCTATAATTTTATGCTTTGAACTAGTGAACTCACCAATAAAAATGAAAATTTGCTTGTGAGTGTTTAAAAAGAAAAAGAATCTGTGAATTTTGCCTATCACTCAATTGTGTAATAGCAAACTATTTCCTTAAGAGTTTGTTTTTCTCAAACCTGAACTTCTGTTCTCCCACACATTTGGTTTGCCCGTGCAAGTAACAGGTACACTGGGGAAGGGAGACTATCTGATTTCTGTGACATTATCTAGGGGATAAGACCAGCCAGCAAATACACTCATTTATACAAATAATGGAGACATTTGCAATTCTCCTTGTAAATTATTATAAAGTAGATGCTGACAAAGCAGCATGGGAAAAGATATCTTATCACTTATGGGATATTTAGAGGTTGTAACAAGTTTGACCAGCAATTCAAACTCCTATAAGTGAATTCTATTTTTAAGTAATATTTTTTATTTCTTAAAGTAGACTCTTTCCTTTATGCTAGTAGCTGGTAAGCAATTAATACCAAGATAAAAACAATTAATGAGGTTTTTGCATTTATTGGAAAATTTCAAAACAGAAAATGTTACCTGCAATCTAGGTGTTGTGTGTGTTTCTGCATGCATATCTGTTCAATTTTCCTTTGCTAATTTTTCTGTGCTAATTTGTGTAATTGGGTTTGTCTATAATTTTTAATGTGAAAATTATTTCAATATAACATCCCTGTAAGAGATAGCTACAGATGTCAAACATTTGTAGCAAGCTTTTTTTCCTCAGCATCACATTATTACAAAGGGGTAGTAGTTATTATATGAATTACATAAGATAAGCAGCCTAAACTCATGGAAGCAAGCAACACAATGACAGAAATAATATTTTCTTTAGGTAAATGAAGTTATTGTTGAACAATTTTGGCTGTTAGCAGAGTAATACCTTCCATTTATTGTTCTTAAAAAACTAGTTTGAGGGCAAGGCTGTTCAAAGTTATGCATATTCAATCCTGTAAAATCATCATCTAAATAAACAGACAGTTAAAAAAAATATCATCTAACAAATATTAACCCAACAGTGAAATACCTCCACTTTGCAATTTCCCAGTGTATACATATATGCAATTTACACACTCAATCACTGAGTGGTGTTTAATTGTGATACTTTCTTAATTCTTATTACGTGCACACACACATATTTAGAGGAAAAGGTTAGGAATTTCTATAACAAGAGTTGAAAAAAGGTGGGTTTTTTTTTTCTTGTTTGTTTGTTTTTGAGATGAGTTCAAGTTCAGGTTCAGCTGTAACTAAAACCTTTCTGTATTAGATCAAGAAACATTTGATAACGGGCTGAGTTCATCCTACCATTTTTAACTGATTCACACAGACAGAAAGAAATACATTTGGGACACCGGTAATGGCTGATGTTGTGTCAAGAACATTTCTATAACTAGCACTTATATGAGAAATTTAGGTTTATTCATTTGTACTATTTAATATGAGAAAGTGATAACTGAGAGAAAGTATCACTAGTCATATATTTTGCGACTGCTCTATTATCATAATGCTGATGCTGAAATAAGGGCAGGGGCATTTAAGGGATTGGAATGTATCTTAAGTGTATGTTATAACAATATTACCTCAATGGTATTTTTACTATATAAGAGTCAGAAATCACATACCGAATAAGAAGAAATAAGTGAAAAAGGAAATCACAGAACTGATAAAACCAGAAAAGGATATTGAACACTCATAGCTTGTGTTAACATGACAATTAATATCATGCTTGTACAGCGCTTATACTTCTCTGATAAAAAGATGACTAATAAGAATGATCAATAGTAACACTTACAAGAACGTATTTTATGCAGTAGGACTAAAAATGTATGCTTATGGCAATGGTTTTATATTATGTTTTGCTGACAGTACTACAATTTTCTAAAATCCTTCAGTTTCACTAGCATAATTCCAGATTACCTCCTTCATCTTGAATCTTTGCAATGAGAAAACCTGAAAATGCCAATTCAACACTCCCTAGAGTTGCTGGCATGGACAAGATCACTGGAGCCAATTGTACAGTTCATACCTTGATATTTTTGAATCTTTCAGCACTTCAGTATAGTTTTTATCTCTCTTCAACAGCAGTCTTTGCAAATGAATATATAAATAGTCCATTTTTCTTTGGCTAGGTGTCAGAAAGAGATGAATACTATTTTGAACAAATTTTTTTGAGCTGAGAAGATTTAAGATCACTTTGTTTTCTATATCAGTAAGAATCGGAATAATTTTGTTCTGTACTATGTCACAGTTGACCATTTTCTGTTTGACATTTCATGTTAACATCCTCTCTTCAGTTTGATAATTCCTAAGAATAGCGAATAAAGTTAATATCTCATAGACTTACTTCCTAAACTATTTTCCATGATTTTCCACACTTTCCACTCAAATTCTGTCAACCCTGATGCTGATTTTGAGTTTTCCAGATGACACTTTACCATGCTAGAAGATCTCTGTACAAGATCTCTGAAACAAAAACATTTTGAAATTGCCAGTTTGTCAGACTTCGGAGCAGCTGTTAGTTCCTGTCAGCTGTCAGAACCAATATCAATTTATATTCACTTCACCTAAAGATCTTGCCATGGTCTTGGCAAGCATCCTACAGTTCTAAAATCTGTTCTAGTAGGCTGTAAATTTAATGTAATCTACTAGATCAATCTATCATAGTTTTCTACTATTTATTTCTATGTGCTTCTAGCATATATCTTATGTTTTTACCACAAAGCATGCAACTGTCCATCATTTCACCTTGTTATTGGCTACTAACTTCAAAGAAATCAGGAACTGAATTCAGAAGGAACATCTTCTCTGCCTTTCAATTTTTCATTATGCCATTTTCTTTTCTACTTTATAGGTCTTTCTGGATTTTTCCTTTCTTTATATAGTAAATCAGATGGTCTTTTGGTGGCTTTTAGCCTCAGTAGCAAGTCACACTATTCTCACGATGACTCTTCCATTGCTTGTTTTAGAGAGTACAGCTGAATGTGATGAATATCATCTTTTAAAACTCGAAAAATGTTTCAAACACTTAGACATATGTTATACCCATTGCAATAGTCTTCAGAATAATTTACCATAAGCAACGAACTAGGTATTTATTTTGAGTATCAATGTATCATGCTGGTCACAGATTTTACCCTTGGAAAATTATTCTATTTCTTCAGACTCTATTTCATATCACACTGTGTTGTGTTAGCTAAAGTTTTAGCAATACAGAGCTGGATTCAAATGCAGATGCAGACACCTAGGTTTATGTATTTGTAATGTCAGCACCCCTGCATCAGGTAAAGCTTGATCCACTTGCCCACACATTTCTAGAATTAACTCAGCTGTCCTACTCTATCCTGGCCTTCAGCTGTTACTCTAGAAAGTGTCCTGTAAAAATCACAAAAATCACTATGCTTTCATGCTTAAAATGTTGAAAGCTGTAGTTATTGTCTGAGGTTTTGTGTCATCTGTTTATTAGTCTTTATTACAGCCCATGCTTTCTAAAATAGTCTGTAAGGCAAGTGTCCTCCCACTATGTGTTACAAAACCTTACCTGAGGATCTGGAACTCTGATTACCTATAGTTTGGTTGGACTCTTAACAAACACAAAAAAGAGAAAAAAAAATATTTTTGTGTGGATCAGTTTTTTCTTTGTCATCATCAAATTTTTCTTCTTCCTTTGAAAACATGTGAGCTTTGAGGGAATTCCTCTATGTATCCACCCGTCTCAGTGAAATGACTGCTTTTACTTCCTACTGTACCACCTTCACTTGATAGGATAATTAATTTTTTAGACTCAAATCTGAAATATCTTCTTATTACATATGATTATCTTTGCAGTTTCAGAATTAAACAATGAACTGTACAGAGCAATCGGACTCATGATGATATAAAATACAAAAATTCTTTTACTATGCAACACATGGTTGTAAAACATACTAGTCTATTGACACTGTCTTGACGACATACTGGTCTTTTGAAAAAAAAATTGTTACCTTAATATTTTTTATTTCTGATATGAACCACTGAGTCTATTAAATGTACATAATGGGTCCTCTTTTGGGATCTAGAAAGTCCTTCTCATTCTCAGCTTTGTTGCTGCAGTCTCAGTAATATTTCTACATACACAAATTGCATATAACAGTTTTAACTTCACATTTTTATTGTAAAAATGTAGGCTTCAGTATTGTTTCTAGATAGCTTTTGACTTCCTGCACTTGTTACAACCCACCAGATCAAGCTGAGAGACAGCAACACAAAAAACGGCAGTAGAATTGACTAATCGGCTTGTATATATTGACTCTGTACAGTAAGAAGTTGACTAGAAAAAACGGTTGTATTTGAGATTGCCTGATGTTAGTGTTGCTTCACAGATGCCCAGCTGCAAAAAATGCAGGACACACAAGAAAGACTTAATGTATCTCAGTATGCCACACCTTCAATCACTGTCCTTGCAGATTATATCAGCAGTGAATTATCGTGCTCTTTTCATTTATTCAATCATCAGCCACACTTATACATAAGGAAAATGAAAGGTCATTAAAAATTAACATAAATTATCTTCATAACAAACCAACCAAGCAAAAAATATCTGCAATGCTTTTAAATAGTAAATATCTCTTGTGACAGGAAGAAAACATTCCAGGTTTGTATACTAGTCACAACTTCCTCTTAAGGATAGGGAGGACTAGCTAAGAGAGGCTGTTTCAAATTAACTTTGTCACATACATCTCTACAAAATCTCAACACTGCTTTATCTAAAGCTGTAAGCTGTCTCCAGACAGTCTCCATTATCAATGATTATTTTTTAAAGGTATAGTGGTCTATATCTTTGTTGAACACCCATTAATATTTTACTAGTGAAAACACATCTTGAGCAGAGTACAAGAGGCTACAGAAAAGTACACGAAATAATAAAACAGTGAATCAAAGATAATCAACAATAAATGCAGGCTGCAAAACACTCTTTAAAAGGAGTTGTTTTTTCTTCTTTTATTTTATTTTTATTGTACCATTAATGCTTTTGGGCAAACTGGCATTTAAAATTATGCATTCTCAGCTTCAATGTGGAGTAGGAATGTATTTATTTTTAATCAAAGTGGAGTGTGATATAGTCACATGACTCTAGAAACTGGGCCTATTAAAAAAAAACCATCACATATGAAACTAGCAGAAAGACTCTGAGAGTTTGCATAGTATTTTTTTTATTTATTTTATTTCCAAAAATATTTAAAAAAATATTGTTAATCAAAATAAATGACAAGTCTGTCTGCATGGTCTCATTGGCCCCACAGGACATCCAGGCAGAGCTTTTTGAACTTCAGTTAAAGGAATCCTCTGGGAAAATACTGGTTTAGAACTGATTTAGAAGCTTTAACTTTACAATAATGGATCTTGCTTTGGACCTCGGTATCAGTGTAAGTTACATGAAGTCTATTCTTGTTTCGTAACCCTTTCTTGCAATTTCCAATATTTTGAAATATAGTGAATTTCCATTGTGAGTGTGTTTAGTGAAATTCATGTGCTATGTTCAGTTCTAGAGGTATTCCTGTATATTCTGAAGCCACCAGGATCAGAAAGTGAAAATTAAGAATTTACTCAACATTATACCTAGTTCAAGTCTGCTATTTAACAGTTGTGATTGTGACTGTGCACATTTTACCTTTACCAAAAACTGTAAATTTTGCCTTAGTTAAAAAACAACATATAACTGCTTTAACAGCAAAACAGCAAACCTTTTTTTCTTTAACTGAACTAGCTGGAATTCCTGTTCTGTACTGAAAAAGAAAAGAACATAAAACTTCAGAACTTGCTACCAATGTGTTCTAAAGAAAGAAAAAGAGGAAATACAATTTATGAAGACTATATATAATTGGGCAATTACATTGTATTCTGGTGCCAGAATATTTGGAATTAAAAGTATTGTTATTTTTAGATTTATCAGAGTCCTTAGTGTGTGTTTTTAATGCTGTAATGGAAACAGATAGTAACAACTCTCAATAACTAGAATGGACTGGAGAAACTCAAATTTGCCTCTTATGCCTCATGCCTCAGAAAGAATTAGGGAACATGCATAGATTTTGAAGGTGTCCCAGTGCTGTTCCTAAGAAAGAAATGCTCAACCTCATGTGCAAAGACTACCCCATGAAGGGGTTAAGAGCAAATTAAACTATGGTTATGTGACTGGTCTGAGAAGTCCTCCAGCTTGAGAGTAGTGCTCCTTACTGATCTCTAAACTCTTAGCTTTATGTTTATCCCCCAACCCTATGCGACACACTTGTAGAAAGCATGTTTCTAAAACGGCACACAGTCATTACTTCCCGTGCCTTAAAGATTGTATCAGGTACTGTCCCAATCGACATCCTACTTCTCAGGTTTTCTCAGGTTGCCTGAGTACAGGCAACAGGAAAAAGAGACTTGAAAATGTACAGCAACTAAACATGACATGCTTTAAAGAGCAAAAATAGCATTATGAATGATGCACCATAATTTCTGGAGCACAGATGTCAGATGGTTTCCTTGTGAAGTTCCTTCCTGTGCAGACAGCCAGTACTGACTTTATAAAACCTGTAAAACCTCTCTCCAAGTCCTCAGAATACAGTTAAACGACTTTAAGTGCTGCCTAATCTCTGTGCCAGAACTTTGTGTGGGAAAGAATTCCAGCACAGAGAGGAAAGTACTGCCTGATGCTTACTTGCAGCACCATGCTACACCAGGACACCAGAATGACATTGTAATAATCTGGTTGTGAGCTGACAAAAAACCCAAATGAATGACTGGAAAAGTTTTCTTGGTAAAATCAAGGGAAAGGAAAAAAACAGGAAACAAAAGTTATATGTCTTAGTTGCATCACAGATGTCCAGTAAAAGAAACCTAACAAACACTGAAGCCAAAATCTCACCTTTATTTAGGAATGAAGACATGATTAAAACAATTATCAGGAAAACCTGTACAAGCAGGAAGAATCCTTTTTTTTTAAAAGAAATATTTTAATTATGTATAAATGTGATTTATCATTACGTATGTTGTTTCTTCAGATCTTTTTGATATTATCCACCACTGCTACTCCTTCAAACAAAAATCCTAGCATGTATCTTATCAGGTATCTTAACATCCGGCTTCTACATCCCAGGAACCTCAAGCCATACACCAAATGTAATTCACTTCTTTTATTTTCAAATACACAGTTTTCTGTTGTTCTTTCTATTCTTTATCCATTGGAAACAATTATAAGCTTCATTGGATATAAATATTAGCCTATATTAAATTTAACTTATCACATTATTGGAAGTTCATTATATTTCTTGATGCCTATTCCACTGCAGCTTGCCTGTTTTATTTCTTACTTTGTGCCATTTCACAATTATCTGGTGTCACAACCACAGCTGTATGCAGACCAAATATCGCATTTAACTATTCAGTTTTGAAAGGTTTATATTCCCAATAATTACTTGAAATTTCAAGCCTTAACATTCTTGTTTTGAAAGTATATAATTGCAGTGTAATTTGTTTCAGGAAAAAACAAACAAACAAACAAACATGGTGAAGCTCTCCTATTTAACTCTCATATCTTTTTCATGGCATTGATGTGACCATTAATAAGTTGGAGGCGTGAAGTGGAGTCTACGCCATTGCATTTCATTTATGACATACAATTTTGTCTTTTTGTCCCTCTTTTGGCTGAAACAGAACAAGGATTTTTAAAAAAAGGATTAGTCAGGATGAGTTTGGTTCAATGCTCTGGGTGATGCTCTGATTGTGTTGAGAAAGGAATGTACTCTGAATAATTAGAAAAAATAAGGTGGGCACCTGAAGGAGATGAGGAGACCATCAAGTCAGGAAATCGTTGAACAAAGGTCCATTCCACCTAGATCCCACCTATTATGAATAGAATGATCGGGTGTCAAAATCAAATTAATGTGTATGTAAAGATGTTCTAACCTCTCACAAAAACTGTATAGAATGCCTAACTTTTAACTGAAAACTTTGGAGGTAGTTTGTCTGGTGGGAATCAGCTAACTCCCCAAAGTTGCATGAAATAAATACCTTTGCTGCTTAAAGACAAGATTCATCTCCGAGTAGTTACTTTGTGCCGTTTTGGCATCATGGTTTTCATTAGAATAACAAGTAAATGGTAACTGTAGTTTTAATTCCCTTGGAATTTTGTGAAGGAAAAAGAAAACAGATAGTATCAACACTCACAGCTCAAACATGCACAAAACAGGATTTTTCAATGTAAATCAATGACTTGCAAACTTTTCTCAGAAGCTGCTGAGATTTTGGGAGAATTTGGTGTTGCTTTTGTTGTTTTGGTTTGATTTTTTTTTTTATTTCAAGAAATATTCTTAGTCTTTTAGTCAATTTTTTTCCCATTTGTTTTCCATACACAGTATTTAGCAATTTTCTAGATTTCAGATCTAAACATTTAAATTAAGCTTTCTTGTGCTTGATCCAGCAGGGAAATAAATTCCATGGCAACAGACAGTGATGTTTTAGACATGTTGTGGGTCACAAAAAATATAGTGTTCTGTGAGACATCAAAGCTACTTATTTAAGGACAGGCATCTTACTCAAGAAGAATTAATAATAAAACACTGGTCAATAGAAGTATTTTATTTGCTTTCAGATTTTATGCAGAGTTAAATCTGTATTATAGATCCCTTATAAGCCCAGTACAATTCAGTACTTAAAGTATTTATAACAAGTTTCCTATCAATTTTAAAATTATATGTGTTTCAATCAGGATATCAAGGATCCACAATGATTCAAGAATATTTTTAATAAAGTATCAGTTAAGACTGGGAGGAGAGAGCAGAGATTCAGGAAGTAGTGCTAAAGAGCACTTGTCATGTTTCAGCTACATAGTAGACTTGAACAGATCTAGTTGTCTCAGGCTTAGGTGAACAACATCTGCTAACCAATGTGAATTCAAATTCTATTGATTTCTAAGTCTTATTCTGCTCTCTATAGATAAATATCACCACTCAGAAAAACCGAGCATGAATAAATCCTGTTCACTGTCCTTTTATAAGGACATCTGTGCTTTAACTGTGTTGTGGTTTTGGGTACTATCTCTGAACCAAAATTCATGAAATATTATTTTAGAAACAAGAATACAGGGCCAGGAGTTGCATGAAACAGATTAATAATAAGTAGAAGTCCACACAGTGAAAATGCTTTCTACTGATGATCCACTTGTTACTTGCTTCAAAGGGAAATAAATTCACCCTTTATAATGAAATTACCTCCAGCCTTAGCTGGAATCAGCAAAAATATCATAGGGCAAATAGCAGTCAGCATCTTCTGCTTCAACCCAGTAGTCTTCAACGTTTCTGTACTTAGATATGAAATCATTAAACATGTATTTAAATTCCAGTGTATCAAAGTACTTACTGTAGCTGAAGAAGCCCTGATAAATAAGCTCACATTTGTCTGAGTTCTTGAGTTTGAGTTGGAAGTGTTATGAATACAAGCCACCAGTTTCAACAAAGTCAAGATTCTTGAAAATAGTTAAATTTAACTAAAGATTAATTTGTATCAATAGGAAAAAAAATCAGTACTGCAATTGGTTACACCAAAAGTCTGATTTGAAAGTAGACTTCAGTATTATGAAACAGTTTAAATAGCTGTGCATTTTTGACACACGTAAAAATAATATCAGATTAAAATGTCTTGCATATAGATTTACATGTATGTTATTATAGATTTATGGAACCAGAATAAATCACAGTATTAGTATCTAATTTTATTTTCCCATCTATAATGCTATGGTACTCATACATATTTGTGTACAAAGAAATGAGATATGTTGATGGAAACTATGATGTAAATGTATATTGTAGTTCAGTTGATGAGTTTTATAAAGGTTTTAGTCATGCAAACACCATACTGAAAAGAGTAATTACGCAGAAAAATTCTCAGGCCAATTAAAGACAAATCTGAAGTATGGTCTGGCAGCATAGCCTTTTGAGCAGGAGGCACTTAAAAAGTGAAGTAAGTCTTATGTGGCCCAGTTATAGAGGAAAAGATGAACCTTTTAGCTCTTATATGCGTACTTTAGAGTATACCTATTAGAAGTCATCATTAAAAATTTACATAAGTGCAGTGAAAAGCCTGGAAAATATAGATGTATGATATCAAAATGTGTGAACATTTTTCTTTCTGTTTAGTATTTATCAACCTCTGGTTGCATTTCTGTAATACTCAGAAAGCGGGATCTAAAAAGTAGACCATGGTTGTACATTATTTCTTTAAACTTAATATGAAGTAATAATTTGACCGATAGCATTATGTCTTCACACTAAATCCTAACATAAAAGTTACTAGTGAGTGACTTAATTCTAGTTGTGAGGGTTTATTTTGTTTTGCATTTGGAAGAGGCACAAGGATAACTTCTGTATTTAGTATTTAATACTTTGAATGACGTGAATTGGTTAAGTCTGGCTATCTGGAAAAAAAATGGGGGAAGGCGATATGTGAAAAATTGCCGTCTTTCACAGCTTTAAAATGTTGGCTCTGTTGTCCAGCGTAATTAAGTCAACAGTCTGCTGGTCTGCTTCCAGGCATTTTGACAACTGTTCTCTCACTGTCATCAGTAAATTAATAGGACTGTGCTTTTCCCAAGGGGCACTGCATGCAGAACAAGAATTTTCTTATCCCTTGGTCTGCTGCTGGTGAAGTGGTGATGGGCGGTAATGCTCAGTGGGTAGGAGTTGTCAAGTCATTTGCTCTACTATAGTTGGACCATTCACACTATCATAGTCAGATGTGGTAACACTTACACCCTTTATCATCAGGGGTTTATTGTATCCCAACAGTTAGCCTTGTCTCTAAGGTAATAGGCAACAGCTGTGATTTTTTTTATTGCTACAAAACAAGAAGAGAGTCTTTTTAGGCATTTGCAAGTTGTTGGGAGTGCTAGAGCTGCATGATATTCATCTATTCATCAGGATTTTGTACAGGCTTATAAGATTTAATAAAATTCTTTATTTTAGTTTTGGCTCATACAGTTTCTCATCCGTGGAGCTTGCTTTTTTTTTTTTTTTTTGTGAGTTTTGGGTTTAAATTAATCTGAGTACTACTATCTTTCACCTGCTTTTTTTGAACTTAAAGTCATACAAACACTGACGTTTGTGATCAGCTCACTGGAAAACTATAGAAGGAGTTTAAATTCCATTATCTTGGAAATGCAACAGCAGCCACAGGAGTCCATAGGTCCTGGCCTTACCTTGCACTATGAAAAAAGCCTTTCTGTAACTAATGTGACTTGGGTCAAGCTTAGTGCTTCTGGTCCCCAAAGTTTTATTACACCGAAGTAAACAAAACCTTCGTAGAGATGGATCAAGTAGAAGATGAAGACTGTCTACTTAGAAAGAAACCTGGCAGAAAAATCGCAGAGAGCCCAGACTGGACTGGTAGTAGTACTATTGAACGGGATAAAAGCCTTCGCCCAGCTACTTGTGGTGAAACCCCAGACATTGAAGAGCTTGGTAGCTGGAGCATGAGAAAACCTTAAAACTGATTTGGAACATTCACAAATTCCTTGATCCATATAGGAGTGTCATTTTCATTTAAAAAGAAACCAGGTATTAGGTGAAATGATTGCCTATTTTTGTTGCAAGTTTCTATTATAAAATTAAAAGATGTGTACTTGAACAACTAACAGTTGGCTAACAGGAAGCTAATTTTTTGCTTATTTGCTGTTTATTACTCCTCAATAATAATTATCCAAAAGAAATATTTAATCAGGGAAGCAAAATGCTATATATTTACCAAAGCATAATTTGATATATATGCTCACCTAAACAATGACAACAACAACACAAAAAGGCAAATTAATTGGTCAGATCCTCACATTTACTTGGATTTTTATTTAATGATTTTCCATTGTTACATGCAAGTGTGATGTTGTGTCATGACAGCCAATGTAATCAAATTTTAAATTTTCCATTCACATTTATTAAATTTTGGGCTTCATTTATCAGAATTCCAAGTTAAGAAAATAATATAAATCCTGCTGTTTATTTTATTATGGTGAATAGGAACAAGATCTAAATAATTAATCCATTAATGTTGGTTTTCCTAAACAGCATACATGATCAACACTTGCTTTTGAAGTTCTTAGTGTTTAGTAACTTGTAGAGGAATTTTGAATATACTGAAACTAAGTTTTGCCTGTTAATGTGAAATAGAAAGAAAAGTGCAAGAATGAACCTAGAGATAGTTAGCCTTCTATGAACACTCCTACATACCTCCATTCATTATTATTAGTTTCTCTGGGCATTGTCCACTAGTTGCTCTACCTTAAAATATTGTTTGAAATCTAGAAAATATTGCCATATAAGTAAATAATCTGGCAAAAATTTACAATTCCAGCTGAAAATGCTCTCTAGATTTATGCATCACTTCATCTCTTCTGAGTGCAAGTATGCTGACATGTCACTCTTCTATTATGCGTCTCTGTTGAATTTGACCAAAACATTTGCTTCGTATGAGCTTTGTTCAAATGTGTATTCCTGGTAGGAAAAAGACACTTTTTTTTTTTTTTTTTTTTTTTTTTTCCTCCTTAAAAACACACTGTAAAACCAAAGACCAGTAATAATAACAATGCTGCTCATGGAATGGCAAGTTTATAATTATTTATTTCACTATGTCTTGGATTTGATTTATGAGGAGACCGAGACCAGTTCCAGTGAGGTTCAGAAAGCCCAGGGTGCACATCTACTGAGCTCCAAGCAGATTCACTTTGATCACTTTGAGGTTTTTTCTTCTAAATTTATGTACTTAAAGACAGAAAAAGAAAGGTCATTCTGCTTCCTAGAATAGTCTCAGAAATCTCAGCTGATCCCTGCTAGTCGTCTTGGGTACCAGATTTCAAACATGCCACTTTTCTTGTCTAATCAGAAATAGAACTTTTGACATACTGGAGAAGTTCTAATGCAGATACAGGGAAAAACACAGGGAAGATTCACTGCTGCTGCTGTAAATAGTTGCAAATTTGTACCAAGAATGTATTAAAAAAGTCAAAAAGGCCTAACTATGGCCAACACTGCCCCCCCCAAAAAACCCCCAAAACAAACAAAACAACCAAACAAAAAACCCCCACCATAAACAAACAATCAGATAGACCCACGCAGACTCTACAAGTTGTTACTACAATAAAAAGGAATTATAAACAGAATGGATCTATAAAGTAAAATAATTGGTACTGAAGACCCCAAATCCATGGTGTACTCACAATTTCAGGGTTCTTTTTCCAGAACAGCTCTAGTCCAGCCTGTTTGTGCCTGGAGTAGATTAAGTGCACTCTTGGAATACATTTTTCATTTGAGTTTTATTGTCAAATAACTTAGTTCTTGAGCTCCCAGACCTTTCCATGACGTAAAGAAAACAGAGTAAGTAGAGATGATCAGGTGTTTTGTTACCTAAACATACACCTGATCTAAACTAAACCACTCGTGTATACATACCATATAACTCTGTAATGTAGAACTCACCAGCCATGCTAATGAACCAGGTCAGATCCAAAGCTGCAAGGGTGAAACAGTAAGATTTGGTCAGTAGTGCCTACGGGTGAGTCAGGACTGAGCTGTAAGATGTAAAGGTGGGCTTGATTAGCAGTCAAATGGATTCCAAAGCAAAGGAACACTTGTCACCTTTTAAATACTCCATTATTTAAGTACTTGTGGAAGTAATTAACAATGTAAAAGATCCATGGTTAATTTAAATTCAAAGATCAACATATCCTATATCCTGGTGAGTAAACAGACTCAGGTCCAACCCTTCAAGCCTCATTCCAAACTTACACCTAAGACTGTAGCTAGATGACATTCAGAGAATCAACATACTGATTCTGTCATATTCCGAGAAAACTTTGCTAAAGTGAATCAGAGTAAGTTATTGAGCTAGCCTTACTCACTATATAAAGATCTAAAAGATTTTTATTGTTCCATAATTTTAGGCAGCTTATTATGACCTTACTCTGACTTTCATAAGAACCTTCATGATATTTTTCTAGTGGAAAACAACTGTGCTATGTTCTGTCCCTTTGAACAGAAATACAGACAACCCAGGAATTTCTTAGGTCCTGTAATCACCAGCAGTCCTATCAAATAAAAATCAAATAAAAATTAACTAGTACATCTTGGATTCTGAGTATCAGATAATTGCAATAAGCTGCTTGTGAGTGATTCATACATTGAAATTATTTGCTGGCATTACTTAGTGGATAATTAGGAAAGTAGGAAAACAATCTCAAATATTCAAAGCCACTCATAAAGAATTTCTGAAGCCACAAAAAGTCTGTTTCTGAACTATTTTCTTTGATAAAATTTATTACCCTAGGTTGACATACAGGCTTCTCTGATTTACAAAATCCATGGCAGTTTTTAGACTAGACTAGACTACTGGAAACTTGTATTTATGCCTGTGGGGTTTTGGGGTTTGTTTGGTTTGGTTTGTGTTTTGGGTTTTTTTCACCCAGTAGTATAGGATTGGGTTTGCCATTTCAAGCCCTTTTAGCATGGTTGTGGATAACACAGTCACAATTTCTCTAAAGTATAGGTAACTACTTTAATTACAGATAGCCACATATTTCTAACTCTCTCTCCCCTAAACACTGAAACCACTTTTAAAGAAAGCTCGAGACTACCTTTAAGTACTCATTCTTAATCAGTTTGTTGTTGGGGTGGTTTTTAGAGTTTGTGGGGGGTATTTTTTTGTTTGTTTGTTGTTTTTTGGGGTTTTTTTGTGGGTTTTTTTAATATTATTTTTTCTTCGTTTTTTCTTTTTTTTTGGTAATTATACCTGTATTCTAATTAAACTCCAATAAAGTCAGCTATTGCCTTCTTTGGCTGAAAGATGGTGTTCAGTTCTAAAAGGAATGGAAAACTTTAAAGTATGTTACAAAGTCTAATCCCAAATGAAAAAAAAAAAAAAAAATAATTCAGCAACACAATAGAGTAAGATAAAGCCAGCATTTATCTATTTTCTGATGACAAGCTTTTCTCATTATCAGACACATCTATATTGAAACATAGATTCAGTCTTCATTTATCTTGATGTGTCCATCAACATTTTTGTTACAAACCTAACTATTAGTGTGTTTGTCATGAGATTGTTTTAATTGGCTATTGTTCAGTCCCACATGGAATATGTTTAGATATTATGGGACAATTTATGTATTCTAGAAAATCCTAAGAAGGGGGAACTATTGTGGAAGTTCTCCTAAGATGAACTTGTTCGATCTGTGATGTTTGAAACTGAGTTACATCATTCTTCTGCCTACTTACACTTAGGATTGAAATTTTAGGACTAGGGAAAGAGTAGAAACAGACACTATTTGCAAAGAGTCAAATTCTGTGGCACCAAAAAATCTTTTGGATTTTCAAGTGCAGCGTACTGATATTTGGAGAGTGCTGTGGATCTTCAAATATCATATGGAAAATTAGGAGCCCATTACATAAAAAAGAAAAATAATGGCAATTGTTGTAAAGCACTAATAAGCTATATATGTCAGTGTACTTGACTGGATTGTCATTAAATGGGAAAGAGCTTTAAGCAAGACATTCCACCAACTGGACTGGGAGAGAGGGGTTTAACATTAACAATCTACCATAAGGATGGTAAACAAATAAGCTCATTTCAAACAACCAAAGCAAGATTTAATTGTAATGCTTGAGAGGAGGTGGATGAAATGTGACTGATGAATAGGCCCATCCACTTCATCTCCTACAATGTCATTTGTAAGAGTAAGAGAATGAGAAATTCATGACCAATAAGTTGTATGAAAACAGTATGACTAACAATTCAGACAAAAATCTGGATATTTTGGAGATTCATGAAAATAATATGAAAATAAAATTAAATATATTTTGTCCAGAACAGTATTTTCTAATAGAGGATTAAGTGCTGTTGGCCTTGTCTTCTTTTATTCTCAGAAAAGTTCACAGTCAAGAATGCAGTGGCTTTCAGTGAGCTACCTTATGAGTGAGTCTAGTCAACTTTCAGCCTTTCAGGATGGAGCAGGACCCTGTTTTCACCCTGACACTTCTGAAACAAGATTTGCAAGGGAGAACTAGATCATGAACACATCTCAAAAGATCACCTTTAAATCAGGAGTCACAGACCAAGGGTGGGCATAGCAGATAATTGCTGTTTTGTTGTTTTCTTTTGCTCAAAGTTCTATGGCAAGCTGTCTGTAGGTGACTTGAGTGTGGAGGTTGTTCACAGGACTCAAGATATAGCTAAAACTGAATACTGAGCACAGCAGATCTATAGCATGTCCTCACAAAATGCAGCACGGTTGATATTGTAGCTGCAGGGAATTACACCTGAACTACCTAAAAACAAAGTTTAGTATTTTCCTCTCTTTTGACCTTAGTCTGATTTAGAAGTGGGGTGATTTTCAGTGTTGGCAGGAAGATAGAGGTGGTGGCATCGTTGAAATTTATCTCCTAACTTAACTCTCCAAAGAGGTCAAGGAATTGAATGACAGTTTCTGCCAGGTTCCAGTGGCATTCTGTGAGAAAAGTTGATATTTAAGTCCTCAAAGAAGAATCTTGTCAGAGGCTCTTAGTTCTCCTGCAGGCACTATAGCATTAACAAACAGCTCACAGCAACTTGGGTTGTAGCTGGTTCATGGTGATGTGCCATTCTGTTTATGAGCTGTTCATGTCAGCCAATGCAGAGAAACATTTTCTGAATGGAGAAGTATTTGCTACCAGATACAATTATTTTAGCAAAACGTTAATAATGAAAAATCACGGAAGCTTGGAGCCACACTCATTAAACATACTGACATTATGTAATGCTAATATCATTATTTTCCAGTCTAATGCTATTATGTCAGAGCATAGCTAATATGTACAATTGCAAACCGACTATTTATTTATCATTTGCATCAAACCCTAACGAAAAACTAAAAACATCTACAAGTTTAATTCAGGTTCACCACAGAAACAATAAAGCACACTTGCACTCTTTACCAAATAAAAGGAAGAAATTTTCTGAGCTGTTTGAATTCACATATGAGGAAGTTATGAAAAATAGTCATGTAAAATGCTAAACCCATTCAGAAAACGCTTTTTCATTATTTCCAAAAAGTACTATTTAAAATCTTCATAGTAGAAAACAACCAGGTCTGTGATGTGCTACCTCTTAGCTGCTAGAGTATGTGATAAATTCCCTGTTTGTCCATGGATTCTTTTCGTTTGTCTTCCTTGTGAGTCTTCCAGGGACAGCTGCACATAGAAGTATGCTTTGTTTTCCTTGGTGCCACTAGCATCCCTCTCCACTACACAGCTACAGAAAGAGCTGGGCCTCAGCAGAGAACATTGGCAGAAACTGTTACAGGATGGTTACATAGCTCTTAAGGGCTCAGACTGCAGAAACCTTCTCCTTTCAGTGTCAGTAACCATAAAGCTTGACCTTGTATGCACTTTGTGAGAAGAACCACCCCAAACTTAATTTGACCATGCATGAAGAAATTAGATCACAATTTTCATCAAGTTGTTAATGCATGTCCAAAAAGACTTCACAGTCTGGCAAACTCAGATTTGAAATGGAAGCACTGGACTGAAGACTAAGAGAAGAGTTATTTTTCTCACTGGATTGTCAGTAAAATACACGACACTAGAGTTCCCATAAAATCTTAAAATGACACTAAAATTCTGCTTCCAATTCTCTGATAATATAGCCTTCTAGGCCACAAAGGCCATGGCAATTTCTATATTTGAATATAAATTCCAGTGAACAAAATAAAAGAAATAAATCTTTTATAATCAAAAGGAGCATTGTGAATGGATGAAATAAGTTCCCACATTTTTTGTGTATCATATAACAGTTTTCTGAAATTAGACCTTGACAACCATATGCTTATATAATAATAGTTTATGTGTCATGAATAGTACCCATACTGTATCCATAACAGCAACATGCTTTTTGTAATGCCTTTTTTTGCTATTCCTTAAGTTTGTATTTGAGTGGACACCGAGAATATAGAACAGTTGGTCAGGTCTAATAATCTTAAAGATGCACAGATGCTTATTTATGTTGTGCCCTCTTAGTAATTTAAGAAGATATTAGCTACAAAAGAAAGTAATCTGAAAAAAAAGATACTTGGAAAACAATTCAGGAAATATTTTTTTCGAAAATTTGCATAGGGTTACAAAGCTTACTACTGTGTCAGACACAGAAAAATTAACTATTACTTTTGAAATCAAATAACTTTCATCTGAATGTAAATTCTCAGAGTTGATTGAATTACACATACATGATATAACTGAAGTATGTTACACAGCCTTTTGTTATTCATTATTGTAATAAGCAAAATCATTTTAACTATGCAAATTAAATGTAGTTAAATATAATCAATTTAAAATATAACAAAGGAGTCAGTGTTGCTTTATTTTTCATAGCAACTGTCCTTTCTTATCTTTGGAAAATAGCAATTATACAAAACACCCATTCTTATAATGCTTCATAAAACTGCTTAGTAGCATTCTAAAACTTGTAGGCAAATCAAAAGGATGGAGATTGTATAAAAATATATATTTTTTTATACTATGATTTTAATGTAACAAAGACTACATGAGATATGGTACTAATTGTCCTAACTCTAAAAGGAGTCTTTTATTCAGAAAAAGATAACCTAAGCTATTTGTGTATAGACTTTAGGTTATGCTGGTTCATAAATCTAAAAGAAAAATGAACATTTTTCCAAATTACATAATTTAGAATTTATAACTGTATAAAATAAAGAGTATGATGATGTTAACATCATGATAACATTATAATTTAAACATAATTGTTTTTATTGTAATCCCACATTTTTTCAGTGTTGTTACTTGTAACAAATGAATCTGCTATCCCCCCATTCAAAACAAACAAACAGACAAACTCCTCAACCCAGCAACAATAAGAACTCAGCACCAAAGCCATAGGCCAGATTCTAGGAATAGGGAGCTAGACATTCATACAGTTAAGTGCAGGTTTGTGGGAAAACATTTTCATTTGAATGGAATTACAGTTCATCATTATCTGAAAATATAATAGTGTTTTCATTTTAGCCCAATGTTTTTTGTTTTACTTTATACCATGTAGGGAGCATTTATTAAATTACATTTTTTAAGACTTCAGTTTGATAGATGTAATCAAAGAAGTTTATTTTTTTAATGTTTTTTTCCTCTCTCCCATTGTTATCCACCATGTTTCTGTTTACTTTCTTACCTTTTCAATTTCTTCTAATCTACCTTCAAATTTCTTATTCCTTCAGCCTGTCTCAGCAAGGTGAAAAATCAACAACATGGCTGGTTTACTAGCTAAAATTACCCAAATCCATCGAAGAATCTTGTTTATACTTTAAATACTTTTGGAGCTCAATAGATTGATCTTAGTATACTTTACACTGCTTATTATGTTACCTCACAAAAAGGGCTTCCATTAGCCAGGAAGTCGTACAGCACTGTGGTCTGTCTCCACAGTGACACCTGCAGGGTGGTCACTTTTTCACTGGCCGACTTCATGTCATTCATTGCTGTGGGCTGTGCTTATTGCTTTACTCAAGTAATTATGTATTTAATCACTTTGGATTCTTGTGATCACCCATTGATTCCTAAGATAATAAAAATAAACCAGTTAATTTTAAATCCAAGCAAGTCAGCATCTTTTTGAAGTCTAGAATGTGATATCTTTGGCCAAAAGAAGAGCATCGTAAGATTTGGGATGCTTCCTGCCACATTTTAGCTAAAATATGGCAAAAAACCCCCAAGATTTTTCAGATGGAATTATAATTATATGCTAATTACATTCCACTAATTACATTTAAGTAAGCACCCAAGGGTGATACATGTTTAATGACTCTGCGGGCTACCTCCCTGTGACAATTTTTTTCCAGATTCTCTAAAACCATTGTCATTGTCGTTAATATGCATAGCTATGTCGAACACGAGCCTTTATAATTAATCACTAGACTGGAATCTTAAGAAACTTGGCAAAAAATGTCACAATTTACTATTGTTCTTTTAAAAAAAAAAAAAAGTATATATGTTCTCTAATAATAGGACAACACAAGCTAGGAGCAAAGTTAGTCCATTCATGCAGCAGAAACAACATATCTGCAGCATATAAGACAAAACCTAAACTTCAGCTGGCAAGTTTAATGAGTAAAGGAATTCCTGTCATGATTATAAAAATTTAAAGATTTTCTACTCAAGTAAAGACTTACATGTTCTTATACTGGTGGTTTTTTCATTCTATACTTTTCAACATTTCTCCCCTTCCAACTTATTTCTTTAGCAAGAGCGATGTACTTCTTGAAGCCTATATTAAGATGAAATTGCATTAACTTCATTTAGACTTTCTAGTGAGAAAGGACTCATAGTGCACTGTAGCAGATTTGTGGGGCATCTTGCCTTTCTTGGGGCTTCTGAAGCTTCCAGGAGACTTCAGGCAGCTACTGGCTGTGTATGCTGCCATTGGTCACCTCCGCTATCCAGGGACCAGCTGTGATGGATGGGACCTTGAATTGCAGATCGTTTAGGGAATGCAAACTGCTCCCTCTCTAAAGCAAATGCCATAATTGGTTTGGTTTGTCAAGCTCATGTTTATTGTTCTCCTACTCTCTCTAGCATTCTCTTGTTTAAATTATTCTCACATTCCTTTCTACAGAGTAGGACATCTTTATCAGTCAGCTAATTTGCCTTTCACCCTGACCACTACACCCCAAAGAGCACATATGGAGCAGATTAACTCATTAATTCATGAGGTAAAAGAGACGGATGTGAAAACTGCCAAAGTAAGAAGGGAATTGACCTCAGATTAATTTCCTAACCAAGTAGTCTGACTGATGGGAACACAAGACCAATTGCCTCTGGTTTTTTGCTTAATTGTAAAGAAGCAAGTGAATTTTATATCCATTCCAAAATATGAATTTTAAGGAACCTGCAAGGCCTCCTTTTGGTAACATGACTTGAGCAACTACAGATGAGAGAGACCCCGAACACTGTGTGTGAGCGTCACATCCAAAGCTGTCCATTCTGAGAAGGTATTTGCATTTCTGGTAAGGTGGTGAAGGCTGCTCAGGATAGCTATCAATGAGGGGAAAAGTGCAGTTGTGGGGAAAGACCTTGTAATGATAAGAGGTAAGGTCTTATCCATCCCAGCCTGGCACAAGGCTGAGGCTCCCACAGGGCCAGTCCTGCCATAGCTTGGGCGGAACAGGGACCCTGTGGGTGGGCTAAGGGGCCTGGTAGGGGCTTTCTCACCGCTGCACAGTGTGGATTAAACCACACAAGTGGTTTTCTCCCCCAAGAAAGGTTCAAGTGAATGAAGTTAATGCTAAAAGCACCATGGGTATCCCTTGGACAAAGTCTGGATTTCACATAGATCTCTCTTTTCAGCTGTTTCCTGATGACACAATCAACAGCCTTCTTGTTTTCCTTCGGATCCCCCTCTGGGGGTGTCAAGCTCACCTCACACTTGGCAGGAAGAATTTAGTTACCTGAATGCTGTGGCTGGAGCCAAGGCCTCTCAGCACCCCTGAGCAAGAGCACAGGGACTGCTGCTGCCCAGCATAATTTTTGCTGGGAATCTGCACCTCATCCCTGAATACTTCATGAGACCTGTGCTCTTTCATCTTTATTGTTCTCCCAGGTTTTATGTGAGACAATATCCCATCCTCCTTCTTTGTACAGACAATGAAAAGTAGACTTTTGCTCAGTGTTGGTATCAAGTGCAGGTCTGAACTTACTGTGTCTGTGAACAAAGAGTAGAGACCAAGCTGCTAAGTATGCAGTGAGGTGCTGGTATTTTTAAGATAATAAAGAAGAAAAATAACTGTGTGACAGATTAAATGATAGGTGCTTGCAAGAAATCCAAAAATACGAAATGAGAAAAGGTAAAGGTTACATTTAGTTTCACTATACAGTAGATACAATCAATCATGTTGTTTGAGTGGAAACCTGTATGAAAATCTTAATTAAAAAAAAAACCCAAAACACAAACCCCAAACCTTTCAATAAACTCAGATTATTATTATTTTTATCGTTTGGTTGCCCTTTTAAAATCTGAGAACCTTGAGACATAAAAAGCTAGGTTAGACAGAGATACTGTAAAATACATAGCATCAATTAAAAGCCATTAAAGGGGAAAGAGGGAAAATTATTGCTGAGAAGAAAGAAGTCTGATCATGACATGCTTGTATAGGTGACTCCATCATCACTGACAATCTTCTACAGCTGTGGAGGCAAAAGAGCGCATATGAGAACAGAGGTAGGTGCTTTGTTATTTCAGATATCTTCAACCTACTAATGATACCAAGGGCTGCAAACCGAGGAGGACATTTTGATGTTTGATATTGACTCAGTAGGGCTTAAAATAATCTGTAATACTATATATGAATACTGTATAGAATATAATCTTCAATAATAATAATAATAGGTAGCCACTTGTTTGATATATAGCCCTTTCAGAAAATGTTGCGTCCAGTTCTACATTAACAGCACAATAGACAACATACATTCTTACCACTTTAAAAAGATGAACACATATATATCAAATTCAAGCACAAAAAGTTTTTGCTAAAATTCAGTAAATATAAAAAATACTCTTTTTTTTTAATGTTTTGTTTTCTCTCTGCCTTACTCCCTGCTTTAAGGTGGATAAAGCTATTACATTTATTCTAAGAGATTTGAATTCCCCTTAAGGCTTTTAGTGACTAAGTATTATTACAGTATTCTGGCTGTGTTCAAGTCAGCTTAATAGCTTGGAGTCTCTGGGAAGAAGACCAAAAATATAAATTGTAATCTATTAACATTTATTACAGACAGCTTGTGGCTGCATAAATTTCCACTACATATTAGACCAGTTAATATTTTTTCATCTCTTTTTACTGCTTTATCATATTCTTGATAAAATCAGCTTCAAACTTGATTTCATATAAAGATATGGTACTAAATTTACCATAATCTAAATAGTATATTAATTATTTGAGATAAACATTAGTGTACAAGATCGGGGTAGGGTGGGTGGGAAGTACATATATTGACCTTCTCAAATCTCATAAAGTCTTATGCTTTCTTATAAATAGAAATAATCTCAAGTATGAACCCATGCAATACAGTCCCATGCATAGATGAAAAAGCCTGTTTTCTTTTACAATCATTCTCAGTTAATTATCTGTTGACCCAAGTATTGCATTTGTTGGTTGTAATTTGGTATGCAAATACATTTTTAGACTAATGAATCAAACTGTTGATCAACTGCAAAGGTAAATGACCAACCATAACATATAAACACTTCTGACTGAATGTAATGGGGATCTTGATACTGTACTATGAGATCAAATAAGTTTGGATTAATCAACTAAGATCTGATTCTGAATGCCTAAACTGGAGGCATTCCTTTGAACACAGTATTTACTTAATTTTCACAGCTAAGGTTTCATTGACTAACTGCTCTCAGATATGACATCATAAAAGAAAAAAAAAAAACAAACCAAAAACCAAAGTCAGTTATTTAAAACAAAACCCCTGCTAGATCTGCAACGTATAATATATAAAATGCCTTTTATGTGTTAGAAACCAAGAATCATATCCTTGCTTGGATTATGCACTTCATCCCTTCAGTTACAATTCAGTACAAAAGTTGCTTTAAAGCAAAATCCATGCATAAATTTTATGTTCAATTGGCTATCAAAGATACAGTGGGCTTTAAAGCTGCTTTGCGTTCAAAAAACACTAAATAAATTTGGATTTTGTTGTATATTTTGATCTTTAATCAATTCATTGCAAGTTAATTTTTTCTTACTTTGAAGGGTTTCTTTTTTCAAAGAAATGAAGAAACAAACTGGATGAAGCCACATGCTTGTATAATATGGTTAAGATCCGTTGACTTTAACTGAACTACTACAATTTATACAAGTGGAAGACATGACCCTTTCTGATTTATTTTGACAAAGAAATGTCTCTCCACTTCTTGGCACTAAAGATGTTCTGCAATCACCAGTTACTAAATCTCTAGCAGTATTGAGAAGGAACTGTGAGCATACACTCGTAGCTGACAGCGCAAATAATTCAAAACTTACTTCATTAGAAATTTCTTTCTAACCTTCACATAAGTAAAAGGTTAACAGTTACATTTAGAGATGGATCTGTAATGATACAGATCAGTAGTAAATCCTTTCTCATTATTTATTTATTTTTAAATGTGATTAAAAAAGGTAAGTGTATTTGCAACAAATTTAAAGAAAAACACTCTTCTGTTCTTACTTCTAGTTACAATGTATTTTATTTTGCCACAGAATAAAACTCTATTTTTGTTTTCACCTCTTTACTGGAGAAGAAAAAGAAAATGTAAGAAATGTTCAATTTTCTTTTCATAGAATGCAACTTAGATAACTTGCTATATGTATGTAGATTGCAGAGATGTGATGGAAACTCATATGCTACTTTTTGTATGTCCCTCAGGATTAGGTGGCCCCTTATGTGTGTCTCAAAACTCTTGAGGGTCCATAACAGTCAGGGATCCCTTAGGCCGACTCCTGCAGATTTTTATTTAGTTTGACTAGGAGACAGATCACAGCCAGAAAGTCTTCTGGAAGTCTTCCCAGCACACTTTTTGTGATTAGTTGTTTCCACACACTTCATCCCTGAGTCTGTTTTCCAAGAATAAAAAAGAGAAAAAGAACTTCCCATTAGACTTCAATTTTGGCCTGAGTGAGGTGCTTTTGCTTACTACCTGTTACATAAAACCTGCATTCAATTTAAGATGTAACAACAGGAAATCAGAAGTTTTTATGGACTTCATATACCAAATGAATATGACTGAAGTGTTTTTTTGAAATGTGTTCCTGAACCTTTTTTATTAGAAGATGGCCAGAAAATATTTAGGTACACGAAAGATCTGTTTTCCTAGGACATGTCTTCGAAGTCATTTTACACGGATAAAAAACATTACTACAACTTTCTTTAGCTATGTCTATACCATAAACTAAACACAAACAAGGATTAGCACTGACCAATACACTTGCTGGCAGTTTTGGCCTAGGCCAGCTAGCAATTTGCTAGACAGCATCAGTGTACAGACTGAGAAAGAGAATAGGCCAGGGATTACTCTGAAAAAGGTGGTCTGTTAATTTCTGGTGCATATATTCTGTTCAACATATAGGGGTATAGGACTTTAAGCACTGCTATATAACATAGAGTCTTGCTGCCAGTAAGGACCAGCTTTGGAAGCACAAATGGTCATTCTAACAGAGTAAGCTGTCAAAACTTACTTCATGGTTTACACTGGATAGTCCAAGTAGGTGGAGCCCAATGCTGTCAATGTTATTCTTTGACATACCACTGACTATAGAAACTGTTATGCTTTAAGTACATGAAGTTTATCTGAACTTGAATACGTTAGAGACAACTTTGTCCTTCCAAATGAGTGTTACCTATTTATATAAAAAAACCTGTAAGTATTCCTTTTCATTTTGCTACATTAATTTAATCCAATGCAATATTCTGTGTCATGAATGGACTGTATTAAAATAGTATGAAATATCACATTTTTAGATTGAAATTGAGGGCTATATGCTCAAAGCTGACCTGCTGTACATAGTTTATGAAGTTATTTAGGTATGAACAGCTGGTATGGGGACAGTACAAACCAACAGTTAAGGCTTTTGATGTGTTTCTAAAGTCTTTATTTCTCTTAGTAAGAAGAAAACTTGCACTTTGGAAAATGTTGGCAAAGGTCATGGAGGTTTTTGCTTAATGCAGTTGCCATTTTCAGTAGGAATTTTCTAAACTTCTTTTCCTTTCCTAAATGTGTGTTTAGTACAGTTGAAAGTGATAGATTGACAGCAATAGAAATTGCCCAGTATTGACTAAGGATGCAGGGATGGTGCTTTTTGATGAACAGCAATGACCACTGCCTCCTCATGTTTACTCTTGTTAATGGTGTCTTCAGTACAAATACTTTCCTGCAAGACTTTTGCAAGACGGAATAATCCCATCGGTGCCAGTTAAAGGTACAAAGATGCGTAAGTGATTGCAAGATATGTCTTTATTTTATTTTATTTTTTATCACTTCCCATAGGTTTGTAATGAAAAAATTGACTTCGATAAGGAAGAATGCAGCTCACATGTTCCATTCTTCAAGATAAATAAGCCCTCAGCTAGAAACCATCTTAAACTAATAAACATCATATTCCAAGTAAGAACACACAAAACTAATAAACATAATACCCCAAGTAAGAACACACAGATATTTACTATTTGTTTTTCTGTTTGGTTTGGGGTTTTTTGTGGTTTTTTTTTTTTTTGTTTGTTTGTTGGTTGGTTGGTTGGTTGGTGTTTTGTTGTTGGTTTTTTGTTGTTTTTTTTTTTTAAATGCAGTGGAATATGGGCAAGGGATGGAAGGAAATGCAGGAACAAACTGTACAACAGACATTTTCTAAATTAGAACATAGTACCCAAAAAGGTAAAAGAAAATAGAACTGGTTTTATTGTTTATGGGTAAGAATAACTGATTGTTAAACTACATTCTGCTATCTACTGGCAATTCTCTTATTTTAAATATAGGCACTGTTTGAGCTGGCATACCTGTTCTGCAAATGGAGAGACCATACACTACACAGAAGCTTGTAATGCCATAGAAGCTTCCTAAAACCTTTCAAAGGTTGTTTACTCTTTTTTCCATGCTTAAAATAGCTCTGTTATAAAAATAAAAATGCTGAAAGTTAAGATGACTTGTCTGCGTATTTTTAACTGTCCCTGAATCTAAAGCAAAGGCATACATATCTGATTTCTCTAAACTGCTTATTCAGAAAAAGACTTATGTTTGAGAGCACGGATATTTAGTCAATAACTTTGTCATTGCTATTTCATAATCTCCTTTGATATTTAATTTCTCTTTATACAACACAATCTTTTAAAGCTATCCTGAATATCAAAAAGAAGCTTGGGGTTTGGGGGGTCCAATTATTTGTTTTTAAATATTACGGAAGGTCTTTGTAATTCTCAATAGCACATGAATGAATGAGTGGAAACACTATTAACACTAAAAAGAATGCCCTTATGAATCAAATTTTAGTGTCTTAAATTACACAGGTCCATCAATTTCAATTGTTTATATTTTTGCTATTGAAGAATTTGTTCAATTTCTTAAATGTTCACCTAAATTGCTTAGACGTTAGAGATGGTTGTCACAAAGCAAGTGAATCTAACTTTTCATTCACCAGCCACAGAAGTGGAAACATTCTGGGAGATATGTAACCTAATTCTCAAAATTTGATCTAGTCCAGATTCTTATTTTGCTGTCTGACTGTCTTACTACTGGTCTAACACAGCATAAGGAAATTCTAATATATTATTTCTAGTTTCCGTCTGACTTGATTGGAATCTAGATCTGTTCTAAACTAGTGAAGAATTTTTTTAATTTCCCTGTCATATATATTACTAATATATATAATCTAGATCTAAACTAGTGAAGAATTTGCATTTCCCTGTCATATATATTACAACTTAAAAAAATCACTAAAGAAATGGCAAAAAGCATTCTGCTCACCATTACCAATAAATACAACTGACAAGCTGTGTAAGAAGTTGATACACAGTTTAGCTTTTCCAAACCAGATAGCTTCCTTCCAAGCATCAAATCAGAGTGACTAACTAAGGTTATAAAAGTAGATATTCCTGGTACCTTTAAAACCTTCTGATCTATTTGAATGCTGAAAAGCTTTTTAAGAAAGGCACAATAATATTCCACTTATCCCAGCATGACTCTTCAATAACTGCTTCTTTATAGGAAGATTTGAATTAGAAAGAAAACTTCCAGGGGAAAAGAAAAAAAAAAGACCACAAACAAACAAACAAACAAAAAAACCCAACCAGAAACCCTGTTCACAGACTAGCATAAGAAAGTCAAAACAAAAAAGAAAGGGAAAGGAGAAAAAATCCCCACCAACTAACAGTAATGACAGATGTTTCCCTTGTTTTAGTTCTTTGGATTGTGAACAATTCATCTTTCAAGTTTGCTTCTGTTTAAAGGTTCTCAGGTGTGTAAGCACATAAATGGCAGTTTTGCAATTGACTGCGTGAGGTAGATGTATGCCAGTTTTGGATAACTAATGTTTATTCTGTAGGCATATGATGTCCATGTGAGAGATGGGCATTTATTTCTGAGCTAAACAGTATCTAGCCCTAAATTTCAGCTTGTGTTCTTTTATGTGCTTGCAATATATTTTTCAAGATCTCTTTTAATGGTCTGCAGTGCTGTTTCTGTTGGCTGATTGAATGCAAGTGATTTCATGGGTCAAAGTGAACATGAACAATGAAAGGAGTTAAACCTAGAGTTTTAACTTTACTCTCACAATGACTTTTCATAAAACCACAAAGACAGTATCTTTTTCTTGAAGAAGTACAATGGTTTGTTAATTTGTGACTACAATCAAGAGAAGTTTTGTCATTGGCTTTCAGCACAGCAAGATTTAGTCTGTCTTCCTATTTACTTTTTATGACTATATTTTGTGTGTTTTCCATTAAGGTGGGTTTTGGATATCAGTCACATAAGTATGTTAGGTGTAACAATGAATCGCTATTTTTGTGCTTGATTTAAATCAAAAGCTATTGTGTAGACATTAATTTCTCAATTATTTGCAGATATAAACCGTAATGTGCAGTAAGTAGGGACATTTCACATAAAATTATGCGTTTCAACTTATTGAGTCAAGGTTCTTTGATGTATTGTACTTAGAAAGCAATATGCACATCTTCAGTGAGATGAGATATGCATAACTTGATGGAAGAAATATCAATATCATCTCTCCTGTCTCTTAAAGTGGTGAAAGTTGGGCTGGCTTTGAAGAAGAGACACAATAAGTGGATAGAAACTCACAAGAGGAGCTTAAGATTTGCTATAATGTCTGGTATGACTATCTTTGTCTATGTGTATATATATAAAAATTAAAAAAGGGCAAGGAGTGATCATTACAGAAGTGAGACCAAATGGTGCTGGCAGGTCCACATTGCATAAGCCTAAACTCTTATATATATATTTTCCTGGCAGAGAGCGAATGGATGCAATATTTAAGCTGCAAGTATGGACAATAGATGTCAGGTGATAAAACTCACTCTCTGGTTTATTTTAATATTAATGTTGTGCATATAATTTGATAAATACAACTTGAAATGTGGAGTGAGACAGAGGAAGAGCCCTTGACTACAGAGACCAGGAAGTTGTGTACGATAAGGCAGCTGAATACATGCAGAAGAATGTATCTTTTAGATAAGATCTTTGCCTAAGTAGACTAGGAGAGGTTTTATTTAATTTACTCACATGTGCCTTTTATAAATACATGAGGCCTTTTTGTGTATTTTGGATATATGTAATAAAACCTTTTCTTTGAATTTTGCCTTTTCATAGCTGAGACAGGTAGCACCAAGGCAGTCCAAAATACAAAGAAATGTCACTCCTAATGAGTACACTGGGACTCCTTAAAAAGTAATCTATTCCCTAGAGCAATGCACAAAGACACTCAAAAGAGAAGAGTAAGTCTGTGTTTTGTTTTTGTAGGCAGAGAAGAATGTTTCCTATCATTAGGGACAGCTAGGAAAGCTTCTTTGGATCTTGGGGGCAGGGGCATGTCTGGATCTCAGAGGTCTAGAGATTATTAGAATTATATTTGCTATTTCTACTGACATTCAGAAGCACATTAATATTCTCCAAAAGCCAGACAGAGCATTGCTTCACCCAAGATGCTTTCAGGCTTGCTACCCTGGAGGTGATGAAATGAGGGGGAAACAAGGAAGTTGTGTGGGAGCTGTAGGAGGAAAAATGGAAATAACATCAATAAGATTATACTGCATGATGTAGTAAAGAAGAGGGTGTTTTTATGACTAAATGTGTGTGTGACTTACATGTTTTATAACTCTTAATTAGTCAATAAATTACCACATGCTCTATTTATACAGAGAGGAAGCAGAAGAAAAAATAGTTGGAGATCCAAAACCAAGCAGTCAAGGTTACATAAAAAACACATTTAGGATTTTGACTATAGTCCGGCCAGAAAATGTCAGGTTATGGAAATACTTAGGAATAGTGATATAGTTAAAAAATCAAGGCATTTTTGGCTTTTTAGGCAGCTCTAAATTAGGTGAGGGTGCAATTAAGGATATATGTGTTCTTGTGGGTTAGCAAGATCCAGGCATACTTTTTAAACTTGGATTTGACCTCACTGAAATTATTATCTTTTTCAAATTATTATACTGACACTGGCTAGTGTTGAAATTAAAGGTCTGTCAACCTTGCCATTATAAATGCCGATATTTAGGAGTTTATAAATCAGCTGTAAAAATTTCCTTCAGGCTCAAAGTTGGCAGTGAAGGCTATAAACCAGAGCTGATTTTTCCTCCCCTCAAAACCATTAAATAGTATATTTGAACTAAATCTGAGGATATTGGAGCAAACAAAATACAGATATTAAGCACTTTTTGATCCCTTTTATGTCTTGCATAAAACTCAATGACACCTTCTATCATTTGTTTTATTTACCAGGGTATTTTTCTTTCTCTTTAGTTGAGTTTAATGCTAATAAGAGATGCCAAATTGACATACCTGAAAGGTGAAATCTTCCATTTACTTGCAGAGCAATTCTTTTATAGGCAATGACAATTTGAGTATATTTACAAATGTGTCTTCATCTTCCAGTAGCTTCAGGGATCATGAATTTTTAGTGTTACAGAAGCAGACTAACAGCAGATTATTTGTAGCAGCAGTAATAACATTAATGCAGATTATATCAAATTAACGTAACAAAATAGTCCCCAACTTGAAATATTTAAATGACTGCAGTGTAGAGCTAGAATATTTTGACTCCTCTCTTACTTTAGGCACTACATCATTATTATTTCTTTCACAACCATATTAATTTTTAAAAGATGTTTGATTTTTTTTTTTCTTAATTTGTGTCTGTTCTGGTTAGAAGATCCTTTCAAAAAGGTGTAATGTAAGAAATCTTTTTACTTATTTTCAGCTATTCATATTCATAGTTTATATCCATTCTTCTCTGTAGCAAATGTATCTTTCTCTGGCATTTAAATTCCTAGTACAGTTATAGATTGACCATACTTCTTTCAGACTAAAGTTTAGGTGGGCTAATCATGCCAATATCTTTTCATAGTTTTACTTGTCCATGATCATCATGGCAGAAAAGAATAAATAAAAAGGCTTTAGATTAGGGAATAGGAAAGGACATAACTGTGGGAGTAAATAATGAGATTTTTTGGTGTCACTGGTGTGTACTGAAGGTAAGCTGGCACATTTCGTCAATTCAGGAGCAAAGGGAAAATAAATTCAATAACAACAAGTTAAGTTCAAAACAAGTGAAAGAGGTTCTTGTAGTTGTGGAACTTACTGCTGGAGGGAGACTTTGCTTAGAAAAAATGTACATGACATGAAAAAATAACAGGAAAATTCATGAAAATAATCCAATGAGATGTCTTTTATAAAAAAATGTAGTATCCTGGCCCAGGAAATTCCTAACCTGAAAACTGTGAGATGCTGGGAGAGAATTTATGGTAAGTATTACTACATAACTGTCCATTTTGTATACTCTGTCCTAGAAAACCTAAAAAATCTAGAAGTAAGTGTGTGTGAAATAAAAAAGATGAGGGACATTGAATAAGCGTTTAGTAATGTGTACAAGTATATGTAGTATCTATTAATGTTCCTACAGTCTGAAATAGAATTTTCATCTGTTATTTCCATATCTCGAATAGTTCAGCTAGTATACAGTAGTTCACGCTGCACTGAAGTGATTTTCAGGGTGTTTAATTATTTCATCTGTATTTACAAAAGAAGCATGTTTTCTTCAAATTTACAGCAATAAATCTTTGTATTAGGTAATCTTAATTTCATGCTTTCTCACATACTGATAGTAGTAGACAGGGCATTTAAAGACCTTAAACATTATTACTGACTATCCAGAGAAATAGTGCACTTTAGTTTTATATTTCTGTTTCATGTACTCTTTATTTAAACATTTACATAACATAAAAAAAATACTTAAATGATACATAGTATTCTTAACTTGACTATTACCACAGAATTAAGAAACCCAAATGTTAATGCTAGAAATTGACACATATTCCACCTCATTACAGGAAGGTCTTATCTCTTGCACACACAAGATATAATGGGACAAGTGAAAAACAATCCTTGTATCTTACTTCTGAACTTCTTCTTCATTGCAAACATAAATTTATTCAAATGGCTTTTGGGAAGCTTAATTTTTGTTATGGTCCAGTCTGTATTCAACACTAGAGAGATGGAAGAAAGGAAAGAGATACTTCCAACACTATTCCAATTGCAATAACTCTTAGATAATTAGAATCAAAAAATCACAGAATATTCAAGGTTGGAATGGGACCCTGAAAAATCATCTGGTCCAAACTTTCATGGGAAAGGGACCCTAAATGAGAATATCTAGCATCCTGTCCAATCACATCTTTAAAATCTCAAGTGATGGAGACTCCACCATGTCCCTGGGGAGATTGCTCTAGTGAATGGTTATTCTTACTGTAAAAAAAGTTCTCTCTTAATGTTAAAATAAAACCTCTCCTTGTGCAGATCCTTTTACCCATTGTCCCTTTTCTTGTTTTTATGTGGCTCATTGTGGAGACAGTGCTTCTGTCCCCTCAGTAGCCATCTTTTAAGTACTGAAATGAAATCCCTCCCGAGTCTTCTGTTCTCCAGGAATAAAAGATCTAAGTCCTTCTGTCTTTCCTCACAGGGAAGATTCTGCAACCCTTTGATCACCTTCATGGTCCTCATTTAGACCTCTACAAACTGTCCACATCCTCCTTCATTTGTGGGAACCAGTACTGGACACTACTACAGACAAATCCTGGAAAGTGCTGAGTACAGTGAGGTGATCACATCCCTATCTCTGCAAATAATGCCCCAGGATCTGATTTGCTTTTGTTGCTGCAGCAGCATACTACTGAGTTGTTTTGAGCTTGTCCACCAGGACCCCCAGATTCCTTTCAGCCAGGCTACTCCTCAGCCGCAGAGATCCTAGCCAGTACTGGGCTCTTTGGTTATCCTGTCTAAGGTGCAGGACTTTGCACTTGTATTTGTTAAACTTCATACTGTTCTTGCTAGTTCACTCTTCCAGCCTGCCAGGTCTCTAAGACAGCTCTGCTGTGTCCTTCTCACCTTCTCACCACCCTTCTGCTGTGTCCACCTCAACCACCCAGTCTGGTGTCATCAGCAAATTTTGTGAGGGTGCTTTCAGTCTCATCATCCAGTTCATTTATGAAGATGTTGAACAGCATGGGGCCCAGTATTGATCCCTGGGAGATCCCACTTGCGACAGGCTGCCAGCCTGAGTAAAAAACATTGATCATCACCATCTGGGTGTGACCTGTTAGCCAATATCCTGTCCATCTCACAGATCACTAATCCAATATACATCTTGCCAGTTTTTCCAGGAGAAGGCTGTGGGAAACAATGTCAAAGACTTTGCTGAAGTCCAGGTGAACAACATGAATTGCTCTTCTCAAGTCAATAGAAGATCTCATTTTGTTGTAGAAGCTGATCAGATTAGTCTGGCATGATTTGCCCTTGGTAAATCCATGCTGGCTTTTCCCAATCATCCACTGAATGTGGTTAGTAATAGGTCCTAGGAGGACTAATTCCATTACTTTCTCAGGCACTGAAGTAAAAACTCCTGAACTAGTCCTGTCAAATTATATTATATATTAATTATAATTATAATTAATAGGAAGAAGAAGAAAAAGAGTTAGTAAATACATATTCTTAGAGCATTTAAGCTCAATTTCTTAAAATACATACTGAAGTAGCAAACTAAATTAGATGTAACTTACTGGCAGGTTAATCTGTTGTATTAAAACACTGTAAATTTAAAATATAAATAGACAAGTCTAAAACCTCATCTGATTTATAGAGATTCTTATTCAAGAAATTTGTTTAAGAGAAATTTTTTTAAAAAGCTTGCTCTATATTTGATAAGTTAACAAGGGAAAAGATATTGCAACAAATCTTGACATTCTAATTGAAACAGAATTCAGCCCAATTTTTCTCTTAACTTCTGAAAACAGCAATGCAGGAGTTCAAAGCTGTAATGTCAGGGAAGGATTATCTCATGAGTAATTCTCAGCATCTCTAGAGATGGGGTCATTGATTACTGTACCTCAGAGCATGCAGACAAATGTAGCAGTGAGATGCTGTCTGAAGAAAGTCAAGTATTTTGTTGAGTGAAAAGTTGGAGTAGCCTCCCAACTTAAGTATTTTAGTGGCTTACCCTATATATTATGGAAATGTGCTTTTAAATCACATTAAGTTATATTGTGACCTGACTTCAAAAGTAAATTAGTCTAAATGAGTAGGTTTTGTTGGTCTGGTAAAATAACTCAGTAATTTAGGGCTAGTTAGTGTCTCCAGGTCTTCTTGGGTACATATACATGTATATGATGAAATGCTACTAGTTTGATTTTATTTGCATATAAATAATTTTTTGATAAACTAATAATATTATTTCCTAGAACTTTCAAATGCAGTCGACTACTTTAAGACCTCTGGCAATCAGCGTGCATCTCTGATAGGCTTTTTACCAGGCTTAAAATGCACTTTTAAACTGAATCATAGAGACACCTCTTTGATTCACAGCAGTCTTTGATTCACATGATGGAGATGTCTTGGAGGGCATGAACTAAGTTCCTTATGAAGAGAACAAAGCCAGAAGATGCATTCCAGGAGTGCATCTATGCACATGAGGCCTTATTAAATATTCAACCCACAAGATCAGAGCAGAATTCAAAATATCTGCCTTTGATATTAATACAGCATGATGTCAATACTCAGTAGAAATTGTTTCACTGCACAGATCCTTTCCTATTGGTACTAAGGTTTCAAAGTCATGGACAGTCAGAAAAGATGTCAAGCACCATGCAAGATTCATCACGGTATTACTTGCCTTCGATTGACTCAAAAACTCAAAAGCCACAGAGGTTAGGGCTGATCAGAAGCATGAATTCCCCCTTTATGATTCTAAATGTTATGGAAAACTATTGAGAAGCTTGAACACCTTTGTATTCAGCTTAAGACTTACAGAATTATTGACTGTTGGAGCAGGCAGCAGTTTTATAATCGGAATAGTGGAGCTGTCCGAGACTTTCAAAATATCAAGGTCTCCAGTGAAACAGCAAGAAGGTGTGAGTTCAGTTATATTCTGGTGGTCTAACCAGTTTCAGAATAGTCAGTATGGCAGCCCCCCCCCCCCCCCCCCCCATTTCTAAAGTTTCTGCTGGAAGATTTAATAAACATGAATATCTGGTATGCTTCTTGATGTATCCTCCAGTTTTAACTAGTTATCGTCTATAACAGAAAAGAGAAAAGTCTGGACCTTGCTAATTGTCTTTGTTGCACAGGAGCTGTGAATGGAGCTGACAGAAAGTCAGCAGCTTCCATGGTTTTGACATTTGTTTTTGTTCTTTTGTGGAATGAAGACAAAACCTTTTACAAGGCTTTATAAAACAAAACAGCAGTGAAAGACCATTTTTTCCACTTAAAAGAGAAAACAAGTCTTACTTACCCAATCTGTTTTTCTTACTCTCCTCTTCTGGTGTCTCTGATCAGGTCTGTTGGACACCTATTCTGTCATTTCTCTGGGCTAGGAAGCCATTGCATTGCAATAGTCAACAGAATCAACAGTAAAAATGTTCTCATTCTGTTGAAGCATCATTATTTTTTCAAACACATTCTGTTTAAGTTTCCAGCCAACTGTAATAGTGAACTTCATAACCTTATAGGATAGATTTTATGTTAGCACTTTACATGAGGGGTTATGCAGCTATAACTTGAGTATTACATGATGGAGTTTAATTAGGTCAGATATGAAGTGATAATGTTAGAATAGTAAGTTGTACTCACCATGAAGAAAGGTTCCTTGCTTTATAGCTGACTAATTTATAGGTGCCTCTGGAAACTTGAGCATCAGCAAGTATTTCTTAAAGAAAACTCTGTAATTCAAACTATATAAAAGAAGAATTTATATACATTGGCTGTGAATTCCAGCTGACTCATCTCAGAAAAAGATCGACAAAACTTAGAAAGAATCTGATACATTGGCTGCTAAAGGCAAAAAGTTGATTCAGAGGTTGATTTTATAAGAAATATGATTTTCCTTCCTGAAAAACATGTATATATATCAGTGTGATCTTTTGCAAAGGAAAATAATTATACAAGAAAGTCCCTTCCTTCTCAAAACACTGTACATCTGAGCCATCTGAATACCTCGAGTTAATTTTACCTATCTGAAAGCTACTTATATAGCTTCATCCCTGGGCTTAGTGTGAACTTCAAGGCTAAGAAGAATATTGGGTTATTGTAAGGTGTACAGGTTATATCAGTCAGTGATTACCAGGCAGTGTCTTTCTTGCCTTTCCTATAAAGAAGCAACTGGTCAAGTACAAAGAGCTGATAGGAGTTCTGGGATTGATCAAGAGGGACCTGTAGTAAAAGATAGATCTGGATTTACATATGTTCTTCCTAAATTTTCTACCCATCTCAATTATTCTGAGAACTTACTATCTGGAAGTGTCAATGAAAACATTTTCTGTGTTTCCAAAAGTTCATATTTATCAAATCCAGTTATCAAAATTACTGCTTGGTCAAAAATTCCCTTAGTCAAAATCTTTTGCAAAAATCAAAATTCCTACTTTTACTTTCACTGTATAATTATATTTCCCTGTCCCAGTGACTAACCTATCCATGGAATATTTAAAAAATCAATTTACCCAGACTTGGGAAGAAAGGCTGCATTAACTTCCTAAAAAGAATAAATTAATAAAAAGGTCTAAAATTTGGACTACCTGTTTTAATGTCAGCTTTTAAATTTAATAATATACTTAATTTGTAACATGGTTTCACCTGTTCTAACTTCAGATTTTTTCACCCTTAGTTACACTTCAGTAGTAACAATGAGCTGGTTTTGTGTACCACTGACAATTAAAATTAGATTTTGAAAGCTGAATAGCAAAATATGTTCAAGTACCGCACTGTAAATTTTAGGTTGGAAAAACCATCAGCACCAGTCCCTCAATACATATATAGTTATCCTATAATCCAGTTTACAGTACGATAAGTGAGAAGGAATATGTTTACTCACAACTATTTTGTTTGGTAGCCTAACTAAATACAGATCACAAGCTAGTTTTGGAGCTGCTTGCTGAGATGACTGTAGATATCAGAAATAAATATTTTCTTTTATTTTTTGCTTTTTTTAATTTCTTTTAGGATTTTTTCAGAAATTATTCCTTAAAGCAGAATTTATAGACATATCCTTTCATTCTAATGAACTATGTTGTTTCCTCTCAAGAAATGGTGAAGTAGTTCTTCCATATACTCCTTAAACACCCAGAAAAGCACCCACAGTCTAACAGAGATCTAACAGTTTGTCTTGGTTTCAGCTGGGATAGGTTTAATTTTCTTGCTAGTAGCTGGTACAATGCTGTGGTTTGGATTTAGTATGAGAATAAAGTTGACAACACGCTGATGTTTTAGCTGTTGCTAAGTAGTGCTTACTCTAAATTAAGGACTTTTCAGGTTTCCCATGCTCTGCCAGTGAGCGGGTGTACAAGGAGCTGGGAGGGAACAAGGCCAGGACAGCTAGCCCGAACTAGACCGAAGGATATTCCATAACATAGAATGTCCTGCTCAGTATATAAGATGGGGGAGTTGGTCGGGAGCCGCTGGGCTTGGGGACTGGCTGGGCATCAGTTAGTGGGTGGTAAGCAACTGTATTGCGAATCACTTTTTTTTTTCTTAAGGTTTTATTCCTCTCTCTGTATATTTAATTACAGTTGTTGTTATTACTTTAGTTATATTTTACTTTATTTTAATTACTAAATTGTTCTTATCTCAGCCCACAAGTTTTACCTTTTTCTGAATCTCCTCCCCATACCACCAAGAAGGCACAGGGACTGAGTGAGCAGTTGTGTGGTACTTAGTTGTTGGCTGGGGTTAAACCACAACACAGTATCAGAAGCACTGTGTAGTACCTGCCTTAGCAGAGTACCTGCATTAACAGAGATAAATGAGTAGCTCTATTAAAAGGCTGATTTGAAATTTCCAGGTATACTTTCAGTGGCTATAGCTCCATACCCTCAAAAAGTCTGCAGGCAGATTCCTTACAAACTGTGACACAGAAATCTGGGGTACTCATCCTCAGTGAATTGCATGAATCCTGCAATGAAGATCCAAGGTCCCACAGTTTTGCTCTCCAGCTAGCAGTCTGTTCCCCAATATTCGATTTGAAGGACAAACCCAGACCTGCTCAGGCAGAAGAATCACGTCTCAACAGGGAGGGCAAAGCTAAAAATACAAATGAAGGAACAAAGTCATCTTGAGCTCCACCTGTCTCCTTGCTTTCTGTGTTGGGTATCTTGACATCAGCCCTGCCTTTCCCTCTGAGGACAAGAAGTGAACATAACAAAGGAATGATTAGATGTGCCGTGAGCCTGGAAATCTGCTCAGTCCTACTCACTGAACAAGCTATAAATATAGCCACAGTTGTTCCTCTCAGAGCTTTCTTTTCCACTTAACACAATTAATCTGTTATTCACCATGATTATACTGCTCTAGATGGTTCATTTTTCCTTCTTCTTTCTTCTCATTCTTCTTTCTTCTTCCTTCTTCTTTTCATTCTACTTCTTCTCATTCTCATTCTCATTCTCATTCTTATTCTTATTCTTATTCTTATTCTTATTCTTATTCTTATTCTTATTCTTATTCTTATTCTTATTCTTATTCTTATTCTTATTCTTAATCTTAATCTTAATCTTAATCTTATGCTTTTCTTTGTTGTTGCTAGTTTTGGTGTTGTGCAAGTGCTAAGTCTGGCCTGACTTTAAAAACACCATGTAGTTACTTTATCTCTATTACTCTGTGATTTGTGCAAAATCTATCAGAATTACAGTTTCTGAAAATGAACACTTACTTTCTGGATTAGTATGAAAGTTAGTGAAACTGTAATTTATCACTTGCCATAGCTATTAAAGGACAGGTAAATGAAACAAATAAAACTCAGTAAATCTGCCTTTTCCTTTTCCCCAGAACACAGAACCCCATTCTCATCTGTTCCTACAATAAAAGTTAACTGCATTTTTCCTTTTCATAAAAAGGTTGTTCTTTTGTAGTATGACATTTTTTTGTTTGCGTAATTTCAGCAATTCTAAATGTCTTTCATAGTACTGTTGTCTTTTTTTTTTTTAATTTGGATACTTTTTTCTTTATTAAATTTTAAAAGATTATTCTTTATTATACGTGCAAAGATTCCACTGCAGTCAGAATATAAGAAAATTTTTGTACTTGAGAAAGAGCTGAATAGGACACAGTTCTAAAGTGGTAAAGTAGACTTAATGATTTGTCTTGAGGTATTGTAATTGTATTTTATTTATTTATTGACTCTTGGCAAGGTTCCTCTTCAGCATCTGGCTGCTACTCCCAACCCCTTGTTATAGCTCTCTCTGTGGCTTTGTCATGTCACTTTTTTTTTTTTTTTTTTTTTTTTTTTAATCTCTACAGTTGCCTGACTCATTTGACAAAAAAACAAAAAAACTCTGTACTGAATGTTTGTCCAGGACTTGAACTCTGAGCTTTAACCTGGTGGACTCGTAGAACTGCTGCTGTTTTGTCCACATCAGGATACATCCTGCAGCAGTTCTCAGCTGGGAGGTAGCAGGGTCATAGCATGACCACACACTCAGTGTAGACCTACCAGAAGCTACATTATTGAAAAATAATTTTTTTATACACTCTGTGAAGTGGGGGCAGAGTTTTGGGGGCGGGTGGGCAGGGGGACAACACACAGATGGGCACGACACAGGACAGACAACATGAAAACCCCACCAACATCCTTATCTGAAAAAAAAAAAAAAAAGAAAAGAAGAAAAAAAAGAAAACCAAACAACATCCCTACTCATGCCATTTATTCCCTAATATAGTTGTTTCAGTGGTGGATGTTTAAAGAATTTTTGCAGGCTATATCTAACTTTCCTTCTCCAAGGCACGTAATCAGAAGATTAATGATGGGAAAAGCTTGAATATAAATAACAAAATCAAAATTTTTTTGTGCTTTGCAGGTAGAACAAGACAAGCACTTTCTGCATAACCACATTCTGGCTATTTGTATTGGGTTTATGTGGCAAGGTTTTGGTAGCAGAGAAGCTGGATACTGAGGTGGTTTCTGTGAGAAGACACCAGAAGCTGCCCCCATGTCAGACAGAGCCAGTTTCAGCTGGCTCCAAAACAGACCTCCCACTGGCCAAAGCTTGGCCAACCAGCCCCATTGGTAGCACCTCTGTAATAACATATTTCAGAAAGGGTAAAAAACACTCCATCTGGGAGAGAGGAGTGAGAAAATGTGAGAATAACAGCCCTGCAGACATGAAGGTCAATGCAGAAGGAGGGGCAGGAGGTGCTCCAGGTGCTGGAGCAGAGATTTCCCTGCAGCTCCTGGTGAAGACCATAGTGATGCAGGTTGTCCTCTTGCAGCCCATGGGGGTCCATGGTAGAGCAAATATCTACCTGCAGCCCATGGAGGACCCCATACCAGAGCAGTTACTGCTCAGAGGGGGTTGTGATTCAGTGGAGAGTCGATGTAGGACAAGACTCCTGGCAGGACCTGTGACCCCTATGGAGAGGAACCCAGGCTGGAGCAGGTTTGCTTGCAGGGTTTGTACCGCCATGGGAGACCTGTCCTGCAGCAGTTTGTTCCTCAAGGACAGCACCCCATGGAAAGGACCAGTGCTGGGGCAGTTCTTAAAGAACTAGAGCCTGTGGGAAGGATTGAAGTTGGAGAAATTAATGAAAGTGGGAGGGACCCCAAACTGGAACAGGGGAAGAGTGGGAGAAGGAAGGAGCAGCAGAGACAAAATATTATGAACTGACTGTAATCTCCATTCCTCATCCTCTTATGCTATTTGGGGGGAGGAGGTAGAAGAGCTGAGAGTGCAGTTGAGCCTGGGAAGAAGGGAGGGGTGGGGTGAAGGCATTTACAGCTCTGTTCCTATTTCTCAGTATCCCCGTCTGCTCTTAGTTGGCAATAAATTACATTAATTTCCCAAAGTCAAGTCTGTTTTGCCCAAGATGGTAATTGGTAAGTGATCTCCCTGTCCTTATCTCAACCCATAAGCTTTTATCATCATATTTTCTCCCTGTTCTGTTGAAGAGAGGGAGTGACAGAGCTACTTGTTGGGCACCTGGCAGCCAGCCAAGTTCAACCTACCACACCATTATCCAGATGGAAGAAAGGAATGTACTTAATGCATAGATTAATGACATTGAAAATATGCTTCCTAGAAATCTGAAATAGCAATAATTTCCCCTCTATTTTTCTCCCTTATATCTATTGTGGTTTGTTAACATTATAAATGAGAAGCTGGTGGCTCTTTTTTTATATAAGCAAAGCACCATATTTGATAGAAACAAGAATAATAACACTTAGACATGCGTTATTAGAAAAAATTAGATAAATTCAAGATTTATTAGGGGTATTTTATTTTTTTTAAATAGAAACTTCAAAATGTTAGTTACACAAAATGAATGTGCAAATATGACAAAACAAGTTATCTTTTTTTCCCCCCTCCATCATAATATCCACTCAAGTGTTCAGGTATGACTGAATTTATGCATATCCAAAAAAAGTTTTGTAAAGTGAAATACTAATAATGTTTCTAACTAGCAGGGAAACTGTTACTTCCCTATTAAAATAAGTAGCATAATAAAAATGTCAAGGAAATTCTTTTTCTGGCAGAACAAATCTCCTTGCTTAATAAAAGGAAGTATTCATGTTCATGTTAAAACAAATTATCTGTAAATTAATGTATCCTTATGGAGATTTTATTGATTTAATTAGGGTGTAGACTGCCTCTGCAGCTCCTCTTATTGGAACCTCAGACAATATAAATTTTTCCTACAAATGAAAACAGGATTACTTGAAATGGTAGGATATAAATTTTAGGCAGTTGAATATGAAAGTATTGGTAAATTCTATAGATTTGTTATTAAAACAGTCATATCGGTAATAATTTTACAGTAGCAGATGAAGGCTACAGCAAAAATCTGGTTCTTGCTTATTTACACATGGTACAAGAAAACTTCTGGCAAACTTGTTTTATTGAATTATATAAAATTTACCAAAATACCTACATAAAATAAATTTTATCTCATAAAAAAGTGACTATTTAGACAGTTTGATAGTTTTAAAGGAAATAATGGATTAGGATAATATGCAAAAAAGAATTCAAGCACTGAAGTGTGTAATGTTCCGGTGCACAGTGACCTGTGAAATACACAGAAATCAGGTAGCCTACGAATGCCATGCTAAGCTTAGTTACCTAAGGTACTGGAAGCAGGTTAGCTGTAGCATCTGCAAATCATTAAATACACATGTAAAATCAAACACTTAAAACCATGTTTCACGGTGCCCAGCTAGTTGGCTAGCTAGGTTAGGAAAACCCTAAAAAACTTCAGTTTTGTTTGGCCGCTAGACTAATAGTGAAAGATCCCTATAGGCAGTCTTGAGCTCAAAACCTTTCTTCAAACTGAAGTAGAAAGAGGATTCAGAAAAGCAAGCAAGCAAACAGCAACCTCCTAACCCTGTCAGTTAAATGAAACAACCCATAAAAATATTCAATCAGAAAAAAAAAAGAAAAAAAAAAAGACGAAAAGATAAAAAAAAAAAACCAACACATTTTTATGGAGGCCAGACATTTATTATAAGTGATACCTGCGAGTATCACAATTGGTGAATAATGTAACGTATCTGATTATTAAAATCAGTCTTAGAAGTATGTGGGTTTTTATCCACAGTTCAGTCCCATACCAAGTAAACTGAGCAACCTAAGGTTTATTATATGTTAACTAAGCAACATGCAGGACAAATCGGTCTAGACCTAAGGTTTCTTCATTTTGTTGTAATGTCACTGATCTGTAATTCTCTAAACTGTCTCCAAGATTAGTCATCAGCCAAGACTGCTAAGCACCACTTATATGTTAAACCCACAGTGTTGAGAATCTGTGATGTCCCATCAGGGAATGTTAAAAGCAAAAAAGTCAGATTTAGGCCTTAGATGTATCAGTGTACATGAGATCTTGAATGTTGTTCACATGAAGTTGTCAACTATATATAGCTATGTACATTTAAAATGGGTACAGCTTTTCCTGCTAATTATGGAGCATGTTTACATGAGTAGACAAGGAGGTCGAAGTACAGTGCTACCAATAGTGACACAACCATTAATTCCAAATGACATCCACAGAAATGCTACAATCTTGCAGAACTTTATGATTGCCACCTTCCCCAAAACCTACATTCAGGCATTCCTTCAGCTGACCCTTGCGCCATCTCCTGATTTGCACTCAGAGGAATATGCCACTGTCCCCATGACTGTGCTTGAAGGAAGGTAAGAGTGCTACAAGGCATAGAAGTGGTATCAAAGAGAAAATTTTCTGTCTGATCCAATGTCATAACCAGAAAAATAAAATGGGATGGCCATTAGGCATAGAACATGCTTTCATGGTATGTGATAAGATAAATGATAAGCCACTTAAGGCTGGTCTTTTTCCATTACTAGCCTGACATCAAATTTTTCAGTAGCTTATCTTGAGGATCTTTTTTTAGGGCAGTGAAGCTGATGAAGGGTCTGGAGCACAGATCTTATGAGGAGCAGCTGAAGGAACTGGGTTTGTTTAGCCTGGAGAGGAGGAGACCCAGGGAGGACCTTATTGCTCTCTACAACTACTTGAAAAGAGGTTGTAGGCAGTTGGGGTTGATCTCTTCTGCCAGATAACAAGCAACAGGACAAGAGGAAACAGCATGAAGGTGTGCCAGGGGAGGTTTAGATAGGTTAGTGGGAACAATTTCGTCACTGAAAGGGCGGTCAAGCATTGAAACAGGCTGCCCAGGGAGGTGGTAAAATCACCATACTTGGAGGTGTTAAAAAAACCACGTAAATGTGGTGCTTCAGGATGTTGTTTAATATTGGATTAACAGCAGTCCTGGGTTAACAGTTGAACTTAATGATCTCAAAGATCTTTTCCAAACTAAATGATTCTATGATTCTGTGGTTAATACCTGTCACTCATTACTCAGGGCAATGACTGTGAAGCATAACCAAACCCTCAGAGGAATGATAGCATTTCCTGGAAAAAGAAAAAAAAAAAAAAAGTCAGCATAGCATACACTCACTGACACTTTTTTTTAACTTTTCTGTATGATTTGGAACTCTTCTATGCTTTAAAGGGAAAATGTTATGTAATTCTGGAAGACTTCCCTGTAAAGAGGCAAAACGAACTTTCTTCATGTGATCAATTTTGGAAAACTAAGTGATTCTAAAAAAAAAATAATCTGAGATGGTGATATATACCTACATGCTCATACTTTACTTAACATGTTAGAAATATAATACTTCTAACAATTATAAGGAGATGGCACACTGCTTGTTTAGGTTTTTTAAGTTTCTAAAATAATACATATTAATTGATTGATTAAACAGTCCCAGTTTGTTGAACAAACCCTAGACTACTATGAATCTAAGGATCGAGATTCTTCAAGGTTCTGGGCCTACTTGGACATGAAGAAAATCTAGGTTGTGTGAGTGCACAAAAGGATATTAGCAGAAAACCCTACATGCACTTGTGTCTTAATTGTTAAGAGGCCACAAGACTGATGGTGATCAAACATCTGTTGTAACTTTAGGAAGAACTCCTTTAAGTTGTTGGGTTTTATTTTCTCTTTTTAACCTGTGCTCTTGTTTCATCTCCTCCTTTTCTCCCCTACTTTTTTGGAAATATCTGTCCAGAATTTCTTTAAAACGCTTTGTTAATGAAATTTGTCTACGATTGCTAACTAAAAAATACATAAGTATTACATGTATAAAAACTTATGAAGTCTGTGTATATACTTAAGTTTCTGTGAGAGATTTCATAGGTCTTCTAAATGTATTTCGGTTATGGGATTTTTCTGTCTTCCTTGAGAGCTTTGAAAAAGATTGTAAAGATCTGAGAAGTCTGTTATTCTATCACATTTATAATGGCACATTTAATAATAATATATCCAGTGAAATACTAGAAAGTGATAGGACTTCAAATATATTATTCAGAAACATTAACAAGGTTTATCTTAATGTTTGAAGCTTGAGTTCAGAATCTGCAGAGATAAACATATACTGTTCTGCATCATAACCATGCTACAATCTAAATCACCTTCAGTTTATTTTTTCTTAGTTCTGTCACATGTTTGCATACTCTGAACTGTGTAAGAAGACTGATACCTTAATTCAGACTCCAATCTTTAATAAAGAAACAAGTTACAGTAGACTGTTGTAGGAATTCTTTGTCTTATTATTCATAGAGATGGATTAACTTTTACTACCATAAGTGAGGATCAGAAATAATTATCTTTTTAATGACTCCCAATTCAAACTACAGGACTGAGAAAATACAATTTTATATAAATGTTAAACACACAGCTGCCTGGAGAGAGTCATGTTTGTTGCTATTTGTCTTATTTCCAGGGTAAAACTGAAGAATGCATCTTCCATGAAGATTTCCACGTGTAAAAGTAAGGTATACAAAGAAATGAGAAAGATTCCTCCCACAAGAAAATGCAGTGAGTATAACTGTCATTCAGTGTTAAAAAGATGGCATTCCAAAAGAAGACATTCATTCACAACTGATCCCACAAGAACTACAAAGCCTCATGTAGAAGCTTAGCCGAAACACTAACTGGCAAAGAATTTCTTAGGGTTTTATTAGTTGTCTTGTCCTGTATGCATGTTTATGTATACCCTTTTGAGTAGGAATACCAGGAAAGAACTAATTAAGGAATTCAACACTTAGATACAGAGAAGTGCTGAGGGAGACTGTTTAAATTTTTAGATATAAATCTGATTTCTTTCCCTTTCTGTATATATTAATCTGATTAGTTAGGCATCATTAGCACTAAGGAAAATCTTTGTTAGAAAGATATAAATATTAAGTGTTTATGTCAATAAATGAAAGTTACAGCACCTTATGAATGTTGCGCTTATCAAATGTCAACCCTTGAAGTACTGGCCTTCAGAATTTCCATGAGACTGTGTCAGAGTCCCACACTGAGCAGGTTATTTTAGACATTCCACATGCAGAGGGTGTAATGTTTAATATCAGATTTTCTTAACCAGATTTCTGATTTAGCAGAGCAATACAAAATATACTGAAAACACCATAAAAACATAAGCTACATTTAACAAAACAAAACAATCACAATACACAGTTCAGTCACAATGTGATTCCCATTACTGGTGTCTATAATATGCCCACTATCATAGTGCTGGGCATCCCTAACTGCCAGCAAGTAATACATGTGTTGAAGACAGCTCAAGTCCTCTGCTTTCTTTGAAATCCTTTCATTAGTTGCTCTAACTGTCAATTTCTGTGCTGGGCTGAGCCACATATTCACTCTGCCCATACAGGCCTGGCTAACTCAGGGAGACATTCACACTTTTTGGACAAACTCAGGGAGAATCATTTACACCACCAGCTGATGCACTCAGCTGACAGAACTGTTTACCTAAAGCAAAGGCTAACATCCAGTCCCCTTTGGGCTGAGATGAAGTGAATTTTGCAACAGTTTTGGTCAGTCACAACCTGCCTGAGTCCCTGAGATTTATAGGCACATCACCCTTGCCCATCTCCACTGAGCCTTCTTCCATTGTAAGGGCTTATTAGCTAGTCATAGACCAGAAGTTTGAGAATTACCTGCTATTTGCAGTGCTCCACTCCAGTAGTTCTTTGTTAGATTTTCAGCAGGCATTGGACTTAGATTTTTCCATTGTTCTACAGACCAAGTAACTTACCTTTTGCCTGTAAATGGCAAAATGTAACTTTAATGGCAAAAAGTAACTGTCATTTTGCCTGTAAATGTTCATATTGCTGGCAAATAGAATCATATTTGTGACAGCTATTTGTTCACCACCTTACTCCAGACGTCTGAAATAGTACCAATTACTTTACATTGATGATAAAGAGATCATCTAGAATAACTATCTGAAAGATTATCATCCATGTTTTAGGTGACTACATGTGGCCCCATAACTAACAAAAGTCTACAGCCAAAACATAGCTTCCAATAACAAGATGAAAATTAATAGAAGATGTCATTCCTCCCTCTTTTCAGTCATTTCTTTTGTACTCTAAAATGAGTTTTTAAACTACATACTATGTAACAAATAACCCATTTTTAATATGGAAACAATAGCTCCCGTTACTAAATATTCCAGTCGTTTCTTCTACTAGATCTGGATGAAAAAGGAAGGAACCACCACACTGGTAATACTTGTGAGTGCTACTAAATGATGGGAAAACATTTAATTGAGAATGACTAAATCAGGGCAAATCAACAGATTTTGGATCATAAAGATAATGGAAAACATTATCTAGTCCATATAATGCAAGCATCTACATTTTAGATACATAGTGTCATTGACTCATTGTACAAAGTCCAAATATTTGAGGATACCTAAAGGAATAGCCCAGTTCTCCAAACTGTATAGAAAACTGGAGGAAGATAAAGACTACTAACACTACAAGTACATATGAAATCTAGTTATTATTTACAAATAAAAAATAGTTTAATTTGGTTAACAGGTTTTTTTATTTTTGTCTGAAATATTACATTTACCAATTTGTTATCAAACCAATTTTATTTATCTTAAAAGTATAAGGTAAAAAAAAAATAAAATAGTGCACAATAAATGTTCTTAATTTGCTGATTGTCAGAAAGAAACCAAAATAAAAATCATATGATACGTTCCCTTAAGTATGTCTCTCTAGTATCCTATCTGACCTTTCAATTAAATTCGACCATGTTGTCTATTCAAGGAGCTTTGAACAAGGATTTGGAAAGTCTTAGCTGTTTCCCCAAATGACATAGCAGATTGCTTCAAATTCAATTATGTTACCTTTAGAAATTGTACTGTAAACCTCTTGCAAAATTAGGTTTTTTGAGTTCTATATTCACGAGACAAGAAAAGTTAGTACTGAACATAGAGCTTTAATGCCCATTTTCTTTCACTTTACATACACTTTTTGTTAATTTCCTATCTCCTGTAAAGACCAGAATGCTTCATGACATCCTAAAGTTAAAGAAAGGGAATGTTTTTCTCAACCTTATATTCTCCTGGAAAGTGGAGTCTTATGTTTTCACAGCATGGGTTAGAATTTAATTAGAAGATATGTTTATCATTTCTCCTCTAATTTTCCCTTGTACCTGTCACCATCACCTCTTGCAATATTCTTGCGTGCATTATTAAGACCATATTTCCTATGCCTGTGGATTTCTTTGAATGTGGTTTTATGGAGAAAAAAAGGAGTCATATCAAGACCTGAATTAATCCCTCATAATATCTTGTGTTTAATAGGTCCATGATGTTGGAGATTACCTGCTTTTACCTTCCTCTTTTATCAGGGAAAGAGACATTTCAGAGGACATTTCAGCCATTGGGACCTGATCTGCCTTCTGTGTAACCTACAGTGCTAGGGTTCAACTACCCATGACCTTTATTTATGCATTTTGGTGCAGCCCAGCTGTGTGACCTTGGCTTAGCATTAACGAGAAAAAATGTTGAACTGTAAAAGATTATGCAAGCTAAGAGCTTGTAAGATAAAGGAAGTAAAAACATAGGCAGAAGTGGAACTGTTGAGACTAACAATATTTCAAAACTTAAAAGAAAAACGCTAACATGAAAGAGTGTAAAAGCCCAAGAAAAGAAGCAGAGTCAGAAGATAGCAATTCAGCAGAAGCGAGGATAAAACCAGACCTTTTCAAGAAGCACTGGAAGAAAATATTCCCCACTTGACTGATAAATGGACAGTAAAAACTCACAGGGAGTCTCTACTGATACTGCAAGCCTGATTATCTGAGCAGCATAATAGCCTAATACTCATGCCTGCCATATGTATCAGCCAATACATAGCTCCTGTGTATTCTTTTATGTATTCTATTTACAGAATCTTTTCTTATTGGTAAAAGATGCCTGAAAAGTAAAAGGAGGTGCATCTGGAGTTCCCAGTCTCTCTTCATTAACTGCACAGAGAAGTTGGAAAGCTGATTGGTGTGAAAACTCAGATAAACCCCATATATAATGGAGGTATGCAGGATTTTATGGTGGGTTAGTAGTCTGTGACCACTCAGATTTGCAGTGATAATTACGAATTCATAGACCAAAACTGAGGAGCTCCTGTCCCTGAGATTTCTGCATTGAAAAAAAAAGAAAAAAAAAAAGAAACTGATCAAGCCATATGCTGAACATTTTATTTTGACCATTTCCCACATTTTCATGAGCCTTGAGCCTGAAAGTGTGCAGGTTCTTTTAATAGCAGGGAAAACAAGCAAACAAGAAAACACCAGCAACAAAACAAACACTATCTGATGAACTTTTACTTCATTTTTAAAATAAAATTTTGAACTATAAAACATAGATGCAAATTGTATTCATATTGTCATGTGCTGACTGTCTCACAGGTCTGAGCCATAAACACTGGTAACATTGCTTAATGTGGAGACTGATTTTGGAGAGTTTGGGAGTTTTGGTTTCTTTGTTGTTGCTATTGTTGTTCTTTTCCTCCTAATATACAGCATACTGGTAATATTAAGGTGTTTTTAATTCTTTAAATTATTTTTTTCATGTTCTGAAAAATGGTAGTTCCTTTCCTTCATTTTTATTTCATTTCCAGTATATTTGGAAACATTTGTTTACTTTTTCTGTCTTACATTTTACCTTTATCTGCATTATCAAGATGTACCCTGAAAAAAATTAAAGAGAATACAGAGATCTGAAATAATAACAGTAACATTATGTTAAAAAGAATTGCATGCTATTCATCCTTGAGGAACTCAGACACTGACACTAATTTAGATTGTAGAAAAAAAATAAATTCTACAATTAATGGGTAGATCTGTTTGTATTTCATTATTTTACAGCATGACTTTCTTGTGTTTTGAGAAATTGTAAGGATAATGTTCCCTAACTTCAGTATAAATTCAATCATTCTGCATAATATGCCATTCCAGATTAACAAACCACAACCACTAGTAAAATATAAAGCTGATCTGAAATTTTAAAATCTTACCCAAATATTATCTTGATATATTCTGAACAAGATTTTGATGAAATTTTCCCCGTTGTCTTACAGAAAATGTTGCAAGACATTTCTGAAATAATGTCTGTCAGAAATATCAGGGCCTATGGAGTTAGAAGTCAAATTGTGCACTTGGAATTACATATGGGAACAAAGTAGAAGTCCAAAATGCTTCTGAAATGAACCAGTATTCATTAGGTGCAAACTGGTGGTTTTGTAACTTTCTTCAGCTGCAGATGGAGTTAATTCCAGATGCAGACACAAGAGATAAAAAAGTGGTGGAGCTTGCTCACATCTCAGAAGATATTTTAGTTCCTAAAAAAGACAAAAAAATATTTGTGTCTATTGCTGTTAACTAACGCATCTGGAATTATTTATGTCTTGAACAGTTTAAAATGACTATATCAAAGGTAAAATAAGGTAAAATGATTATTCCTGTGAAGCACATTGCTCACTTTTTTTTCTTGCCCCCCAGTGTCCTGTCACTCCCCCCGCCCCCCCCCCCCCCCCCCCCCCCCCCCTTCCAATCTGCTAGGTTACCTTTCACTGGCCTAAACTGTGAGGTTGGCCTAGCTGACATTTTGCCCTAAATGGACATGCCAAAAGACACCAAAAACACAACTTCTCTCTGAAGACAGGCTTTATTAGAACTCAAAATAATAAATTGGAAAAGATAAAGGGGTTCTTTGAAATGGGATCTATACATCCTGAGCTGTCAGCACAAAGTAAAGCCCTGCCTGATGTGTTCACAAGAGAAAATTGTGATCCACACAAGTGCAGATTAACCTCAGTGGAGCCACCCCCCCAGACAGAGCTATCGTAAAGCAGGGTGGGTGTCATCATCACGGTCTTGTTTAGCCAAATGTTCCATATTAATTTTCAGAAAGACTACAGGAAAATTAGGGTTTGATGATGAGTACTTACACTGTCAGACTGACATAAAGCACAGAGGTATCAGTAAAGGTGAGATGCTGAAAGCAGATGGAACACATGAACACCATGCTCTGCACCACAGCACAGGGGAACAGGGAGTGCATGGTACTTGCAGAGTGGCTCTCAGAGGGGATTTCACCAGCCATCCTCTAAATCAGAGATAGGCCTGCTGTTCCTGTTTTCTATCACTTTGTTCTATTCGATCTCCCTCAAGTTATACATGAGCAAGGACACATGCAAGCACGTACACTCACATCTAATACAAGATTATTTGCCAAGAACAAGAACACCATTAGAGCTGCCATTAAGACAGTAGAAAGGGATACCGCTTAATATTTAAAGTGCTGGTAGCAGGATGCTAATACTGGCTTGAGAAGTTACTGCACTCTCATTATCATGGCAATCACCAGGTTCATCCACAAGATCCACAGACAGTTGGAGTGAACTATCATTTCTGTGATTATAAAGTGTGTGTGAGGAGCAAATTCCTAATACCCCATCTTGGGCATGCCTTGGCACGGATGCAAGTAAATATATCAAAGTACATGACTAAGGCTTTCAGAACAGGGCCATGTATAAACAAGTGTTACTTTGTGTTAATGACTGCGGTGATGACAGAAAGTTACAGAGTCGTAAATACAGTGCACTTGGTGTATTTTACTTGGAATGGGGTACTACGTGACATGACATTCCCCAAACTTCTGGCTTAGCCCTGGCACAGAGGCAAATACATGGGCCAAATGAGAATCTGACCTCACCTTTTCAAAGCCACCATTACCTTCACAATTAACTTGTATGATTGTGACAAGAGAAAATAAAATTTTAACTGTGCACCCAGCCAGTAAATCTTTCAGTAGCCTGTTTTCTTTAGCAATAACACCTCACCTAAGACGTGACTTGCTCAGAAAGAAAAATCCTTAAAGTGTTCCAAAGTTACTAATCTTCCGTGAGCCTTAAACTACTCTTTCCCTCTTGGAGTTTTGGAGCCTCTGTAACTTCTTTGAACCTTCACAATTATAAACTTGCTCATCCAATCAGAGAATGGGAAGTACATCACAAGTTGCACCAAATGATACTATAACACTCACCAAAAATTATGTTTTTTCAAACCATGAATTTCAAATCCTTTGTGATAAATATTTTCCAGGGAAACCCTGAGAAAGCAAGCTGGGTAGTGAGGAAATTCAGAGAAGCTATGGCATGCTTAAAGTCTTCTGGGGAGCAGAAAAATAAATTCATTTACTTAGTAATGTGTCAGAATGAACAGACATTACAGATCGTCTTAAGTAGAAGAGGAACTTTTATCTGTAGGCAAATTGAAGAGAAATAGAACCAAGAACTTCTAAATCGGTGTAGTTCAGCTGGAGAGGAAAAGCAATGTAAGAAACATCTCAATCAATAGTCTTGCAGTTGGTGTGGTAATTGTAAGCAATGGTCAAAATTTGTCCACTGTGTTTAAAATCAGAAATAGAGTCAACCTGCACCCTTATCAACAACAATATTTTCCAAACCTTTATGAAAACAAATGTTTAGCTCCATCAGGTTCCTTTTCATTAACATAGCATGAAGGTCTTCTTCACTTTTGAAATATCTGAAATTGCAGCAATTAATTATATCATGAGGCTGGGATGATCTTGCTATCATTGCTATCTTTGAAGGGTAGTATTAAAAATATGTGAGCTTCAGGAACATGGCATTTTTAATTCTCACTTCAGCTACCTACTGTGTCTCCTCAAGGCTTCATATATTTCATTGAACAATGTTTCAGACTGATTTTTCCAGACTTAGTAGAATAATGGACATGTATGTTGTGAAAAGTGATCAGAAGATTGTGGGGGATGGGTAAGAACAAGTGTCACCTTTCTTGCTCAATAATTCTATTAGAAGAAAATCAGACTTGGACAGATTTAATGAAAGCTTTATGCAATTTCACAGATTATATGTTAGCATCTTAAAATTAAAATGAAAAGCGCTAGAGGGTTCCTATTCCACATTCTTTTTGGAAATGTGACAATATTTTTACTGGATTATATGTGCCAGTGGTGTTCTGCATAAAAGAGACGGTGGTGGTTGGGTTTGGTTTTTTTGCTTTCACAAGGTATCCTTGTAGTTTAATTTGCTGTCTACGTACCAGGTACTGTCTACTGATTCTACTATTTACTTCAGTATTACTAATTTAATTATTTTATTCATTCATGCAAACACCGGGGTGGGGGGAAGAAAAAAAAACAGGAAAGAAAAATAAAGAAAAAAAAAAAGTTATGCAAAGCTCCAGGTGTCTGTGGCACAAGTTCTAGGAGCAAAAGAAAACTAAATAGCAGTTTTAACTCTTGCCTCAACACAGTCATCTTCTTCTCTATACATTATAACCAATAAAACTGAATGCTCTGTCATGCTTGGGGCATAAGAGTTAAACCCCCCCCCTTCTTTTTTTCCCAAGGCTCTTCACAAATTAACTTCCAAAGTCAAAAGTGAAGGATCAGCTTATTCCAAGTGTTGAATTTTTCACAAATAACCTGCCACAGATAATTCCATCTCTTTATATGAAAGAATTCCCAATCTGATCTATTTATCTGATTTCAATAATAGAAGTACTGACCAGGTAGAGAAGACAATGAGGTCAATGGGTCACAACCAAAGAGATCTTCTAAGGTAGTATTTGGTTATTTGATTTTTTAATTTTCATTTTATCAGAAGCTACGCTGATGTTTATTTACATTGTGGTGTCATCTGCAGGTTATAGTTAAAGATACTGGCACTATTGTACTATGTGCTCTACAAATGAACACAAAAACTTGGTCTGTTCCTCTACTAGAATTTCCTGTATGATTTAAAAAAAAAAAACAACAAAAAAAAAACCAACAAAAAAACCCACCAGAATAAAATCCTCTAAAAGAGTTACTCATTTTTTATCTGACTTTCGTCTGAAGATGATATTGTAAGTCCTAACACTAGTGACAAGAAACAGCAGTTTTTAAAGTTAAACATTTAATCTAAATCAGACTGCAAATATGCTGACATTCAATGTTCATGAGCAAATAGCTTTCCTGGTCTTACTAAGTTATTATTTTTGAGAGTTTTTCCCCTGCTAGGGGCTTCAAAAGGAGTCATCCTTCTATTTTTCATGTGTAAAAATAATTTATGCTTATATCTTGTAATATTTCATCAACAAAAATTATCAATTAATAATTTTTACTACAAGGAATTTCTCTGTTATTTTTTATATTTTTTTTTTCATTTAATAATAAGTAAAGCCCTAAATTTGTTATAGACAGTGGTAATGCGTTATTTTGAAATCTTTGTAATGGAGTGTATACTGCAGATATTTGTTCCTATGTATGACACAATATTACAACACAGTTTAATAATAACAACCAGTACTCTGAGTTATTTTAAACTGTCAAGGACTGATGTGCATTTAGCAAAGCTGACCTCAGTTAAGGTTTTCTCTGTTAAGAAAAGCATTTCAGGAGCACCAGAACCATTTCTTCAAAGTATTTTATCTCAAAGAGTGGGGAAAAACTACCCCCTTTTAACACACATATGTAGTTTATTCTTATTTTAATCCACTTCTATTACAGTGCTTATTCTGTTTTACTTTTCTAGCTATGACAGAAACTATTTAGAGACACTAGCTATCCTCATGGTAAGGAAGAAATAAACAGTATGATACAGGGATTTTAATACACAGACACATGTGTCCATACAAGTAATCTTATTTTGTTACACCATTCACCATTTCTTATTTTATACTTCTGTATTAATATCCAGCTTCTCAAAATGTGTGTATACTTGAGTTGACTCCTCTAGTAGGGAGAGAGTGACACAGAACACACACAACAATCATAAGACTAGGAAAACAAATGTCTTAATGGATATAAGGCATACTGCCAGTAATTATGTGAGGAAAAAAAGTAGTGATCGCACTAGGCAAGAACAATTTCAAAGATGTTCCATGTTTTGCAGATGCAATGTTTATTTTTGCTATATATTTCTTTTTGAATCCTGTTTCAAGAGTATTTTATAACAAACTGAAATATGTTGGACTGATTCTGTTCAGCATTATCAATCTTCAGTGCTCCTTGCAGACATCTGAAGAATTTGTAACATGTTAAATCTACCTACCAGCGTTAAATGAATGGCACTGAACAGGAGCTATAAAATTTTAATTATTCAGAGAAAGCAAGTTCTTTTCTTGATTTTCCACAAAATATGGAGACAGCCGTATACTTGTTGACTATCCATCAAGATGCTCACTAAACAACATGCATCACCAAAACATGGTGCTGTTTCAACATTTCACTGAATCCCCAGCTAGGAAAAACAGGGAGATAATACGACATCCCCTTCCTAACAACTACAGCACATTCAGATATGAGCCTGGTGTCATTAAAACTGTGTTTCTAATGCCTTTTGAAAATTAGACTGAAATGACTACTGGTTTTTTCACTCATTTGTCAGAGGAGAGGGGAGAGGACTTTCAAGTCATGAAATAACAAGTTTTCAGGGTTCTGTGTACACCCACAGGTTCTGTAGTCTCTTCACCTCACTCCTAGGAGTTACACTGCTCACTACCAGCTCTGCTGTGGTCCAGGTCTGTTACTTAACACATGCCCATGATGACCAGCTAGCCAACACGTCTGCATCCCATAGGAGTTAACCAAGATCTCCTTTGGATGTCATGTGGTATTTCTTTGACTCTAAGACACTATTTCCTTTAGCAATTTTTCCTCTCCATTTGAAAATTCCAAAAATAATGTGAAGTGCCCATGTCACTGTCTATTGGAACTGTACTTTTTGTAGTCTGTAACTGTCCTCCATCTTTTTCTTTGCTCTCTTTAGTTACAGTTTGCTCTTTGATACATTTTACACACATCATACATGTCTTTGCAACAGATAAAGTGATACTGAGGCACTGTTATAAGCAAAACATCCTAAAAATTTATTGTGCCAAGATAGGACTGTATATATTCATGCTGTTAAATATTCATGCTGTGAAAATAAAACTAACCTCATTAAATTCAGACCCAGACAAAACTGAAGAAAAGTCCCTAGATTAAAAGTTGTTGCAAAAACTGGATATAAAGCACATCAGCAGAACGGAGTGTTTATTTTTAAAAAAATGTTAATTCTGATTACATAGAATAATGTAAAACGTGTTTTCTTCTGCAATATCAATTTCTGCACACATTTTCCAGTGGAAAGGAAGCTGCACATTGTATTGTTTGGGGGTGGAAGGAGGACATCATTTGAGGGTGTCACATAGATTTCTGAAATGTGTGCCTAATGGGCTTCATAACTAACATAAGAAGAGAATAAGAGGGGCCTTTGAGACCCAGAGTAATAAATATCTACTAAAACCTACAGATACTGAATGACATGGATGTAGTCTATCAACTTCTATTTTTTTCAGGTACGTATTTTTCTGCTGCATAGACAGGACAAGCCCAGCAGCAACAGTCTCCAAGATATAGCTAGTGGTTGGTTCTTTTCCAGCAGCTGTTTGGAACATAATAGTTCTGAATGAGCCATTTCAGCAACTAGAAATTGCAGCCATCTACTGGTAACTGCCAAAACGTCAGTCAGTCAGAGACTTTAGGGCTTGGCATCTATTTCTATTATCTCCCCAGACACATCCAGGCTTGTACAAGTAGCTGCTGAACACCACTTGAAGAATGTGATATCTACAGTGTGACATCTGGCCCCTTTGAACCTCTGTTATTTCATTACTGTATTTTTTACTTTGTTTTTGCATGTGCATACCGATAACATTTAAGCATTTAAGACATTTAACATGGTTTATAAAAATACAAAGGAATTTAATATTGAACCCTCTTATGCTTTTTTTTGAGTAGAAGGCACAAGCAGAAATATTAACTGATAAATCTTGCCCTGTGGTTGTAAAAAAACAAATGTACTTGCTGTTTGAAAGAACAGCTTAGTGGTGGTGGTCTGATTGCTTGAAACTGTACAGAGCATGTATAATAAAGCACTACCTAAGTCACATTTATGCCCAAATTACTGATGTCTGCTATAGTATTCAAATTTTTATTCATTTGTTTTCTATTAGACTTGGGAGATTCTCAGGGTTTGAAGGCAGGAGAATCCTCATTGTTTTGATCTTCAGTACAATTTCTCTGGTGACTGGGTCACCTTGCTTATTAATCATGCTAGGAATGCAGAAAGTTTCTTTCTGTTGCTTTGGGAATACCATGTTTTTGTATTTTAACAAGGGGTAGTCTGCTTTGGAGGGGCTCCTAGACAAGGGAAACCTCAAGGGGAGCATGAGAGACAGGGAAAATATTTGGACCAGGTACAGGATATGAAGGAGTTTTCCTTCCTTAAATCTTTTAACTGAATGACTGTTTTATCTCAACATTAGTCATGGCTGTCTGGGTTATTTCATTTCTTTGCAGGCAAGATCCATACCTTCTTTTCCTTTTCACCAGTCCCTGGATGGCAATTTCTTCTGAAGTTGTATGAATGTTCAGTTTAGATTTTATGCCCCAGAACTTCTGGTGCCTTGAATTATATCCTAGCATTCAGTATTGATTTCTTTTTTCTTGTCCTTATATCCTTTGATAAGAGGGAACAAGTACCTGTTTTAGAAGGTAAGGAAAGGTGGTGAAAAAAACCCCAAACCTTCAATGGCAGTTGTATTGGCTCAGTGCTAAATAAGTATGTGTTACCGTGCCTTGCCAGTAAATTCTGACTTCAGTCATAGGGTACACTAACAGCTTAGTACATTTGACACTGGTGGAAAGTTCTGTGTAGTTTAAATAACAAGCTAACTCTGTCAGATGAATGATGCTAAGTGGGGTTCAAGACATGGACACACGCCAGTTTGAAGTTTTCTTTTCAACTAGGTATATGGTGAGGTTTTGTGTCTGACAAATCAGTGGAGTTTGATGGCAGTTAACAGTTGCATCACATCAAGTAAGAGAAAGACACTGTGACTTAAGTAAGGTGCCTGCTGTGGCACAGATGTGCTGTTAATTCTGCTTGTGTTAAGAACAGGATGATTCCATTCCCCTGTACAGACTATCACTTACCCATGTTTGTAATCAAATTTCCAAGTGGAAAAATATACTTTAGTTTTAAATGAACAGCATTTCTGTTGCCTTCACTGACACAGGATACATGTCTGCTTGTAAATGAAGAAAGAAAATATACCTTTCCACTTAAAATAAATTCAAAGTTATCTTGCAAATTTTACTATTTCTCTGAAAAATTATGGAAATTGCCTAGATATATTCTTTTAAAAGTAAGAGTTCAAATTGAAAGAAAACAAAGATATAGAAATATCTGGCTCATGTTTTTCCCCTCTCTTGAATGCTTGTTGTACTTAAACACTCTGATTTTTTGTATATAGTTACATATCTTTGAAATTCTCCCTTCTTTTTGAACTTGTTTTTGTCAGAAATATAACTATTAAGCTTTTACTGTTGTCCTACTCAGCACTATCCTGTTGCTGGCACTTGGCCGTTGAAACAGCATCCAGTTAATTGTTCAAAATGTTAAGGTACATTGTAACCACCCCTCTCTTGTCCAAAATAATAATTTTAAATGTCATATAGCACTACAACCTACTCAGTACAGCAGAATTACAGGATCTTGTAGGACTGCCTAATGGAAGGGAAATCAAATATAATGAAATATTCAATGTGTATGCTGCTTTATTTATGTAGGTGTACCAATCAGGCAGACCAGTAGTTCCAAAACAGTATACAATCAATACTTCAGTCCAGAAACTTCAGCAGTTTCCAGTTCAATTTCTGAGAAAAGAAACAGGTTTCTAGCACAGACTGAGTTTGAGAATATGACTGTGCCACACAAGGTAAATGCAGTGCAGGCATGAAAGAAGTTGTCTAGAAACTCGACAGTCCCCTCTGCTTAGTTGTTCCCTGGACTTCCTGGTGATGAACATGAGGACTTTTTTCAAAACTTCTGTGGATATGCTTCCTCAAGTGTTCATGGCATTTCTGAATGATTACTTGAGAAAAATACTATACCAACATCCCAACTTAATGTCAAACTCATTGTAAACAAGTAAAAAAATAAAAATCATGTCAACAGATAGGCTGATACAAAGGAAAGCTGATCAGATTTATGATTCCTCAGTTTGATTTCTTTCATTGCCTGCTATATAATCATAGATTTTTATATGTTTTTTAGATGACTGACTGTTTTTTTTCTTTGATTCCCTCATGAGACATCAGTTCTCCTGGTTATATACCTCACTAATTGATTTTCCATGAACAGTCATTATTTGTGCGTGATTAGCATTCATACCAACAAGAATATCTTCTCTTGCAATGTTGTAATTCAGTTTCCCAGGAGAAGTATCAGGGTCTCAAACTGTAACGGAATTGGCCACTGTTTAGCCAAAGGTAATAACAAAATGGAAGAGGACATCATCTCCTGTTCTGGGACCTTAGTGAGTGAGCTACTTTCTGCCATGAAGATAGAGTAGTCAACTTAGAGATGGCTAAGGGCTATCACACCAATGCATTTCATCATACAGTGTAGATTGGATACGAGTAAGCTTGCCTGCCTGACTCTTCTGGACTGCATCATCTCTCTCACAGAATAGTGAATTCATGTAATTTATGAAATTGCATATATCTGTATTTTCAAATGTTTTGGTATCTGAGTCTCCATTTCATCTCCACACAGTTACTTAATTTTAAACTGTCATAATGATTAAAAGACTAGTCAAATAAAAGATCCATAAGTGGTACATGTGAAAGCAAGAAAAATGAAGCATACCACAAATCTATTAGAATGGAAAAGTTAAACAGAAAATAAAAGAAAACCAGAAAACAGTCTGTGCATATGAACCATGATCCAAAATCTGTACAGTGAATGGCAGGACTTGCCATGAGTGGTACTGAAACAAACCTACATGTGATTTTACTGGTGACAACCGTAAGTGTCGTTGGAGTCAATGTAAACATAGGCAGCTAACATTAGAGAACAATTCACTTTGAAAGTCTCAGTGAACCAAAGAAACTTTGATTATTTAGAACATCAAAATGCTGTCCTCCTTATTCTGATCAAAGCTCAACAATCATCATAAATGTCTAATCTTTGCATAGACATTTGTCTTTAGAATATTTTTGATTACTGAACATATAGAAAAAAATACATAGTTGTACAAATATTTTTCTCAGCTGACAGAACTCTCAAGAAGGGCTTCAATTTGCTTTTCATGTCTGGATTTCTCACCTTATATTTACATTTAACTTTTCCCAGACATCATTCTTCTTCTTTAGGCTGCTCTCTGCTTCATTTTGCGGTCACTATCCACTCTGTTTTTCTAGCACTGTACATAATCCAGGCTCTATCTGTGTAATGCTGAGTAACTGATCTCCCTTTAAATAACTTTTCGATCCTCTGGTGGTGTTTACTGTGCTTTTTGGATTGAAGAATCAACTAGAAAATCTCTGTTTAAATGAATGTGTGTGTACATACACTGTAAGCCCGGTAAGTCTTACATAATTAAGAAAACACATGCCCATTTCTTATGCAACGACTTTATATGGTTATTGAAATAAAAAGGGCAAGGGCAAAAGAGCTCAGTTGTTTTTTTTTTTTTTACTTTTTTTGTCATTTTATTTATATAACATGTATACATTATACAATTTCAAGTTCATCTTATTTTCTGCACTGCACACAAAGGAAGTATATTTGTCAGTGCTGTTGAAAAGTCTTCAACATACAGACATAATTTAATATGAACCCCAAAATAGTACAGCTCTAACCATAACTTTTCAAATTATACAGATTTTTCCAGACAGAACTTGTTGGACCCATATCTGTTAGCAGAAAGTAAGTCTGCGATGCTTAGAGTGTTTAAATTCCTTAAATGTGTTTTTGAATGGGTTTAGATTTGCTTTATTTTGTTTTCCTTTTTAGGAGGCAAAATAGCACTGAAAAATATTATTTTTGCTTTTGATTAACTTTCTTACTGAAATGATCTGTAAAAAGTAGTAGTCTGAGCTCAGCTGCCACATAGAGGGACATAGCAGAAGAAAGAGAAATTTCAACTAAGTTCTTAGTGAGTTCATTTTTTTTCAGTTTTCTTCAGAAAACTAGCAAGCAGAACCACCTTTCTTTGAAATTTAATGATTAAATGCATTGAAACCAATGAAATACGAGATAAATGAAAAATGAAGCTTCAGTCTAGCTAAAAGCTGTCTCTGTAATGTTTTGCTGAAACAGCTTTCCTATGTCCAAACACCCACATGCAAAAAGTTTAAGGCCACCCACACCTCACACCTATGACAGCAAGGAGACTCCTACATGTACCACATGTAATGATGCAAAGTAGAAAGTTGAATCTATTTTTAAAGTTTTTTCCAAGATTACAGCCTGCATCTGTAAATGCCAGTCTGCATCTGCTGTAAATGTCTTTTCATTAGTCAGCCACCTGCTAGATGAAAAGTGTTGCACTAGCAACACAGCATCTGAGAATATGCATGCAAAGTTTGAGACTAGGAACTGGCATTGAAGGAGATGGAGTTTGCCATGCAGAGAAGTTTTTATTTTGACATACACACAAATTGAAGTACTTCTTTACACAAGTGTTCCTTGATGAACATTTATTACTATTCATTGTCTTCTCTTGCCTGAGAACAGAATGCAGACTTTCAGGCCAATGTCACTGGATTTATGAGGACTCTTCAGTACCATGGATCACAGTGTTCTGCCAGATCATCAGCCTGCCCTGGCACAAGTAAAAGGCCAATGGCAAAAGCAATTACTCTCACAGAGAACAGACCAAACCCAAAACTGACTAGTAGGCATTTTCATGCAGACACTGTCCTAACAGGGGAGTGTCATCTATAGATGCTCTGTGAGATGTCTGATAGGACATTAGAGTTTATTATGAAATGGAGACCATGGCAAAATAATTTTAGCTCAGTTGCATAAACTTTGAAAAATTGCTTATGTTTTGGAATTAATTACTTCCCAACAGCAGCCAGTAAAAGTGGTTCAAAGATGACAGGTACTTACAAATCCATAGTACTGAAAATACTTCAGTTTTATGAGTTTGTATATGTTTTAAAGAAGGTGAGGTTGCTATATCACACTTTGTTATGCCACCTATTAAGGCTGGAAGAGACTGGATTGATCCTATATGCCACCAAAATCCCTGAATCTTGAAAAGCCACATTCATACTGTGGGTAGTAAAAGTAATGGAGAGAAACATTTGACCTAGCTGGAGCCAGGTCTTCAGATAAGAATGCAAATACAGCCGGTGCAGGTTCCTTTTGAACCACATTGGGAAGATACTTTAGGATAAAAAAAAATCTGACCTTAATAATACAAGTCATAAGGTTCACAGAAAATCTAGATGTTGAAATTGGCACTGTGTGTCTATTTAGATCTGGAACCAAAATAGAAAGCATTGTCAGATTTGAAGATTAAATGTAATCTGATGTCAACTACAGAACTGTAACATCAGAGTGCATGTTAAAACTGTCATGAATGAAAGATCAGAAGTGAAATCCTCTGTGTTCAGGGAGCAGAGCTGTCTTCATTCCATCATACTATTCAAGAAATCATTGTGACATCTCACTATCCTATTGCTGCGTTTAGGATATCTTTATTTCGATGTTCTGTTCCAGCAAAGTTTTGTGTTCACACAACAATACAGTTTTTGCCTGGAGCTTCAGTACTGTTGGAACAATTTATTTATGACTTCTCAGTCTGTGCTCTGATATGTTGAAAACAGTTTATTGGAATTCTTATAAAATTTTCAATGTATTTACGATACCCATAATTTTTGCTGGTGTATCTCTCATGCAAAGAACATTGTCACTTCTCAGATCCATACAGTGGTTTGAAAATTCTTACCATTACACACATGCCTTTTTGACACTTTCACACACACACACAAAAGTTAGAATATAGATTTAGAAATCACTTCATACATGCACTCTCAAAGGCTTATAATAGCTTTTAATAATTCCTGTCTTAGAAAAAAACACAAACTTAAATGATCATATGATTTTTATTCAATAGATTCAGAAGCATTTTACAGGCTGGCAAAATCTGTGTCTTACCTTTAGAATCTTTTCACTTACCAATCTGCCAAACTGAAAAGTTCATCAGAAATTGCCATGCAGTTATTCTTCTACAAGGCCATAAAGAATAGACAATATTTTTTCTGTTATTTAAACAAGAAAAGTATGAAAGGGTTTTGCTGTTGTTGCAGTCCAATAACAAATCTCTAAAAATGTCAGCAGTGTCCCCGTCCCCAGCATAAAGGCTGATATCACAGCCCATCCAGATCACAGGAGCAAAGGCCTGACAGAGGCAAAAGATGCACCATTCATCTGTGGCTGAGTGCAGGTGACATCTACAGCAGTAAACTAGACAGTGCCAGGAAACTTTCCAGGTACTGGTCCTTATTGCACCTAGTGTTATGTAGTTAGAACTACCATAGGACAATTTTGGTCCTTCCCAACTTGCATGATCCCAAGTAATACCACGGCTTAGCTGAAGAGTCACCACAGGCCAGATCCTGCTTTCAAGATCCAGTTCACGTCCAGGGATTGGGTCTGTTTTGGAGGGACATTGAGCAATGCAGCAGGGTATAGAAAGGTCCATGCCCACTGGCCTTAAGGTCAGAGATCAGTCCTGGTACATTTAATGGTATACACACAGCCACAGTCTTTCTTCCTGGTTAGTTTCAGAACCAGTTAACAAAACAGGAATTCCTAAAATGATGATTCAAAGAGGAGAAGGAAGACATTCAGGGCAGAAAAAATGGAAAATAGATTTGATCTTGATTCCCAGGAAGAACTGTAATCTGAGTCATCATAAAAATCTAATTTGACAAATGTGCTTTTCCTAAAGAGAAGAAACCAAGCAGTGTTGATGAAACTCCAGCAATTCAGAGTGCCGTTCTTCAGTCAGCTATGTGCCTATAGTGGATTGCTTGCAAATTGCATGAATCTATACAAATAGAGGTCTAGGAACTTATCTAGGAAGATTAAAAGAAAACCCGTTTAATTTATCAGGAGTCTAAAGTTGCTTTTCTTTTCAGGACAAATGACAAAAAGGATACAGGAAAGGTTTAAAAGAAAGATATATAAAGACAGAAAATCGCCAAACACTGTGAGATGATTTCAAGATCTAAATGGTGATACTAGTAAAAATTAGTAAGACAGGATAGTAAAACAGAGAAGTGGTTTCATCTGTTGTGAAATGCCTTCTGCAGATCCTATAAAAGCAGTTAGGCCTGACAGCCTCAATTATATGGAAGTTTGTGTTTCTCTGTACTAAGTATCAACAGTAAATAAAATGTCTAAATTAATAAAACATAGAGTAAGTCTGCTAAGGTCAATTGATGCACATCTTATGTATAATACTAGCAAATCTAATTAATATATGATTCCATCTGTAGCATTATTTAGTTGACACAATGAATGACACTACAGAAACCAAAACTGTCTTATGCTACTCCAAAACATCATAGTATGACAGCTTTTTTTTATCTTATATGTCCATAATAAATCTATGGCCATAATCCAGTTTAAGCAATCTAAATAAGGGTCTTCAAATATGTGATGATCCCTAATATTTGGGTGTTGAATAGACAATGTATTTAATATAAATATGGTTGTCTTTACAGGGAAAAAATACAGTGGTACAAATGGGATAAATTTAGTTTGTTCTCTTTCAACATATTAGCAAGTCTTATAACAGAAATTACCATCTGTGATCAATCTACACTAATGTGACTATAAAGTTTATTCAACTCCACTGAATAAGATTATAAAAAAAATAAATAAACATGTCCTATAATGTCACTACGTAAAATGAACAGAATGTTTTCATACTAGAACCATCATGAATTTGAATCTTTTTTGTGGGATTGAAAGCTATAGCAAAAGGGTTGTTACGAGCCAGAACACACTTGCTCTTATGGTAGTTCAGGAAAATGAATCACATGTTTTAAGAAACTGGGAGTTGTGGTACCTACAACATTCAATTACTGACTTGCTGTTTCCAGATCAATGTCCTTGAGGGAAAGTACGGTTAATTAAGCCTTAATTCACTCAAGATAAATTGACATTTTTGTCTCACAGCAGTAATTGTCTAAACAGAAAACTTACTAGTAGTGGTGGGAGTTAACATACAGACCAAAAAATCATCTTTATTCCTTGCATCACTATTTAATAAAAGCTTCCCTGTGTCCTACAAGTTTTAAATCCTGCAGGTATTGCAAGACATAATACTTATTTAGAATATTAATCTACAAAATATTCAGAAACATTTAATGATTAATTTTAAACAAATTTTAAGTTGCCTTAGAAATTAACCTAAAATTTAGATGTAACGTCCATATTTTAAGATCACTAGAGCAAAATAGTCTAGCTTTACCCCTACAAGTTAACTGTTTGTGAATGAATACAACTTTTGTGGGATATAAAAACAAGGTTGGATCATCAAAGGCAGAAGTAGAAAGAACTCTGAAGTCACCTTTGGGACCAAACACTAGTGAAAGAAGTTTCAGCACACTTTGATTTTTGTGTTTAGTCAGAAAATTCATTTTTTAAAAACTGAAACCACTCTAACAAATTGTTGGATATTTCAGCAAATAGAGCATTATAGTAATCAATAGGTGTTACAAAAAAAAAAAAAAAAGAAAGAAGCATGAATTAAGAGCTTTACATCAATAACAGTCAAATAGTTATGCTAGCAATGTTACTTTGTTTAAGAGAAAAATATCTTTCCTGCAGTATATGTAAGGTGTCATAGATGTCAACTACAATAATATATCGGTTCTCTACTCTCCCTACCTTGTCACTGGCATCTGAAAAGTGTGGGTGAAAATTTCTAGGAGTCTGATTTAGCTGCAGTTCCACTCTTCATCATACAAATTTCAGGGCAAAGGCAAATCAGCTCCATTTTGCTTTACAGTCTGAGAAGAGAAAAGGGTGTCTCGGTTTCTCTGACAATTTGTACCTTGCACCATTACAGTAGTCCAAATTCTATTATTAATCCTCTTCTGACCAATGATGTCATAAATACTACACAGAGTATCAAAATTTCACACAGAATATATGAATCTTTAAGGACTTAATTCCATTTAGTGGTTTTAATTGCAGCATCTGTTTCCTTGCTGTAATGACATCAAAATTCATTACAAGATAGCATCATTACAGTGCAAAAGAACATAATAACATCATTGCCATATAAAAGCCTCATAGCAAGCTAGATTTCCAACAAAGATGTGAAAGGAAAAATGATTGTTTTTTGAAGAATAGCAATTTGATAGCAGTAATCTTTTTTTTCTTCCTTTTAACGAGCCTGTGACTATAACAGTATTTTTTGTGTGTAGAAAAAAAATGTTTTGTTTTCTGTTTGCTTGTTTGTTTTGGTTTGGTTTAATTCTATAAATTGTTCTTGCCAAAATGTTCTTTAGCAAGTGGAAGTATCTGGTGATCTTTAATTTACTTGATTTGAATTTAGGGTCTTCTTGACTAATTTAGTATTCTGAATTTCTAAAACCATTTGATGTTATTTTTTGTAACAAGCTCTTCCATGAATTTCACATGTATTGGATAGCAATCTTAATTGGCCTCTGCAAAAATTACTAGCTTCTGATCCAGGCCTTTCACACAACCAAGGAACAAGCAAAGTCACATCTTGAATTTTCTAGAACTCTGAATTCCAGTTCTCAGTGGCAGTGTGGACAACAGTGGGAAACAAGAAATATGCTGCAGGCAACATTGTTCTTTACTTGCCTGTCAGCCTGGACCACAGCAGCAGTGACAGTTTCCTGAGGCTGACAGCAATATCAGAGGATCTTGCAGCAGTATGTTGCCAGTAAGCCACATGTTAGAGATCAGAGTTTTAAAATCAACAGTTGAAGGAACCTAATTTATTTTTGTTGCTTTTCTCTTTCCAAGATTATTCTTTGTTTAGGAAAAACTGAAAAAAAAAAAATAGAAAAATGGTTGAAACTTCAGCCATAACACATTTATTCAGATCCTCCTTTCTCATGGTCTGAAAAAGTTCACTGAAATGGTTTTGAGACCAGACTTTTAGTCTTAGCAACACAGCCACTTCCTCAGCCATTATGCTCTCCCTTTATTGGAGTGAATAGAAAACTGAACCATGAAAATATCTGCTAGCCTCTATCACAAGGAGCCTCAGTTTGACAGAACTTCTGCCACATTCAAAACTGTCATCGTGTGTCTCTATCTGTACATAAAAGGGGGTGGGGGTTGGAGAGAAGTGGTTACTAGAAAAAAAGGTAGAAGGGTAATACAAGAGAATTTGTATTTACAGTTGAGAATATTGGAGAAACTAAAAAAGACAGGTTTCAGTAAAAGTTTCAAAAAAGATTGATGGTTTACACTTACCTCAAATCCATATTTTTCCTAAGTTGTTTCATTAGTATTATAACTATTTATCCAGATGCATGATAAAGCTGTCTAGAGTCAGCTAAATATTGTTATTATGCAATATTTGTCCTTATATTTATCTTCTGCTTTTTCCCTAGATCCAGTTATGCTCCAGAAAGGATGTTCATATTAAAATCATGGTCCTCCTAGATTTCAGTAGTACAGGGTTTCATCCTCATTCCTGAATACAAAAAAGGAGAAAATTTATTACTAGGTTATTTTCTATTCAGTGCCTCATATTCATCCTGAGACTAGTAAAAATTTCCTTTATTTAAATTTTGCTGAAGTGGGGGATACTGGACTGTTAGGGTGGAAGAGTGCCAGGGTTGACAGAGTGTCCCTGGCAGGTGGTAATAGCCGGTTGTCATATGGAGGAAATCTGACTGCTACTCAGCCCCAGTCCAAACTGGAGATCTAAAATTAGGCTGAAAGTCATGGAAAATCCTAGCATTATAGATGAGATGCATATCCTTCATGACAGTTAAATGTGATTCTTTAAAGCTTAAAGAATAATAACTGTACTTAATTGCCCATTGTACACTCAGTCTCAATTTGGAAGCAAAATTGAGAGTCCTGATCCTAGCACTAGAACTGCTTTAAGCCACTTCAAATGTGGGTGTCAACAACAACAACAATAAGAGAGAAAACCAAAATAATCACCCCACTCAAAAAAAAACCCTCAAGAAAAATGGAGAAGCCTTGGTCTCTTGTCCCTTTGTTTCTTGGTCAGATTCTAACATGCCCTTCCTTATAATTAGTTTTCAGTTGGGTTAAACCCCACCCACCTGGAAAAGAAGAGCTTCTAAAAGTACTAGTGTTAGTGAAAACTTAAAAACAGGAGTCTGAAAACTGGATGGAAGAGCTCCATTGGGAGCCAGTATTGTATCTCAAGCCCTGAAAGAGTGCAGGCATGGCAACATTTCTGAGTCTGACCACAGATTTCTATCCTGAATTTGGGCAATTCATGCAATCTCTCTGGCACAGATATAGAAGGAGGTCTGTGAATTACTCTGGGACATAGGCCTTTGTCCTCAGGGTATACTCCCAAGACAATTTAAAGTGAAATAAGAAAAGGTCATTACAGTCCTGCTCTAACCTCCTCTCCCAGCCTTCCTTTTGCTTTAACCATGGTTTGACAATGAGTTGAAGGCTGCAGTGACCGAGCTGGATGAAACAGTCTGTCTGTAAACTGAGTCTACAAAAACACAATTTGTTTTCTGTCTGTGTATCTTTGAACCAGTTCATTTAGTGTCTGACATGCATCTGGTGGAGGCACAAGGGAATGGTGTTGCCAGGTAGGGCTGGAGGAGGAATGTGACTGCAGAAGGCACAACCCAGACTGGTGTATATAGGAATTTGTTTTGAAAGCTTTTGTATATAAAATGAGATGGGGCCTGCTTATCAAGATTGCTGTAAGAATCAGTTCAGCATAAATCCTAATGATGCACTTTGAGACCTCAAGATGGAAAGCAACATACCTGAAAAGCATTCTTTCCGATTTTATTTTATTGAAATTGTTACTTTATCACAAAATCCTGAGATTCTCAAACCTTTGTTCACATTTATAGCAATTCATTTTAGGAAAAACAAAAACCAAAAAACAGACAACAAATCGCTACAAAACAAAACAGAATAAATCACATTCTGAAGGAGACTGCACTGAAATGATATCATTTTGAACTTTATCCCTTGATTTTAGCAGCTCTGTTAGCTACAGAATGCAGAGCAGTTTGAATTTCCCTGTGGCTCAGTGGTGCCTTTTAGCAGGCTTTTTTAGGTTCTGTCTTCATTGAAAGCCTAAAGGGTGAACAGCAGTTAGCATGGGACCTAAATATCACAGACCCACAGGGGCAAATGACTCACTACAACTATAGTGAAAAGGTACTTAAGGAAAGAATGACAGGCTCTTGGTAAAGAATGTCAATAATGCTTATTACAGCCACACTATCTTGCTGAACTTTTTCCTTATTTGTTTTATTTGTATTCTGGAATGTTGAAAAAGGTTAAGGGAGAGACTGCAAGCTTTGGTCATTTAACATGTTATGTTAAATAAATAAATAAATGTTATGAGTCAAAGATACTCCTGAGAGTCCAGATTGCCTATTGTAGCCTGTGCCTGCATTTTTCAGTGTCTAGTGTTTTTAATACTTCCATTATTTTATGTTTTTTATGTTCAGGCTTTTTTTAGCAGTTTGATTTTTAAGGCAGTGGAAAATCCTTCAAGCTGTCTGTCTTCAGATGAGCAACGAAAGGGAATTCATATTTTTTAGTCACATTAAAAAATTAAAGTTTTTATGTTACTACCTGTCCCAGAATATTTTCTTTCAGGAATGCTGAAAAGACAGTACTGCTCATAGTTGAGACAACTTGTTCCAGGTGGAAATGAAATGATAATAGGATTTAACAAATTGTTCAGCACGACTTACTACTCAGAGAACTACTGAAAGTGAAGTTTAGTCATTATTTTCTATCAAAGTACATGAAATAAATTACTAAAGTGGAAAAAAGATTTTAAGATAAATCTTATCAAAGCAATTCTTTGTGGAAGGAAGTGCTTGAAAAGGAAGGCAGCAAAAAGTTTTTTCAACCTTGTAACAGTTAGTTGAACTGAGAGGCAATGAGAAATGCTTTGTAACATTTATATATGCCTCCTTATATTCTGATCAGTAAGAAATCGCTGGGACGGTATTTCTTATAGAAGGTTCTATTTGTTACAGCAATACTGGAAATTAATATTACAAACATGACTGTAAGAGTAATGCTATTGATTTCATGTAATGGCCAAATCAGTTAGGTATTTCATGTGATGCCTGAGCAGAACAATCAAATAGTACAATGCCTAAGCTTCCAAATATTTCACCATGTCTGAAACCTTTAATTAGTTTATGAAGACAATGATGAAAGTAATTTCATGAAACAAATAAGAATTTTCAAATGTTTTCATTACACCATCTGTCATATACGTCAAAATGCCTGTGAGCTCACAATAGAGATATGATAATAAAACTGCAAGATAAATGAAGAATGCTATAAAAAAAATAAATTTAAATATTCATGGAAAAATAATGCAAATTAATACAATTAAATATTTGCTGCTCTTTTCCCCTGTTTTGAAATATCTATGCATGAACTTAGTTGAACTATTTGATTTAAATTTACAATAATAGAGCTTAGAATTCACATTTCATATTTGAAAAACACCTGGAGGCAGAGTCTGTAGGCATTAAAGCAAAAGTTATTGCTATTTCTTGTCGATCACAAGGTAAGCAATGACATCAGGAATCTTGTTGGACTGTGTTAGAACAGAACACCACCCCCAACACACACACAATTCAGGTTTTTGTTCTGTCTGTAAATAATTCTGATAATCAGGAAGGAAAAAGAGGCAGCTGCCATATAAATTACTTTATTATGCAATCTAAATATTTCCATATTTTCTTAATGTAGACTGTGGTAGTAGTTGAAAATAGCATTCCAATTTTCCGATGTGTAGTAATTAGTATAATTCAATTACCTTGAAGCTTTATCTTATGAGAAGCCACGGTGAAAGTAGAGAAATATGTTAAAGTAACTCAGATACTCTGCTAATGCAATTTCAGCCTCAGAAGGCTGTTAGTATAACTGGGATTGTTACTCGTCTGGTTGATCATGAGACTCAGCTTGCAGATACTCCTTTAGCAATGAGGGATCAGAGATTAAATTGGCAGAGAAAGAGAAAGAAAAACAATCAATGAATTGAAAAAACCCCCTATATTTTTTTTAATACATATGCTGAAAACATAGTGCCACTGAAACTTCTGAAGTGAAAAGGCTGTATCTAATTACTTTGAGTGGGAGAGATGAAGAATGGGGGGAAAAAATACAGAATGCATTTTGCATTTAGGTAAAATTGCTGATGTTTATGTGCTTAATGGTGCTTTGAATTTCCTCTGTCAATTTTTGTTACTAAAAGTTTAACCAGTTGTGTCTATATACAAATGAAGTAGAGTTTGCTTTTGTAAGGTTGCTTAAACAAATTTTTGATATCTAAGTGTTGAGGTACAGATAATTAGCACGGTAATAGTTGAGATTTGGAAATCAGATAATGAGTGCTTTGGTACCAAATAGAATCAACTTGGTAGAATGATGAGTGAAAAGAAATAAGGGTAATCAGGAGGCACGAGAACTGACCTGGGTGCAGAAGCCTGTCACTGTACGGGCTGTCTTCAGAGTCTGTAGGGTACTTTTAAGAAAGTCCATGAGAAACAAGCAACTAAACCCAAATCTATTGTTACAGGTTTCAAATTACCTTTGGAGTCTCCATTGTTATAAGAAAAGAGATTAGGGGTTTACAAGCTAAAGTTATACATAAAAGTCATGCATTTTACAAACAACCAAATGATATGGTTTATTCTTGTGCTTTTTTTGACAAATTACATTGAAGATCTAAGGAAAAAATGCAGTAAATTTGTTAAAATGCTAGAATTTTCACTATTTCTTCCTCCACTGAAACACACTTTTAGTACTTCTGGCATAGTGTATAATTCCTTTTGCATTAAACTGTCACAGTTGTGCTTTTTAGGTATACCCTAACTGTAATGACAAGATGCAATTGCTGAAAATAATGGCAAATTATGATAACATTTCCTCCAAAAAGTGTTCATTTCTGCAGTGCTCCACTATTGCAAATCACTTTTAAAAATAGTATCTTTACCACTTTTGAAGTATATTTTTGAACAACTGTGTTATAATGCAGACCTACTACTCCAAGTGAATAGGTAAATCAGATCCATGATCCTATGTCTAAATGCATAACACGAAGGAGATGTCATGTTTTTTGTTGATTTAACTCTGCTAGTTTTAGCAGAATTATGCTAGGAAATTAGACTGTATAAATATGCCAAGACTTGAGTTATACATAAAAGGCAACAATACTGTTGAAGTCTCTGGGTAGATGACCCATATCAGGAAATTTCTAGATGCAATGTAGCTAAATTGGTAATGTCTTTTCAGAAAATCAGGAGGAACCCTCTACTGCTCTGTCCTTTCACAGTGTGGCAAGAGCATTTATATGCTCTTGTCTCTTAAACACTTTCTTTGGGGATATTAGGACTTTAACTGCCCAGGGTAATTATTAAAATACTGGCTGAAATTCTCTCTCTGAGCTAACCAGCAACCATGAGACAAAGTCAAACTGTCTGAGTCCTTCCTCCTTCCCTCAAATCTCCCAGAAAATCTACTACAGGATGGATCCCTCTCTGGAGTACTTGGTAACAGCAAAACAAATGTAAGATCACTTGCAAAGCTTTGAGTGGACTCTTTACCAGTAAGTAGTCAGCAATTTGAGAGTTATGAGGTCAGTTATGCCCACAGGTATTCACTCTGCAAATCTGTAAAAAAAATAAGCATTGTGAGAATATTCTGACCCTGTGGAGAAGTATGAATCTTGTAGTTATGCAATACCACCTTCCACACAATTTCTACAGTAGCTTTCAAACTGGAAGAGAGGTGACAGCGGCCCTGTTTTGCTTCGTTAGTCTAAGCATAACTGTTGAAGCACTTTTGATTTCTCAGGTGTTTTTAAGTGTTAAACCACAATATGATTTATAGCTACATCATCTGTCTTCCTCTGAGGAATCTTCCCCAAAGCCACAGTGTGAAGAAGGCTTCTGCATGCACTTAATTTGAATGGGGTTTGAGAAGTTTCAGGTGACCCCAGAAAGCAAAAGTGGCTTCTCTCCCAGTGCTGTGAAACATGACTGTACCTAATCTCAGCTAATCTTAGTGAGAAAGCCCTGTCCTTCATCAGGTACTCCATTTTCACTATACATACTATGCTCATGTGAGAAAGATTTGACCTGTAAGAAGGATTTGACTTTAATTTTAAAGTGTTATCTTTCTTTCTTCTTCAATCTTCCCAGACTTCTCTTAAGTGTGAGTTGGCTTTCAGAATTTATGCCTGGCCAGCAGCCTTTCCAGGTAAGACAATTAAATATCATTTGTTTGCATGTTATAACCAACAAAAGGTTCTATACCGGGCAACAACAATGCATAAAGGGGAGGGATGTAAGTTTTTATGAAGTTCCTTCATTTATATCAGATATATCATCTGGCACCACACCCAACTCTTTGAAGGTAGTCTGAAACTAATAGTCCTCTATTATAAGCCATGTAAAATACAGAGTGCTTTGATGGTTTGGTTATTCTGGGTTTGAGACTCCTAGACAGTGCTATTATGCATTATACCCCCTATGCTTCAGGTGACAGATGACAAACAAGAAAGTAGGATGTAAATAATCTCACTTAAATCATCATATCAATCATGACAATGCTGTTTACGTAAGGGTTAAAAATAAATTACAAACTTGCAGTGCTGCTGAGTCCATGTGTCCATGATCTCTGGAATGCTTTCAGTTTCAAAATCACAGAATCATAGAATGGTTTGGGTTGGAAGGGACCTTCAATATCATCTAGTTCCAACTTCCCTAGCATGTGTAGGAACACCTTCCACTAGACCAGGTTGCCCAAAGCCCCATCCAACATGGCTTTGAATGCTTCCAGGGAAGGCACAGTTTCTCTGGGCAACCTGTTCCAGTGCTTCACCACCCTCACAATAAAGAATTTCTTCCCAGTATCTAATCTATCCTCCTTTGGTTTAAAACTATTACCCTTGTCCTGTTACTACAGCCCATACTAAAAAGTCTGTCCCCACCTTTCTTGTAAGCCCTCTTTAGGTACTGAAGACTGCTATGAGGTCTCCCTGGAGCCTTCTCTTCTCCAGGCTGAACAAACCCAATTCTGTCAGCCTTCATTCATAGAAGAGATGTTCCAGTCCTCTGATCATCTTCAAGGCCCTCCTCTGGACTCGCTCCAACAGGTCCATGTCCTTCTGATGCTGGGGATTCCTAAGCTAAATGCAGTGCTCCAGGTGGGGTCTCACAAGATCGGAGTAGAGGGGATGAGTCACCTCCCTTGACCTGCTGGTAACACTTCTTTTAATGCAGTCCAGGATATGATTAGCTTTTTAGGCTGCAAGTGCACATGGTTGCCATTGCTGGGCCATGTTGAGTTTTTCATTCACCGTAAGTCCTTCTCCTCAGAGCTGCTTTCAATCCATTCTCTACACAGCTTGTATTTGTGCTTGGGATTTCCCAACCCATGTGCAGAACCTTGCACTTGCTCTTGTTGAACTTCATGAAGTTTCCATGGGCCCACCTCTCAAGCCTGTCAAGATCCCTCTCGATGGCATCCCTTCTCTGCAGCATGTTGACCACACCACTCAGCTTGGTGTCATCAGCAAACTTGCTGAGGGTGCACTTGATCTCACTGTCAATGTCACTGACAAAAATGTTAAATAGCATTGGCACCTACCCTTGAGGAATGCCAGTTGTCACCTGTTCCCAACTTGGACATTGAGCCATTGATCACAATGGCTTCTATGAAGTTGACCACAACTTTTCTATGAAGAGTGTGGAAATGCCATTAACAAAATGAGGCACAAGTTGTTGCTTTGTCTGGATGTTCTTTGGCAACAAGATCTACCTTCTCCCCACAGGCTTAGGTTTCTGAACTACTTTTATCATTATGTCCTTAAATGAGCTACTTCTCACCCACAAAACAGTATGTAAGGAAGTAGGAAATAGCATAAATTAATATAAGAAAAAGAGAGAGATGCAAAAAAGGTCTAATTTCTCCTTACCTTTTAAAATGAAACTTATCTGTGGTGAAGAAATAGGAAATGTCATTTAATATCAAAGGAAATTGCTCAAGAAAATGCTGGAAAGTGAAAGCAAAGCTCGTTACATTAGCTGGAACTGGGCCCGAATTAGCTCTTACCCTATATGACTAATTTATTGTCACAGAGCTATAGGTAGATACTGCAGTCTTTGAATACATAAAAGACGATTGCTGTTATTCATGTAGTAACATTCAAATTAGAGTGTCAGCAACCATCAATTTTGTCACTAATGTCTCACTAGTTGGATGTACAAAAAAAAAGCAAAACAAAGCAAAAACCCCAATGAAATTCAAAAAAAGTAAACTTTTTCCATTATATTCTTCTTTTAGATGTATCATTTTTTACATTTCCAGAGAGATGACAAAGGTAATAAAAATGGATTATTTTTTTTTAAATAAGATAACTTAGAACTCTTGTTTACTTTTCTCTTAATCTAACATAATCCTCTAAGAATCCTTATAAGACCACATAAAACATTTGGTGGCTTTAAAGGAATAGTAGTTGAGTACGAGTTTTTCTCAAAGTTATTAGTTCAAATTTATCGTAGGTTCATAACAAACTCTAATTCTTTCCCAGACTTTTTACGTCTTTGTATCGCCTGTAGAAAATAAAACATTGATCCTGCAATGGCTCCTTCTACAGCTTATGAATATTTCTTTAGAGACTTGGGTGGCACAGAGAGAGAGGGACTGGGGTGTGATTTGCCTTGTTCCATTATGGCTCTAGGACTGTACAACCACATCACCTGTTTATGAGGAATGAGGTTTATGCCAATTGTGAGTACTGAGTATGGGGCCCTGAGTACACCCACAGGCCCCAATGGCCCTGCTCAGCCTCACCTGGCACCACTGTCCATGGCTCAGGAACACTATTGCACCTCAACCTAGGGCACTCAGGCAAGGTCTGAATGACACCACAGGCAAGTCATCACCCAGCCTCATCCCCTGTTGCTCCTGACTTGGCTGGACAACCCAGCATGACCTGGGAATTTATCTTTCCTCTTGCCTTTGCCTGCTAGTTGTGGGCCTGTGGTAGGCCCTGTTACTGTCAAAGGTTGTGGGCCTGTGGTGGGACTTGTTACCATCACCGCCACCATCACCACCCTGACACTGCTCCCCCTGTGCAGGTGCTGTGGGACTGCACACTTGAGCAAGGGTCAGCTTGTTTCAACCCCCAGCTTATCACCCTTTGTAGAGCAGCCCTGCTCCAGCTCCTCCCTGACATGAGATACCTACCACATATCTATCAGGTGTTAAGAAACAGATGTTTTTCTCCCAACTGTCTCAGGTCTTCTTGCCATTGCTAAAAAGTCCTGTATGTGTGTGGAACACTAATTGCTAGGGGAACATGCATTCCCTTTGCTCTACCTGGAGTTTTGGTATGTGATTTATGTCTGGTACTAGTGGGAAAGGACCAGGCCTGAGTACACCAGTGATCATGTCAGTGCATACTATACCAACTAACTACAGACACGAGGTAAAATCATCCCCAAATCCCCCTTTCTACTTTACTAACACAGGTAGGCTTGTGAGGTCCCATCATGAAGACAGTCCAAAATCATAACTGTGATCACTGTGAGAAATCACAGCAGATAAGACAATGATGAAGAAACACACATAATGAAGTGTAATCTGATTCTTTGGCATGGGAGATAAAGAACTTGGCAAGAAAAAATGTGTGGCTTTAGAGGTAAACAGATGTAGATGTGAGATGTGCTAAGGTCCACCTTCCTGTTACTTAAATGAGACTATGATGGGGCAGCTCATGATGCTGCTTATCTTTTCCACCAGCATGTATTCTGAGGGATAAAAAAATGGGTATATTTTGCACAGGATCAAAACCTGCTCATTGCAACTACAATTTTATCAATGAAAATGTATCCTGATACTTAAGTATCTCTTATTCCTACTAAATGAATATCAAATTGCTCTCTGTACTCGAACTTTTGCAGCTCCACGTAAATTCTAAGAGGATTCATTTATGATGGAAAAGGTTAAGTTTTCAGTAAGCTTTCCACTCTAATGTGGACATTCCTGCACACACTTCCTTCATTGTTAGAGGTTATGCAATACAGTTCCCAGCTTAATAAAAAAGACCTTGAGATGAAGCAATAGACTTGCTGTATGAATATTTCTGCAAATATGTGCACAACCACCTGACTACATGATCTATGAGCAAACTTCATACAGTTCTGAAAGTGTACCTGCCTTCAATCACCCACAGCAATTTTCTAAGGTGAGCTGCATTTTGCATCTTTCTGTTTAACAAAGATTGCACACTAGCCAACATGCTATCATAATCACAAGACCTAATCAATGTGTGTCTGACCTCCCAAAGTTTATCCGTTAAAGCTTATTATAAACAGCAATGAAAGATGTGAAGCTGGAGCAGTATGAGATCATCTGTTCACACTGTGCTCTTTTATAAGCATCTTCACCAGCTGTTCCATGATTTTTCTTAGAATGGTGATAGTATTAGACATGTAGAAAAACCCTGAACTAGTTAGTCACTTAATCAAATTCTATACAACTCTAAGACAGAGGCAGTCTAGCAATGCAGACAAAACTTGTAAAAAAAAGCAGTATAAAAGAGAAAGAGCAAAGCCAGTCATCTGATCTGCCTTGCCAGTCCTCTAAGTAACATACAGAAAAAAATATTAAAAATCTAATATTGAAAGGGAATTGATGTTTTTACTGTGACATTTACAAGTATTTTCAACTTCATAGGTTTGGTTGTGAAAGTAATCCCTGGAGAAGGAGAATCTTGAAATGAGAGAAAAGCAGCCATTCCTTTATAAAGTATCAACCCTTTTAAGGTTTTCTGGTTGTTTCTAGACCTATCTCTTCAGGTATACAATGAAAAACGTTGAGTATATATCCTTCCTCCTTGTCCCCTCCCAACTAAGCATAACTGAGACTGTAAAGTCTAACCTCATAGAATCACAGAATGGCTGAGGTTGGAAGACACCTCTGAAGTCATCAGGTCTAACCCCCTCTGTTCAAGTAGGGCCACTGAAAGCCAGTTTCCCAGGACCATGGCCAGATGGCTTTTGAATATCTCTAAGTATGGAGACTGTGGACCATCCCTGGGCAATCTGTACCATTGCTCAGACACCCTCAAAGTAAAAAAGTGTTTCCTGGTGTTCAGGTGGAACATCCTGTGTTTCAGTTTTTGCTCATTACTTCTTGTGCTGTCACTGGGCACCACTGAAAAAAGGCTGACTTCATCTTTGCACCCTCCCTTCAGGTACAGTCCTGTTGTACCATCAGGTAAAATTCTCTCTTTCTTTGTAGGAGACATGCTCCTGTCTCTTCAGCATCTTACTGGCCCTTTGCTGGGTGCACTCCAGTATAAGCATGTCTCTTTTGTACTAGAGAGCTCAGAACTGGACAAAGTACTCCAGGTGTGGTCTCTCCATTGCTGAGAAAAGGGAAAGGATGCACCTGGGGTGGAGTAATGCTAGGCACAAGTATGAACTGGGAGAGGAGTGGCTGGAGAGCGGACTTGCAGAAAAGGACCTGTGGCACTGGCAGCAGGCTCAGGATGAGTCAGCAGTCTGCCCTGGAAGCCAGAAGGAAAACCACATCCTGGGGTACATCAAACACAGTATAACCAGCCAGTCAAAAGACATCATTACCCTGCTGTATTCAGCCTTGGTGCAGTCTCAGCTTGAGCACTGTGCGCAGTTCTCAGTCCCACAACTTAAGAAGGATGTGAAGGTCCTTGAATGTGTCCAGAGGAAGGCAACAAAGCTGGTGAAAGGGCTGGACGGAATGTCCTATGAGGAGTGTCTGAGGACACTGTGTTTCTGTAGTCTGAAGAAAAGGAGGTTGAGGAGTGACCTCCTTGCTGTCTACGGCTTCCTGAGGAGGGGAAGAGGAGAGGGAGGTGTCGGTCTCTTCTTCCAGTTATCCACTGATAGGATGTGGTGGGAATGGTTCAAAGCTGCACCAGGGGATGTTTAGACCAGACATTAGGAAGCATTTCTTTCCTGGGAGGGTGGTCAAAGACTGGAACAGGCTTCCTAGAGAGGTGGTCAGTGCTCCAAGCCTGTCAGAGCTTAGGAGGGATTTGGACAACACCCTTAACAACAGGCTGTAACTTTTGATCAGCCCTGTAATGGTCAGGCAGTTGGACTAGATGAGCATCGTAGGTCCCTTCCAAATGAAATATTCCTATCCTATCCTATCCTATCCTATCCTATCCTATCCTATCCTATCCTATCCTATCCTATCCTATCCTATCCTATCCTATCCTATCCTATCCTATCCTGTCCTACTTTCAGGTCTACCTTCATTATGACCTGGACCTAAATACATGGTATTCCATTACCACTCCTGGTTGGAGTTTGAATCATATGTATCAAATATTTAATTAGAAAACCTTCAACAGTATCTCAGTTTGCGGGGGAAAGTATGAAACAGCCAATGACAACAAATTTGTAAGATTCACAGCTTGAAAGACTGGTTTCAACTGAGTAAGACAGGGGACCTATACCTGGAGGGATGATATGTAAGCGTGGGAGAGTCCTTTGGTTTCTATGAAGCTATGGGTAGTTCATTGCCATTAACTCACAATCAGTTATTGGGAGACACAGCCAAAGATATAACAAGCCTAATTTTTAAAAATAAGTCCTTCTTGTATGTTGGCATTAATTCCAAAAAAAGAGAAGGAAGTGTACGACTCTCAAGTAAAATGTTATCTTCCAAGTCCTTTGTATCATTTTCATTTTGGAAACAAGTGTACCACATTGGGTAGTAAAATCTTCATCTTCAGAGAACATTCATCCAGGGGACAAAGTCACATCTACATATGGCGTCTTCAAGCCTATTATCTGCTAATACAGTGCCAAGTTTAATTTTTATATCTATGATATCTTATTCCAAATGTGAAATATGACAGAAATCTCATAAGCAGTAAAAGTAGTAAATGACAATTTAAAAGTGTACCAACTGCATCTGCCTTAGAAGGAAAAATAGACGTTTTCACCTGTCCCAACTAAACAACACAATCAGAACAAAAAAAGACATTATTAGAAAGGTATTAAAATTATGTGCATGACGCTAACATTATTGAAAGTCTAATATCAGTTCATATCTGTGTATCCCTTAGGTCGTTATTTCAGTGCAGTTTCTTGCTACATGCATGCTAAAATTATAAATCTCTTTGAAGTGTTTCTAATGAAACACTTTTTGGTGACATTATTAGATATATTCAACAATTCAGCAATGAAATATTTGAATACAGTGCCAAACTTTTTTTTTTTTTAGATGAAAGCGTTTTTATTTACTATACTCCTTTAACTAAATGTTGTTCGTTTTTTTTTTTTGAAAAAAAACCCCAAACGACAAACAAACAAACTAAAAAAAAACCAAATAAACAAACCAAAAAACCCAAATAGGAAGTTGATTTTCAGAGGCAATTTGAGGTTATCCAGTAATATAGGAAATACAAGAATGTCACAGGTAGATAGTACAAGGCAAACCTATCACAAGACAATGAAAATCATGTTATAGTGAGGAACATGATATTACAGTCAACACAACCACATTTGTTTATATGAAAGTTAAACATTCTTAATAGTACTTCACAGCATCTTAAACCATTGAACATCTTTCTTTCTCAAAATCCATCAAAAAAAGGAAAGCCAAACAAAACAAACAAACAAACACCACCCCCCCAAAAAAAAAAAAAAAAAAAAAAAAAAAAGAAAAAAAGAAGAAACCCACAAAAACCCAAAACCTCAAAAACCAGGAAGAAAGCAAGCATATTCACCTCAGCTGATAAACACTCTACGTGTAAATGACACTGAAAAAAATATAATCTATATTTGACTTCCAGTACATGACCATCGAGGTTCATGAAAAGTTTATCCTTTAAGAGCCAGTAATATGCTGACAAAAAAATTTGAAGACTTATATCTGATAAATTGCAAAAATATATTTCCTGATTTTTTTCTTTTATTTCTTCTGATATAAACATTGCCTCCTGGATGTGGAAATCTTTTGACACTACTATTTAAAACATCAAAAGGAAGTGAGTTATGTCTTTCTCCAGAAAGATATACATCCTTTATACCTTTCTGGTTCAAGCTCATAATGTTATCTTATTGCCAGCTTTTTATGGGAGATTAAGTGCCATCATGTTTTGGACTATCTCATAAAAAATGCCATAAAGGTACTGGTGATAATGGATTATCAATTCCATTATCGTCTCCTCAATAGTATATTAGAGCATATAGATTAAGCCATCCATTCTCCAGAGGTTTTTGTAAGAATCTTGATCACAAGAACACATCCATAGAAAGTATTGTAAGAGAGGCAGATAGAAAATATCCAATTAGCATGAGTGATGAAAGTGTTAAGAAACAGTTTCTGAGAGTCCTGAAAACAGCAGAAAATGTAGAGGAACAGTAGAGGAAATTTGTGAAAGTTTAGGGAAAGACTGCTAAAAGAGTATAGAAAATAAGAAATTATCATTTGGCTTAGTTATTTTGTCACCCCTCAATTTGTTGTTTTGCTTCCAGTGGCATAACTTGTGCAAAATTAATCAAAGGGTAAGGGATATAATTACAAAAACAACAGACAGAAGGTGGGTAGCATCACTATGGCTGTATGTCTAGTTTAGGGTATATATCTAGTATAGGGGACCCAGAAATATTTCCTATGTTTGTGTTTTATGCAAATCTCAGCCTTGGTCTAAGAGTCAGAACTGAGAGATTTCAGCCTCCTTCTCACTCTCACAATTATTCTCATAGAAAGGAAATTCTGGAGGCCTTAGTCTTTACTAAGAATACGAGTTCAGGAATCCCAGGTCCCAAAGACCAGGGGGCAAATCTGGAAAAAGTAAGATGCACCCTTGGTTGAAAAGGATCAGGTTAGGGGATACTTAAGTGAACAGGACATACTTAAGTCCATAGACCCTAAGGGGATCTACCCATAAGTGATGAGGGAGTTGGCAGATGTCATTGTGAGACCACTTTTGATAATCTTTGATCGATCATAGCAATTGGAAGCAGTGCCTGCAGACTAGAGGGAAGCAAACATCACTCCTATTTTCAAGAAGGCAAGCAGGACCCAAGGAACTGCAGCCCCATTAGATGCACCTTGATCCTTGGGAAGGTGATAGAACAACAAATCCTGAAAACATCTACAAGCATATGAAGGACAAAAAAGTCATCAGGAGTAGTCAGCATGGATTCACCAAGGGGAAGACATGCTTGAGAAACTTGCTAGAGTTCTGTGACGAAATGAATGGCCTAGTAGGTGAAGGGAGAGCAATGAATATTACTTGCCTGGATTTCAGTAAGGTCTTTGGCACTGTCTTCAATAAGATCCTCATAGACAAAGTTTTTAAGTATGGGCTGGATGAGCAGACAATGAGGTGAACCGAAAGCAGGCTAAACAACAGGGATCAGAGGGTGGTGACCAGTGGTAGAAAGTCTAGTTGGACACCACAAAGCAGCAGTGACTCCAGGTGTTGATACTGGGTCCAATTGTGTTTAACAAAGAATCATGAATTGATAGAATCATAGAATTGTAGAATGGTTTGTGTTGGTAGAAGCCTTTAAAAACCATGTAGTCCAACTACCATGCTGTGGGCATGGACATCTTGCGCTGATCAGGGTGCTCAAAGCCACGTCCAATCTGACCTTGAACATTTTCAGTGATGGGGCATCCACAATTTCTCTGGGCAACCTGTCTCATCATTCTCATTGTAAAAAAATTCCCCCTTACGTTCAATCTAAATCTACCCTCTTTCAGTTTAAAACCATTGCCCCTTGTCCTGTCACTACAAGACTCGGAAAAAAAGTCTTTCTCCATCTTTATTATAAGCCCCCTTTACATATTGAAAGGTTGCAATAAGACATTCATGGAGTCTTTTCTTCTCCCGGCTGAACAACTCCAATTCTCTCAACCTTCATTCATAGGAGAGGTGTTCCAATTTTCTGATCATTGTTGTGGCCTTCCTCTGGACCTGCTTTATCAGGTCCATGTCTTTCCTGTACTGGGAACCCCAGAGCTGGACACAGGACCCCAGGTGGGGTCTCATGAGAGCAGAGAGGGAGAATCACTTCCCTCAGCCTTCTGGCCACACTTTTGATGTAGCCCAGGGTATGATTGACTTTCTGGGCTGCAAGTGCACATTGCTGGCTCATAACAAGTTCTTCATCCACCAGTATCCCCAAATCTTTCTCTGCAGGGCTGCTCTCAGCACATTCATCCCCAATAGATAAATCACAATTTACTGGGACATCCAATGACAACAGAGAGGAAAGGCATATTCAGCGGAATTTTTGATGGCCTTAAAGTCACTCACTACTCCAAACTGCACTGCTTACTGTGGAGAAGAGTTAATAAGATTACCACTGGTTGTCATTTCTATTATTCAGATGGTTGATGACAGTCACAATTGTCTATAACAGGGCACAAAATAAATGAATATTTTCATCCTTAAAAGGTATCTGCATGAAAGAAAATAAGCAATGAGACAGATAAGACTATACAATGATCAAGATAAAGTTGACAAATAGAAATGTGAGAGATGGTTTTCTTTTTATTTTTCTCTGATTTCCTCTTTCTTTCCTTTTCTCTCTCTCTTTCTTCCTTTCTTTCTCTCTTCCAGTTTTTTTCTTTCCTTCCATCCTTTTTCCTTCCCTTCCCTTCCCTTCCCTTCCCTTCCCTTCCCTTCCCTTCCCTTCCCTTCCCTTCCCTTCCCTGCATTCCCTGCCTTCCTTTCTTCCTGCCTTCCTAGCCCTTAGCTGCTCTACATGTGTTTATAAATCAGTGCTCTAGGCCAGAGAACAAGTATTTTAACCCCTTCAGGTAAAAACTGTATGTACAAGTCTGGGTTTCCTATGATCAGTTCCATCAGATAGTGTCCTTAAAGCATCACTGTCTATATAAAACTAAGATGGCTATATTTGTACAGTACTCTCACAAAGTGCAACTAAAAACTTTTTCACTGAAAATGAAAAGAGATTTTTATACTTGTTTCAGTCTGACTGAAAAGGTTTAAAGAGTTACAGGTTCCCAAGTGGATTGCTTTTCATTAGTGCTAAAAGACTATTTTCCAGAAGAAAATAAACAACCCCCCCACATGGGTATACACATTCTTACATATTCATACACATCACAGAACATGTGAAAACTATAAATTATAGGTATCATGATAGAATTGTACATCAAAACTTTTTATAGTTTTTTTCTTATATGAGTAGAGGAATAAACATTTGAGAGATGATCCCGTCTGTGAGTATGTAGGAAAACGTTTAGAATTGTATTTTTTTTTATTTAGAAAACATTGCATATAGCCTATACCCTTATAATGCATTTCTCTTTTACAATACAAAGAAGAAAAAAAAAATAGAGAAATTGTAGCCTCACCTTGATAAGATCTGATCAGCCAGACAGGGCAGAAGTGTGACCATATCTAAAATGTAATCTCAGCCATCTTGACAGTTAGATACAGCTTAGAAACAGAGGTACATAGTGACTTTGAACCAGCCTGATCAAATTGTTTTTGAAAGATCCTCACAGTGAAGAGTACATTGAAATGTTATACCTCCAATCATTGCTTCAGAAGCAGAGTCCGACTTCCCTTCTGATAAGCCTTGGCACAACGCCACGAAAGAAGCAGGGGTCGGCTGGATTCTTGGTATAAAAATCCTGTGAAGCCAGTAAGGATACACTGCAAAGACATTTGGCTAGAAGGTGAAATCCTGTCTTTTGTTAAAATACCACAAAAGACTGTTGCATTAAACAGATATTACTGAAGTAGACTAGTTTTCCTTGTTTGGTATTTTAGCCAACAGTATTAGATAAATAAAGAACAAGCAGGCAAAAAGTTTATTAACATGGTACACAAATCAAACTTCCAAATAATATTTAATTTTGGGCTTTAGATAACTGATGTGACCATTCTTCCAGTAAAAATGAATTAAAATCACCCTGTATTATTTTAGTATTATTTAATAATATTTAGCAATCACTAAGCCTCAGTTTGTGTGTTTGCAGTGTAATAGAATGAGATCCTCTAAAGAGGTTTGTGTATACTGCAGTCATTTCTATAAATCATAGATGACATTTAGCAATATGGTATCTAAGGTTCAAATTTTGCACCAAATTTAAACACCTACATAAATAGGCATTCTGAAATCAGATGATTATGCCACAACCACTTCTAAGTCTGCATAATTTTGTGCTTTGATGGTAAAATCACGTGGTAAGACATTCATTACCACTTGAGAGGTAGTAACTGAGAAATGAGTAAAACTGTTCTGGTTCTTAAAGTTTGTGGGATGTTTAAATATTTCACTGAATCATGCTGTATTTGTCAAAGCATGTATTTCTGAATTTTAGTTCTAAAGATTTTAATTGCACAGGAGCAAACTCATACCCAAATACATATCTGAGTGCAAGATTCTCATAACTTCATAGTAAAGGATGAGGAAAAACTATTAGCAGACACTGAAACAGAAAATCTATAACAATATGTCACTCCAAACAGCTATTAAGACAGATCATAGCTGCATGCACAAGAGGAGAGAAAGCTATCTCACAGTGTAACCAAATTACAGGACCACACAGCTGCTTCTGTCAGGACCAACAATTACAACCTACAATCTGGATATTTTCCATTCATGACATATATCACTGTTCCAGGGAATTTCTCAGTTTTTTTAATAGGATGGCTAACCAGCGATTAGCCTTTATCATTTAAAATTTTAATATGCTAGAGGAATAGCCAAAAATTTATGCAGACTTAAATGTGTGTTTCCAGCATTATCTCACATTAGAGGGTTAATTACTTTCTTTTTCTTAATATAGAACTGCATTCAGTTGCTAAGGAAACCGATGATTTCTTCATGTCTACAAGTACTTGAAACCTTTTGGTTTCATTGTTTTCAGGGCTGTTTTCTGGGAGGTTTTGTTGTTGTTGCTGGTTTTTTTTTTCATTAATATTAAATCAGGAAAGGAGAAGTAACACCAAGACTTGAAAAGGCAGGGTGACCTAGCAATGGCCAGATTTGTGATGGTGAGGCAGAACAGTGTTGCCTATGGGGAAATGAGCTGTAGGCTCTGCCTTTGCTTCCTTCCAGAAAGCAAAGTCAGGAACAGTGAGCGTGACCTGACTTTGAGCCTGAAACTGGTGGTGACTCATGTTTTGATACAGGTCAAGATACTCTGTCCGTTGACTACAGCAAATCATCTTTCCTTTCACATTCTTCTTTAGGTGTTAGATGTAACAAAAGTGTATACTTCGTGGTGGAAAACATTCAAGTTAGCTCCAGTTGCAACAGTTCTGGAACCAGGGAACCTGAACAAAGAGAACAGTCCTGAAACACCTGCTCTGGTACCATGCAAATTGTCTGAAACTCAGAAGTAGATCATAACAATGTGCTCTACTGCATCAAACAAAATCATCCCAAGAAAATGCATGGTAGGCTACTAACCAGAAAGATATGATTCAACTGAGAAACTGTTTTAATATCAAGAAGAAAATGAAAAAAAGGAGCTGGGGGAAGGAAGGAAACTAGAGAAGTCCCTTTGAAGAACGCTCCATTGAACATTGATGCTGGAAATGGAAATGTAGAGTGAATATAATATTTTACATTTTTTTGAGCCAAATTTAATTCTTTGATGTCTTTTATGTTCCAGTACTTAAAGTATTACATTACCCACTTTTCCACAAGGCAAAGAATATTATTTAACATTGCAATGTATAATAACATGTGATCACTTTATTATAGTTTTGCCTGGCAAGCATTTAGTGGTAAAACTGGCAACTGAACTACTTCAGAATTTACCCAGAAGTGGTTCTAAAAGAAGTATGCTTATTTCTACCTCTTACAAGGAATGCTATGAATATGCTTAACCACAGGAACATATACAGCATCATAAAGGGAGAAGCTGAATTATAAAAAACAACCAACAATAACCGAGCTTAGGTTTCTTCTGTGAAAGGGTTCATAAAATTAGATAGGCATGATTTGGCCATTTAACTGCATTTTAAGTCCCTAAAGCTATCCAAAAAATCATGTCTGTTTGTCTGTCAGTACAAACCTCTTTGTGTATAAGGGTCTGAAGTAATGACCTTTTGTCCTGGTTTTGGCTGGGATAGAGCTAATTTTCTTTTTAGTAGTTGGTACAGTGCTGTGTTTTGGATTTAGTATGAGAATAGTGTTGATAACACACCGACGTTTTAACTGTTGCTAAGTAGTGCTTACCCTAAGTCAAGGACATTTCAGTTTCCCATGCTCTGCCAGTGAGCGAGGCACAAGAAGCCAGGAGGGAGCAGAGCCAGGACAGCTGACCCGAAGTAGCCAAAGGGATATTCCACACTGTAGAATGTCATGCTGAGTGTATAAATTGGAGTTGGCCAGGGGACACCAAATGTTGCTCAGGGCCTGGCTGGGCATGGGTCAGCAGGTGGTGAGCATCACTCCACCCACCCCCACCCACCCTTGTTTTTTATTCCTTTCTCTTTCACTCTTCTTTTCGTTACAGTTGTTCTTGTTATATTTTATTTTATCTATTTCAATTATTAAATTCTTCTTATCTTAACCTAGAAGGTTTACCCTTTTCTGATTCTCCTCCCCATCCCACTGGGGGTGGTGGGGAGTGACTGAGTGGTTGCATGGTATTTAGTTACTGGCTGGGGTTACACCAGGACACCTTTTTATAGGCTTACAAGTATGTGCTAGCTCAAAGGCAAACCCCTTCAACACCTTCAGTTAACTGTTCATCTGCCTATTTCTGCTATTGACACCTTTTTCGGCAACAGTCTCAGCGCAGGTCTACTTACTAGGCTCTAACCTGAAGATACTCATGGAGCAACAAGTGCTCTCCTAAGTGCTCACTCTATGCAGCTTAGCTAACACATCACAAGACAAGCAAATATCCAAATACAGCAAGAATTAGTTGAGTTTTTTTGGGTTCTTAAACTAATACAATTTTTATCATTGTAGATTGTAGGACATTCTGGCTGAAATGGGACAACCCAAATGGCTCCTACAGAAAGAGATCTGGGAGTTCACGTTGATGGCAAGTTGAATATGAATCAACAGTGTGCCCTGGCAGTCAAAAGGACCAACCCTGTGCTGGGTGCATCAAGCACAGCACAGAAAGCTGCTCGAGGTAGCTGATTGTCCCACCCTACACTGCACTGGTGTGGCCCCACCTCAAGTACTGTGTGCAGTTCTGGGTGCCTCAATATAAGAAGGGCATCAAACTGTTAACACGTAGAAGGTCGAACAAGGTGGTGCAAGGCCTCAAGGACAAGATGTACAAGGAGCAGCTGAGGTCACTTGGCTGCTCCTCTGGAAGAGAGAAGGATGATGAGGGGTGCCCTCATCACAGTCTACAACTTCCTCAAGGGGAGCAGCAGAGGAGAAGTTGCTGATCTCCTCTCTGGTGGCCAGTGATAGGACACAAGGAAATGGATTGAAGCTGTCAGGGGAAGTTCATCTTGGACATTAAAAAAAGGTTCTTCACTCAGAAGGTGGTCAGTCAGAGGAACAGGCTTCCTGGGGAAGTGGTCATGGCACGAAGCCTGTCAGAGTCCAAGGATCATCTGGATGACACTCTTAGTCATACGGTTTAGAGTTAGGCAGGCCTGTGAGGAGCAAGGAGTTGGACTCTGTGATCCTTATAATTCCCTTCCAACATAAGATATCCTATGATTCTAAATAATTTCATTTTCTGGAATAGTTAAATATATTCTGAGAAAATCAGAAAGATGGTAAATGAGACACCGAGTCATTACAGTTTCATCAATTGCAGCTGAAGCAATTTTTTGAAGCTTGGGATCCATGGAAATTGCTAGAAGTCGAATAATTTTAGAGGTAGGATTTTTCCAGTAACATCTGGGTACTGCTCAGGGTATTGTTCAATAGATCGGCTTTTGTGAAACTTGTTTTTAATCATATATAATTCATAATTTGTTAGATTTTTCACAATTATATTCAAAGCTGTAATGGAAAGCGTAGCTTTTAGGAAAAGTTTTTGCAGAGCTGCTGCAGAGGTTGTCCAGATCTGTTTGGGACCAAATTCCCTCTGGTCTGGACCATAGCTACTGTTTATGGTGATAATGAGAATAACTTTACCTACTGATGATGTTTTCTAAGTATAATATGCATTATAAAGGATATATTTTTTATTTCCTCTGATGATCTTCAGTTTTATCTAACTTCCCTTTATATTTCAGTAGTTTATTAGGTTTATTTATATTTAATTACATATCAAATAATGCATCTTTCATTATAAGTCCTATTAATGGATTAAAATGTTCTTCATATTGTACATCACACATCCCTAGCATATACTATCTTAGTATTTCTAAAGAAGCTTTAAAATAATGTATATTGATAGAATCCTCAGGAGTAAAAGGCAAAGGCAAAAGCAAAGGAGAGAAACTTGGATATAAAAATGAGTCTTAAGTACCTTGCATACACAGTGTCTGAGAAAGGATGTTACCATTCAGAGTACATAGAAGTCGCTCAGATATTAAGGATAGGAAATGATATATGCATCTAAAATAGATTATGAAAGTAAAAGGTCTTTTTTAAGAAAAAAGATTTACCACTGCATTCTGGCTGTTTTGTGTAGTTTCAGTGGCACAAAGCAGTCATAAACTCAACTTTAGTAGGTGATTCAACTATCATATAATCATAGAATCATTTAGGTTGGAAAGATCTTTGAGATCATAAAGTCCAACTGTTAAACCAGGACTGCCAAGTTATTCCACCATGTTTCCATGATCGCAGCTATGTCATTGTTTTCCTGCTGGGCAATGGTTTCCAGCTCCTCCTTGTTGCTCATCTTGCATGCACTGCTGTAAATGCATTTCAGTTGGGCTATTGATTCTACCACATTTTTGGCAGGAGGAGCCGCATTCCGTGAGGTTGTTATAACCCAAAAGCAGGACCCAGGACTTCTCCTTGTTGAACCTGATACAATTGGACTTGGCCCATCTGTCCAACTTGTTAAGACCCCTCTGCAAAGTCTTCCTACGCTCAAGCAGTTCAACACTTGTGCCCAAGTTGGTGTTGTCTGAAAAGTTGCTGAGGGTGCACTCAAGCCACTCATCCAGATGATTGATAGTTATTAACCATGTTTGGCCCCAGTAGTGAGCTCTGGGGAACACCATTTGTGACTGGTTACTAACTGGATGTAACTCCACTTACTACCACTCTTTGGGCCCACTCACCCAACCAGCTTTTAGCTCAGTGTAGCGTATATTTGTCCAAGCCATAAGAACCCTGTTTCTCTAGGAACATGCTGTGGGAGGTGGTGTCAAAGGCTTTACTAAGGTCCAGGTAGAAAACATCACAGCCTTTCCCTCATCCACTAGGCGAGTCATCTTGTTGTAGAAGCATATTAGGCTTGTCAATCAGGATCTGCTTTTCATAAACCCATACTGGCTGGGCCTGATCCCCTGGCTGTCCTGTACATGCCACATGATGGCACTCAAGGTGATCTGCTCCCATAGCCTTCCCCAGCACCAAGGTCAGGCTGGCAGGCCTGTAGTTCCCTACATCCTTCTTCCTGTCCATGTAGATGGACATCACATTTATTAACCTCCAGTGCTGTAGGACCTCTCCAGTTTGCCAGGACCATTGATAAATGGTGAAGTGGCTTGGCAAATTCTTTTGACAGCTCTCTCATCACCCTCAGGTGGATCCTATCCAGTCCCATATAAACTATATTTAGAGCTGATTTGCAGAATGCTCACTCTCTTCATCTTAGCTGCAAAAAATTATTGAACACCTAATTTTGACATGGCACTCACCATTTAGTGATCAATATGAATCAACAGCTACAATACAACATAAGAGCGCACATGCCTACTTTCTCACAATTAATGGGTAAATAAATGCAGTAAATCATCTACCTTGGTACAAACTGTGGTGAATGTGATAATTCTTTAGTGGTGAGCATAAATGGAGCTGCTATAGCATCTCAGATAATTCTTTTGTTTCTGCCTTTACTTTTATGTGGCAAATGCAATGAGCTTTGTAACTGACTGTTTACTTGTCAAGCTGTATCTGTCAACTAACCTCTGAGCTGTTTTTTGGTTTTGTGGGGGATTTTTTGTTTGTTTCTTTGTTTGTTTTTGGTTTTTGTTTTGTTTTGTTTTGTTTTTCTTTTTGTGTTTGTTGTTTTGTTTTGTTGGTTGTTGGGTTTTTTGGTTTGGTTTGGTTTGTTTTTTTTTTTTTTTTTTTACTGAAATAAGAACCTACAGTGGCTCTAGTCCTGCTTTAAATATTTTCTTTTATTGGAAAACAAACCAGACCGAAAACTGTAATTAGTGTGAGTTGATTCCAGTGTCAAGAATGATAGCAGATGACAAATTGAGGAAAGAGCTAAATAATATGCATGTTCCTACTTTAATGCCTTCAAGGACAGAGAAATATGTTTTTTAATCCTCCACAAGAAAAAAAAAAAGTCCCAAAACAATGGCATTCTGTTTACTGCCAAATAACAAATATGCACCAAAGCAATACAAAAGCCTTCTAATTCCAAACTGACAAAGTGTGGGAGACTTAAATCTGACATACTGTTTTAACTCTATCATTAGTTCATTTTTCTCCATTTGTAGCATGGTCTAAATGAAGCATCTAGCCCAGCTGTGAATTTTATTGGTCTTTTCTGTTCAGGGACTGAACAATCTTAATTTTATTTAACCTTATTTTTTATTAGATTGACCACAACCACAGTGGAGAATTGCATTTGCCATTTTACAGAAATATTGAAAGAAGAGAGTTCCTTAACTTGCACCCAGTCTACTAATCCAGTCAATAATGCAGACTGGCCAATAGGAAAAGCAATTGCCTGCAGCTATTGCAGTCATGATTGAACAGGACAAGCAAGTTCCTTACTTCAAATAATCACTCTCACTATTTCTAGCAGGTCTGTTACATATGGAATGAATTTTGAAAATTTAATAAACCATCATCCTTCATGTGTAGCCTGACACTTCTGAATTATGGACTCAGAGACTGGAGGCTTGAAAAGAGGAAAGGTGATGTCTGTAAGCAAAATAGGGTCAATGTAGACAATGCACGTATTCATTCAACTGTACAGTTTGCAGCAGATTGCCTCTGCATTGTGAAGCAAGTAATACTTTTGAGCCAACCAAGACATGTATGTACCTCTCTTCACTCTGATCATTTAAACAAGCAAACAAAACACACAGAAGCCCAACAACAGAAATGCAACAGCAACACATAGCATTAAAACTTAAGATGCTTACAAATAAAGAATGAGAGCCAGTCCACTTAAACTGGGACCAAAGAGTTTTCCAAGGATCTTCTAGGTTACTTCTTACTGATTTGGGTAGCTGAGGTGGAAGGCATCCAAATTGGTGTCTCTACATTTAACATATAGCTCCCATTAGAGCCAACAGAGCAGACACAGAGATCCAGCTGACAAGTCACAAGATTCCTGGCAGGATGAACTAAATCACTCGAAGTGAGTCATGTGAATCAAACAATGTTGTTATCCTTTCAGATGTTCCCATTTCTTCTCAGACCTAATGCCAAAATTAAGCACCTAAATTACCAATTCATGCTTCTAAAAGAGTTAAATGCCTTTACTTCATGTATCATCTCCAGATAAAATGTGTCTAGATAAATGTCATCTTGTTTCAGGGCTCACTTTCAAACGTAATGTCTTTCCTTTTGCCTCTTTGAAAGATTATGCTTATCTCACGGGAGAGCTGTTTTAACCAGCTGGTGTGTTTTTCATGTCACTGGGGGAAATTTTTATCTCACTGGCAGCATCTAGGTTTTTCTGATGTCATCAACAGAAAGCATGATAGTCAAGTGTTCTGGACTGGTTTAACTTATGCTTTAAGGTCTGGGTCCTATCATGGGCTGTGATCTGGTTCACAGCAGGAAATTCATGTTTTGCTCCAGAACGGTGTGAATGAACGTATAAGCAATGTGCCTAAGCAAAGCACCAGCAAAAAAAAAAGGGAGGAAGGGAGTGAGCCAACTCTATAGTATTAGTGAACCTTTGCACAGATCAGGATTAGATTTATCTTATAGATTTAACTGTATTAGTACAGTGCTTGTGACTGGAGTGTGATCATTCCAGGCTATAAGTGCACTCAGTGAGCAGAAGCTGACAACTCTCAGAGAGGATATTGTCTGCTAAAGATTGTCTTAAAAGGCTAACCTTTTTGTCTAGGCGACACAAGGAGCTAAGGCTGACAAGTCCTCTAACACTGGCATCTCAGTTTACTGCCTAAACTGTTTGGGGTATGAATACTGCTTCTTCTTGGCACAAAGTCCTTTCTTTAAAATATGTTCCATAGAAAATAAAGATTCTTCTTTGTCCAGTGATTATTTCTATGTACTTCTGTTTGTGGAATCATATTTTGAGACACTCAAGAAAAGGCTCAAAATTTTCAGGAATTCATTAGGACCAAAGTTCTGAATTTTATAATGAAATGAACAACATTAAAGCATATTCTGAAGGGTAGTAACATATAATCCTAATAATATATTCATTGTGATCATGTGATACAGTTTCTTTCATTGAATGTTTAAATTGAATTTGCATAAAAAGAACAAAGCCTTAAAATATATATAGACTTGTCCCAGTAGCAAATTTCACCTTGGGATTTTCTACATTCCTGAGCCATGAAAAATAGCTGCTGGTTAATTCTGCCCTTCTGGCATGACTCAGTAATAGAGTAATGATGTGCTTGAGATATCATTAAAAGTCTGAGCACTGCTTCTGGAAGTTATTCTCCTATTTAAATAGCCTGAGAAAGAAAGGTTGAAAATCTTTACTTCTTGTACCTCTTTTATAATTCTGTAGAAATGGACTGGGAAAAATAAACTGAACCAATATATATATTATTAAAAAGTAAACAATTTCACAATATTTGTGAAGTCTTGGGCCATAATATATACATCATTCATTATTTTGATTCATAACTGCCATGTCATGGCATACCATGCCATAAAATGTGCTTTTACATGTGAATTTTAAATAGGAAAGGAAAAGTGATGGGAAAACAGCTATTAAATTTCCTATTTGGAAGATGAAACAATAGGAGGTTTAGAAAGACATCTGCAGATATTAATAATTTGCTTATTTTGAATTCATAGTTATGTGTAGAACTTTGAGTAAGAAGTAACATCTGGCTTACTGTATTAAGAAAGTAAATACAATACAATAATGTTTACCATACATTCTCAAGGCAATGGATTTAGTGGATTCATTTTTCAGGATGATGGATCCTATGTTGTACAACTATGAAGAGAAACACTGAAAATTAGATACACTCCTAGTAAATGTGAGTATACTTTCCCTACCACCTTGAGAAGAACAATAACTATTTTAAAGTTGAGAATACAAGAGAAAAACAACATTTTATCTTTTTATGTTAGTCTATTCAAAGGTAAACAGTTTCTTCTTCTTTCCCTGAAAATACACAAAAGAAAATGACCTTTTTTGTCAGGTTTTTCTTCATCAAACCTGGCTGTTAAGCACTGAAAGCGTGTAGCAGTAATCTGAGACCTAGCAGAAAAATGACTTAACAGAGGGTAGGAGAATGTGGTTGCATTTTGTTTTCAAGGTGAGTTTTCTTATTAATTTGGATTATGGAAAAATAAGAAGAAACATGAAGAATTAAGTATTTATTTTAAATTCAAACATATAAAGAATAAAAATATTTCTTCCTTTCTTTTAGGGAGAGAGGAAAAAAATGATGCAGCTGCAGAGCACCACAGTTTTAGCAGTGAAAAACATGTTTCTTGCAGGATGAGGTCTGTTATAAAATTGAAACACTGTTTTCAAATAGATTTTAAGTTTAACCTAATATTTTCACCTATCCTTGCTCTTTGATACTAAGTAACCATCAAATATTTTTGATTCCTTCAGATAATAATTCCCTCTTGCTTCCATTGTTTGGAATTACAAAAAAATGTAAAAATGTGAGTCTTGGGGAAAAGTAACAGCTGAATGCTTCTGGGATATTAGTAACATTTGTGCAGAGTTCACTGAATATAAGATGAGCTCAAGCTGTCATGCTCTGCAGTGAGTTTAGTACCCACAAGACTCTCCATGTTATTTGATTTTATTGCAGTTAATATACAGGATAATTTATTCTAATATTGCTGAGTTTTGGGGTTGTTTTAGTTTTTTTCCCCAAGTATATTCATTAGTGTGGTTCTGGGTGGTGATGGTGGGGGGTGGGGTGAAGAAGCTTAACATTGCTTAAGTGAAAGTGCACTATGAGCCAATAGTCAGAAATAACTAATGCAATGGAAGTCTAAGCTGCATTGCAGGTACATTACTTTTCCCTAGTAACAACTAGTAAATTCCTGGATCTGTCCAGTTTGTACTTGGCCCAGATTCATGGTATCAAGTGTACCCTCAGTTCATCTGACATTTCATCCTTTTCTAAATAAACAGTATTACATGGGGGTTTTTCTGCTCAGTATCTCTGAATACCCTTAATAATATAAGTGGTTTGATCATGAAAGAGGAAGCAACCCATGTCCCAAAAGTTAAGCAATGCCCCGGCCCTCCCACCCAACTCTGATAATCCTAATATATATTATCAGCAAATAAAGAGTCTTCCCTCCCACTTAACTCATCTTGCCTAAATTGCAGTACATTCTGTAGCATTCTCCACTTGCAGAGTAAGCAACTGAGTGGAGGAAAAGGTCTTTAAACAGTTTTCTGTTGGAGCCTCAAGCTACCACCCAACCATGTGGATGCGTTCTAGACCCTTTGTCAGCAGTTGCCTCAAATGAGAGTTTATCAAAGGGCCTATTAACTGATCTTCATGTAACACTCTGCTCTCCCACTGTTTTGTACTTTTAGAACTGAATAAAAACACAATCATGCAGGACTATAGGCCACTGAAAAAAATTTTATTCCAATAGCACAAGTATGATATATTTTCAGATGTACAGGTAAATAGCTGTTCTATGTGAATCCATAAGGCAGCTGGACAGATCTCTTAAGTGTAAGGTTCCCCAAGACATTTTATGAAGCACTACTCTGAAGCATGGCGTCAAGGGCATATCAAGACCTTTGCACAGCTGTTTGTAACTATGCAATTAAACCTAAAAAGATGTTATGGCACAAAAGAAAAAATAAAGTGCATAGCTTCATTAAGTGATTGTGCTTAATGCAGGCTCATTACAAATGTGTTTAGGCAACTGAATAGTATAAACACAAAAAAATAAGGAGACTCTTGTCAAGTTGTTACCAATCATGTTTAGAAAGACTAGTTTTAACAGTAAAAAGTATGCTTTTTAGCAATCTGTATGAAACTCTCTAAAACATTCATTATGCACAGTATTGTGTTGTTGACCTTTGTTCTGATAACTCTCCAAGCATTTACGTTAGTTAATATACTTTTACCTTTGCCTCAATGGTAATTACGATAAACTAATTATATGCACTAGAATACCTATCATTTATATTCTGTTTGAGTTTTTTACTGTTATAGCAAAAGATTAACTTTAAGCAAAGAAGAAAATTAAGTAAGATTTAGGCTAAATACAAGGAAACAAAATCAGCTGATGAGAATTGTATAAATCTATGTATTGGAATCTAAAATACTATACCACATTTAAAAGACAAGTAAGCCTAAAAGTTTGATTCTCAGGGGTGTTTCTGATCTATTCGATTTATAGCAGAAGCAGAGTTTAAAGATTCTCAACACCTTTCAAAATTGCTCTGCTTTTAGTTGGGTGCCCAGATGAAGATTAAGGAACGCAACTTCAGGCATCCCGCTATGACAATTTTCACTTCTGTCCTTTTTGCTCTCTCTTCTAATGCCAGCAAAAACCTGGTGGAAATATACCAATTTAATAAAGATAAAGTCTAGAAAAAAGAAATTGCTCAGAATTCCAGCTGGGTTTTCCACTTTGCTGGTAATTATCGTAAGTGCCTCCCCACTACTGGAAACAAGAAGAGAAACTGCTGTTATTGCCACTTACCTGCTCTCTGTGTTGCTTTTTTTATCCACAGTAGCTCCCTAAACAAGTTATCCAAAACCAACAGGCTGTGAGGTTCAACTACTATGCACTCATTTCAAATGCTTTTGAGTGCAACAGTACCCATGCTCTGCTTTTCTTCTCGGTTATTAACTTCTCTGCCACCACATAACATGCCAATAGAAAGATGGTATTTCACAGAACTGAGGAAACAAAAAAAAAAAAAAAACCCAAACCAACCAACCAAACAAAAAAACCACCCTAAAACCAAAAAAAAAAAAAAACCCAGAAGGACACAGGAAGCAATGAAGTATTGCTACTCAGGGCTCTAGCTAACTGAGCCTTACATATGTTCCTGTTAATACATATAGCTTCTTACCTGAGCGTTGGCATCTCTTAGTAAGGAATTGACCAGGAGCTGAAGAGGTGCTCAGATGCATGTGGATCATAAAAATATTCTACTGTCAACCGACTACTGGGCATGTAGACAAATAAAAAGTAGAGAAAGGACAGAAACAATTTGAGAGGCCAAGTGGAGCAGCCACTGGAGAACAGTTACCTACCAGCCTAAATCAGAGGTGCTCTGAAGCCCCAAGCAGCCCAAGATCAGAAGCAAAGGGGAAGGCCAGCACTCAGAATGACTGTGCCACCTTCACTGGGAATTGCCACCAAACACGGACCCCAGGTGCCCCTCTTAAAAGCCTGATGATGCATCAGAGTAAAAGACATTATAGATCCCAAAATATTCCCGCCTGACTGCAGAAGCTAATTGTGCAGCCTAGTCAGCTTAGACTCCCTTTCATGTCAATGGGGAGAGATAAACACATTGAAGAAGCAGTTCAGATTGCACGTGAGATAAAAGTACTTTCTTGAAGGGCCCCTTCTACCTATTTCCGTTGACTATAGAGGGAACTTAAGCTGATTAGGTTCCTAGTTTAGGTATTAAATCAACAGCTGAGTAGGAATAGTTTGATCTCCGTGGTTGTATCATATGTGTCTAAACTGACAAGTAGAAGTACCACTGTTGGAATAAGGTAATAAAATTGTGGTAATCTCTTTTCTTTTCTTTTCTTTCTTTTTCTTTTTTTTTTTTTTTAATTTTATATTTATAATCTATACTGTTTCCTCTTGTGGATTTCAGAAAGGAATTCACTGTACTGGATTAAAATGAAACAACAATATCCACTGTTTAAAAAAGTAACACAAGAGAAATCTAGAGGTTACTTCTGTAAAGTATCTACTCTGCATTCCGTTTTAAGAGTATCATGACCTTGAAACTAGGTTTAGTTTCTAAAAAACAAATTAGTACTGATTTTTGAATAATACAAATGAAAAGAAATTATTTTCTCAAAAGATTATTCAAGAGAGACATAATGAAAAATGCAGGATGTTAGATGACAGTCCACATGCTCATCTGTTTAATTGCAATGTTGTTACATATAAAAAAAATTGTCAGTGTTCTAAAGTTACCTCTACAGTTTATACACAAATAAATACCTTTATAAATGCAAGTATCTTCTAGCATTCAGTACTAGAAAGGATATCTGTTGTCCTGTAAATTATCTTAAAACTACCAATTTAGTTTTAAGTGGATGAATCTCTTCAGTTAGACCAAAAGAAAATGATATTAAAAAGAATTCTTAATCAATTTAAAAGTCAATTATAGACATGAGGCCTTTCAGGATTCTGAACTTTGTACATCTTCATTACTGAAGTAAGTGAGGTAATGAAAGCATGAAAAATAGTCCATTTTCTAGGAAACATTGATTTTTTTTAATTTATTTTTTTTTACAGGTAAACCATGAATTTTTTTGAGGTGAAATAACATAATGAGTGACTGAAGGGAATGCAGTTCTGCAGACATAACAAATCTACATCTTAGCAAAGCATTTGGTAAAGAGTCTTATGAAATATTACTCTGAAAAATTGGATTTCCTTGGATGCAAACCGTATGATATAGCATGAAAAGTAGCTCAATAGCCATAAACAGTAGTTAATGATGAACGACAACTTATCAGATAGGAAGAGATGTCTAGAGGCATACTAGTGTGGAAGGTTTCAGCCTCCTTCTTTGTCTGACATCTTCATTAATAATTTAGAATGGAGTTCAAATATCATGTTAATGAAACTCACAGATGATGCTAAATTGAGATGTGATGCAAACAGAGAATGCTAAAGATTAAAATGGGATACTAGGTGTGAATCTGCACAGCTACTGAGTATCTGGCCCTTCCACTGACCTGAAATTTGTTTTATACTCTACATTGTGCATGTATGAGGTTCTTGAATCATTTCTGAAGTGAAGTTCCTCCTCGATTCCAAATTGGCCCTAAAAATCTTTTTATTGCCATTGGAGAACAAGCTATCCATAACAATCACTAAGAAATACAGTGACATTTTTTGCATAACCAGAAATAAATATATGAGAAAGAAGAAGGTAGATATCTGTACAGGAATATATATGGAGAAAGAACATTTTAACAGAGTAGTTGTTGCATTTAAATATGTTTAAATATGAAACACAAGAAAGAAATAATTAATATCATATAGTAATATATTTGACATGAAATATATTATGTATAACCAGTCATACAAAAATGCTGAAATTATAGGGAAGAAAAACCCAACTAATTCTGTCCTGTCCTTTGCACACAGGAAGATCAGCAGGAACTTAAATTTGTTTGCTTATGACTGAAATAGTTGATGGGTTGCTGTGTGATACTACAGTACTTCATATTTAGTTTCTTCATTTTGGTTGTATTTTTATCTCCTAATGACATACAGTCATATATTTCTTGTCTGTGTAGAACTGTGTTTGCATCCATGTCAAACTAATGCCTTCAGTCAGGTTTGCTGGGGAAACAAAATCACCTTTCCTTTTTTGATTCTTTCACCTTTCCCATGAGGATCATATTACAGGATCAGGCATTGTGTTCTTGTAATACAGGCTCGGTGTGGCTGCTGAAATGAAATGCTATTCTTAGCTAAAAGAACACAAGTACTGAACATTACACAAAGAATACTAAATTCCAACAGAATCATTTTTATTTGTGAATGCTTAGATTTATACATATTCTCTAAATGTAGATTTTGGTTTCTTTAGATTCATTAAGTTTGTTTAGCATATTTTCATACCTTACTCAAGTAAAATGTGTTACAAACTTTTTCCTGTGCCCCACTCTTGAAAATTTTCCACCCATGCAGAATTAGACTTATGTCGATACATGAAACTCTATCAAATGTAAATCCCTCGCTTTTTTTTTTTAAGAATAAAAGAACAAAGCAACCATTTATTTAATGAGTGCCAGCTATATCCTTCCACTGATTGTTTTTTATTTTTTATTTGTGTCTTTATTTTTTATTTTGCAAACTTTAAGGATACTGAAGGGGTAAAAATGCCTAAAATGGAAGAAAGATGTGAAGGATTTTGGAAAGGAAATTACAAAGTCAGTGACAGAATTTTTTTGGGGGGTTATATGGTATAGTGCAAGCCAGTGCATTATGCACAGTCTTTTGAACAGGAAGTAATTATTTTCAGCTTCCATATACTCAATGAAATGCAATAATAAAAAAAAAAAAAAATCCCAGAACAAAAACAAAACAAAAAAACCACACTTGATTAGTCTTAATTAAGTAATCTTAAGTTCTTGAAAGACTTTAAACTTTTTCAGAACTCTTATAAAGGTAAAACCTCCTTCCTTGTTTGCACAAGTGGATCAGGTGTGTCATTCATACTCCAGAAGGACTTGCTACATGGAGGTGCAACCACCACTGTCATGAGACTGTTGAACGTATTTTTAGGGAGGAGTAGGCTTTTGCACAATAGGAATTTACCAAGTGTTCTAATTTATAATCTTGGACAGCTGCTAATAGTTACCATATACTTTGGAAGTATATGATACACATACCATCACAGATTGTGTTAATTCCTCTCTAGACAAAAAGAAATATGCAGCTTTATTAGGACTCTTTATGTACTTTTAAGTAGCATTTCTACCAAATATCCCTTTTGAAAATGTATGAAGAAGGAAGAAGCATCATAAAATGATGTGCAACTATAAAAGGAGATAATAAAAAAGTTTTTAAAAGTTCATCCTTTTTTATTATCAAACAATTATGAGTGTGGAGGATTAGTCAGATATGCCCAGTTATGCAATTTGCAAATGTTCTCTTGCAGAAACAGACGTAGCATACACATTAATAAGATATACTGCATATATAGCTTCTAGTTCGCATGCTTTGGTTACAAACAGAATGTCATGTCTTAGGGGACAGCATGATGGCATTGATGTTACAGGCAATAAAAAGCAGGAACAGAATGAATAAACCTTTATTGGCTTGTAATTTCACTGTCTCAGTACTTTTTGAAACCTGAATGTTGCTTGCTACTTTATTAGAAGCAACTCTGTTGCCTCAGTGCCAAGAAGTATCAGCTGAAATTAAGGACTGAGAAATCCCTATTGATTGTAACATTACTGTGTTACAAAACCAATTTACATCTCAATTCTTAGAACACTTGAAGAGGCTCAGGTAGCTCCCTCATTATTGAGAGTTAAAACGTGTAAAATGAGACCTTACATTTTAAACTACATGATGGATTTAAAGTTTGTTAAATTTGTCATTACAGTGACTGACAAGCATAACTGTCATGCAAAGCATAATTTAACATGGATAAAGTACATTTTAAACTTGACTATGTTTCTGTCAAGAAATAGAGGGAACTATGACAGCTGATCTCACAAAGATGCAGTTTTAATGTTGTAAATACATTTACATTTTCTACATAACCTAGATTGATAAAATGGTGACAATAAATATGAAAGTAACTGAGTACTTTTTTCTAATCAATATCTTTGTGTATTTCAGAGCACTAACGTAGTTTAGTACACTCCTGGTAATAGAAACTGTATTTGTTATTCCCACATCCATAGGACATGCTGAAAAATTTTTTTACCTTGGCTTCACATTTTGGGGGGATAGTCTTATACAAATCACTACCATGGAATAAATGACAAGACTGGTACAGTGTCTTTTTTATTTTTTCTTTCTGTAACATTTTATACTCAAGCATATTTAAAAACCCTCCACTAAAAGCAAAATAATACTTTAAATACAGATTATTAAGATTGCATAGTCAAGTATTCAAAACCAGGAAATATTAAAATCAGATTTACCTTAAACTGTTGTCATCAGTTTTATGTGTCCTGATATATTTAACTGCACACAGTAAGTGACTAACTGAAGTAAAGAATATAATGTAGGAATACAGTAATTTTGATCAAAGATCCATCTATTCTAGTGATTTATCTGACCATGATTGTTTATGAATATCTAAGGAAGAGTGTAAGACCACAGTTTTCCCAGAATATTCCTGCAGTTTTGAGCAGTTTTTGTTACCACTACTCAAATCAAAACCAGTGTCTTTGTATTTGAAACATGAAAATTTTACCCACCCAAAATATTCTGTGATGTGTTTCATAAATTAAGAGTATAAAAATATGTACTTCTTTTTCTTTGCTTTTGTACCTGTTATTCTGAACATTGTTCTTATGTTTTTTGGTTTCTTTTTTTTTGGTTTTTTGGTTTTTTGGTTTTTTTGGGGTTTTTTTTGTTTTTTGTTTTTTGTTTTTTTAACACGTATTATGGAATATAAAGCCAAGAATGTGAAGTGCAGTTCCTGACCTACAGAAAGAAGGGGAACAGTTGTAATATCTGTGCTGGTTGCCTAGTGTTTAATGTTGGTGTTTCACCACCTAATTTAAGAAAGTTGTTCATTGACAACACAGGGAGGCTGCAGTTGTCTGACCTCAATGATGGGGGTTGACACACTGTAATAATGTGAAATAAATACAGAAAAAAAATAAATGTGCAGAAGATGAAGAAAATGGCCACATTCCATCTCTTAAGATTTCAGAAAGATTGCTTTGGTCTTGATGCTGCCGTATATGAAAAATGCTCGCTTAACACCTGTGGCAAAGCAATGAAATATTGAGAGATTCCCCTAATCAAAAGTAGTCCAAACTTATTTTCTTATTATGTTTTAACCATGCAAGCATGAACTTTGTTTTTAATTATTCTTCATGATCAAGAAAATCACTGAACTGCATACTCATTTTTTAACATTAAATGGCTCACTTCACAACCATAATGTTATAGCAGCACTTAGGGATTTTGCTGGATTAAGGCTTTAGCCACTAATGCAGTCCTAACTTTTTTTGCTTTGATGTTTCCTAGACACATAATGAATTTCTAACCCCTAGGACCATTCCATTCTCCACTGAACTGTAAGCTTGGAGTTCAAGTCTATTAGATGGTCTACTTGTTACTACTTAACCTGGCAGTATCAAACTGGCATCATGTTGAATTTCTGGAAGTGAACAACAAGCTTAAATAGCTACTGAAAAGGGATGTTTTTTTGTTTGTGTGTGGGTTTTGGTTTGGGGGTTTTTTGGGGTGTGTGTGGTTTTTTTTTTTAAAAAAAAAAAAGCTAGAGCTCTACTAAAAATATCACTCTCTCGCTGTAATGAAGTTCTTTTATTTTAACTTTTCTTTCCTGGTGGAGAAAATATTACAGCAAAAGCTGATTCTAACACAAACACTCGTTTTATTTTTATTGATTTCTTTTCAACAAGTGGCTAGGCAGTCACTTCTGATAAAACAGTAAGTGTAAATGGATCAGGAAATACGACCTAGCCAGTAGACTTTGGACATGATGGAAATGATGAAGGTCATTCAGGGTTGCTTGTGAAATTGTTAAATCCATAACAGTAGCATAGGCTTTTATTTAGATTGTATACTCATACATAAAGCAACACAACAAAGTACTCTAAAGTATCATGAACATATCTTGCTATCAGACATAGAAACCTCTCCCTGATTTTCATAAAATTTTTGATGTGTCTCATGATAATATTTGTCCCTATAAATAATTTAATAGATGAGTATTTTTCTTCAAACAAAAAATAATGTAAGGAAATAGATTATAAGGAATTTTTTTTCTTTACAGATGGGTATTAATCTTACTTACGTGGCAATATCACGTTTAATACATAGTTTCAAAATTTACATCAAATGAACTTAAGAATAAAGAATTTTCATCAAAACTGGGGAAGACTGGGAGAGCTTCCAATGTAAGAGATCATTGTAATTCACAGCAAAAAGGGAGCAGATGCAGACTGGAAATGTGTGGCCCCTGGAGCATTATGGTCCTCGTGCAGTAAGGATCAGTGTTTTCCATACACTTCCTACATTTCTCTTTTTACAAGGCTATTGATGTACAGCCAGGAAAAAAACAATACTATGGGAAGGTATTTGACACAAAAGGAAACACAGGACCTCTGCAGGATCTCTGATTGGCTCTTCAAGGCTAGAGCTGAAATTCTGAAATATGAATTTCTTGAAGGGGTTAATATTTTTAACAGCTCTAGAAGTTTCCCTTCTATTTATTAAATGCTGGAAAGCCTAAAGCCCCAAAATCAGTTGGCATTACAAAGCAGATAAATGCACATCATCAATTACATCTTCAGAATAACATGCTTTCTTTTTAATATGAACTAGTCTTAATTCCTCTAGAACTTAGAGGATTCAGGTCCAAGTAGCCACATAATACAGAATGTATGTTTTAGTTACCTAACAGTTATAGTAGAATCTAAGCCTCCTTTAGGGACCTCAAAAGCTCCTTTAGGTGTCTGTATTCCTTATATAAAGCCTGGAGACAGGTCATTAGGTGTTTCAGACAGGATATATACAACATCAGCCACAGCAGCTGAACAGTTTTTAACCTTTACAAGGTGTTCACCACAGAGCTATGCAGGAAATTCTGTTCCTCTCCAAATCCTGGTATTACTCACAGAGCTGAAGATAATTTTCTTCACTCAATATTCAGAATCTCCCTTCAAAAGACTGACTCAGCAGTTACTAAAGGAAAAGACATTACACCCTTTCCTTTTTTCTTTAATACTGTTTAAAGAATTTTTGCATGGAAATAAAGAATGGGGTTCAATATACTCCTCAATCTGAAGACGTTCAGCCCATCATCTTTCACTTAGCAGAAAAGTGTCCTAACCATTGGATACATCTCTTTACCCTACACTTGTTATGACTGACAATTTTAAATGTTCAAAATCAGGACAGTCTCAGATAGAGAAATTACTTTTACTCAGATGTATCAGACTTGCTCAGTACAGGCCAAAGCCCTGGTAGGTGATCAGTAATCTTCAGTATGGGAGATACTGCATTCACATGATTTATTGGTCTGTGAAAAACCAACCATTTTTTGACATTCCATCATGGTGAGCATTTTAAAATGTTGCCAGTTACAACGAGAACATAGGAAAAAATATGCTTCATCTATTTTATCACATGAGGCTGAGATTTTAAAAATGCAGTATTGGACATCTCGTGTAACACAGGATGCCTGGTAACACCACCTACAGAAAACTGGAACACATTGAAGGAAAAATACAGATTTATAGCCTACAGGACCATTAGTTTCAGTGATTCACAATGACTTTTCAAGTGCAACATGATTCTCTTCCTTGTTTAAGTAAGCACAGTAGCTTCAGATCATCAGGAATGCCTTACCTTAAACATGTATAAACCCAGTGCTCTCTCTTCTCTTCTGAAGCTTATCTATGTGCAACAGAAAAGAGCTTCAAATTAAGGTTCAGGAAAATGTGTGGCAGATTAGCAATGTTGGTTTTAGGGATTAAGCCTTCATTTTTAGTGTTCTACTCAGTAGGGATGAAATTAAACAGCAAAAACAGAAATTAAGCTGGAAGTAGGGACTAGGTTGCTCAAAATTGGAAGTCCTAGTAACTTAGCAAAGTAATACTCACCACCTGCTCACTCCCCTTCCAGCCCTGCATGTGCAGGACTGAATTCTGCATAGCAACACAGAAGTACAAATAAGATGAAAGCATAGTTTCAAAAAAGAAATGAAGAGTAATTTTTCAGATCTATGCTGAATCCTACCTAAATGGTAATCTGCTGATTGGAGTCCTCTTTCTAGTTTATTGAAAAGGGAATCCTGAATTCTTCTCAATCTAGGGAGTGTAGCATGTCCAGGTCTGGATGATGGTACCTTTCTACTCATCTTTTGTATTAGGAATAAACACTTTTTGAGATGCTTAGTCCTGGTGGTGTCTGTCAGAATTGGTCATACCCTAAGGGATGTGGGCAGGAGTTAAACAGCTAGATCAATTAAAGAAGAAAAATTTTGCATATGTTCACAATTTTGGATCGTAGATGTGGTTGTACAGATAAACGGCATAAAGTTTATTCTCTCCCTCCCCCCCCCCTTTTTTTTAATATATTAAATGCCAAAAGTCTTCTTCAGTTGTGTTCCAAACTCTTATGTAGTCTTCTGGATTTTAACTTCACATATTATTCCAGACTGGCTTCTGCAGCAATAAGAAACACCGTACTTGCTCTTTAATAATTTTGTAGAACTTTTCTGTATCATTTATGTAAGCATAAGAATAAATAGTCTCTGAAATGTTATTTCATATTTTTGTATATGTTTGTGTTTTGCATAGAAAACAACATCTTCTGGAAAATCACATACCACCAACAAAATAATGTCATTTCTTCTGAGAAAAGATGTTTTGATGTCCCGGTTTCAGCTGGGATGGAGTTAACCACCTTCTCGGGAGCTATTGCAGTGCTGTGTTTTGGCTGTGGTGTGGGACTTTTCAGTTCCCCAGGCCTTGTTAGTGAAAAGGCTGGAGGGGCACAATGAGCTGGGAGGGGACACAGCCAGGCCAGCTGACCAGAACTAGCCAGAGGGATATTCCATACCATGGGACGGGCTGAGCCTGGTGTATATACCTGGGGGCTGGCCGGGGCGGGGGTCGTTGCTCGGGGACTGGGTGGGAGCAGCTGCGGGGTGCAACACCGGTTCCTCCCCTCCCGTCCTCTGGGTTTAGTCTTTCCCATCCCCTTTTCACTGTAACTGTTACTGTCATAGTTATGATTGTTCTTTCATTTTTGTCCTGTTTCAACTATTAAATTGTTCTTATCTCAACTCTCAAGTTTTACATTCCTTTCCAACTCTCCTTCATCCCTTGGGGGGAGGGTGGAGCAAGTGAGTGGCTGCGGGGCACTTAATTACTAGCTGGGGTTAAACCACAACACTTGTGCACAAAAAAAAACCAGTAAAATATTCTTTTTCCAAATCTGTCAAACTTTTCAGGGGTTGGACAACAATTTTCTTTCTTCCAACTTCATAAAAAGGAGGGAGAGGCCTTTCACACTGAGGTGTCTGAGAACAATGGCCTGCAACATGCAGCTGCTCCTCACTGGTCAGGCCTGGCCCTCCTGCCCAGGAAGCCATACCCGGCAGCTCCGGCAGGTGTGCAAGGAGAAGTGTGATTACAGATAACTAAAAATAGGTTTATCTAAGTCAATTCAACCTGGAGAATAAGCTGAAGGACTGAAAGGATGATGTTAAAATATGACCGCGTATCTTTGCTGTTACTCACATGTCTTTTCTGTCATTCAGAAGAAACCTATGTAAATTGTGCTTATGCCTAAATGGACCAGTGTTAGTATACACAGTGATAACCACAGTTATTCTAGAGCAGATTATAATCATTATTGTCAAAACTGTGTTACTAAGAAAGGTTGTTCACCTGCCTTCGAATGTATTGGCTTGAATCTTTTCCGCTTGCAGGAATTGAAGTGTAGCTCTGCTAAGCCTTTAGTATTGAGACAATGCAGAGTAAAGGGGGGGGGGGGGGGGGAAGAGATGTATTAACACCTTTTTTTAAAAAAAAAAAAGAAAAATAATCTCAAAAATTAAACATCCAGTGTCTTAATTACTTTTTTTTCCCTTTTCTGTAGTATATGCTTTGAATAAAGAAGAAAATAACCATTACTTTTGCTAAGAATTAATTTTATCTTAAAGTTTCTTAAACTTTCATGGGGATTGGACCCAAAATAGCAAAATAGCCATATAGCTAGTTCTGTACTTAATTCAGTTTTAAAGCACAAAGAAATCTTCAGTTACTGATTAATTTTCAATTTAACACATTCAGTGATCATCCAGAAAAGAAATGTTTTCTCAGAAAAGCCCCAAAAATTAAAAAAAATCAAAAAAAAATCAAAAACCACAAACCCCAAACAATGCATGCAATATCCAGATAATACCAAGCCCATAGGTTCTATTTATACTATTTACAAGGAATGATAGGATTATGCTGCAATAATCATGTACATTCAATATCTTATCCATGTTCTTTTCTTTGAATATAGTTTCAGCTGTTTGTGAGCAGGTTTATTAGGACTGTTTGAGCAGTTTAATGGAATTATGACTATTGCTACTGAAATAAGCACTAGAAGAATAAGACTCATAGTGTAAAAATGTAAAGAGCAAATCCAAATTATCTCTTTTTTATCATTTTTTTTTTAACATCTTTATGGTTATAATGATTTATATGAGAGGAAAATAAAACAACCAAAAAACGCTCCCAGATTTTTTTTGTTTCATTTGTGTTGTCTTTTCAGTACCAGCTCCCATGGCTGGGATCTGATATAACAACCCTTCCCAGTATTTTAATTTATTGATGTTGGTCTACATTTTTTAATACTTGAAAACTCCACAGCTTTGGGAGAGAGATATTTTTTTAAAAAGTCACTCAGGATATGATCACTTAACTTAGTTTTTAATACTGGATGATTTAATCAAGAAGATAGGTGAAACTGTTTGATACAATATACATTATCTCTTTCTGTTCTAAGGTGCAATGTGATAGGTGAATGTTCGCATTTCTCACAATACACATTTTCAGATTAAACCTCTTGATACAGCCCTAAGCAAAGTCCATATGTTGTGTAGGTTGTGTAGTTTTAAAGTCTTAATTACTTTAAAAGATTTAAGGTTCAAATAGGCTTTAGTGTAACCCATACTGGCTCGTGGTAATACATTTGCATTTCAAACTGAGATACCTGCTTACCTTAAAACTACAAATCAAGGTAATTTTCTTTGCCCACAGCTATTTGCTGGTGTGCAGACTGAGAGTAAAGCAATTTTGAAGAAAGAGCACGATTTTAAGCAGTTGTTTAATGTGAAGGCTAAGATTTTTGAACAAAGTAGTTAACATTGGTTTCCTGACATAAAACTTTAAAGGCATTTTTCATGCTGAAAAATCCACAACACCAAGTAAAAAGGAAAGCAACAAAAATAAATGCTTAGAATTGAAGTAGTATTACTTATATATTTTCAGGACAATAACTTTTCAACATACATTTACTTTCCACAGTTCAGTTAAAATATCCTTGAAAGCAGTTTTTTCATTTGCCAGCAATACCTAATATCAAGACTGTATTAAATTAATACATTCTTAAAAATATTGAAGCATTATATATAGCACACATAGGAAACACATAATTCTTTGTATGTGCTGCTCAATAGTGAAAAAGTGATTGTCTTGTCTTGTTTGCCAATAATGTCATGTTTCCGTGATTGCGTGAAAGTCTAATTCTATACAAGACTTATTTGAAGAAACTCTGGCTACATATATATGGGCAAGTTGTACAGCTTAGTGAGGAGCAGAACCATAAAGCAAAGCGAGTGGGTGAAGACAAAGAGAAGAGTCTCTTCAGAAGCTCACCCATCATCTCATCTAAATTACTGGTGTAAATATACCCAGATATGTGCCCCAGAAGCAAGATCTGCCCAGCAGCATTTGGAAGTGTAGGCACCCAAATAAATTACCTAGTTTATGAGGTGGTATTGAGGAAAAGTTACTATTTTTTCACAGTAATTCCCAGAAGCCCTGACACCTTATGTAAAGATTTTCCTTTCCCCCATATGAAGTGATGTAAATGAGAAAAGCAATACTAAGTTTACTTACTTAGCCATGAAAGTTGTGCTGACCATAACCACCAAATATGACTGTTACAATAGTTCTATTTAAATTTAAGCCTACTATTCAGAAGTGATGAAATGATCAAAAGGAATGCAAAGAGTTATTAGGGAATAAGAGTAAATCAGACAACATCAATTTGGCACTATATAAAACCATGATGTGCCCTCATCTGAAAGGGGCAAATCTGAAAAGCAGAATATGTTGTGCTGTATAAAAACAGATGTATGTTATTCACCTAAGCATAAAAGTACCAAGAAATGTATATGAAGCATAAGGACATTTTAGTTTAATTCCGGGCTTTTATTTTCTTTCTTTCTCTGATTTGCTTTCCTATATTTTCTTATTTTCCTCTTTAAGCTTATCAAAGCTAAATCAACCTATATATCAAAGCCAAATCAACCTATATTTCTGTGTCCACATGTTCACATCCTGTATGAAATATGAATAAAAAAAAAGTAAAAGAATGAAAAAGTATCTGGAGTGCCTTTTCATAGTAACATTGGCAAAATTTTCTCTTAAAAGAAGAGCTTCTGTTTGACTTGGACGTTTCTGCTGTGCAAGTAAACACCTATTCAAACATGAACAATGCAATAAAGTCAGGATAACTTGGCATTCAAATTATCCTTCTCATTAATTTTATTATTTAAAAGAAAACTGAGAGATGTACCTTGACTAATGAAACCTAGGCAGGGCCAAGAGCAATGGCAGGAGATTTAAATGCAGTGTAACTGAAACTACCACTCAGTTGCCAAGAGAGGCAGCTCCAGTGCCGGCAGGACGTGCAGCAGAGTGCTCCAGCATGGCACACAGCAGTTTCCTAAACCAGGGGAACGTCATGGGGAGCAAGACAGATGCTGGGAGCCCACAGTTTGCGAGTCAGCAGCTGTTGGGGACCTACGCAGGGCTAGGAGCAATGGTGGCCAAGACTGCCACATGTATAAAAGAAGCCCTTGATGAGTGCAATCAAGCAGGATTGTTGACAACACGGTACAGTGTGGCAGTTTGCATGACAGCCCAGCAGATCCACCCAGCAGAAAGCTACACCTTTCTAAGCTCTGCACCCACCACAACTGACACAGCTGTCCAGAGAGATCTCTGGTGGGAACACATGACCACCCAGGTGCCAAGCTGCCAGCTGTGCCCTGCTCTTATGCCAGTACCAGATGGCAAGAGTAAATATATCTGCGGGAGGTGTGCCTCCTCGGCTTAGTGATGAGCTTCAGGGGGAGGTGAATAGGCTGAGGAGTATCAGGGACGACAAGAAAGAAAGAGACTGCTGCGATCACCCTTTACCTTCCCTGAGACAAGCCCAAAAGGCAGACAGGACACATAATGCAGACAATTCCCTATCCTTTCTCTACCTGGATGAACACAGTGATTTCAGGGATAGAGGGCAGTGGGAAAAAGTTCCTGCCTGGTGCTGCAGGCACATCTCCTCTCTGAGTACCCCATCTGCCCAGGTGCCCTTGCATGATAGGTAGGAGGCTCTGCAAGTGGAACTCAAAAATAATGAGGATAACAATTTACCAAGCTTAGAGGTGTCACTGAGATTAAGTTTGCCTACACCATGCATCAAAACTGCTTCCATAAAGAAGAAACACCGGCCATTGTCACAGGAGACTCCCTTCTGAAAGGAATAGAAGGCCCAATATGCAGACCTGACACACTTAGGAAAGTCTGCTAGACTCCCTGGGACCTGGGTTAAAGACGTTAAAGCTTCCTTCACTGGTACAGCCCTCAGATTATTATCCATTCCTGATTTATCAGGTAGGCAGCGATAAAGTTGCAGCAAGAAGTCTGAGGGCAGTCAAGAGAGACTTCAGGGCCTTGGGATGACTGGTTAAGGGATCTGGAGCACAAGTAGTGTTCTCCTACACCCTTCTAATTGCAGGGGATGACGGGGGAAAACTGCAAGAGCCAGAAGATTGATACCTGGCCTGAGCCTGGTGTCACTGACAGAATGTTGGGGTTTTGATCATGGGTGGCTTTACATGACACCAGGCCTGCTGGCAACAGATGGCGTAGCCCTGTCTCAAGAGGAGAAAAGGGTCTTTGCACAGGAGTTAGCAGGGCACATTGAAAGAGCTTTAAACTGGATTAGAAGGGGGAAAGGGATAAAACCAGGCTCGCTGGAGATAGGCCCAGGGGCATTACGCCAGAGTTTGAGGGAAGGTGTGTAAGCAAGGTCCTTTGGTCTGCAATCTCAGTGGAGGTAGGAGATGGAGATCCATGTGGCAGCAAAGATGCAAGAGTCATTGATGGGCTAGGAACCACAGAAGCACCTGAGAATGGTCACGTAGGGATCAGGGCTTCCTCTGCCACAAATGTGGCAGAATCAACAGCCCAACTGAAATGCATTTACAGCAGTGCATGCAAGATGAGCAACAAGCAGGAGGAGCTGGAAGCCACTACCCAGCAGGAAAACAATGACATAGCTGCCATCATGGAAACATGGTGGAATGACTCACACAACTGGAGTGCTGCAGTGGATGGCTATAAACTCTTCAGAAGGGACAGGCAAGGAAGGAGAGGCGGAAGCGTAGCCCTATGTGTTAGGGAGTGTTTTGCCTGTCTAGAACTTCATGATGTTGATGATAAGGTTGAGTAGTTACAGGGAAGAATCAGAGGGAGGGCCAACAAGGCAGATATCATGGTGGGAGTCTGTTATAGCCCACCCAACCATGATGAAGAGGCAGATGAAATATGCATTAAGCAGCAGGGAGAAGCTTCCCAGTCACTAGCCATTGTTCTCATGGGGGACTTACCAGATGTCTGCTGGAAACACAATACAGCAGAGAGGAAATAATCTAGGAGGTTCCTGGAGTGTGTGGAAGATAACGTCCTGACACAGCTGGTGAGGGAGCCTACTAGGGAAGGTGCCCACCTGGACTTGTAGTCTTCTATGACAAGGTGACCTGCTGTGGATGCTGTCTGCCTAGACTTTACTAAAGCCTTTGACACCGTTTTCCACATTCTTCTGGAGAAACTGGCTGCTCACGGTTTAGCTGGGTGTACTCTTCACTGGGTTAAAATCTGGCTGGATGGCTGGCCAAAATGTGGTGGTGAATGAGTTAAATCCAGCTGGTGGCCAGTCACAATGGTGTTCCCCAGGGCTCAGTAGTGGGGCAAACCCTGTTATAATATTTCTATCAATGATCTGGACAAAGGGATGGAGTGCACCCTCAGTAAGTTTGCAGATGACACTAAGGTGGGCTGGAGTGTTGATCTGCTTGAGGGTAGGAAGGATCTGCAGAGGGTTCTGTATGGGCTGGATTGGTAAGCCAAGGCCCATTGTACCAGGTTCAACAAGGAGAAGTGCCGGGTCCTGCACTTGGGTCACACCAACCCCACGCAGCGCTACAGGCTTGGGGAAGAGCAGCTGGAAAGCTGCCTGGTGGGAAAGGACCTGGGGGTGCTGGCTGACAGCTGGCTGAACATGAGCCAGCAGTGTGCCCAGGTGGCCAAGAAGGCCAGCAGCATCCTGGCTTGTGTCAGAGCCAGTGTGGCCAGTACGGCCAGGGAAGTGATTGCCTACCTGCACTCAGCACTGGTGAAGCCGCACCTCGAACCCGGTGTTCACTTTTGGGCCCTTCACTACAAGAAAAACATTGAGGTGCTGGAGTGTGTCCGAAGAAGGGCAATGAAGCTGGTGAAGGGTCTGGAGCACAAGTCTTCTGAGGAAGAGCTGAAGGAACTGGGGTTGTTTAGTCTGGAGGAGGCTCTGTGGGGGATCTTTTTGATCTCTACAACTACCTGAAAAGAGGTTGTAGGCAGCTGGGGTTGGTCTCTTCTCCCAGATAACTAGTGACAGCACAAGAGGAAATGATGTCAAGTCATGCCAGGAGAGGTTAAGATTGGATGAAGGGAAAAATGTCTTCACTGAAAGGGTGGTCAAGCATTGGGAAAGGCTCTGCAGGGAGGTGGTGGAATCACCATCCCTGGACGTGTTTAAATGTCGATGTTTTGCTTAGGGTCATCATTCAGTGGTATACTTGGCCGTCCTAAGTTAACAGACTTGGCTGGACTCGATCTTAAAGGTCCTTTCCAAGCTAAATGTTTCTGTGATCCCATGATTTCGACTGTCGTTGTTTAACTCCAGCTGGTAACTAAGTACCACACAGCTACTCACTCATTTCCCCGACACCTAGAGTGATAGTGAGGAGAATCAGAAAGGAATTTATAGCTCGAAGGCTGAGATAAGAACAACTTAATTAGTAAAGCAAAAGCCGAATACACAAGCAAACCAAAATAAGGAATACATTCCCCACTTCCCATGAGCAGGCAGGTGTTCAGCCATCCCCAGAAAAGCTGGGCTCTACCATGTGTAACAGTTACTTGGGAAGACAAATGCCATCAGCCCAAATGTCCCCCCATCCTTCTTCTTCCCCCAGCTTATATATACTCAGCATGGCGTCATATGGTATGGAACACCTCTTTGGCTAGTTCAGGTCAGCTGACCTGGCTGTGTCCCCTCCCAATTTCTTGTGCCCCTCCAGCCCTCTCACTGGCAGGGCCTGAGGAACTAAAAAGACTTAGTACAAACACTACCCAGCAACGACCAAAAGCATCAGTTGCTATCAACACTGTTCTCACACCAAATCCAAAACACAGCACTGCACCAGCTACTAAAAAGAAAATTAACACTGTCACAGCCGAAACCAGGACAATGATGTACCTGAAAAGAAATTTTAAAACAGTTTGAGAATATCTATATATGTTTAGGGCCAAAGTTCTTTTGAATTCTGGGTATCTAGACACCTAACTGTGTTTAATAGCAAATCAGGCTGGCTGTAGCATTCTAGATGAAGCCCATTTTATTTCAAGGATGAGAAACAATGAGCAATAGATTTCTTGATGCACTTACCTCAAAGGTAGCCCAGTCAAGCCAAGGTGCACATGTCATCCATTCAGGACTTGTTTATCTGGAAGAAATTATTTTTCATTTTCATGAGAGCATTTGGAAAAGTTTTATGGCTCTCTACACTGCAATTCTTTCATTGAGTTTCTCCCTGCAGAGTGGTAAGTGACAATGACTAAGTGAGAGAAAGCAGTGGTACTGGGAATTTTTACAAGTACAACTCTGGATCCACTAGTCCCATCCAACTTCTGTCTCCTTCTAAAATCTGTCTGCATTCTGATACACACTGAACTCCAATGAAATTGCCACCCATTGATGTGACTGGGTTTTTTTTCTGAGATATGGAAATAAAAAATGTAACTTTATTTCTAGTTTCTGTGCTTCCTGTGTGTCAGGGACAGGATATGATCTGCTAGACTTTGCTCCCCAAATGTCTGTAAGATTTACTATATGCTCGAGAAGGATTAAACCTCAATACTCAGTATACAATGTTTCAAATATACCAGGAAATACCTGGGATAACAGATAATTTATGTTTAATTAACATAAATTGACACAGTTTTAGGTATAAATAGTTCATAAATTCCCAGTAACAGAAGTGTCAAAAAATATGTTAACTCTGTCTGCTAGTATTCTGCAGCCTCTGAAACCTAATGTGGCACATGAAAAGCAAGTAAACACATTCAGGTTACCTAGAGAGTTTACAAAACACAGGCTTGTGTGATCTAGGCTGTCAGCAAAATAAGGATAGAAAGAGACATTCCTCATTCCAAATTAAGCACACAGTCAACAACCAAAATCCATGCTATCACTTACTCTCTTTTTCTAGTACCAATACTCTGCTTTTAAGTTCAGAATCACTGGTCTGTCTTAGAATTACAAGTTGCTTTCTTGGGTATTCATTGTTGTGGAGTGTAAATGCCTACCATCTAAATGCAACTTGGATCATTTACATGCATACAGCAATCTGGAATGGAGACAAACCCCAAGCTGTGCTTTGAAAAAAAACCTCAACCACATACTGAAACTCAGCCTCAGGAAGAATACTTAATCCTGGCAATAATATCTGAATATCAAAACTTAAGCTAAGGACAAACTCTGTAGTCTGCCAAAGATTTTATTTCTATAGAGCAGTAAATATGAGCAACATGCATTCTTCAAATATAAACAGGGTTTTTTTTCATTTTAAGAAAAAAAATAATGATTGTAAGAGTATATATAACATGACAGTTAGTGATTCCTGGAATAGATGTATTGTAACTAGAAACTATCAAATACATCTTTTGACCATTTTTTGATTGATTTGGTGTTAGGTATTTTGTTTTCTTTTTCCTATTCACTCACCCTTAAAACTTCTATAGGAACATTTAACCTTAGTTTCACAGTCACACTGGGAACATGTACAGGAATGAATTTTAGATCTACATATGCAAATAATATTTTTGAAACTCCTGTGGAATTATCTATTCAAAAACTGGCGGAAAGGGAGGGAAGAACTAGGAAATTTATTGTTGTATATTATAAAGTTGTATGTTATAAAATGTATAATGTAACAAACAGTCAGCTCAGACTGTCAGCCCATTAATTACATAAAAATGTTTTTACAATGTAAGGGAAATCAAGACTAAGATAAAAATAAGGAATGAACCCAAATCTCAGGTTTAACATAAATAGTTAAAAAAGGCATTGAGATTATTTGGCAAAATAGGAGAACAGTACAGGAAACAGGTAAATTAAAAGCATATTAAAATTAAACCTGCTTCATGAGCATAGAAAAGAAGGGTATGCTGTAGTGTTAGTAACCCCTTTTTATATTCCCTAATTTTACGGTAATACAAAACAACCCAAACCAACAAAAAACCCCACACCACCATCATAAAGCAAAACAGGCTTTATTGTCACATCTGCCACTTTCATTGTGTCCTGAAATGCCAGCAGCCTTTGTTGGACCTTCACCTTTCTATCATGTGAAATGACAAGAACAGACCAACAACAGAGAAGAACCTGGATGACACTGCTGTCACCGACAGTTTCAGCTAAGTCATGAACAACAGTCCAGATGAGATTCAGAGCCCTGAAATGTAGATGTTTAAAGCAGAGCTGCCTATGTATAAGCTAGGTATCTGAGCTTCCATCAAAGGCAATGGAGATGAGGTGAAAACAGTTAATGGAGATTAGTGAGCTGTTTAACTTACACTAAAGTAAATAATTACATTTCAACGTTTTAAGAGCTCTCTAGGTTTCATTGACTGGAGCTCTGTCCACTGCCTCTTTCACAAAAGCAAGCTTGAACATTTAGCTGATGTTGACATCTGGACATACATAAAGGAAGCATAAGCTGTATCCTTAATTGCAGTTGTGACCTTGATCATGCTCCTGCCTTTTTCCTCCTATCTTTTTAACTTGACCATATTATTTTTTATTGCTTTTCTTTCACATTTTGCTGTCTGTTGAAAAAAACTGACTTTGTTAATTAAATCAGATTTTGCAACACCTTTTTGTATATCTGCGGGCTAAACCACAGCAAAAATTAGTGTCTTAAACAGGTGTGGCTACTGGAACTCCTCCAGATCCAAATGTCTGTCAAGATGATGAACGAGCACTATAACTGTCTTGCAGGAAAGCTGTTAACAGGATTCAGCATTGAAACAGAAGGCAACCTTCATCTTTCACACTTTTTTCACCTTATCCTTTCATGTGTATTTGTTTTGTTTCATTTTAAAGGAAAAAGCACAAGATCAAAACTACCACAAATTTTAGTAATCTTAGTAGACTTAATCAGATAAATTGAATAGAATAGACTATTTCATTTGGAAGGGACCTACGATGCTCATCTAGTCCAACTGCCTGACCATTACAGGGCTGATCAAAAGTTACAGCCTGTTGTTAAGGGTGTTGTCCAAATCCCTCCTAAGCTCTGACAGGCTTGGAACACTGACCACCTCTCTAGGAAGCCTGTTCCAGTCTTTGACCACCCTCCCAGGAAAGAAATGCTTCCTAATGTCTGGTCTAAACATCCCCTGGTGCAGCTTTGAACCATTCCCACCACATCCTATCAGTGGATAACTGGAAGAAGAGACCGACACCTCCCTCTCCTCTTCCCCTCCTCAGGAAGCCGTAGACAGCAAGGAGGTCACTCCTCAACCTCCTTTTCTTCAGACTACAGAAACACAGTGTCCTCAGACACTCCTCATAGGACATTCCGTCCAGCCCTTTCACCAGCTTTGTTGCCTTCCTCTGGACACATTCAAGGACCTTCACATCCTTCTTAAATTGTGGGACTGAGAACTGCGCACAGTGCTCAAGCTGAGACTGCACCAAGGCTGAATACAGCAGGGTAATGATGTCTTTTGACTGGCTGGTTATACTGTGTTTGATGTACCCCAGGATGTGGTTTTCCTTCTGGCTTCCAGGGCAGACTGCTGGCTCATCCTGAGCCTGCTGCCAGTGCCACAGGTCCCTTTCTGCAGGGCCAGTCTCTCCCAATTCATACTTATGCTTGGCATTACTCCATCCTAGGTGCAGAATCCAGCACTTGGACTGGTTTAATTTCATGCTACTGATGATTGCCCAGTGCTCCAATCTGTCTAGATCCCTCTGCACGGCCTCCTTTCCTTCAAGAGTCAGCAGCACATCCCAGTTTAGTATTATCAGTAAATTTGTTAGTGGTGCATTCAACTCCTGCACCCAGATCATTGATAAATATATTGAACAGAACTGGCCCTAGAACTGAGCCCCAAGGAACACCACTGGTGACTGGTCACTAGCCAGATGCAGCCCCATTCATCTCAACTCTGTGCTCTGCCCTTCAGACAGTTCTTCCCCCAGTGCACCATGAACTCACACATCCCACAGTTGATTGTCCAGAAGGATGCTGTGAGGGACAGTACAAAAAGCCTTACTAAAAGCTGGAAAAAACTTTACCCATGACCTTCCTTTAATGCACTAGGTGGGTGAACCTATCATAGAATGATACCAAATTAGTTAAACATACCTATTCTTTTGTGAATCCATGTTGACTGTTTCTGTTGATTCTGAATATAACAAGGAGATAAAATAGGGTTGTCAAACTGAAACCCACCTTTTTATTTTTAATTTTTTGTTTGCTTTTCTTCATTTTTTGTGTCTTCCAGTAAAAATGTAAAAGTGTTTCAAGATGTTAGCTTGCTGTGAGCATTTGCAGTCTTTCTACACCAAACATCACTGTTCAACTACCTAACATCAGTAACAGGATCATAATAATATATATTTGGCACTTGGGATATTATACTAAAACTGATACCCAAAATCAAATATATATCACTGCCAAAATACAAGGTAACATATATTTTGTTTTACTGCAGTAGCAACTAATATATTTAAGAGTCCAAAGCACTAATGTAAATGTTCTAAATTAAAACTTGAGAGATTTTAATGACACTTACTTGTCCATAAACAAAGGAGAAAACCAGTAGAGTCAGAATCTAATTTTGTGAGGATCAATCCATGCTTCTTTCAGAATTTTTCAGTATCCACCAGCGGGAAGCCACTGAGTGTCACTGAAGTGCACGCTTTGCATCATTTCAATCCCATGTCAGAAATGGTAGCTAACAGACGCAACCAGCAGGTGCAGCAGTTTGCACAGCAGTTTCTGGGCATGGCTTTGAGATCTTTTGAGAATATATTTTGGGATCATCAGAATTCTGGAGGAACCTCAGAAAAGGATAACTACAGAAGGCTGAGACTTCTAGCAGACTCTGGTTGCTATTAAAGAGCTGTGAGCTGCTCTTGAACAAAAGATGCTTAGAGCTTTCTTTTCCACCTGACAACCGATTAAGGAAAGTCAAGCGTCTCTTCAGCAGATGCTAAGCAGAGGCCTAGAACACAGCAAAGAAATACTTGGTCAGTGTCCTGGAAGCAGGTGATGGGCTGAGAGCTGCATTCAATGAAACCAGAGCTGCCTGAGCTTGAGCCACACAGCAGCTCTAGTGGAAAGAAGCAAGGGACTGCAGTGGACAACTCTGTGATGGGGATGGAGGCCCCAGTCTGCCATCCTGCCCCCTTGTCTAACAAGGTTACTGATGGACAGGAGCTTGAATCCAGGACATTGTAGAGAGACTTGTCATGGTTGTCCAGCCCTTGAGCTACTTCTGTTGGTATGCCATAGGGAAGAGATACCCTCCAGAGGAATCTTGACAGGCTTCAGTAGTGAGCCCATGGGAACCTCATGAGGTTCAACAAGGCCAAATGCAAAATCCTGCAACTGTGTCAGGGCAATCCCCAATATCAATACAGGCTGGGGAATAAATGGATTGAGGGCAGCCCTGCAGAGAAGGACTAGGGAATACGGGTGGATAAAACATTAGAGATGAGCCAGCAATGTGCCCTTGCAGCCCAGAAAGCCAATTACATCCCAGGCTGCATATAAGGAAGCGTGGCCAGCAGGCCAAGGGAGGTGGTTCTATTGCTCCACTCTGCTCTCATGAGACTCCACATGGAATACTGCATCCAGCTCTGGAGTCCTCAGTACAGGAAGGACATGGACCTGTTGCAGCGGGTCCAGAGGAGGGCCATGAAAATGATCAGAGGGATGGAACACTTCTCCTGTGCAGAAAGGCTGAGAGAACTGGAGGTTGTTCAACCTGGAGAACAGAAGGCAACAGAGAGAACTCATTGCAGGCTTTCAACACATATGGGTGTGGGTTGTAAGAAAGACGGAGAAAGACTTGTTAACCAAGCCTGTAGTGGTAGGACAAGGGGCAACAGTTTTAAACTGAAAGAGGTTAGATTTAGATTGGACATAAGGAGGACATTTTTTACAGTGAGGGCACTGAGGCACTGGAACAGGTTGCCCAGAGAAGTTATGGATGCCCCATTACTGGTAGCGTTCAAGGTCAGGTTGGATGGGGCTTTGAGCAGCCTGGTCTAGTGAAAGATGTCTTTGCCCATGGCAGGGTAGTTGGAACTAGGTGGTTTCTGAAGGTGTCTTTCAACCCAAATCATTCTATGATTCTACTGACCCCTGCTGCTCTTCTGCATGGACACCAACAATACCACCACAGGAGACCTGGATTGAAGTAAATGTGGCAACATGGCCCTGGGGGGTTAGGGTCAAGCACATAGAAGATCAAGTGGGTTTATCCTCAGTCTTACTGGTCACTGTCACCTGAATCCTGGAAAAGTGTTAGAGTAAATAGTTTGGGGAAATTATTTCCAAACTTTTTAAGGACAGGAAAGCAATTAGGAGTGATCATCATGGACTTTTGTCGAAAGAATCATGTTTGGTCAACCTCAAAGCCTGTTATGAAATAACTACAAGTATCTTGATGTTATCAACACACCTTGTAGTTAGAGAAACTTTTTTCACAGACATGTTTATGCACCTCAAAAACTCCACCCCCAAAAAGGCTCAAAAATGCTTTGTGCTGCACTTCTTACTGTTTTGAATAATGAAAAATTGTTTGCAATACAGTGTGAGGAAACAATGGGAGAAAGTACACAATGTAAGCCACATTGTCACTTTGCCACACAATAAATGAAAGAAAATTCCTTCCTTACCACATTTGATGCTACATTTTATAATCCAAATACATCCTTGTACAACATACTGTCATCTTTATTTTGAATCTCTGGCAACATCTGAGTCACTTCTGTCCTTTTCCCTGAGAGAAAAGAAACAGAGAAGCAAATATTTATGAAGAGGAATTAAAGGAACAGTATAAATACCAGTAACGTTTTATAAAGGGAAAACAAACAGGAGACTGAGAACATTCAAGTTAGCATAACACACTAGGAAGAGTCTCTTTCTTACATTAGCCTTGTGTTTCTGAAGGGCACCACAGGGCAAGGATGAGCTGTTCTTATTACGGCTAACTTTAATAAGACATCATTACTCTTATTCCAACATTTCACCCAAGAGACAAGGTTAAAACCCCTAGAGTGGGCTTTGCAAAAATGCTGTTGAAAAATTATTGTTAAATCAAGTGCTGATAGAAAATGGAGGAGGCTTAAGAGGAAGCTGAATGACATAAGAAAAAAACTCTTTCAGTAGGGTACAGAGGATCAAGAAAATAGTAATTGAATCATAGGTATTGCCTGACCAGGATTAATTTCTTGACTTCAAAAGCAGAGAGAAGTTGGTTAAGGCTCAATTTTTCTCTGTCCATTTTCTCTTGCAGCTTCTGTGATGTTATCGTTTTTGGTCAAAAGTAAGGCGAGTATTGAATTTTCACTAATACTATTACTATTATTGATTTTGTATTAATTTCCAAATATTTCTTTTATTATAGCAAGCTCTATTAGGTCTATGGTGCCTTTTATTTTTCTAGAGCTTTATAATTTACCATAAGTAAAATACACAGTTAACTAGAATCTTTATATTTGTAAAAGGTAATGAAAATTATATGTACAAATACAAATAGACACAAGTTTTGGAAGTTTTTTTCATGATTTTGTAATTTAAATGAGATCTTAATCCTATCAAAAAGCCCCAAACAAAGGTTAAACAAACAAAAGAACAAATAAATAAGCAAGCTGTCAAAACTCAAGACATTTTAGTCTTTCCGATCTAGTAAAGGAATTTCCTTAAGGTAAGGCATGAACCACGAGTTCATTCATCATTGGACTTTGATTCATATGCTTAACACTACCTTTATAATACTTTCAAGCCTGTATGGGTTTAAATTACTTCAATGTTCAGATGAGTGCCTCTTATTTGTACTATGGAGAGATGACATTTAAATTTCCTATTCACTAAATAAAATTGGTACTACTTGAAAATGGTAGCATAACTTACAGTGTTTAAAATACAGCTTTGCACAGTTTTCTATTATATATCTAAGTCTAAAAATTATGAAGTTACCAAATATTGTTAACTAAACAACTTAGAAAAGTAAAGTATCAATTGTATATTTTATTTTTATGAAAACATTGAGTCATTATTATTAATGAAATTATAACTATACAATGCACTATTATCTAACTTTATAATGGCTATATATATAAAAATATACAGAGAGATATAATCTATTTTATAATCTTGAGCTTGTGTGAGATCTTTCCTGTGGAACAGGAAAAATCCATCAACAGCTAACTAACAGATGATTCAAATGTATTTTGTAATTTATTCCTTTTTGGTACTGGAGGAGTTAGTATGGTGCCCTTCCATGCAGAAAGAGAATGTACAGGTATCAAAAATCGCATCTGTGTTTTAGTAGGTAACCATTAGTTTTTACAAAGATTTGCTACCTTGCAAATTATCATGACTTTTGATTGTGCATTTTCTAAATATAGGAAGAACAAAATCTCAAATATATGCTCAATCAGTCATTAAGAAATATATTATAAATATTTTTCTATTATTACTTACTTCTTGTATGAGGAGGATCTATAGGTACTATCAAAACACACCACAAATAACTTTTCCTATTTCACATATCTTAGGTAGCTAGAGAAATCAAACAGAATTCACCAAAAACCTCTTGTAAATGTGTAACTTATAATATGGTAGACTTTATTCTTTTGAAGACTTCTTATTTCAGTTGGGGTAATTTACTTCTGCCTTTCATTTACATAGCAAAATAGCAGTGAAAATGCTGTCATCTTTCACAGGAATTTGGTGAGGGGGAGAAAAAATTTAAACATTACAATATATTCAAGTATGATAATAGTGGCTATGCAAAGGAAGTATTGCTACCTGCTTTCACAGTCTTCTAGAACCTCTAAACAGATGCTGAACTCTAAGCATCTGCATAAACCCATCACTGCTATGCAAGGCAAGTGAATGTTTCCAGTAATATAATTCCTACGGTACCAAACCTCAACAGAAGTTCCTGGTATAAACAGAAAATGTAAACAGATAAAGCTTTTACCAACCTGAATGAAAGCTATAGACTTTTTTTAATTCAAAATCCTCTAAATTCATATAATCTGGGGCTCGTGATACTCATGTCATAGCTGACATTCTAAAGAGTGATTCTTCCGATATTCTTGAGCTTTCTCTTTCTGATTATCCATCTGTGTTTTAATCTTTCTGAAAATGATATTCAGTTACAAGCTAAAAGCTGTTAATGGATGTGAACAAATGGGAAAAAATGTGACAATATGGTAAATCTGAGCTCCCTTTCATTTCTGAACAATAGCATCTTACTTAAGCATGAAGAAAACTTATGAGTCTAATGAATGTCATGTGCCACATTTTTGCCATCATTTATAAAGCCAGCTTCAGAAAGGTGACGCATAGCAGGATCTGTTAAAGTATTAGCATATATTATTGCCATCTTTTTTTCATGTCTGTGTGTGTAAAACAAAGCAGAGTTTTGTGATGAAAACGTTAGTTGTGACAGTAAGCCCGTTTGGAAAAGTACACTACGCTTCTCTTTCCTTTTGTTCACTAACTCAACAATCCTTCCATTAATTTCTCCAATTCTGATGTTCTTTTCATGAAACCATCTTTGTCCTATATTTATGCCTAAACACACTTTAATTCAAGAAAAATTAACTAAAAATGTCACCTCTTAAAATAAAAAGCATGTGCTATCGCAAGAAGTTGCTGATTTCTACATTGCCAAATGTATACTGGTGCCTGCCACCACTGTTGGATCAGATTTATTTCTGCTCCCAATAGTATATGGCAGCTAGAATATGATTCTAGTTTGGGTTCTATGTGTGCATGAAATTATGGAGCCATCTTGTTTTCAAAGGAAAAACCAAAAATTTTGTCTCAGACAAGTTACCCAAACAAAAACCTGCTGCAGCAGCAGATGAGTGATTATGTAGTGATTTGTAGCATAATTACTTATGAGAGACTTAACGGTTTATGTTGCTGGCTTGATATCAGTCAACTGTTTTACATAGTCTCTTATCTTTTTACCCATTTTAACAAACATAAACCTTTCCAGTCTCCTTAACTGCAAGTCCTAGACTGCTTACTATATATTAAATCATCAGATAAATAGAGTGAATCTTGGTATTCAGACAGGAAATCAGCAGGAGTTACTGTACTTTTGACTGCAAAGACAAGCATAAGAATTAATATTTAATAGGATGTCCACTTAGGATACTCTAAACATTGTTACTGGCACTTGTCCAGCTAAAAAAACAGAAGGGGGAGGAAACTACACACTGCTTATTTTAATTAGGTGAAATTATGTGGTTCAATAAAGCATGACAGCCTGCATAATGAAAGAAGAGACCCGTGTTTATGAGAGAATTATTGATGGCAAAAATGTTGGCAGCATGCATGTTTTACTGAGACAGTCGAAAGCCATTTTATTATCTTTTCATTCATAATTTCCTGCAACATGCTTCAATGTGTGAATCGATAACAAGACCATGTGGTGGGAGAACCTTTTACTTTTTTTTTATAAAAAAGAACAAGATCATTTTTCTTCTTCATTTCAGAACTAAATGTTGTTGACTTTCATAGACTGATGTAAAACAAGGTAGAAGAAAGAAAAAAAAAAGACAAGAGAACACTTGAAAGCTGTTTATTCTGTTAACTAGGATAGTACATGTGTGTTTTGGGGGAGGGAGGGACTGTAAATGTGAAAAATGAAGGCTGGGGTCTGATCAGTACAATAAATTGTAGGTTTTGCACTATAGAGAAAATAGTTGTCTGACTACAGTTTACAATAGAACTAGAATATGCATTCTGCTTGCTGTATTTCATCAAAAGAAATTTCACACAAAGCTAAAAAAATTCTTACATGGAAAATAGAGGCTATATTGGTAAAATTAACATTTAATTTCTTAGAAATGCAATGTTAGCATTTCCCTAAGATTTAGGGAAGCAGAAGTGCAGAAAGGAAAATAAAGGCTAATACATGAAATATGTAATAATATGTCAACTTTTAAACAAATAAAAGTATTTTGAAAACACTACTCAGTAAAAAAATCTACAAAAAGTTAATTTTCTAAAGAAATATTGGGAAGAAGTATAAATGAACATTTTCACTAAAAAAAAATCCTTTTAGATAAGATGCTCTTTCACTTAGAAAAAGAAATATAAATTAATATTTCTAGGCAGAACCAGCTTTATTATCTTTATAATTTGCATTAAGGTACAATCAGCCTACTTATATTTCTATTACAGCAAATAATTTAAACCCCTTATCCCAGCCTAACCTCCAGAAAAATAAATGGCATTTGTCCTTTTTCAGATGTAATGGATTTTAATATCAGTATTGTCCATATCAGCATATGGACTAAAATGCTGCAGCAAAAATCCTTTTGTTCCTGCAAGAAAACTTAAAAAGGAGACTGTTCTCTTGAAATATTTAAGTGGTAGTTCATACAAACATACACACACACAGAGGCATACAAAGTACTCTGCTTTTAGAGGAACTCCTGCCTAGAGCAACCTTCCATGAAACCTTAACAGTAAAATATGGAGTGAGGCAGAGGAATGAGAGAAGAATGTGGTTCTGGCATCCACTTTCCGCTGAGCTCAGAAGTCAATGGAAGTTACATTATCCAAGGTCTGATGCAGGTATTCAGCATAACATTTCTTGTTGTGGTCTAGATTTAAAGGGGGCAACATTTTGTTGAGAAAATATCTTACCTATATGGCAGGCAGCTGTAGGGGATGGAAGGGCAACTACTTTTGTTATGTCCTAGGCACCATGATATCTAGCAGCTCTGATTCTTACATACTTGTTTTCCTGTTTTGTTTTTTTTTATTTGTTTGTTTTTTGTTTGTTTTTTTTTTCTTTAAGTTGAATAACAATATATATTTCCAAGCAAATCTTTATTAAAGCTATGTCATAAGACTGCCTGCAAATGTAATCTAGATAGCAAGGCTGGTTAATGAAATTAAGAAGTCCCAACAAAACTTTGTCACTTGATTGTGTAAAATAATTGACTTCAAACAAGCCCTAAGTTACACAACATAGCAACTGACTTCACCTGTCTAAGAAAAATTGATGTATATTAATATACTTGTTACATGGATCAAAATCTTCAGATAAGTCAGCCCGTTAAATTCACGGTGCTCGCTGATCAGATTTTCAATGTTGAGCATCCATGCCTGTCCTCAGCTACTTTGGAGTCAACCCCTTTTTTATCCCAAGTAGGGCTTCAGGCCCAATAACTGTTAATAGGTTGTTAAAAAAAGATTCTGCGTCTGGACAGCCTTCTCTTAATTTTGTATATAGCACTTAATTCAAAACAATACTGTAAGTCCTGGCCTAAGTTGAGTAGCTAAAATATGTTCTGCCATCACTGATTTTAATCTTATATTTAGCTACCATAAACAGTGAGCTTTTGCCAAAGAAAGTGGCTAACATAGCTAATTGGCTCGAGATTTAAAATGATAACAATAATTGTTGTATACTTCTTGTGATTAGTTTAATTACCCCCATTTCCTCTGAAAGCCTCAACATTAATTCCCATTGACTGTAATGTTAATTACTGGCAGGGGCAGAGATGTTCAAATGCTGGCTCATGCTGTAAACTGAAGTCGTTGATAACTTCAGCAGATGGTTCTATGCTTTAAAGAAATGAGAGCTTAACCTGTCATTATTTCCCACTTTCTTTTTTTTTTAATGAGAAAATGCCAACAAAGTCAAGAATAAGAATACAAAGTATTATTTTTGATACAAGTGAGAAAAGTGCTAAAAATATGTTTCCAAATACTTAGCAGATCTTTTTGGGGTGGCAGAATAGGGCACGATTAAGGGAAGGTAATTGCAGTTCAGATAATTTCATCTTACTTGCTACTCTATTACATTCCTCATATCCCATCATAGACATTTGTTTCTCATCCTGACCTTGGCACAGACCAGGGCAGCAGAAAGAATCTTACAGGTTCAGCAGGGCTGCTATGGCTGAATATCCTGCTGTCTCCCAGAGGAAGAGGTGTTCATTTGAGATTTTAGAGAACAAGAGCCTTTTCATAACCTCAATTACCACAAGGTCAATCTGCAACTGAGTGTTTGAGCTGTACTTAGATTGCCTGGTAAGCAGCTGTGGCCCAAGAGCTATGTTGAAACCAAGTTAAACTGTCGTCAATGTCTATCTGTTAATGACAGTAGCGGAACAGAATCTTTCTAATAACTGGCTTTTTGAGGAGCCAGAGAAGGGATTTGATTCTTGAACAAATAAAGCCTTGTCAAGATTAAACTGTCATTTGTAATTCATAAGAAATGTCACTGTTTTCCTTCCATCTTTCAGCCATATAAACATATATAAGCATGTGTGTATTTGTGTGTATATGAGTACATATGCATACATATGCATACCTACACACACTATATAAAAGTATTTTTATCTAGGCAACACCTTCTATAGATTAAAAAAATCAAAAACATTACAGATGCATTCTGCTATCAATAAATATATATTACATTTTTTGTGATAAATATATTTATGCTCTGTTATGAGATTCATGCATAAGAATTGAAAATTACTGTGTAGCTGATGGCAATCTGTCAATTGATTGAGAATCCTTCAATCCCTTCAACTTTTATTTTTTCAGTAAGGTCTCACTGTAGGTCAAAATACAGTAGAAAAAACAGAAATACAGTGTGGTTAATAAAGTAATTCAGCTAAACTAGAAACCAATGTTCAGCATGGCTATACCTAAATTTGAATGTACTAAATCAAACCCCCAAAATGAAACCAAATGGTCTAACTTAACGCCTATTACATATAATGGTAAGGCACTAAAAATGTTGTAGTCACTGTAATTTAAATGTTCGTGATGTATTAGAAACATACATTTTATGCATAATATCAACTCTTTTTGATCCTCCTTTGGAACTAAGCTCTTGCTGACAGTTACTTGAGCCTGACAACTTTCTGGGAAAAAAACAGCAACTATTACACACAGAGGATTGCATACTGTCATTTTTTTTTTTCATTTTCTTTTTTCTTTTCTTTTTTTTTTTCCTTAGAAAGGAACTTTCCAGTACTTCTTTCAAAAATCTAGCTAGAAGATGTATTGATGAAGTCCATGCTTTTTTTGAGGAATGGGTAAGCAAAAAGGTAGACTTTGTAGCCTCTGCTGCATGTACTTCAACTCTAGCTTTTACTGAAACAAACAAATCACTCAATTGGGGATTACCTCACCTAACTTCAGATACACAGAGATAGAAACCTGCACCTGAGCCAGTTATCTAGAGTTCTTTTGCAGTCAGTGGATAAAAACAGGCGCTGCTACAAGGTGATTCATCTCATCCTAAAGCCTGCATCCAAACTAGGCCAGATTAATCACATTCCAGAAGTTAGGTGAGATGATCCTATTTCTACTGACTTGAACAGTAGTTTTGCTGCATAATGTGACGCAGAGCTCACACAGTCATGAGCTCAGTGAGGTGTGAGCCTAGCTCATGTCTGCGAAAGAAGGAATGTGAATTTTATACCCTGAAAGATGAAACCATCTGTGGTTTTAGCTTCTTGCAACCAAATAAATACCACATATTGACACATAAATCAGTGATCCAGAAAACAGTAAAAGATTTAATGAAACTAATGCAGATCTGAGGCATTTGCAACTGCAGCTATCATTTCCATGTTGCCTTCAGAATTTCCTAGCTGCTCTCTGTTTCCATGTCTGTAAGAGCCTCCCTCATTTGAGAAACTTGGTGACTATCCCCTACCTACATAGACAGTAGACCCAGCTGTCTTGCAAAGCCCCGTCTAGCCTGGGATTCATATCAACAGGTTTTGCCATTTCATAAATTGTGTGAATGGCAATTTTTTTTTAAGCATGAGCGTGTGTGTGTGTGTGTGAAGGAGGAGCATCATACTTCCCACTCCCCTCAGAAGGTCAGTAGATTTTTGCCTACTGATTTCAGTGCTTTAGCTAGAAGAAAGGGTTTTCTTCCTATGCTCTGTTCCTTCGTCTAGCTCTTGTACTGGTTTTCTGACAAATAACATCTATAATTTTTTAAGCCACAACGTAGGAGGAATGGAAGTCATTCTACCTTCAGACCTATCAGACATTTGGGTTGATAAAGCAGTTCTGTGGGAGATTTCCAACAGTTTCAGGAAAGCAGTTAATCCTGATCATCCACTTCTGAATAAAAAAGAATTATATTAAACATAAGCACAATTTATTTTTGACAGAAAAAACTATTTTTTTTTGTAAAAGAAAGGGTGCAATGCTTGCTCACAGGAAAGGATTCTGACTTCTTCATCTCAGATAAACTGAGGTAAACAGCAAATGAAATACTTATATACAAGAGAAAGTGGTTGAAGAGATAAGCATTTACATCTACACTGTTAAACTAATCTGCCTGAAGAAGTGATGCCTGGCAAAGGATTTAGACTGGTTTGAATCCGCTGTACAAGCTCTCTGTAGGGAGTATTAGCTATGTCCCTACCATATAGCCCTTGGATTTGCCTGTTCTCTGTTCACATGTGTGGTATTCATATAATGTTATAATCATAACTAGGTTTTTAGTGCATTCATTTTCTTCAGTTCAAAGTGTCTGAAATAAGTTGAAAGCTGTACTGCAGCTGACCAGAGTGATATTTGTACACTGTGTACTGCTTACATATTGCATATACTGAAGCATGGCTGGAAAGAATCTCTGAATTAAATGGGAGGTCAAAGTTATCTCTGATAGTTGTGGAAATTATCTGGGAAAACACTGTGCTCAAAATTATCTAAAAAATCACATATCCAAATATGGAGATGCACCCTCCATGGGATGAGTTTTTCCCCAAAGCATTATAGATCTTTCAAATTCCCAATAAAAGATTTTTCTTTTTGATCTAAAAAAGATTTATTTGCTTTATACTCTCAATCTTATTTTCACAGTTCATGACATCATGACATCAGCAAAACTTCTTGAGTGAATTATTGGCCAACATGCATTTCAGTCATCTTGCATTGAAGCTCATACATTTTCCAGTTTATTGTTTATTTATTTTTAATATTTCTAATTTTCCCTCGGACAGGAGTATTGAAAAAGAAAGATTCCTTTTGCTTGTTTTTCTTGAGAACTATTCTAGGATATTCTTAAATGGAAATGAGGACAGTAGAAATTTAGGAATAATTTTGCTCAGGTTTTCAGTTTCATTCAAAGCTGCTCAACTTTGAACAGAGAAGAGAGGATATTTGGCTAACAAATTTTGTCCCAGAAGGCAAATTACACGGAAGAAGATTATTGCACTGGCACCTTGACTACAAATTTGATAAAGTGCTTAGCACAGCTCATCTCTGTGCTGAGTATACTAAAAACAAGTGGAACTCCTGGGTACTGCAGAAAATATTGAAGGACACCTGATACCATTCATTGCCATTTATCTTCTTCAGTGTCGAAACTTTGTAAAACCTGGCAAAACACACACAAAAAAAGAAAAGCCAGATAGGGAACTGGTAATTGTCAAGGTCAAAAGGAGTGTTATTCTTCTTTAAAGCTGTCAGCAAAAATAGCATTCGCAAGTTCACTTCTTTTTCTTTGACTTTTTTTTTTTTTTTAGCTTTACATTTTGACATTTTTAAAGTCTATGTCTAGATTTCCAAGCAAGTTCTTTCCCCACTGGAATTACAGCTTAGCTATCAGTGCTGAAGGACAATTATACGTAGAGATGGTCAGCTGGATCAGTTTACTAAAGTTATGAGTGACTGTTTTCCCAGGCTTCAAAAAGTAGGTCATTCATATCCGTCTCTTTCTTTCTGATGAAAGTACACTAGAACCTGAGTCTTAGTGTGTGCCAGGAAAACAGTTGGCACATGCTGAGACCTGAAAAATGTCAGAAAGATCACATGGTCTTATTATCACAATGAATTCTTATTCTGTAGCATGCCTGACATCTATCTTAATTCCAGCAATCACCCCTGTAAGTTGTAAAAGAATGCATTGATTTTTTTTTATTTTTTTTTTACCTATATTGGCCTCTTACCAAGCAGTAGGTTTTGAACAGAGGTAGCACATGTGTGTATATATAAGACAGATTTTTCATGTTATAGTAAATAGCTGAAATATCCTTGACACATAGTCATGGCTAAACACTGGTTTTTACAGTGACTCCTGCACTTGTGATACCTTTTTTCCATTTTTGACACCCCCTCTTGTTTTGTTGGGTGGCTAAACATATTGGCTTTGACATTTTTGTAGTTCTAAAGAAAATACAGTTTGTCTGCTTATAATTTGTAGTCTCTGTCTTTCTGCCCCAGATACCAACAGAGAAGCAAAAAAAGAACTTCCTTTTGGACAGCCATAGCCAATCATCCAGTGGTCTGTAATCAAGAGATTCAAATCTATTCGTTAATTCTCAAAAACATATTCTGCATTAAGGCAATACTGGAGAGCAGGATAGCCCCCCTAGCAAATTTAATACTCAGCAGTTTATAAAACCATAACCAATTGCTGGCAGACACAAGGCCGCTATTCCAGTGCCCCGTGGCAGCTGTGTGAGCCAGCTTGAGTCTAGTGTCTTTGGGGACAGAGCACCACAGCAGCATACCCATCCTGTCAAGCGAATCTGTGACCAAGCCTGTTTACATCCACTCCTGTATTCACACTCTAACTTGCTACTTTTATTCTGTCTAATTGTTCTGTATAAATTGAATTACATTTAAAAGGACAAAATATCCCATCTGAACCTACCGTATATTTTATGTTACATGCTATTCATACTCCAGTGTTTCAGAGACACTCATTCAAATTCCCCCAGTGAGAAGAGGAAATTAAACATAATTTCTTGTATATGAATGACAGTTTTTCTCTTATTACCTTCTTCGGAGATAGTGATGGCACCACAGCTGGCAGCTGTTTCTTGTGCACAGTGTGGTTTAGCAGGCTTGTTTGGGGAACATCTACTAAAGCAAGTACATGGATGAGACAGGAAGAAAAATATTTAGTTTGTGGTTCCTTAGGGACCTTTAGCATAAGGTAATCTATCAAGATTTTAAGCACTGTCAAGACTTCTGGGCATGTCGAGAAACACTTTTTGGATGCCTGGAAAATTTTGATATTGAGGACTTACGTCCCTTAAGTATGCAATGAATAGCAACCAAATGCATATTTGAATCATCTCAAGTTTGCACTGTGATGTATGACAAATCCACTCATCATATCTTCCAAGTCTCAGCTCCTTGCCCATAAGCTAAGTATAATAATAACACTGTATTATCTATGGAATATTCAGTTTGCATAGTTGTAGAGGAGAGAAAGCAACCATACAAGTAGACTAAGATGTCTAATAGAAAGCCAGAATCATAAATGATGTTGAACTTTGCAACCTAAATCATAATATAAGAATTATAATATTCAAACTTTTACTAGTTATTTTCAAGCACTTTGCAAGCATTTTGACCACATCTACACCACAAATCCTTTCTGATATACATGTGATTTTTCTTTTTTAAAAATTTACATTTTTATACCAACTAAATAAAGAGAAAAAACCTTTCTTCTTCTTTTTTTTTTTTTTTTTTTTTTTTTTCCTTTCTTCCTGGCAGTTGATTCCACTAAGTTAACTGACATAAGCTATGCAGTCAAATTAAACTCTTGCTACCTGAGGAATGACATTTAAACTAGAAGAAAGTACCATTATAATTTAACTGAAAAATGTTTTTTTTGGTTGTCTAGGACAAAGTCTTTTCCAATCAGTTAAGGCACAAGAGCCACAGCATATCTTGTACATTTTCATGAGGTGGCATAGTACTGATTTGCTCATTATTACTACATCCCTGAGCTATCTTGTGAGTGTCTATGTGGCCCTTGGCAATTTTTGCCATTGCTTTTTTTTGCCCCATTTGTTTGATGTTAATCACAATTTTTCCTCCAGGAGTTGTCACTTTTCCAGTGGATAGCCAGCACTAAGATTTTACCCTGTCTGTGTTCTGGAAGCTGGTAGAAGCTTTACGGTATGCAAACAGGCTAAGTATATGTATAGAGTACATTGGGTAGCTGCTTGCTGACTTGATTTCTAGGGCAGTCTGAATGTAGCCATGTTAGCAGTTTTGCAAATAATATAAAAACAGAAGAAACCAACACTTTTTACATATGTCTACATCTATCTATATATGTATACATATATATATATATATAAAAGTAACACTGATCTTGGTAACTAAGTAAAAAGTTAATAACAACAACAACAAAAAATAGCTATGATGAAAACAGTTGTAATGAGTGCATTAATGAATATTCAGATCAAAATACTGTGCAGCAATACTGTATAGCTCAAAGACATTTTTCCAACTTTGAACTTTCCCTACATCTTTTACTTCAGCAAGTACAAAAGAAAAAAAAAAATTCCTCTGTTCTATCTTCATTAGTTATTACCTCAGTGGAAAAGGGAAAGACTAAGAATCTGACTCAGCTAAATAGGGTATATTCTTGCTTTTGCACAGGTATGTGTGAGAAAAGAAAAAAAAAATGTTTTGTTTCATTGCCCCAGTGTTGGTAAGACAAAATACAAGTTCTCTGGTATCAAAACATACTTACCAGTCTCTAGGGAACAGAAAATGAAATATGTTTCATTGTACTATTCAAAGCAGCAAAGGAAAAGAACTTTCTTTACCCAATCTTATATCTCCAATTTAATTAATTTTATGAAAGAAATAATAAGGAAGTTCAAAATTCGAATTTTCAGGAATTTACAACTGCTGAATATTTTCTCTTCTTACTTTACACTACATTTATTCTATGAGAACACAAAGGACTATATTCCTTTAAATCAAAGTAGTAACATTAGACCTCTAACTTTGTACCTGTGCAAGTAGTCATACAGTGCTCAAGGTGAAAACAAATCACCTGTTTTTCCTGTTACACATTTTCCTTGGAATTCACTCCCCTCCCCACCCCACCCCACCCCACCCCCACCCCCACCCCCACCCCACGCCCGCCCCGGCAGGTTTGGTATGTGGTGCATATTGTTTCTTTATTTTGGAGTACACAGTTAAAATTATGATAAGCCAGAGTGGATTGTATGACATGCTGTTACCCCCATATGGTGGCATAACAGTCATATCTAAGAAAGGACATTTTCCCAACATGTAGCTTAGGAAAGCCCTTGTCTACAGTAGCATCACTGCTGTTTTACTCCATTGGACTCAGAGAAGCAAGAGTTAAAGCATCTATGTAGAAACTGGATGATTTATTTCTATAAAGTCCCTGGGTCAGGTTCCTCACTGAGGGGAGCAGCAGCAACTTGTCTCATATACAGTAATGACTCTGGAACAACTATTTTATTGCCTAGAAGAGTGAACAATGAGGCCTCTGGGAGGCAACTCAACTTGGCTGCACCTTACTAACAGAGCTGAGAACAGCTTAATTTAGTGTAATCATAATTTGCATGATTTTTCTTCTGCAACTTCTGTTAAAATTCTCCTATGAAACAGCTCGTAAAAAATCAATGGAAGGTGCAAGAAGGGAGATAGAGGGCATATCTAGTTTCCTTCAAGTTTTAGAGGCAATCATTTTATATACAAGAAAATGTGGTTTGTCTTAATTATAACTATAGCTATGAAAATTCTAGATCCCAAACAGGAAAGAGACTTTTAAAGAAATCTAGTGTGACTGAGTGACCTACATCCCACGTGACAATTTTAATTAATATTACAGTCCTTTTCCACTGTGTGTGTTCCTTGAATACATAAAAGTGGTGGTTTCACTGCAAGGTCAGTTCTAATCCATAGCTGTGATTTGTTTGGTCACCAGTGTGAAAAAAGCTGATTAATTCAGCAGCCTTAGAAACAAGATGCCATAATAAAATAAACCTCCACCATCTTTAAGGCATTATGAATAATATCAAATATTGCAGGGAGATAAATATTATGTAGCCATAGGTGTAATGTCAAGGAAAAAGTTTTTCTAATCATGAACAGTGAGTGAATTACCTCTCTTATTAATTGGACATGTTTCTGGTGTAGTAAATTATTATACATGGGCAAGTAAGCAGCTGTGAGGAGGTCCCAAATTAGTATGAAAGACATCAGCTATTTATGCAACTATGTTTTTCCTATTAAGCTAACAACCAGCTAGACCATGTGGCCACTTTTCAGATTAATTTATAGAGGTGTAAATCTCAGATAACACTGTTGTAAATCTAGAGTAATTCCAGTGAGCACAATGAAGTTACTCACAGCTTGCATTAGTGTAATTGGAATTGGAATACAGTCTGTATTGTAATAAGGCACCAAGTATTTGGCAAAATTCACTTTGCTGGGGAAAAGCCTCTTAAGTTTTCCACTGAAATTTACTTCAGAGGCCAAATAAGAGTAGAGCTGTCTGCCTAATCCCAGGATGGACTAAGTAAATTTATACTGTGTTCTTTTCACAGAGCAGTTCATTGTTAATGGTAAATTCACTTGTGTGTGCTTCTAGGAGACTGCCTAATTCATAGGCCATTTAAAACAGAACCACTGCTGATAGCTGTAATTAGTTTCATAGCAACTCTTCCTCCTGCTGCTGTAAGTTGCTAGTCCAACTTCTGTAACAGGCATGTACCAATTAGTACAGCCTGAACCTCGTCCAATGATATTGTAATGAAAGGGTAATAGTTGAGGAACCAAGTTTACCTTTTTATTTGGTCTTGGAGATACTCCACTTGCAATTTTTTTTTGCAAAGGTCAGGTTCAGAAAAACAGTTGAATCTTGCTTTGGTCCATCTAAATTGGGCTGTAATCACACTTTCAGTTTTGTAACATTAGAATTCTGGGAAAGCACTCAATGACAGAATAATATTCAAAAGATCTGGTATGGGAGATTTATTTGGAAACATCAAATCCAGTGTCCTGCTTCATTCAAGTGTTTACAAGATTAGAAATCTAACCAATATTTTTTTCCTCCTCTTTCTGCATGCCTAGTGTACAGGTAATTTGTTTGTCAGCTGAGGAGGGAAAAAACAAATTCTTCACATCTATTTGTCAAGCAGAAAGTTTCTTTTTCTTCAGGAATTGGAAACATTTTACTTTGCTGATCCTTTGAGTTGCTTTCTATTCACTTGCTAAATTCCACATGGCTTTTGCAAGTATTTGACATACCTTTTTTGCATCTATTTATAGTTGAGTGTTCAGATACACTTAGCATTCCTTCTATCTTTTGCAACCTCAATTTTCAGTATTTTCTCCAAGTGAGAACTTGGAAATTAGATTTATAAACCAAAAAATAGACTAAAGCTTTTAGGTGACATTTCTGACTTCATCTGCAAGATCTTTTCACACCGCTATTAATATAAAATCCAGCCCATACAATGTTTGCATATGAATGTCAACTGTCTTGAAAAACCTAGTGAACCATTCCTTCCAAAGAAAGCTTCTGCATTTTCTATAGTAAAAATTCTTGCATCTAATTTGTACAGTCTATGAGAAACAGGTGTTTTGAAGGTTTTGGAGGAGCTCATGCACTTATAAAGTGTCTAGTTCAGGCATCTTTCTGTGGTCTTTAACAGTTAATGAACATTAAGGCTACACAACCAAACCAGATTATTCAGAAATGATTCCCCCAGAATCGCATAGGATGGGCACTTGGTCCTCAGAAATGTTGTTTTGCTCCACATATCTGCTCCTAGCAAGTTGCACTAGTTCCTGACATAAGCATAACGCAGCTACCTCCCCCTCTGAAAGCATAAGTCATACTTGGTATACATATGACTTTCCTTGGAAATTCGACTTTTGTTTATATATATACATATACCAAGTATGACCAAGTCATACTTGGTATACATACAAGTTTTCCTTGGAAAAGCAATGTATGGTGGTGAAACTTAGTGCTTCTAAGTCACTGCATATCAAGGGCTGAGGAGAAAGTTTTTGGTGAGCACAGACAGTGTGCTAGTAGTAAAATGCAGGACATTGTATGACTTTGTGTTATCCCTATGGGACTTCCTTGTCATCAATAAGTCAAAGGAATGAAATTAGCATGATGACACTCAATTACGACATACCCTCTTATGACTTAGGAGATAGAAAACTGCATTTGAAAAAATACTACTAAGCAGAGCCATGCATGTTACATGGGATGTGCATCAAGGTACTTCTGATGAAAAGCACTTGAAAAGTCCTTTGTGAATATAGTTCACAACTGAGCTAGCACATCACTATGTACTCCTTGCTTAAAAACAAGGTTAAGAATTATCCCAGCAAACATACTGATTACACAAACCAGCTCCCCCTTCCTCTATCTCCCCCTGCACCTCCCTGCCCCCCCGCCCCCAAGAAAAACCCAACCTACTTTCATGTACTAAAACCTGGAATCCTAAAACTGTCATTACAAAAAGGTGGTATATTTCCTGAATCCCAGGAAGCTGACATTGGGGTCACTCTCTTCAATCACAGAAAGAGTGGGGAGTGGCCCCCACCTGGAGAGAGAAAGGAAATAACATTCCTGTCATCCCAGATTGTTTAAGCATGTTGCTGATACAGCAATGCTATTGACAAGCAGCAGCTGTGGAAGGGGGTCTCGTTGTTCCTGTAACTCCACTTGCAAAGAATTCCTCAAATATAGCGCTGTGATTTTCTGGAACCAAAAATATGATCAAAATGGACTGTTCTCGCTTAACATATGAAAAAAACTGTCCTTTATATAGCAGGCATTTTCTTTTTAACATATGTAAGTTTTTATGTTTTCTCTTTATGGGTGGAAAAAAAAAAAAAAAAGAATGTTTCATATAGAAAGAATTTTATTTTGAAATGTCTTAGCTTCCTGAAAGCACTTCAGGAAAAACAAAAAGCTACCCTTGCAAAAGCCACGCAAGTGTCTGTAACCTGCACAGAAAAATGTGGGTACCACAAAAAACCACTCTCTCTATAATAGGAAAAAAAAGATAAAAAGGTACAACTGTATAGAATGCATGCTGAAATGGTAAGTGACAGAACACAGCTCATTTTGTGAACTCAGGTACAGACAAATTCAGTTAAGTCAGTGAAATGAAGCAGTTGCCAAAGTGATGAGAATGGTACAAAAGTCTAAAGAGAGGAGACTGAAATAGAAGGGGAAAATATTCACTGAAATCTCCTGAGATTCACTGAAATCTCCTGAGAGCAGGATCAAACCTGATGGATGGCAAAGCAGGCACTATTATGGCTTGCTGCCAGGGGAATTGCTTTGGTTTTGTTTTATTGTGTTTCCTCCTTTATCTTGTACTTTCCTTTCAAGGGCAGAAAATGAGGCGAAAAAAATTATTTTAAACTCAGGATAGTCTGGGGGATTCTGTGTCTCTTCTTAATGAACTTTGTGTAACTGCTTAACCCTATTCTATCTGTTGGCCAGCATGCAGGAATACTACTCATCCAGAAATGTCATCTAATGCCCTGTTCAAGTTCTGGAAGATTGCAGAGTTTTTGCTTACACTAATAAATCAGCACTAAAAGATGCAATAAATAAGTACGTGCTCGGTGGAGATAGACTCCAAGAATATTTAGCTGCTGAAAATGAGATTCCATGCTCAATGTATGTACAGACACTTTTCAAAAGTCCTATCCAAACTGGATGGATTTCCACAAGCTTGTGCTTTTTAGCATTCAAAAAATATGAAACACAGAAAAACATTTTAAGCAAAACTTTTAAATGGTTAAATAAATTTTCCCCAGCCAACCTGATTTAATTTTAGTGTTCTTGTTTTTTCTATAGAAACTGGAAATGCTAGATCAAAGGTAGCCTGAAAACCCATCATAGGACATTTACACAAGGTTTTCCTCTGAAACCATGTCATTAAGAAAGTGAGAAGAGACTGAGCAGAATGGGTTGAGGGGAGCTAAAAGGGAAAAGCAAGTAAAACCATGCATTTAAGTAAAAATAGACTTACAAGATCCCTCCATTAAGAAAAGAAATGTCATGAAGCAGGTTGTCATCATGGAAAACTTGGACATTCACAGTTATAGTTGTATGAATTTACATATAACTAACAATAATTTTTAAAAAAGAAAGTGTCAGACATTTAATAACAAATGATGGTACAAGTCATGTTTAGGATGAAAAATCTGTTAGAAATATGGAAAAAGGGGCAGTGATGTCTTTTCTATGGAAATTAAAATAATTCTATAGAAAATATATGGTAAAAGCAGCTGACAGTTTATCACAGCATTGTAAATATATGTCCTTTCTATATAGTTCCTTCCTCATTTGCTTCCACTGAATTAAATTTCTTTAAGGTTACTGTATAAGTGGTTTGTGTTTGTTTTTTTTTTTTTTAAAGAAACAAAAACAAGCTGGTGAACAGATAACCTTATTCTAACAACAACATCTTGAATGGGGGTGGGAAGCAACCCCAACCTCCTCTGTGCACAGTCAGCATAAGTCCAGAAAGACAAATGGTTTTATTTATTCACACACTAGTAAAATCCTCCCTGCAGAGTCAGGTTCTTTAGCAGAGTTTAATTTTTGTGTTTCACTTTTGTTTCCCACAGATGTTGAAGATGCTAGAATAAGGAGCTTTTCTGGTCAGATCTTTAGACAGGCTTTTCTCTGAAAGCCCTAGTATTAAAACATAGAAGACAGCAAGATGGTATTGGGGATTTACAGAAAACAAAAAGCAGGGGAAAAAAAGTTTTTTCTTTCAAAAAGACCAATTAATCTATTGGTAATAATGGTAAATGTTTATATTAGTGTTTGTAGTATACACTTTTCCTTCAGCTTCTCCTTTCCACTTTCCTGGATAAAATCAGCAACCCACTTGGAGATGTTTGTATGTTCAGCTCACTTTTTTTTTCTCAAATGTAGCTGTTTGCATCTGAACTTTTCATGATCATCTCTCTCTGTAATAAATGGAGAGAAAAGGACTGATGCAGGGTGTAATACTTCGGAGTCACTTCAGATATCTCTGCCTTAGGACAAGACAAATCTTACCTTTTGAGCGGCATGTTTTTCTACATGGAACTATTAGGCGTGTAGGCTAAGGCATGGATATCTATGTTGCAACTTCTGGTTTTGGTGAGACAAATCATGCTCTTGACATTCACCTTCTGTTCACAAAGAATGAGTTGCCTCAATCCATAGAGACAATTCAACCAGATGAAAAAAAAGACAGCAAAATAGAAAGTACTAAAACCGTTCAAAGGAAGGCAATACCCATCAAAGTAGAGATGGTCACAGAAACACCTCTCTGAGTCACAAAATCTAACAGCTAACTAAAATGGAAAAGAAACAACCAAAGCAGTCTTCACAGCAGAATGTACACACAGTAAGAGAAATAACTTGAAATAGCAATAGATAATGGAAGGAAGATGATTTTACAAGAGCTGTAAAAACTGCAAATATATGATCCCATGCTTGTCAGTGCGCTGAAAACCAAACCAAACCAAACAAAAAAAAACCAAAAAAAAAAAAAAAAAAAAACCAAAACAAAACAAAAAGCAAAACCAGAAAAATAAAGGAAAAAAGGGGGAAAGAAGTAAAATCCCAAATTACATCAATCCTGCAGGCTTCTATGACATGAAACCTGACAAGATACATCCCAGGGTCCTGAAGAAAATGGCAGATGTTGCTTAGATGCCCTCCATTATATCTGAAAAGTCATGGGAGCCATGCAAATTCCCCAGTGACTGGAGAAGAGGGAAACATCACATTCATTTTTAAAAAGGATAAAAAGGGGAAGTCTGGGAACTGTTGACCAGTCAGCTTTACCTCAGTGTCTGGGAAGAACATGGAAAAGATCTTTCTGGAAGTTATGACAAACGTGGAAAACAGGGAGTTGATTAGAGACAGCCAGCATGGCTTCACCAAGGACAAATCATGCCTGACTGATCTAGTGGCCTTCTCTGAAGAGTGACTGCATCACTGGACAAAGGAAGAGCTATGGAAAGCATCTACCTAGAGTAGGTGTAATGTATTGACTGTTAGATGAATGAGGAATTGGATGGAAGGTCGTGTCCAAAGAGTTACTGTTAATGGCTCAATGTCAATATGGAAACCAGTGATAAGCTGTGTGTCTCAAGGGTCAGTGTTGGGGCCAGCATCTTCATAAATGACATAGACGATGGGGCTGAGTGCATGCACACTCTGCAGATTTTTGGATGACACCAAACCACATGGTGCAGTTGATTTGCAAGAGAGAAGGGATACCCTCCAGTGGAATCTTGACGGGCTTCAGTAGTGAGCCCATGGGAACCTCATGAGGTTCAACAAGGCCAAATGCAAAATCCTGCAACTGTGTCAGGGCAATCCCCAATATCAATACAGGCTGGGGAATAAATGGATTGAGGGCAGCCCTGCAGAGAAGGACTAGGGAATACGGGTGGATAAAACATTAGAGATGAGCCAGCAATGTGCCCTTGCAGCCCAGAAAGCCAATTACATCCCAGGCTGCATATAAGGAAGCGTGGCCAGCAGGCCAAGGGAGGTGGTTCTATTGCTCCACTCTGCTCTCATGAGACTCCACATGGAATACTGCATCCAGCTCTGGAGTCCTCAGTACAGGAAGGACATGGACCTGTTGCAGCGGGTCCAGAGGAGGGCCATGAAAATGATCAGAGGGATGGAACACTTCTCCTGTGCAGAAAGGCTGAGAGAACTGGAGGTTGTTCAACCTGGAGAACAGAAGGCAACAGAGAGAACTCATTGCAGGCTTTCAACACATATGGGTGTGGGTTGTAAGAAAGACGGAGAAAGACTTGTTAACCAAGCCTGTAGTGGTAGGACAAGGGGCAACAGTTTTAAACTGAAAGAGGTTAGATTTAGATTGGACATAAGGAGGACATTTTTTACAGTGAGGGCACTGAGGCACTGGAACAGGTTGCCCAGAGAAGTTATGGATGCCCCATTACTGGTAGCGTTCAAGGTCAGGTTGGATGGGGCTTTGAGCAGCCTGGTCTAGTGAAAGATGTCTTTGCCCATGGCAGGGTAGTTGGAACTAGGTGGTCTCTGGAGGTCCTTTCCAAACAAAGTTTTTCTATGACTTTATGATAGCTATTGGGGTTGAAAGTTCCAGTTACAAAGTCAAGTACTTCTCAGTTCCTACTCACACTATTCCTTTCCTAGAAGTTCTTTAAATTATTGCAAATAAAAATCTTGGATTTTTGTTTTTGTTCATGTCCAAAAGTATAATTCTTAGAAATGCATAGAGCTAAGGCAGGCAGTATCTTTCTTTCAGTCTGTTATTATTATAATATTGGTTTCAGAATCTCTTCAGGTTTGTTTCTTCTTCAAGGTATCACTGAAATTATCATATTTAATTTTGTAAGCATTTAGAGTCTACAAGATTGAGACAGTATATAAGCTGTATAGCTGTGATTAGGAGCAGGCATACAAATAGAAAGAAGAATAAATGTAAAGGGAAAGAAATATTAAAATACAGATTTATCAGATTCCACTGTCTAAGTGCTTTCACTCTGACATCTGAAAACAGGGATTTCAATTTTCTAGTTTGCTTTGGGAACTTTAGGTCACTTTGACAACACAAATAAATGTAATGTAAACACAAGAATATGAGGTTTTGTTGCTTTTGTAATGTTATAGAAGTGCAAATCAGCTGAAATATAGACGTATAGGTTTAGCACATTATTTTCAAACAGGAAAAAACCATGAAGCTAGTGGATTATAAAAATAAAAAGAGAAAGGGGAACTGAGCAAGGTAGGAAAAAGACAATCATGACATGAAGAAAGTAGAGATAAAGAGGCCTTGATCTCTGCACTGGGGAGTGTCAAACATAAACTTTGATTTAAATAAGAGGTTTGCATCAAAGAAACAGAGCTTCAGACATAGTTCTGCTTTCCCTTGGTCAAATCCAGCTCCTGCAACAGGAGGAAAAATGAAAAGATGTCTCAGTTGGAATGAACTGTGCAGAAAAGTCAAGTAACATGGAGGACTTGAACTTTCATTGACTTTAAAAACAGCTAGAAAAACCATTACCTCCCATGCTTTTATTTTCTTTGTGCTTGTTACAACAGTTGTTTGTTGCCACAGCAGATCCTGGGCACCAACACTCACTCTGCAGAACTAAGACTTTTGGTTGTTCTAGCTCAGAGCAGCAGCAATGAGGACAGTTGAGCTACTCAGGCATATCTTATATTTGAGCAAGAACAAATATTTTGCTCCAACAGTGAAGTCCTGAAGCTGGGCTGAAGGCCTACAGCTATATCTGTTAGAAGACAAAATGTGACTGTGATCTAAACTTCTTGAAATTTCTTCATGCTTGGAATTTTTTAATTTGACTCAGTGACAGTTTCTCAGTTTGGCTTTAGCAATGTTCAAGCAAATACGTCTCTGTTGAACTGTGTCTCTCTTGTTGTTTCATGTTGAGACCATACTGGGTGACTCATTGGTTTGGCTAGTGAACAAAAAATATTTTTAAATATTTCTGTTTGAACTATATGAAATTGTTTATGTTTGTTTCCTTCATTAAAAGAGATAAACATTGTATTTAGCCAAAACTAAAACAACTTATTTTCCCTCATTCATAAAGAGAAACTAAACCAAAGTATATGAAAATCAGGACTGGATTTGTTCTGGATTTACTTTAGGTTCTGGAATATCTTTATTTAGGAATATTGGATTTTTTTGCCTGTAACTAAGAAATCACTTCTGATTCACATTTGAGATTTTCCTAGAGAACACCTTGGTTACCAACTTCCAGTGTGTTCTGGCTGACTGTCAAGTTTTTCCTCTTGGAGCTGCTTCATGACATTTTGAAAATATAGTCACTTGGCCATACACTAAAGCAGAGGAAACAAGTGACTTTCTAACCTTGTGTCTAAAGAGAGGTGATGTGACATTTGTGTTCCAGCATTTGCTGAAATGCTTATTTATACAGAGACAGACACTACCAACAATCAACAACAATGAACAGGGGAAATAACTCTTTTTCTTGTGAAGTTTATCCATATACTTTAAGATCAGAATACAGTCTGATACAGGACACAGAACGTAATCCTAATATGCTGTGGGTAACACTAGACATTAAAGGATGCTTACTAGAATATCACTGTTGTTTGATGTGTGCTAGAGTGGCTATACTATTGGCTAAGATGCAACTGTTACTAGACTCTCCATTTTGTGAACCTAATAACTAGTAGTTCAATTTTTTGGACATACTTTTCTCCTCCCCCACCCCCCCAACCCCCCACCCCCACCCCCTTGCATACATTCAGACATTTTTGCTAAATCTTTCAGCATCTTTCCCCTGGCAGATCTATTAATAAGGAGACAGACAAAAAAAATCTTACAGAAAAAATGACAGAACAACTCTTACCTGCTTTTCACAGCTTTCAATGACTCATACACTTTTTTTCATTTCTCAAAGTCTAAGAAACTAACAATATAAAGCAATAGTCTCTTATTTTCCCTTTCTTATGAAAAACAGTTTTTTATTGTTTTATTCACTATCTCATAGTTCCATCTAACACCATTAGTCTTGGAAGCGACTTCTTCCTCAGCTTTTGGCTTTCTTCTCTGCTTCTGGTGTGCCTCTTTATGACATCTCTCTGGTAACATCAATCCTTCTGTTTCTCGAATTCTAGGTATCTGATTTGAATTCTCTGTCTCTTTTTTCTCTTACTCTCAACAGAGATATGAAACACATTTAGCACAGAAGTGGCACAACATTTTATACTTATGCAGTTATGTTAAATATATATCTATGCAGTGATTTTTGGTTTTATCTTAGGATTTTCAATACTACTTCAAATATTATTTGCCCTTACTATTAAAATAGAGAAAATCTGAAATAGGACAAAGAATTTACTCTCAGAAATGGTAATTAGTGCAACAAACAGAAATCATAATTAACACAGTGCAGTTTATTTTGAGAAACAATTCTTACCCCTTTTTCCTCTAGATATGAAAAAACCTCTTTGTAGTGGAACAACCACTTTGTCCTTAACAGACTCATGGCTACTATACCTTCTATGTCAGTCAACTTTAAGCCAGTGCAAGACTTGTTCCTTTAAAACTCAGCATATCTGCCTTAAATTTCTTTCATTATACTATATTTTCATTTTTCAGCAATACTGATTCTTGCAAAGTTTCAACACTCATTAATACCTCTTATTAAGACAAAAATGTCTTTCCCAAAACATTTCTACTAGTTCAAAGCATTTCTGTTGGTTGGAGGATGAAGAAAAAAAAGGTGCAACTCTCTTTAGCTCACACAGGGAACTTAATATGTCAAGGAATCTTACAATAAGTCAGAGTCACAGTTGTTTGCCTATAGTTTTATTTTCCCATTCTACTGATCTCTGCTCTATCATCCCCTAGCTCCTTCCTCTAGAAATATTAGTGGATTTTTTTCTTTATTTTGTACCATGTTTAACTCTTTATCCTAATATATTTTGAATTAATATAAAATTGTTCTGATTAGCTTTAGCATTTTTTACTTGGCTATTGGTTAAATGCATACATTTGTGACTATTTCACTGATACTGAGTTCACAGGATAACTCAAGGGTCAATTTCTTGAGAAAACACTTAGGAAGAATCAAAACCTTTTTTCTTTTTAACACATATCACCACATTGGTGTTGCATAACGTAAAAATGATACTAGCAACCTATCATAAGAACAGCTTACCAATGGACAGTAACAGGAAAGTATGCATAGTATATTAAAAAAATAAAATTGAGATATTAAGAATATTTGTAAGAAAATGAATCCTCCATTTTTAATTTTCTTCCTGGAGGAAAGAACAAAGTTTGATTCATAGCACAATTTGGAAAATAGAAGGAAACACTTCACGACACAGGTGGTCACACTTTGGAAGACTGCTCATATTGCACACAAAGTAAAATCAAAGTCTTGAGGATAAAATCTGGTCCAGATCTTTCTTGAATGTAGTTGAGTATCACCTCAAATTTTCTATAAATATGGTTTCATGGGTAGACTGTTACAGAACCATGAATACACACATAGATGTGCTCACATTTTATTTGTGCTGAACCACTAGTTAATTTAAATGCACATAGCTTTTTCACATTTTAGATGCCTATGTTGATTTATACAATCTGAAGATCTGATCTACAATGGTTAATTTTTTTGGAGGGTACTAAGAGACGTACATTTTCATAAATCAGTCTTAAAAGAATGTGAGTAGTTGTACTCATTGTAGTGGAAAAGATTATTCCCATTTTCTGCACAGTGGTCATATGTATTAATTATTGCTGGTACCACAAAAGATCTTTTGCTAATGTTGCAACTTTGATGTGATAAATGTAAAGGACTCATTGAATTGTAGTGTAACTCCTAGGTGCAACCAATCAACTAGAATATATTCACTATGTGGATGAGTTTGGTGAATCAAAGTTGCTAATACAACTGTCAACAATTCAACCTTTCTCTTCCCAACACAGAGTTCACAAACTCAGAAGTGCCCAGTCTTAAGCATTCAGCAATGGTTATTTATATATTGTCTTTTGTGTTCTTAGGAAATGTGTGCTTTGTCATATCCTCTACAAATATTCCTCTGATATATCAAAAATATCAATGTGCAGTTAGCCTACAGACAAACAAACAAAAAATCTAACCTTTCAAAAGCATAGTAATTTTTGAAGTATCACTGTTCAGTCCGATGTTGTATACACAGATATACATGTGAGTTTCTTCCTTCTCTGCAATGAGTAGGGGCATACTTTCCTGGGAAAGCAGCCTGTGACACTTCAGTCAGAAAGCGGCATATACTTCCTACCTGTTGCACTGTGTTGTGTCTCCAGCACTGCACATCCAATATGTAAGGGCAGGGAGTCAGAAAGAGACCACAGCACTGCCACTGATGATACTACAACAGGAAAACTGGAGAAATGGCATTATTTAAGGGAGAAAGCCTAAGTATTAGGCTTAATTTACACCTGCAGAAAAATGGCTGCAATTTTCAATAAATATTTCTGCTCTGTGTTTAGAAAGAAGCAAGCTGACGTACTTTTATCTCAGAATAATGAAGAACAAAGTTGAACATGGTTATTTCTAGTTGGATTTCACAAGGCTTGGTACCAGTAAATGACAGTCACTATTCCCCTCAGTTCTCTGGAAGTAAATTAAAAAAAAAAACAACAAACCCAAACCAAAACAACACAATACAACATTCTTGATAAAATTTGCTGATGGAACAAGTATTGGCAGCATACTAAATCGATGAGCAAGACAAAGCAGTCATACAGAGTTATTGAAAGTAAGTACTTCCATAACTCTGACTATTCAAACAAATGGCTTTAACACAGCCAGATGCTTAAGTTACATTTTTTAGGAATGAGCAATGACTTCTGGGTGGGGGTTGGGGGTGGGGGGGTGGGGGTGGGGGAGTTCTGAGAGTGATTCAGCACACAAAAAACCAACCTGATCTCCCAAGATAAAGTTGTGACAAAAAGGTCTTGTGTGATCTTCTGCTATGTAAGTAAGAGAAGATTAAGGAAGTATTGCTAAAATAGATATCAAGATATGGAAGTCAGTATCATAAGGATATTTTTTAAAGTATATTGAAAAGCTTACAAGAGTGAAAAAAAATATCAAAATTTAAGACAAATTACTCCAGAGAAGAAGAAAATGTCTTTCAGTCAAATATTTAATGAGCTTAATCCATTTAATTTATCAAAAGAAAGACAGAATAGTGATTTAATTATTCTGATTATACATTAGCAGAAAAAATTAGATAATAGGAACTTAACAATAACTACATTTCCAAGTTGTGCAACAAAGTTCCAGCAGTAATGGTGAATTCTTCATCTCCTGAAATCCTCAGCACAGGACTGAATAATTTCAAAGGCATGTTGTAGCTGAGTACAAGCTATTGAACACTTGCAAGACTAAGGTTATACCAGCACCTCTGGTCCCCTCCAGCTTGTAAGTATAGGTTCTGAAGGACTCTAAATCTACTGAGCCCAAATCAAAACACTTGTGAATTTGATGCAAAAAGTAAAAATATAACATGCCTAGCTAGTTATTTGTTTTGAATAGCTTTTATTTCATGTTGATAAAAGATGTTTTATAAAAGATTAATTTCAGGAACATAGTAATGTCTTCACCTCTGCCATTATTAAGTCCACTCTTTTAATGAAGTTTTCTTCAAGCAAAACATATTTCACAGAGCTACTCAGCCACTTTATCTTTTATCTTGTCTTCTTGTTTCAAAATCTAGCTTTCTTCTCCTCCTCATTTTAGATGTTATTATTTTAATTTTATTTCATATCGTTTGTTTGATTTTGAGGTTTTTTTAAGATCTGCAATATACTGGCATTTCCTTCCAACTTTGGATCTGTTCCTTCTGCCCTTTTTTAATTAAAATGATTTAGTAATATCTGTAAGCATGTGAGGTTATTTAATAAATATTTATCCTCTGAAACAGATTCTAGATCATATCTTTGGTTTACATTGTAGACGTAAATATTACAAATTGCAGTATATTAAGCTTTTATGTTATGGAAGAAAATGACCTAAAAAGGGTAATGTATGGCAAAGACATGGATGGCTCCAACTGTGGAATTTACACATCATGTTACTAGAAGCCTAAATTCTCTTATATTCTTAAAAGCAGGGAAAAGGGCCTTTAAATGGTCCAGAAATATCCTTATGGTATATCTGAGCCTGAAATTTCTTTTGGAACATAGAAATATAAATTATCACTTCATAGTTAGACTTACTTTTCTTTAAAAAAGGAGTATGTAAAAGCCCACTTTTTAGAATCTGTTTAATAAAGCAGTCCAAAGGAAGTGAGAGACATGAATTCAGTAACAGGCTTAGTCTTATTGACCCACAAGTTTATCCAGGAAAGTGTCCCGAACACTTTTGTGGAAAAGCATCATCACACAGCTGAAAATGCTGAAAATATGAGTGACTTGGTGGGTAAGCACTTTAATCAGTGCTATTAAATGATAGATGGCAGTGTTTCCTTCTTCACTACATTTTAAATAGAAGTAGTGGCTATTATAATTTCTGCTTTGCTAAGCATTCTCAGCAGTTACACAAGAGATCAGTTTTCTCATAATTTCAGATTTGGACTTTTTTTGTTCAGTGTCACTACACTCTGAGTCAAAGATAGCTGTAGGCACGACACAGATATGGAAACACTGAGTCCCACAGAGATACTGCCATTTCTATATACAGCGCTGAAGGCAGTGAAGAAACTTTATGGGAAGACAGGATCCTTAAGGACCTAAACCACAAGAAGTGAGGTTTTGAGCCACATAGCTCAATACAGACACTTAAATTCAATGTAAGTTCTTGATTTGGACCCAGTCTTATGTCCTTTTAGGCTCATCAGACCTCTGTCTCTACTGGGAAAAGGCTGAGCTGGACAATCTGTAGATTTAAGGCAGGTTTAGAGTCAGGACTCTGGATTACACTGTTAAATTTTTCCCAACCTGCTTTCTAAGAATTTACATTATAAACATTTGCAGTGAGCCCTATCTAGCTCCACCTTCTGCTTAACTTTTAATCTTCTTCATGACTCCCATCACTTACATTCTGTCTTGCTTCCTTACCCAAAATCTAGACACTAGAATAGTTCAGTGAGGAAGCATGAAAGTCAGAAGTTCCTAATACAGACAGGAATGAGCTAGAAAATACTGATCCATACAAAGTTTCTCACTTTACTCAGTTATGTAGTAATATAAAAATAAGTTATTCTTATGAAAATTATATAAAGAAACATTCTTAAATGAAAATAAAAAGTTGTGGCTGAAAAATAAGAAAGTATTCAGAATCTTAAAACAGATTCTTCAGTCACACCAGGTGTATTTTTTGACTGATTTTGATGGAAAACTTGACATGCTAAGACATCCCAGTGTGAGTGCTTTGGCTGTGTCTTTAGCCTTATTTTTTATGGATACAAATTTCAGTCTAACACATAGGCTGGAGTGTACAGTATAAAACATACAGAAGTATAATACATACAGGAGTAATAAGTTTCTCCCATATTTCTTTCCATTACTTGTTTGTCTACTTTCAAACATACAGTTTTCTTCTTCTTTTGCATATGCTGAGAACAATTGTGCACACATGTATCTCAGCTCCCTGATGGCATAGTGATAACCTGCAGAGGCATTTATTTAAGGCTACAATGAGCAGATGAAACATCACGCAACATCTTCTCTTGCCTGAGTGCAAACAGGAAAATATCTTATAAGTGGTCTATACTCTTGAGAAAGTCTTTTTGTACATTTGGATAGACTGCAGCCATTTTCTGTGGTAAATTATTTAGATTTTGTAAATGGTTCAGTGTAGCTCTCCCTATTTTCTTGATCAAAACAGAAAAAAATATGCTTTCATATATTTTATACATATGTTGAAAGAAGAAAAAAAAAGAATATAATATAAGGAATTAAGTTTAAGGAACTGTACACAATTCTTACTGTTCCTTCAGGATTTCAGATAAAAGTAAATCTCTTCTTTTTTTTTTTTTTTTTTTTTTTGCATAAGAAAATCCCAAGTTTTCTGCAGATAACAGTAAGATGAACTTTAAGGAGTAGTGTTTAACCACGAGTAAAATTCAGAAGTTTACTTAGGATTCTAATTTCAAGAAAACCTAGACAATATTATCTTTGCAGAAACATGAACAAGGAACAATGCTAGAAACAGGGAGTTATTTTCTACAGAGAATTATAAAAGGAAAGCAATATAAAATAGCAGTAGTAAAGGCAGCAGTTATGACATAAAACAGCATTTGGCCATGAGCAGTAAAAAAAACCCCAAAAAACAGTTCCACTGAAACCAATGGTCAAATTTCCACTAGCTCAAATGGTACTAAAATTTCACTCTATTTATAAATAGGGAAATTTTAATTGAAAGTTCATTTAAAAAAACAACAACAACCTAGGTTTATGTGGGGATGAAGTTATTTGAATCTGTTAAGGAAGCTGAAATCAGGATGTCTACTCTCCAATTCCAGCATCTGACAAATTATAATGCACCCAAATTATAGTTTAGGCCCAATCTTTGTATGATATTGAGTGTCTTTTAAGGAACATTAAGAAGGCACAACTTCCATAAAAGTAAGAGCAGAGTCCTGACGTCTCTCTGAACTTCTTTTCTGTCAGAAAAAAAATATGGTGTCTCGGCATTTTCCCAGACTTTCTATGTATTTCAATACATTACATGCATTCTATATATTTTAAAATCTATTTATCATACTCTATGTATTTTTTTGATCATATTTCTATGTATTTCATAGTCTTATCTTTCACAGAAAGAGCGTATTATACTACTTCTCTTCCTATGATAAAAGATTGAGATTTTATCAGACTGGTTATTTTACAGTTCAGTGTTCAAGATTTTTGTTCCTTATGATATCCTCTTGGTACCAATAGTTTGATCAGCACACAGTGAAAAATATATGCATATAATTAAAACTATGAAAATTTATAATAACTTTTATGATGCATGAACAAAACTAAGTGTTCCTGATGGCAAAAGGAATTGCTTTCATGAAAAATATGTTTGTATTGACAGAAAATATCTGAAACACTATTAAAGGCCTACCTACGTGTCCTAGAAATGACATATCCAGCATATTCACTACTGGAGTTTTAGACACAATTGTCAACTGGTGATGTTTCACAGAATCAGATTCACAGAATGATTGAGGATGGAAGGGACCTCTGGAGGGCACCTGGTCCAAACCCCCTGCTCAAGCAGGACCACTTAAAGCCAGGCAGCTCTTGCATATCTCCAAGATGCAGACTTCACAACCTCTCTGGACAACCTATGCCAGTGCTCAGTCACCCTCACAGTAAAAAAGTATTTCCTGATGTAAAAACAGAACCTCCTGTGTTTCGGTTTGTGTGCAATGCCTTTTGTCCTTTCTCTGGGCACCACTGAAAAGAGCCTGGCTCTGTACTCCTCACACCTTCCCTTCAGTTATTTATATACAATTGATATCTCCTGAGCCTTTTCTTCTCAAGGCTGAAAAGTCCTGCCTCACTCAGCCTTTCCTCATAGGAGAGATGCTTCAGTTCCTTCAACATCTTACTGGCCCTTTGCTGGAGTTTCTCCAGTATGTCCATGTCTGTCTTTTCTGGGGAGCACCAAATTTGTCATAGCACTCCTGGTGTGGCCTCACCAGTCACCTTCCTCGACTTGCTGGCAACACTCTTCCTAATGCAGCCCTGGACACCATTAGCCTTCTTTGCCACAAGGGCACATTGCTGGAACATGCTGGCACATGGTGATTCATTGTTGGCTTATTTGATGAAGAACTAAATTATTCTGCAAACTCAGAATAATTCAGTTGCATTCAGTTAAAAAAAAAAAAAATCAGCTAGATTTGATCTTCTTAACTTCTTCATAAGTTGAAACCTGCCTGGTGAGGAAGACTACCCTGCATGTCTCTACAGCACCGCTCTCTCTACAGCATTAAGGTCTTTTCTTGTTTCTTTTCTAGTTCTTCCAGTTGAACACCTCCAATAAGACCTATCTCTGTCTTTATGATTGGGAAATAATATGTCACATACTATCATTTTATATCTGTTTTGTCGACACTGGTCATATAGTAGATAACACTGGCAGTACCAGAATGTTTCTAGTTGTTTCTTAACACTGAACAATACAGAATCATAGAAATATAGAATATTTCAAGTTAAAGGGACCCATAAGGATCACAGAGTCCAACTCCCTGCTCCTCACAGGCCTGCCTAACTCTAAGCCGTATGACTAAGAGTGTCATCCAGATGCTCCTTGAATTCTGACAGGCTTTGTGCCATGACCACTTCCCCAGGAAGCCTGTTCTCTGACTGACCACCTTCTGAGTGAAGAACCTTTTTTTAATGTCCAAATTGAACTTCCCCTGACAGCTTCAATCCATTTCCTTGTGTCCTATCGCTGGTCACCAGAAAGGAGATCAGCACCTTCCCCCTCCGCTGCTCCATGACCTCAGCTGCTCCTTGTACATCTTGTCCTTGAGGCCTTGCACCACCTTGTTCTACCTTCTACGTGTTAACAGTTTGATGCCCTTCTTATATTGAGGCACCCAGAACTGCACCAGTGCGGTGTAGAGTGGGACAATCAGCTACCTCGACCGGCTTCCTATGCTGTGCTTGATGCACCCAGCACAGGGTTGGTCCTTTGGACTGCCAGGGCACACTGTTGATTCATATTCAACTTGCCATCAACCCAAACTGCTAGATGTCTTTCAGTAGCACTGCTTTCCAAACTCTTGTTCCTCAGTTTGTAGGTATACCCAGGATTACCCCACCCCAGGTGGAGAATCTAGAACTTGGTCTCATTGCATTTCATATGGCTGGTGATTGCCCAGCTCTCTAGTCTATCCAGATCTCTTTGTAAGGCCTTTGTACCCTCGAAGAAGTCCACAGCTCCTCCTAGTTTAGTATCACTGGCAAATGTACTTAACATGCATTCAATTCCTGCATCCTCCTGCATATTAAGGAGCACTGGCCCTGAAACTGAGCAAGTAGTTATACTTATTGAAGTATAACTGACCCTAAAATTGAACAAGTGTTAAACTTGTTTAGTCTTCAGTTATACTATTTAGTTTGGGAAACAGTGTGTGTAGATATCTTCTACTTCCCTTCAAGTCCTGTACATTTGAAACAAATCCATTGACTCACTGCCCATGTCACGGCTGAGGGCATCAGGAGAGAGATTCATGGGTTTCCACTACAGAAGATACCTGGCACATATTTCAGTAAATGGAAGGGGGATGAGCTCATGCATGCTCATGTGAAGAATGGCTTCCCCAGTTTTATCTGTAAAAATTAATAGAAATAAGACTTTGAAGAGCAACCAAAAGAACAGTTATTTTTTTCTTCTTAGCCAAATTTTTCATGCATTTACTTTCTGAAGCTTAAATTGTACTTCACTCTGTGCACATGTAGCTTCTATTAATATCACTGGAATTTGAAAAATCAGTGTAAAGATTCAATACACCTATAAGTTACAATTTCCAGTTACAAACTTGTCTGAAGGTAGCAAACAAAACAGAGAAGTCTATAAATGCCTTGATATTGACAGGTGCAAAAATATCAGAAGTAGTCTGTTGGACATATTTGAACTGGTCTGCATGTGAACACAGATCAGGCATAGCAAAGACACATCAGGCTAATTGCCACGTGCAGATTCTTTCTACTTGGTTTCAGTATTGGGCGCATTATAGTTTCAGCTGAATTTTTCCCATGTATAGCCACAATTATGCATATCACCATCTCTCTGCCAGGAGAAAGCAGGATTGCCTCAGCGATATTCAAGCCAATCCTGACTCCAGAAATATTCACATAACTCTGGAAGCTTATTTGCTTTCCCATCTATGTTTTGTATTCCTGTCTCAAGACCCTGATTCAAGAGGAAAGGCTGATAATCATTAAATTGAGATAGCCAATAAATTTTTATCTTCCTCTTTGTAATGCAAATATGAAATTACTTGGTATTTAGTTGTATGTTATCAGACAATAATTTCATCTGCATATGGGCACATGTATGAGCACCTTTAATTTGCAAATCTAACTCTGTGAATGTTTTCTTTTGGGACACCATGCTAGCTATATAACTTTTATTATCTACAGGAACAAAACCAATATGGATTTTTCCACTTCTGAAACTGCATACTCCTGCCTCCTAGTAGTGCATGAATCAATTTAAAACAGAACAAATCTTACTTATCCACTTCATTGCCTCTTCCATCCCCAAGACCAGCTTTCTGTGGTTTTGAAAATTACCCAACATAACTTCATAAATTTAAATCTAGTCTAACTAATTTATTTTCTTAGATCCTACCTACAACCAAAAGCATGAGATAGATGGTTTTACCTTATGACACCCAAACTTCTGGACTTTATTCTAAATTAGCCTGTAATATAAAAGACAGAAAGGAGGAAGCTAATTTGAATATTATTTATTCTTTACAAATAGCTTATATTTCTCATGTATAAATCCAGATATAAATAATTGCCTCTTTTAGAGGCTATTTTAGATTAAGAGAGTTATTGTTAAAAGCAGAGTTAATTGATCTATGTTTAAGTGAATTTAAAATTCTAATAGCTGTTGATTCAAGTAGTGGTTATATTCACCTCTGGTAAGCAGACACACAGGATGGAATTCTATTCCTTCTTCATTAATGCATTACATTTGTAGCCCAGAGTATTTAAATATTTGCTGTCTTTATGTAGTAAAGATGACACACTACCTGCAGAAATGAAAACTGCAAATTATAACCACTCTTTCCTTCTTCTTATTTTGGAAAAAAAGAAATATAAAGATAATATACTCAATAAATGAATATTAGAATGCATAGTACATGTATAGTTGCAAATAATTAGAAAACATTATGTGAAAGTATCCAAACTTTTCATTTGGAGAACATACACTACAGGAAATTATTCCAGGTCACTTTCATAAAGTTGTAAGTGGAATTATTCTGTTAAAATTTTACTTTCAAATGTGTTTTTTGTAACTTTATATATATATTTTATATTTACCATAGAAAATTTCTTCTGATGCAAAACATTAAATTTCCAAAGTTGAAGATTTGTGGCTCACTTTGACATTACTAGAATTCACACAGTTTAATCCCCATGCTTTACTTTGAGAATTGATAGTATACTATTAAAATAATTTGTAATTTCCATCTATGCATTCACAAAATAATTAAACGCAGTGTCAAGTTAAGGTCTGCAGAAATGTTAATTTATTTCCCTTGACTTTATCAATAGATTAATAAAATAACACTACAAAATGCATAAATTTGCGATGCTTCATCTTACAAAATGTTTTTATTCATATTGATTGTACAGCCCTACAGCAGCTGTACTGAAGTCCATCTAGTAATAGTAACATGCTATTTTGAGGAAGACAATTCCAACACTGGAAAGACATTGTCTGTTTATCTGGCAAGAAAAGGGACTTTAAATAAATTCTAGATAATAATCTTGCTAGTATATCTTCTTTCTTTATATCTGCTATTCTTCTTTTCCTGTCATATATATGAGCAAGCTGGTGGCAAATCTGATGTACTTCTTCTACTGTAATATTTTTAGTTTAGTATGTGAATGTTGTCATTAAAAGAACAGGCATTATTATAAAGGGCAGTTGTTTCATTTTCAGATTTCAAAAGACTGAGAACTTAGTATTTGGTGTTTATAATCCATCTCCCAAATGAGTCAGATGTTGTAGCTATATTTGCAATGTTGTTGACACATGAATAATAGTCCAAATACAGTCTAATAATAACCTAAACCAAATACTCTAGACACAAGACCTATGAAAAAGCAGATTTTTGAATCCAGGAAGATATGTACAATTGGCACATAGTTGTTAATTTGTATTGAGTTTATTGTTAATTTACCCAATATTATATCTATTCTGTGATAAGTGTGCATACATTCATAATCATAATTTACTTTCATCCTTCTGCAGAAGTCATGTGTTGTAAATGGTTACTTAGAAAATTTTCTTCCTCTGTACACCTCCAGATAAGAAGCTCAGATTCAACAACTGTTTCAGCAGTTTTAATATGTGAGTAGTGCACACTGAAAATACAAAACTAAAGCACTGATGAAGTAGAAACAAAGGAAATTTTTGGGTAATAACAGGATAATATGATAGACTATTTTTATTTATTTTTAGTTAGAAATAAAAATATTTCTATAAAAGCTAAAAGACAAAGTTCACAAAAAAAAAATAATATCCTAATTAACCCTAAACCCTAGTAAAACTAGTAATTTAGTACAGGTGCATTTAAACTGTTCCAACAAAAAGATTTCCATGACAGCATAACAGAAACACAATTTTAGAGATTAGACAATTTAAGATTGGGATGCAATATGAAACTTTCCTACCAGAACTCATTTTGGAAATGGGGTAATCTGAGAAACAGAAGCTCTTCAGCAGTAATAAATCAACCATTGCAGCAAAAGTTGGCTCAATTAGATCTTGAAGGGACACTTCCTACTATTTTCTCACAGTGTCTGCCAAAATTTTCTTCAGCTCTTCAAAACATTCAAGGCCTGAAGCTTAACTGTTCTGGTCTTCAACAACAAAATAATTGCCTTTCTAGTATAACAGAGAAATCAATTTCCTTCTAATAAGACTGGTCACAGGGGCAAGGACTTCTAAGGGAAGCATCATGGACTGTCCGTGCTCTGCTCAATGGAAGGTTCATCATGGAAGGGTCTTTGGTACTCTCAGGTTCAAAAATCATATGGCATAATTTTGATGTTGAAGTGCTGTAGCTACTAGAGTTCTGAACATAATCAATTTTAAGTGTCTGTTGCTATTAGTGAAGTTAAACTTTGTGACAAAAATATTTTTTTTTCCAGGGGGAAAAACACACCTCAAAAATTCACAACTGACAAAGCAATAGTTTTTATCACTTGGAATAATCAAGGATTTGTTAAAAACAAACAAACAAACAAATTATTGTTGTAATGTAACTGTTTTATGACAGCTTTCACATCCTCATTTTAAAAGGAGAGGAAAATGGTGCATATTAGAAAAAGCCAAGGTAAGCAAGTCAATGTCAACTATTTATGTATTTTTATCTTGCTTATAGCACTGTCAGTGTTTGCTTATTTAACTAAACTGGCAGTGAGAAACCCATTTGTACTAGCAAGGGTTATTACAAACAAATTAATCTATGTAGACAGTGTGTATGATGTGTTTATGTGTGCATATGTGTCTGTGTGTATATGTGAGCACATGTGCTATGAACAAGGTAAAAGTAATTTAATGAAATAATCACAGAACTGTCTCAGTTGCAAGGGACCTCTGGAGAACACCTAGTTGAACCCGCTTGCCAGAAGCAGGGTCACCTAGAACAGGCTACCCAGGACTATGTTCAGTCATGCTTTGAATATGTCCAAGAATGGAGACTCCACAGCCTCTCCAGGTAACCTGTTGCAGTGTTTAATCATGTTCACAGTTTAACCACCCCCCCCCAGTTTTTCTCATTTTCTAGTTTCTTTAAATGGAACTTCCTGTATTTCAGTTTGTGCCCATTGTTTCTTTTGCTTTCAGTAGGTACCACTGAGAAAAGTCTGTGTACACCTTCTTTACCATCAGATATTTATATGTACTGATAAGATCCCCCAGAGCCTTCTACAGGACGCACAGTCCCAGCCCTCTCAGCCTCTCCCCTAGTGCCTTCATAATCTTTGTGGCCCTTTGTTGGACTTGCTCCGGCAAGTGTCTGTCTTGCACTGGGGTGCCCAGACCTAGACCCAGCACTACAAGTGCATGTCACCAGTGCTGAATAGAGGGGAAATACCACCTCTCTCAGCCTGCTGGCAGCACTCTACTTAATACAGCCCAGGAAGCTATTGACCTTCTTTGACTTTCAGGCACATTTCTGGTTCACAGACAGCTTGTTGCATAACAGGGCGTCTTGTTCTTTCTATGCAGAGTTGCTTTCCAGGCAGTCTGGCCCCAGCTTGTACTAGTCACTCAAGTGCCAGAATTTGCATTTACTGTATCTGAACTTCAGGAGGTTGCTGTCAGACCATCTTTTCACCTTGACAAGGTCCTTCTGAATGGTGGCGCAACTATTTGCAAATCCGTGCTGAATTCTTCCAATCACCTTCTTGTCCTCATGTTTTAAAATCATCTACTGGAGGATTTTCTCCATCACATTACCAGGACCTGAGGTAAGGCTGAGTGGCCTTTAGTTTCCTGGATCTTCCTTCTTGCTTTTCTTGAAGATAGGAGTGTCATTTTCTCCCTTCTGGTACTAAGGAACCTCTCCTGGTCACCATGACCTTTCAAAGATAATCAAGACTGGCCTTACAATGACATCAGCCAATTCCCTCAGCACTCGTAGGTGCACCTTCTCAGTCCCACGGACTTTAATATGTTCATTTTGTTTACATGCCCCCTTACCTGGTCCTGCTCCAGTGTAGTTCCTTGTCCCAGACTTTCTCTTTGACCTCAGGGGCCTGCAATTCTTGGCAGCCGGTACTACCAGATAAAGATTGAGGCAAAGAAGGCATTGAGTACTTCATACTTTTCTGTGTCTTTTCTCACCAGCTCCACTGTACCACTCAGCAGCTAGCCTATGCTTTCCCTAGCCTCCTTTTGCTGTTTACGTACTTTTACAATCCTTTCTTGTTGCCCTTCATGTTCCTTGCCATATTCAGCTCCAGACTGGCATTGGCTTTAAACCACCATCCCTGCAAGGTTGGACAGCAACTCTATATTTATTCTGCTTCTACCTCTTTCACACTTCCTTTTTATCTCTGAGTTCAGTTAGGAGCTTCTTGCTCATCCAAGTAGATCTGCTTGATCTCCTAATTGTTGGAATAGACCTTTCTTGAGGTTGAAGGAGGTGATCTCTGATCACATTGGTGATCAGCTAGCTCTCCTGTACCCCTCTTCTCTTCAGGGCCATATCCCATGAGATTCCTTCAAGCAGTTCTCTGAAGACTTTGAAATCTCTCTTGAAATCCAGAACTGTCATCCTGCTTTTTGCCCTACTCCCTGCATTTAAGATCCTGAACTTTACCATCTCCTGGTCACTGCAGCCATAGATGTCCCTGACTTGCACATCCCTGGACAGTTTTTTCTTGTTGTATCAGGTCCAGCAAAGCACCTTTTCTTTGGAGTCCTGGATCACTTTTGCCAGGAAGTTCTCATCAGTGCACTTCAGAAGTCTCCTAGGTTGCTTAGGTCCTGTTTTTTTCAGCAGATATCAGGGTGATTAAAATCCCCGCTGAAGGCCAGGGCCTGCAAATGTTGGGTTTCTTCCAGTCATCTGAAAAAGGCTTAACCTGCTACTTCTGTCTGATTTGGAAGCCTTGTTCTGACTTAAGCCCAGCTAGCAGCTAAGTACCACATAGCTGCTCAATTACTTCCCCAGTGGGATGTGGGAGAGAATCAGGAGGCTAAAAGTTAGGAAACCTGTGGGTTGAGACAGAGACAGCTTAACAGGTAAAGTAAAAGCTGTGGCAAAAGCAAACCAAAACAAGAAATTCGCTCACTGCTTTCCATCAGCAGGCAGGTGTTCAGCCCTCTTTAGGAAAGCAGGGCTCCATCATGTGTAATGGTTGCTTGGGTAGGCTCAAAACATCCCCCCTTCCTTCTTCCCCCAGCTTTTATTGCTGAACACAATCACATATGGTATGGGATGTCCCTTTGGTCAGTTAGGTTCAGCTGTCCTGGCTGTGCCCCCTCACAGCCTCTTGTGCGCCCCCCCCCCCCCCCCCCCCCCCCCCCCCCCCCCCCGCCTGCTCTCTGGTAGGGTGGGATGAGGAGCAGAAAGGGTCTTGACTCAGTGTAAGCACTGCTCAGCAATAACAAAAACTTCCCTGTGTTATCAACACTGTTTTCATGACAAATCCAAAACATAGGCACCATACAAGCTACTGTGAAGGAAATTAACTCTATCTCAGCCAAAATCAGTACAGATCTACAGCAGATAACCACTATGGAAACACCCATGTTGGTCTGCCCATTATTCTTGACCCATAAACTCTTGACTGGCTCCTGACTTGTCCCAAAGTATTGTCTCCATACATTCCAGCCTCTCTCTTACATAAAGGGCCAACCACCCACCCCAGCCTTCCCAGTCTATCTGTCCTAATGATCCTGAAGCCATCCATTGCAGCAGTCCAGTTGTTAATGACATTTTCAAACACTGTTTCTGTCAGCAGGATAAGAATGTAGGAATTTCTCACAGAACTTCAAAGTCTGGCACATTGCTGATGTTTTTTCACTGAACTACTTCATATTATTTCTCCCCAAAAAAGAACACCAAGGCAACTGTGGAAAATCATTTTATACAAAACTTGCAAGTGCCACATTTGGTTCCAGAAGTAAAGATTCAAGTACCATTAATGTAGCATGTGGACTGGAAAGATTTCAGAATTTCCATCTGTTTAGGTTTACCGCAAATTATTTAAAAAAACAGATAGGCCAGCTAATTCTAACTTTAAAAGCCCTGAAATGCTCCAGGTAAATCTTTCATTTTTAAAAAAGATAGTTTAATGTTAAAAACCAAACTTCTTCCTGGGAAACTTGCTAAAAATCTCATTTAATATAAAACAAAAAAAAAGATTTGTTTATGAACCAATACAGCCAAGAAACCTCTCTACCAGGCATAGGTTGGAAAAAAAATAGTATTAAATCATTAAATCATGATGATAATTAGCTTCCCTTCAAAACAAAGAAAAAGCATGAATCTGTTGAGATATATATCATTGAATAGACCACTCAAAGTCTGGAAAAAGAATCATTGGCTTTTAATAACATAAACCTTTATGGGTTAATCCATGATGAGAAAAAAATAAGAGAGTAACTAGTGGTATGCAGGTTTGTCAGAACTAGTTCTGTCTAAGAGGTTCTCATGTACAAACGAAGTGTTCCTTTTTTTTTTTTTTTTTTTTTTTTTAAAGGCTCCTGTTGTGATAGCACATTGTGTATTCCCAAAGCATTGTTCTGATCTGTGCAGATCTATCAGGAAGTGTATCTTTAAAATCATCAGTTTGTGAGTGAGCTGTAGGCAAACTATTTGAAAGATATGATATACAAAGTAGTTAGACAACAAAATTTACCTCATTATTCCAGTACACACGATGACAATTCTGTTCAAAACATGGACAGCAAACTTTGGAAAGGCTGCTCACAACACACAATTCAAGATTAAAGAAAAAAAGTGTTACTTTTAAATGACCTCCCATCTCAAAAGATGTCAAACTATTTTCATCCTTTATTCAAATACTGAATAATATATGAAAAAAAAGCACACATTTTTTGTTGAATAAGCTAACGAAAAAAAATCTTTTCATACATATTTCACTCCCTGGTTAAAAGTCAGCCTTCTTCCCAGTTCAGTCCTTCACACAGTGTTTATCTTACCTGATGCTGGTAATGTCTGTTATGTAAACCATGCCATTCATAAAGATAATTATCAGGCTAATTAATTTCACATCATCTGGCATAATGGCCATGCAGAAGTTAGTTATATTTAATTTCAAAGAGTTCCCTCAACCTATAAGCTTTGACTGTATTTATTCCTCTGACTCAAAGTACAACTGCTCTATCTCCAATAACATAAGTTTTGGAAGACTTTTGGAAATACAGGAATGTTTGGAGAAATGACACCAGCCCTGGAGACAAAGGATATGAAAGCACAAAACATTCTGATTGTATTCACCCCACACAGACAAATCTCAATACAATGCTTGCAAAAAGGGTTGCCATCTGAAAAGATCTTGACAGGCTTGAGAAGTGGGCCCATGGGAATCTCATGTAGTTCAACAAGGCCAGCTGCAAGGTCCTGCACCTGAGTCAGGGCAATCTCCAGTATCAATACAGGCTAGGAGCTGAAGGGATTGAGAGCAGCCCTGTGGAGAAGGACTTGGGGGTACTGCTGGATGAAAAGCTGGACATGAGCCAGCAATGCACTTGCAGTCCAGAAAGCCAATAACTTCCTGGGCTGTCACCTGTAGTCCTGTGCCCAGCTCTGGGGTCCCCAGTATAAGAAAGGCATGGACATGTTAAAGCAGATCCAGGGGAGGGCCATGAAAATGATCGGAGGGCTGGTCATGTCGCCTACGCAGAAAGGCTGGGCATGTTGAGGTTATTCAGCCTGCAAAGTAGAAGACTCTGAGAAGACCTCATTGTAGGATTTTGATGCTTATAGGGGACTTATAAGAAAGATGGAATTCTTACCAAGCCCGTAGTGACAAATAAGGGGTAATAGTTTTAAACTGAAAGAGGGTAGGTTTAGATTGGTATCCTGGTTTTGGCTGTGACAGAGGTAATTTTATTCTTAGTAGCTGGTGCAGTGCTGTCTTTTGGATTTGGTGTGAAAACAATGTTGATGGCACACTGATGGATTTAGTTATTGCTTAGTTTATACTAACTCAAGGGCTTTTTTAGTTTTTCAGGCCTTGCCAGTGAGAAGGCTAGAGAGGCACAGGAAATTGGGAGGGGACACAGACAGGACAGCTGACCTGAACTAGCCAAAGGGATATTCCATACCATATGACATCATGATGAGTATATAAACTGGGTGGGGTTGGCTGGGGCCAGGGCATTGCTGCTTGGGGACTGGCTGGGCATCGGTCAGCCGGTGGTGAGCAGCTGTGTTGTGCATCACTTGTTTTCTTTCCTCCCTTCTATTTGGAACTGATTCCTCTCCCCTTCTCACTGCTTTTCATTATAACTGCTATTGTTATTATTACTATTGTTCTTTCATTTTTATCTTATTTCAACTATTAACTTATCTATTAACTATTATCTTATCTCAATCCTCGAGTTTTACGTCCCGTTCTGATCCTCCTCCCCATCCTTCTGGGTGAGGGTGTGTGAGCAAACAGCTGTGCGACACAATTACTGTCTGAGTTTAAACCATGACAATTGGATATAAGTAGGACATTTTTTATAATGGGGATGGTGAGACACTGGAACAGGTTGCCCAGTGAAGTTATGGAGGCCCTATTATAGGAAATGTTCAGTGTCAGGTTACATGGGGCTTTGAGCACTCTAATCTAGTGAAAGATATCTCTGCCGCTGGCACAGTGGGTTGGACTAGATGATCTGTGAAGGATCTTGTGACTCAAGCTGTTCTATGATTCTATGATTCTACATGGCCATGACTAGAGGTTGTAGAAACAAGCCTTTCCTTGCAGCAACCTGAGCTCAGGAAGTAGGATCTGCTTCTTATTTGCTCTGGCTGGTGATTTGACTTAGGGATTTGTTTTGTGGAAATCTACTGTCAGTTAGAATTTATGTATTTATTTATGGAAACATCTCAGTATAATGTGGATAGTGATTTCAGAGAATAATAAATCCACATTTCTTTGGCCAGATCTCATCAGGAAGAAGAGGTATAAACTTTAGATTTCCCAGAAACAGCAGTTTTTCTGATAATATTTGAACCTGGAAAGCAGCTGTGGATTTATCAGAACTCCAAAAACTCTTGGGAATACTAATACCAGGCTTGATCTCTCCAGTTACATATCTATCCTAGACTGGCAGACAGCAAAAGAGAAGAAAGAGCAATCTGACTTTAACAAACAGACCAAAGTATGATCAGCTTATGAGTAATATTAAGATATGGCAACTTTCCCAGTCTTCTGATTAACCTTAGAAGCCATGGGGAAGAAGATGAATGAAAAAAATTACCACTCTATGATGTCCTATGTAAATCTATAAGAGGAGGAATAAATAGTTCAGCACTTTCCTAATAGTTTCAGCATTCAGGAAAAACCATGGTGAAATTGCCTTGAGGTTCAGAGATTTCAACTATTTGATAAACACTGCAAAGGAAAAAGAGTTGACCTGTCAAATTTACCATCATCAGAAGACCTGTTAGATCCTGAGAAGGAAGGAAACACATACCTCTCCTGGGTCCTATTCTAGCTGCAGCTTGTTTTACTCTCACAGTACGTTGGCAAACCCTTTTATTTCAACAATAAATGTGTATTAACATATAGGATAAGCTTCCCAACTGAGAAGTGTGAATGTATCAAAAGAGACAATCTGGAATGCTGAATTTTTCTGTTTATGTTCAAAGGACAGAAATAGCCAAGTGCCAAAGGTCTTGTTTACCTACATAATGTGCTGAGCATTGGAATTTCTACCATAAAGACTAAGCCTCAGAAATAGTTAGTGTCTAAAGGAGAAAAAGGAAAAAATCAAGACTGAAAATAACATGGTTGCTTTTGTTACTGTTTCAGAGTTCACCTAAATGTGCAGGAGTTGCTATATTCATTTTAGGACTAGAAAAAATGCTTTGTATCTTCTCTTTCATGATATTATACATAGCATAATATCCACATCTATAACAGTACTGTTAAGAAAACATCTGTGAGGCAAGGTTTATTACTGTAGATATGGAGCTATTCTTATGCAACTATACTTCGTTTGGGACCAAACAACTAATTACTTTTCATACCAATTTGTTTGCATCAAGTGGAAGTACCAGCTCAGGTCAGCTCTCTGCCTGTGCTCAGTTACAGGGTTTAAACACACCTCAGTTCACTACTGAACATTTCAAGGTTTTACCCAATGCCATCAAAAAACTTTTCTGTTAGCAATTTATTTAAATTGCTAGGATGGAAGGTTTGCTTTGAAAACCTGTTCCATTAGTTCCAGCTAGTCAAAAATATTGAATGTTTGAATATATGCAAGTCCACGCATAGTCCAGGGCTTTTCCTGCTATTTGTAACACCCAACAAAATATTGTTACATCTGAAGCCAAGAGGCTGACTACAGACATAATTTTGTTCTTCACACAAAAAACCCCCTCTGATTAAAAAAAGAGAAAAGCGGGGGTTGACACTACTTTTTTTTTTTTTCCTCTGGTCACCACTTATGAGCAGTTTTCCGGTCATGGCTCAACCAAAATATCTGTTGCCTGCAGATGACAAGACTGAGCCCAATATATGACTCAAATGTCCAAAGCCCTTATACAGTTCTGCACCTTATACAGTTCTGCACCTTTTTCTGTTTTAAAGGTTAATCCAGATCACAGCTGAAACTGAACATGTTATACAGAGGGGCTTATGTGGATTTGACTATAACGTTACTACAGTACTGAAAGTAATTCACATTGTAGTAAAATAAGTGCACATACTCTGATTAGTCTTTCCTGGGCTGCTCTCTGGGGATGTGTAGAGTAGTGTTGTGAGCTTATGAATATAAAAGCTGTCTGAACATAAATTCAAAGTACTTTAAGAAAAAGCATTTTAATCATGGCACAGTGTGTAATATAATGATCCTCTTAGCTGGAGTATAATAAGATAAACTTTAATCATAATCAGAGTTGCACTTGCAGGCACATTTACAGGACATTTTTTGCCACAATATTATGCAAAGTTATGAATTTATTTCTCTGTGTGCATGTGATTTGAATAAGATAGGAAAAACAGTCCTATGTACCAAACAAGATCATCTTATTCATGTAAGCTAGGTTGTGCTAAAATCTCTCTTAAGGCAACTTTGCTGTTTTCTACACCACTAAAAGTTAAACATATTCTTAGGAGTTTATTTAATTCAGGTTGCAGTACCATAGCCAGTTGGCTTTTCATTGTTCTGATTCTCTCACCTGTAAATTTTTAGTGTAGTTATTACACTACTAGTAACTACAAGTAGATTGACATAGCTATCTTCCTTTACCACATCATCAAAGGAAGAGATGTTCAAGTGATCTAAATTGTAGTCACTTCTATTTTTTTATTGCAGTTCATTGTACCTAAAAGACTGAGTAATAATCAGGGCAAAGGTTCAAGCATGTGTGTGTTGGTTGTAGCTGGGATAGAGTTTCTTCATAGTAGCTAGTATTGGTTTGAGTTTTGAATCAGTCTGTGTTTTGGATTTGTGACAAAAACAGTGTTGATAATGCAGGAATGTTTTCATTATTGCTGAGCAGTGCTTACACAGCATCAAGGCCTTTTCTGTTTCTGACCCCACCCCACCAGCGAGCAGGCTGGGGGGCCACAAGAAGCTGTGAGGGGACACAGCCAGGACAGCTGGCCCCAACACACCAAAGGGACATCCCATACCATTTGATATCTTGCTCAGTAATACAAAGCTGGGGGAAGAAGAAGGAAGTGGACACCTGGACTGATAGCATTTTGTCTTCCCAAGCAACTGTCACATGTGATGGAGCTCTGCTTTCCCAGAGGTGTCTGAACACCTGATGGCAAGTGTTGAATGAATTCCTTGTTTTGCTTTGCTTGCACACATGGCTTTTGCTTTACCTATTAAACTGTCTTTATCGTAGCCCATGAGTTTTCTCACTTTTACCCTTCTGATTCACCCATCTCCGTGTGGGGTGAGCAAGCAGGTCATTTAGTGTGGGGCTTAGTTGCTGGGTGGGATTAAACCACAGTAATGTGCTACTCTGTGTTCCTGGTCACCATGGATGTACCAGTTCCTAAAAGGTTTGTTCCATTGTACTACATAGGAATATGATATTTATTTGCTCCAGGTTTCTGTCAATCCTACCAAATTTTCATAAAATGCCTTGAAAACATTTTATCTTTCTGAAGTCACAAGAATGACTGGGTCAAGAGTACAGGTATTCAGGTCGCAGAAATTTCTGGTATTCCATAGGTGCTATCTAGTGTGCACACCTGATTTCTTGCTATGGAGACGTGACAGCGGTAGGACAGGGTTATGGTGGCTGTATGGTAAGGACGGTATGGGGGCACTTAGAAGAATCTAGAGGTGAGTCCAAATCTGGTCACAGAGAGATGGTGTTGGGGCTGAGCTGTCAACAGCGAGGCTAGAAGCTCTGAGGTGAAAGCTTTGTGTCCCACAGAGCTGTACTGCAATCCAGGGCTCACTGAGCCTCCTGGCCCACCTCCTCTGCTTCCTGAGATTTTAACAACAGGGCAACCCCAGGAGGAACCCAGGAAGGATCCCGATGTAATTAAGTTTTGGGTTTAACAAAACCAAACTGAACCCAAGATGTTTTTAATGGAACACTTCCAATCTGTAACTGATACACTTGACAAAAATACCTCCCAAGCTTTAACGATGCTTTACAATAGCACCCTAATAGCTAGATAAAAGCACCATATGTTTATTACATATTTTCCCCCATGCTTGAAGGGAATAGCTGACATTTGTAATATTCTGTTTTTGTCTATATTTGGTGCTGAATTAACTAAACAAGATATCAGTAAGAACTTCTTTTTTCCCAATAAAACTTAGAATACAATCCAAAGGTACACTTCATAACATACATTTTCAAAGATAAGATACATTTTTACACATTTTTCAAAGAAATACGGAGAAGTAACTCAGGTATAGGGGACAAAAACTATAGCCTGTTAAATTAAGCAAACCATGCTATTCTTTAAATCAGTCACCTAGGTTCTTGGATTGTTCTTGTTTGGTAAACATCCAAATAGCTAATAATTTCAAATGAGTAATACACATATATATCAGTTGAATGCAGGCTCATATTGATTAATTCAATCTTTTAGCCTAGGCATCATTACACTTAGTTTGAAATGTGAATTCTTTAATATTAAGTTGTTTGCTATTAAAGAATTTTAAAACATCTTCTCATGAATCTGTAAGGTCTAAATGCAACAGTATAGCTTACTTTGATAAGAAAGAGAATATTAAAATAACATACACAAGCATTAGAATACCAGCTTTCTCTGGCAAAAAATAGACATCAATTCACTGCTGACATAAAATGAATTTCATTGACTTCATGGCAGTTTGGCCTAAGAAAGGACTTTTGTCAGGGACTTCATTAAAGGTAAGGTTAAAGTTAAATTAATTCTTCAAGCTGGGAGTCATGTGTTTTCAAGTCCATCCCATGGAAGTATATACAAGTCCTGCTTTGATGCTTCTCACTAGAGCAACCAGCTTCTATGTACCGAAAGAGTTCCTACCTATATATGCCATTTGCACAGCCTGTGGACTTGAACTTCAGCTGAATAGTGCAATGACTTAGTAGAAACATAAGACTGCTGAACTTAGACAGTGGTTTATACGAAAGTTTAATAATTTATTAATGAGTCTAGATAAGTGGTAAGATCAGACACTACCTGCTCACAAAATGTGGAAAAATAAAACACTTCTACAGGATTTGTCTGGTAAAAAAAAGGCAGAAACTTTGTTTAACTCACTAGTGTCATAAAATGCAAATACCTGTATGTTAGTCATATCGCACTTCAGATTTTTTTAAAATAAATAAATTATTAAAACATTAAGTCTCATTATTTGCTTAAACTTTCAAATCAAAGAACACTTTTTCTGTTCTTAAATTATGCACATTTCTAACTAACAGGGAGTTTTCTCTAAATTTTGTCATATTTTAAATTTTGTCAGTTACATTATTTGGTATATTGAAGCCATCATTCATCTAGCATTGCTTATGTTTCAGAAACTCCACATTCATTTAATTAACCTGTTTTGCATCCTATCTATGTTGTTTAAGTCAAAACTCTGGTGGGAAAGAGAATATATTTGGGATATTCTGTGTAAGTCTTTTAAAAACACAGGTTAGAATTGGAGACATTTTATTGTTACAAGTACCAATAGTTACCTCCTTTTTGGGAAAAAGCTCTAAATATCTAGATCTATCTTTTCATGCTTCATAGGAAATTTGACAGCAGCAATGAATAAATAAATAAGCTCTGAACATATAACATCTGTTAAACATACAAAATATCTGCAAAGGCAATGTACAAAATAACCTGGTGAAAATACTTGCATATTTATATATACAAGTCAAGTATAAAAATACTACACTTCTTAACAAGAATACATATACAACAGTCATGTTATTAGTGAGGGTAACATCCAGTGTGGGAAAATTAATGTAAGATCAAAAAATTGAATGTAACAGTGTAATCAGAAATATTTTCACACACCCACACAGTATGCTAGTAGCTAAGATGGGGAATTATAGCAAAAAGAGAAGTAAATAAATTCAGTGACTTCAGCTGCCTGTCAATTCTTCCTACCTTTTTTAAATAACTTTTTTTTTCTAAGTTCAATTTACATTCTGTTTCTTATTGCAATTTCCTTTTCTTTTGTAAGCTTTTCCCTGTCAATACAAGAAGAGGCCTCTGCAGAGCACTAAGCTGCACATTCCTGAGTGGGCTTGGGGCATGAGCTGGGTGGCAAAGAGGGAGCTGAGCAGTGAGGAGATGCCTTGCCACCAGATCCAGGCTGATGAAACACAAGGAAAAAAGGCTTTTAGGCATATGTAGGGAAAAGAAACAAAGAGAAAGGAAACAGGACTGATGAAATATGGAGCCCAGGGAGAAGACAGACATTTCTTTAGGGGTCACCCTTGCCTTTGAGCTGACAAAGCTAGGTAAAACAGCAGGGGCCTCTTGCAGGGAAGACATTCAGGACCTAGCTAAAACCTGATGGTAGTCAAAAGGAAAAAAAAAACCAAAACAACAACACAACAAAACATGCAAAGTATGTTGCAATCATTCTTATATGTGAGAAAGGGATTATGTTTATTCGAGGTCTGCATTATAGAGACTCTCCCCATCGGCCAGTAGCATGGCAAAATAGGAATGGCTTTGCAGAACAAAACCATAGTGCTGAAGACCTCATGGCTAAACTCGCTAGCATTTCAGTGGGATTTGCTTCAGAATAGCTCTATTGTGGCTGTATGTCAAATTCTTGTTCTTGTTCCAAACTAAAATGCTATCAAAAGCACACCCAGAGAAATCCCCAGAAATGGTGCCATACATTATGCCAAACCAGATATGACTTACTGAAAGGATGCTAGCAGGAAATACTGACGATGCAAACTCATTCTGAACCCTAGGTAAGAATCATTAAAAAAATTATTGGATAAGAAGTGAAAGTATTTAAAACCCAATAAATTATCTTTGAAGGATGTGTATGAAAAGGAAAAAGAAAAAAAATAACATACCGAAAAACTACCAAATGGGAAAAAACCTCAGCAGATTCCCACACAGGCTATATAAGAATACATAACAAAGATACTGCACCATGGAATGGGTGGGTCAGTGTCTCCCTTCTTATATTCCTGTTTTTATATGTATGTATACACTTGCAAAGACAATGGAAAAAAGGTAACTCATAAATTAAATAGTCTGTCTGTCTGAGCCAATGTTACAGAAAAATCTAAGAATAGTTATTAGAAAATATTGTTAGACAAAGTCTCAGTATAATCTACCCATTTAAATGCTCTTTTTTATCTTTTTTTTTATTATCCTAATATCAAATGTAACATATTGCTATGGATAGAAAGGTATTTCTTATTCTAGCATTACATTTAGCCTAAAGTTTCGATGAGGGAATAATGCTTAACTTCTGTCAACGTACACTACACTAAGTCCTGTATATTATCACTCCTCCATCCACTTTGATCAAGCTAAGTAATTTCTAACACTAATTACATTCTTTTATACCATGCAAACTAATTCCTATAAGCAAAAAGAATTATTCTGTAATTTATACCAAAGACATAATAATGACACTTGGGGTGGGGGGGTGGGGGAGCGCGGGGGCGGGTGGGACACCAAAACAGAGGAGAGAGCTACTGAGAAAATTCAGATAGCATTTATGAGAACAACTGCTAGGAGTCATACACTCCTATAGCTCTAAAACTCTGAAATCCTGACAGTCTAAAGAGAGGGAATTTAAATATGTGTGAAATATATGTACTGTTTTCATTTAGTAGATGTGGGGCATTTTTGTACAAAAATGGTCACATTGTCCATCAGTAGACTGGATTAGTAGGGGGCTGAGGGGAGTGTGTGATGTCTCCAGGGATCCCCTATCTATGATTGCCACAGTGCATAAAGATGCATACAAATCCCATCTGCCTCTGAGGTAGGTAATATCAGATCTCAGATGGAAAAATCCCAGAAGTCCTGCAAAGAAAAACTATAGGTAATATTTTCTCTTGAAGTCGTGCAACAGAGAAAGTTGATAACAGCTAGAAATGGCATCATCACAAAGTCCAAGTACTTTCAAAATACATCAGCACTGGAGAGTGATGAGCACAGCTGGATTATTGTCGTACCATTCCTTTCTGTGAATATAATTAGCCAGAGTCAGTCCTGAGGCTGCCTCACCCGTACGCAGCGCAGACAGCTTGTTGGACTTTGAAGCAGCCTTGGAGCCGCACTGCACAAAGGATATAGAAAAATGCTGATAGACACCTGAGGGATGTATGTAGTTTTCTTTGCAAGAAAGCATTTTACATCTGCATAGTGTGCTACCCTTCTTGAACAGAAGCAGAATATAACTGAGTAAAAAACTCATTTAACAATGAACTCTGTCCATTTGAGAGAGATTTTGTGGTTTTAACTCTGTCAGCATAGCTAAAGTTATTTTATTTCTGCAGAAGCAAGATCTTAGGAGATGACAGAATGTGGTATCAGGAGCGTATTACTGTTCCTATTTGCACATAAAAAGCTGGAGGTGGGCAAGTGGCACTGGTTTCCCAAGGCCACATGCAAATATAATGACAGAGTACAGAATGTGTCCAGTTGTCTCTCTACCAATTTCACTGATCTAAATTAGTATCTTTTGTGCATTTTATCAAATTTGCCATACTTTGTGGTCATCTATACTGCTCTGTTCTAAAATGATGAAAGCTTAGTTGCTAAAACTGTTGATTTTACTGGAAGGCAATTTATAATATGCTTGGCTTTGACCATATCTGTCATTTTTGCTTGACTTCAACTGTATTAATAAATCAAATTTGAAAATGAGACTACACAGCTAATTTTACTTCAGGATTCTATTTGAAAGAACTTGAAGTTCAGAATGTTTTCACTTTGGCATCAGGCTCCTTGTTTTTTTGATGGGCAGCTGTATAGTTTTAGACTTGAATCATTTTTGTATCTATCAACTCCTAGTTTCCAAGATTTATTTCTTTGTTCACTTGATTTGTACATTATTGCTATGTGGGATGGAATTTCCGAAGGACCGTGCTTATTTTAAAATGTAAAGCTTATTTGAATTTGTGGTGAATGACAATTTGTTATCTGCTGATCTTTTAAACTAGGATAACTTCAGTGAAGAGATAATGAAGACTTTTATTATTTTCAATATGTTGTTATTGTGTATTTTGGGTTTATTTACTAACTTTGGGCCAACATATTTGGAAATCCTTGCTGGAGCAAATATGGTAAAGTAGGGAGCTGTAGTATGGTTTTCTGGCTACACACCACTTCCTTAGTTTTGGTCCATTAAGCTAGGTTTTCTGAAATTCAAAACTGGTAATCCCTGGCATTGTTTCTGCATTTTCTTATTCTTGTTTCTGCAAGAAAGGTAAAAACACAGGTGAAAGCTTATTCCCTGGGTTTTGTTGTTTTTTGGGGTTGGGGGTTTTTTGTTTGTTTGTTTGTTTGGATTTTCTGGGGGTTTTTTTGTTTATTTTTAATTTGTTTCTAAAATCTTATTTCTTAAGTGCTGGGGAGTGTGATCAGATTTGGTGGTCAAATTACCATATCATTTGCAAATCTGTTCAGTGGATTCACGAGATTAAATCTCGTTGTCTAAATCTGACACTTTACAATCCCCATATAGTAAATACAGTTTATAACACAATTCAGCTGACACATACTAGACATGTACTTGGAACAAATTAAGTGTTTTTCAGGACTGTCTATAATTTTTTGCCATGCTTTCTACCAGCATCAGGTGACTACCACATATACATCTTCAACTGTGCAGATGTCATCATTTAGTCAGATAAGTTCCACTCTACGAAACTTATTTCAAAATATGTTGAAGAAAAAATCACAAAGAAATTGAACTTCAGATTTCATTCTTCAACAAGATGCTTGATCTGTTATATTTACAAAATCACCTACTTAAGCTAATTGTGCTCTAATTTACTGCATCTGTAGAAAGGAAATATAATGTTCAAAGTAAAGAAACATCAATATTAATTCATTATGATTAAATTACAATGTCCTTCAGAGACGATTCAGTGTTTGAATGAAGTTGAAACATCACAGAAATGTTCTTGATAATTTATCATTACTAATCTCTACTAAAAAATAATACTTCTGATATCCAATACTATGTGAGTTTCTTTCACAGCTTTAAAATCATGACATAGAAATTTGTAACCTTCAAAGTGTAATCACTTAAAAACTGGAATGACAAAAGAATGAAATCTAGGAATGCCTGCTAGATGATCCATCATAGAAAAGTGGCATAAATAAGTTATATGTATATTTTTGTATGTTTTACCTGTTGACTTTTCTTTTCTTTGTATGTCTGGTTTATTTGTTTCACTTATATACTAGTTTTGGCTACAAACATATAAAACCATTCAATAAGTCATATATCATGACCCAGCATGTAAATTGTTGTTACTGCCTCAGGACTGTCTTATAAAGTTCTATGCACAGGTTTATTAGTACTTCTTGGTTTCTTTCAATCACAGGAGCAATTTTATAAAGTCAACAAGAAATTCCAAAGACCAAAGGAAGATGTATTTTATCCATCCTGTTATATTTTTTCTTTTCTTCCACTTGCTAATTACCACTTAAAGACATTCACTGACTATTTCATGTAGTAGTATTGTGTTTTTTCTTCCATCATCTTATGAATGGTTGTGAATGGAGCGGATACCTTATACATCTCCATTTATTGCTTGCATCTGTGTGTAAATAAGACAGAGCAACATCAATTATTTAGCTCTGAAAGCAAATGATATGGCTTTGCATTGCAAGAGCCGAACAGTGTAGCTGTCACCAGACTTCCTTTTGGGACTGATCCCTGGTGTATACTCTGAAGATATTTAGTGTTGCCTGCAAAACAGGCAGGATTAAAAATTATACCAGAAAGCATATTAAAGATTTAGAACTGTGGATGACCACTATCCAGTGACCAAGACTCTTTCTTTACTTTGCTAACATAGGCATGGACAATAAAGTGTACATAAAGGCATTTTCTGGGAGACTTTGTGGTGGGAAAAAAGCCCACCTGGATGACTTAGAGTGTGCAGAAAAGGCAGATTCTGAAGTCAAGGATCGTGAGAAATCATGTCCAGTAGCAATACAGACTGGGGGATGAATGGGCTGAAAGTAGCCCTGTGGAGAAGGGTTTGAGGGTTCTGGTGGATGATAAGCTGGACATGAGCAAGCAATGTGTTCTTGCAGTCCAGAAAGCCAGACATATCCTGGGCAGCATAAAAAGAAGCATGGCCAGCAAGTCAAAGGAGGTGATTCTCCCTACTCTACTCTACTCTACTCTACTCTACTCTACTCTACTCTACTCTACTCTACTCTACTCTACTCTACTCTACTCTACTCTACTCTACTCTTTTGAGATCCCATCTGAAGTCCTGTGTCAAGCTTTGGCATTCCCAGTACAAGAAAGACATGGATCTGTTAAAGCGGGTCCAAAGGAGGGCTACGCAAATGATCATAGAGGTGGTCACCTCTCCTAGGCAGAAAGATCAAGAGAGTTGGGATTCAGCCCGGAGAAAAGGCAGCTCCTGGTGGACCTTATTGCAACCTTTCACTGCTTAAAGGAGACTTATAAAAAAGATGGAGAGACTTTTTACCAAGTCTGTAGTGACAAAACAAGAGGCAGTGGTTTTAAAACTAAAGAGGAAGGATTTAGATTGGACATGAGAAAGAGACCTTTTAATATGACAGTAATATGACACTGGAGCAGGTTGCCCAGGTAAGTTGTAGATGCCCCATCATTGGAGGTGTTCAAGGTCAGGCTGGATGGGGCTTTGAGCAACCTGACCTAGTGTAAAATGTCCCTGCACATGGCAGGGTGGTGGGACTCCGTGATCTTTGAACTTCCTTTCCAAACCAAACCATTCCACAGTCCTATGATTACTGGTGCTTTGTTTCATGGTTTAATTCAATTAATTACTTGAGTATTCCTTGTTATTTCAAGCATAGTTTCATGTCCTTGTCCACATGTTTGTAATTTTAATTTCTTTGTTGGTAAGATTCCTTTTTCTATTTCCTGTTTCTGTTTCATATGGACTAGAAAAGCAGTTATCACTTTAGTATTTCAGTCAGTGTTTCAGACCACTGGATAAATGTAAACACTTGTGTTTTACTGAGATCTGGGCATAGAAATTTTGGCACAGAACTGTGCTAAAACAGGTACACTTCTGCTGAACCAGAACTGTTTCCAACCACCTTGGGTCAATCTGCACTGATCCACAAAAATATGTCCTATAATTATTTCAATGAAGTTTAGACCCTTCACATGGTCACTTTTTAGATTTGTGATCCCTGACTCCAATTTTCCTGGTGAGATAGTAGAAGTAATGGGAGAAGGGTTTTGAGGAAGTAAATTGCAGGTATTCTTATCTTGTTTTCCCATTTCAGAAAGATTCTTCAGTAAATGCCAGTGTTCTGGAATCTCCATGAAGAAGAGAGAAGACCTACATTTTAGATTGGTAGTAGTAAATAGTGTAAAACAGGTTTCAGAATAAAATTCCCAGTGCCTCTTTTTTACCTTCACTCTTAAAATCTCCTTAGTGTTCATTTCAATGAATCAGTAATTATTCCAGTTCATATTTCTCCATCTACCCAAGGGACTTTAGAGCTAACAGGATAGTTGCTCAGGTCAGTAACCAGTTGATTAGCCATGTGATCACAACACTTTAACCTCGAGTTTTACCCCAGAAAGAAATCTACCTATAATATCCTCTGTTAAAGATCTCAGAAACAGCAATCATTGTCTTGGCATACTGGAAAACAATATTTAGCTATAATTTCATTAAGTCTTAGAGTTTATTTTGATATGCGATTTGTTATTATTTCCCACATTCTCATTGTCTCCTCTTCCTTAAGGCTTATCACAGATTTGCTGACATTTCACACACCAACAATTACCTCTTAGAACTCTGCCTTCATTCTCTTAATCTCTCCTGTTCCTTTTAATTCCTGAGAGTCCTACTGCTGTCTTTAATCCACCTTGCTCCAGCTGTGTTTTTATTGGGAGCTCTCCAGGTGTTCTCTGATTCCAGGTACAAACTACCTCTGTTTCCCCCTTTACCATCTAGTGGTATCAATTCAAATACCAAATTAATATTTTTTTCAGATTATGGGCTTTTCACTGTCTCACTTTAAGTTTGACATTTTGACTTTGGGGTGTAGGGACAGTAATGCTCTACTGAAAGATCAAAGCAGCAGGCACAATTTAAATACATTAACATGTGAGAGGACTCATGATAGCAAAACAAACTGGGGGAGCCAGGGATTAAAAACTGACTCTAGAAAAGTTAGATTAGAAAAGCAAAAAAAAAAGTTGCATGACATTTTGTAGATTCACTTCTGTAGGAAAAATCTTTAATCCACATTGAGGGAAGGAGGTGGGGGGAGATTTGTCTGAAGCAAATGTTTCTCAAAGTATGTCATTGAGTGGAAAATCCAAGAGCCTGTCAAAGCAGTTTTAATCAAAAACATTCCACTAGGCCTAATAATTAGTTACTAGAGCAAATTTAAAGTAGTGTAGTCTCCCTCATTAGAAGTTTTAAACTGAAGACTTGACACCCCCATTAAGCCTGACTGATGCTGCTGCTAACTCGTGCAGGTAAAAGGAGGAATGTTTTGTTGAACTTCTGTTATGGAAGCAGTCAGGCTAAATAAGTAAAAGTCTTTTCATCCTGAAATCTGCTGAAGTTATTTTGGTTATAATATTTTGTTTAAATCTGTTCTGTTATAATCTTTGTTTCAACTTTGTTTCTATGTCTCACTGTTCTGGAGATTTGAATTAGACCTATTTTTTAAACACTGTAAAGTTTAGTGGGTTCACTTGCCACTAGGATAAGTGTTTTCAGCTCCTAACTTTAGCAGTCTGTCCACAGCATGAGCATCTCTCACTGACTGATGACCTGTCACTGTTCAGAAATTGCCACCAAAACAGGCCTGAATGCTGTAACTTTCATAAAGTATACAAATTGGTGAAAGATACCTTTTGAAAACATTTCATAACATTAATGGGCTTGACTTTTCTTAAAAAATAAAATATAATTATCTTTGGCTTTGTTCATGTAAACAACATAGGATCCTACTTAATCTAAGAATAAAGAGGCTTAGATCATGTATCAAGAGATAGAGAGATGCTTGACTTAGCTCTCATAAACAGAAAGATAAAAGAGATGTGAAGAAATAGTTTATAATGAAAATTAATTGGTGTAATGGTTCTTCTCAGGGGAATTGCAATGATAAAAGAAAACCCCTGCAAACTAACAAAAATATCCATAAAAATTGTTACACAGTAGAACTAAACATAGACAGCAGGCATTACATAAGAGAGACTTTTAAGAGCTGTCTGGTGTATCTTCAAGCTGGCATCATTCTCATATCATCAAACAGTTCTTTAGTGGGAAAAGTCGTTTCTGTTACTGGTTACTGAACCCATCTTTCCAAAGGACATAACAAGATTCCTGCCCCTTCCTTGTCTCCCCAAAGTGGGAAATAGACTACACAGCAGATACAGTATGTGGACAGAAAAGAGTTGACTTAGCAGAAACTAATTAATTTCTGTCCTGTGTGAATTTTGGGCAAGTCTTCCTGGAGGCATTCTGTAATAATCAACTACTTTTTGGGTAATCAATTCTGCAAAAGAATGTACATGTTCATTGAAAAGCCTGTCACTACTTCTCCAGCATGAATGACATAATTCATAGTAATTAACAATATGTGGAAATCATGCATCAGATAACTACCATAACCACCAGTTTTGGCCTCTGAAAATCATACTATTATTGCTGCAAAACTAATATTATTTGTATTCACCACCCATAATACCAATTAAGAGAAGTGTAAAGTATCACCTTTTACCTGAGCACAACTTATAGGAGTCTCCATTCCCCTTCTCAATACACCCAACAACATTTCTCAGTATTGCTCTCCTCCCTACTTCTGTTCATCAAAAGAAATCTAAGTTTGATAAATAGAAATTAGAAATCCAGTATACAATGTGATGTATAGTTCAGAAACTATACATCATGGAACATACAGTGAGCTAGTATAGTGAACTACTTTAAGAAAAGTATGATTCCCAGAAACACTGCAATAGTATTTTTCATATACACACACACTCTCCTCCTTCCTTTCTCAGGAATATCTCTTTTTTTTCTTTTTTTTTTTTCTTTTTTTTTTTTTTTTTTAGGGACAAAGGCAAACACTTTCCATTATTCTACTTACTTATTTATGTGGTTGGAATATAGCTTTCTATTAGAAAAAAATTAGCTAGAAAACTTTCAGTCTTCTCCCCTTTTGGATGTTATCCTTCCAAATTATAGTTATTTCTAACACATCCCACTCTTTCCCTCCACAGAAGCCTGTATAATTAAACCTCTTCGCTTCTGTGCCTCCAGATAAGAGTTTTGTTCTCAATAAGCTTGATTATCAAAAGATAAGATTGTGATGTTTTTCTTTGAGAATAGAGGATAGAAATGTCTGGCTGAGCAGTGTTTGACTTTCAAGAAACTGTGACTTCTATGTTTACCCAGTTAAAACCATTTTTTTTTCATTGAATTCTTTCATTTAGTCCCTTAAATGTGAGCCACAGTTGTGTTATGAATGGATAAAATAATCTTCACAATGAAAGAACATCCCGTAATAAGAATCATATGAAATGAGACTAATATCAGATACTATGTTATCAGTGCATTGCAAAAGGCAGCATAGAAATTCTAAGGATCCTATAGTCTTCTATCCAAGAATAATAAACTATACTGCACTCTGATGAAACCAAAAAACTTGGATATAAATGAAAACGTCTCTTTTACAACCTGTATAAAATTGTAACTAAGTGTCATTTATCAAAATACTGTCCAGTAACAGAATTAGAGAAAAAGGTATGTTCTGTGTTTAACAAATATTTCAGAGTATGGCAAAAAATAAACCTTTTAAAAATGAAACTCCTTTCTCTTAGCATGATATTCACAAAATGTTAGATGTAATGTAAAGGAGAAACAACGTGGTTCTGAAATAATTAAAAACCAATTTAATGAGTCAGGCCTTCTTATAACTGTCAAGGATTCACACGGCCTTGCAATTTTGTTGCAGTGTTCCAACTGGATTCTTGAGAAGTTAGATACAATTCTCTACTTTTGAGAATTAAGTTTAAAACACCTATCAGACTAAGTGTCTAGATAATTTTAGATAAAATTTAGCCACTGTAACATAAGAAATTCCTTTTAAATCCCAGGCATATAGGTACCTAATTAGCCATGATTTTATGGCAAGTAAATTAAAAGAAAAGCAATATTAAAAGAATTAATGTGAATCTAAGAATGACCATATTTGAATGCAAGCATACATAAACTCTTTGTAGACATAAAATAAATTTTGAAAATGCACGAATGATGCAATAACCTTAACATTCATCATATATACCTCTCTTTATCTTGTACTACTTATAGGAAATGTAGCGTATACATTTCATAGTCTCATAGGAGTGGAAGATGTCTCCTATGTCCTCAGATCCAACTCTCTGTCACTGTACTTTCACATTATAGAACAAGTTTAAATGGTACAGAAATACATCTTCCATGAAAATATGAAGCTATAGCTTTAGAACACCAGGTTGCTTCTTCCCACCATTTTGCTCACTGCTCCCGTTGAAGGCTATTCCAGAACTAAGGTTTCTGAAAAGTATGTCAAGGAGCTTTTTCAAATTTCCATCTTAGAGATGTCTTAAATCTTACCCTGCTTCACATAAAACTTCCTGCTCCATTGCTGCTGCTTACCCACTTCATTTGGTTGTTTGTTAGGTTTGGGTTTTTTTCTGAATAAGCAGCTCCTTTGAGTTTCCACTCAAAAAAAGGAAAAGATTCTCCAATTACTTTACCTGTTTTAAGTTTCTTTTCAATAACATTTCTCGCCAACAAAATGAACAAGCAGAACTACACAGGATATAGCAGATAAGAATATGTATAATGGCATGAATCCTTTTCCTTCTTTTGTACACATCCTCATATATAAATATAGATAAACTACATAATGGGACTCAAAGAGAAGGTCAATTCAGTTAATACCTAACACTGGAAGCACTTAAATGCCATTTCAAACAAACTCTTAAAAATTTTGCAGAATATGTCAAACTCTGACCTGGAAAAAGTTAATTGAACTTTTTCATACCCTAAGCATCTCTTTATTTAACACCTCTAAAGGATTTGGTCTATCACCTGATTTGTTTTAAGCATACTTCACTGAGAAGAAAGCATGATGTTTGCAAAGCATTGCAACATTTTTCATTTTACTGAGAAGGAAAAATATGGCACCTGTGACATTATTTTATATAATAACACATTGAGTAGAGAATGTTAGAAGGAAATTCAATTTAAGGTGCTCTTTGGTCAGAGGAAGACTCCTAGAGTTTAACTCTCTACACCTCTTTTCCCACAATGTTTTAAAAAACTATGGACTTGGATCAATCTCTACCATCAGGAAAAAGTTTCACACTTAGGAGCTGGATGGAATAAAGACACCTCCTTACAGCCCTGTACAAGAACCTACATTGTCTTCTCACTCCCCACAAAAAAAGAAAAATAAAATAAAACTTGCTTCCTTAAGGCTGTATGCCTTTAAATCTTAGCCTAAGCATTCCTATTTCACAGGCCAAACAGCTGGAGAAAGCTGTCTAGCAGGAGCAATGCGGAGGCCTAAGTCAATCAAGTACTTGTTGACAACCATAGGTGAGCATCCATACTTTCCTTTGTGGCTCTATTTCTTGAAAATTCTGCCACTAATTTAATTGACTGTATTCGTATGACACACGTCACCTAGTCAAGAAGCAACATCATACATTGTTAGAGGCAAGTGCAAATTCACTATACTCGTGTTCATTTCCATTGATTGATCAAACGTCAGTAAATCAAAAGTACACTTAACTATTTCTCCCCTTCTCTGGTCCAGTGCTTTCTGTCACACACAGCTATAACGTGTAAAAATTCTATCTTGACACTTAAACTGTTGCAATGTTTCTGGCAAGATTTAAAGGAGTTTTTCTCTTTACCCAATTAGCAATCTCAGTCTCCGTTTGAGGCTAGATACTGACGCTGATGTGAAAACACCAGTATTTAAAAAAAGAGGTCAAATTTGAAATCTATGGTTGTGGTGAACTTTTTTATGCTCAATGACCCTCCAGTCACAATATCTGTATCACACCAGTGCCCAAGTAAAAAAATAAAAATAAAAATGAGGTGCCGTACATCTTATTTCTGCAATAATTAAAGCAAAAGCAAAGTAATATCTCCTAGTTTTGTCTTTAGAAAATGGTAAAAATATAGAATCTTCATGATTTAGAGTACCATGTGTCTCTTTATAAAGAAAATAGGTTAAACATTTCAATAAGGGAAAGGATCATCCGAATTCAGCAATCTGTTATATACTACCACATACTAAGCCACTGGCAAATATAATGCAAACAGCAGGTCAGGACAGTTCAGTGAAAGCTATGAAAGTATTTAAACTGACACATTTATATGGTTTATGTACTTCTCCAGGATAAGTGTGGGAGAGAAATAGTGCTAATGGAAACATAAGACTTCTTTCTACATGCTAATTTCTACTCTGAAGTAAATGCATACAAAACTTTGGGAAACAGTGTTGCTACAAAATATACACTGCCTAGCAAATCTCCTTTACTGCACAGCAGTCATCTTCATATTCTAGCTAATTCTGCAATTAAAAATCAGACACACACAAAAGAACTTTTGAAATATATCTTTCAGACCAAGTGCTGCCACATATATTCTCTACAGGAGAGAAGCTCTGTGATCAGACGACATTCTAAAGATATGTTCATACTAAACACAAATGTCAATGTTTCAAAGGAATGTTGCAGGTTTCAGTTGCAGGACTGACAGTTCACCTATGAATCAAAATAAAAAAATACAAATAATCAAAACATTTTTTTAACTCTGAAGTGCATGATGTCCACACTGAAAAAAACAGTCATGGTGATAATTATTTGTAACATAAGACTAGTCTTCATACAACTTCCTTCTCTGATTTCTTCCTTCCGTCAAGATAAATAGAAAATTAGAAAAGGTGAAGAGAATGATATGACAACAAAACACTCAGATAAGTTTATCTCTATATTTGGGTTTAACTTTAATAATATTTTGTGTCTAGATTTTTTTAATTTTAAATTTGACAATTACAGATTTAATCAGAAAACTTCTACCATCCAGCTATTCCTACTTTTGCCCTTTGCTCAGCAGGACACTCACAACATGTAACAACAGCTATATAAAGAATTACACTGCCTGTGCCCTGAAGATATCAGGTATTGAAATTGGAAGTCTTCCTGGTAGCAAATGTTCATATTGTGTCATATTTGGACTTCATGTGTATGATTGGAAAGTATAAAATCAGTCATTAGTAATACATATGTACAATCTTTCCTTATCTTAAATTCCATTTAATGAATGAGTTTCACAAGAGTTTTATGGTTTTGAAGTGTTATAATATTATTTATCTATATATATATATATACATATACATGTTCATTACAGCTAGTAAGACTTCTATTTTTGCCTTGCTCTGAAATTTATTTTGTTAATGAGAACATCATTTTTTTATTAAAACCTAAAACTTTCAGACAGCAGTTTTCTGCAGTTTTGAGTTTCAGGGGTTTTAAAATTATTTTTTTACAAGTTCTGTGGAAATTAGGTATTTTTAAATTTAAAAGACTTGTGCAAAACTCCAATTTTCCACTGAAAATGAAGTGTGGAAATTTTCAGTCATTCATACTATTTGTGTTTGAAAGACCAATTGTTCTTAGCAAAGTACACATGGAAGAGAACATCTCTGCATTTGCATCGCTGTGTCAAAACCCTCTGGTCTTCCCATTTTCCAATTGCTTTTCTGTTGATTAAAAATTGTACACTGCAGAATGTCTATGGGAGAACACTGAGCTCAAGGGGAGGAGTGGGTCAGCCAGGGGACATTCAACCTTATTAATAGGCCTTTTATATGAATCCTAGATGGTAGAAACATTATAGTAACAAAATCCAGTAGTCCTTTTTGTGTCTCAAGAACTGCCACACTGTAGTGTCTATTAAAACTGCAGTCAAAAATTCAAAAGGTTTTTTTCTGATACGTACTTAGATAAGACAGCAGAGACAATTAAATTACTTGTGTTAAAAATATGGCATGTAGAAAGACGTGGGGCTTCCAGAAAATATTAAACCAGATTCAGGATTTTTCTTGTGATGATGTGGTAAACAAGAAATCCACCCCCTTCTATTGATATAATAAGAAAAGTTTTGAAACACACACAAAGGAAAGATAATTTAATTAGATATGCTAATGTTAGGAGACACACAGAATGAAAAAAAGCACCTTAAAAACCCATGTAGTAATTAAAAAATTAAAAATTACTAAAGACTACTAAGTGGGAGACATTTATACAGTTATTTTCTGTTCACATGCAGCCTTTTAAGCACATATATGTTTAAGTCACTTTTAGGCAGTCAGAACAAAATCTTGCAAATTCAGCTAAGTTAAATGGACATGAGATGGACTTACATGTGTATGTTATAATATTAGATACTTCAAGGTTAGTGTTAGCAGCTATCAAATACCTCAGACCTTGATCCTACAAAAATGGGTTTCAGCTTTGTCAGCAGAAGTGATCTGAATGTTTATTCTATTTTCACTATGATCTTTAGAACTGGCAGCTTTAATCACTGTTGGAAATCAATCTCCTCATTATGTAATATACATTTTAGCTTCACAACAAAACAATATTTAGTGGCCATCATTAATATTCATTAAAGTCAACAGCTAATATTTCAGAATAATTTTCATGCTATGATTGACTTCATGATTCTGTATCTTTCTATATAATTTAGTCAAACTGCAGGTCCACTAGTTCAGAGAACCATAGAATCATTTAGTTTGGAAAGGACCTTTGAGATCAACAAGCTAACTGTAAACCTAACACTGCCAAGTCAACCAACAAACCATGTCCCAAAGTGCCACATCTATACATCCTTTAAATACCTCCAGGGATGGTGACAACCACTTCCCTGAGTAACCTGTTCCAATGCTTGACCACCTTTTTCAGTGAAGAAAATTTTCCTAATATCCAATCTAAACCTCCACTGGTGCAACTTGAGGTCATTTCCTCTCATTCTACTGCTTGTTACTTGGGAGAAGATACTGACACCCACCTCACTATGAACTCCTTTCAGGTAGTTGTAGAGAGCAATAAAATGTCCCCTCAGCCTCCTTTTCTCCAGGCTAAACAATCCCAGTTCCGTCAGTTGCTCCTCAGAAAACTTGTGCTCTAGATCCTTCACCAGTTTTGTTGCCCTTCTCTGGACACACTCCAGCACCTCTACGTTTCTTTTATATTGAGGGGACCAAACCTGAACACAGGATTCGGGGTGCAGCCTCACCAGTGCTGAGTGCAGGGGGACAATCACTGCCCTGGCCCTGCTGGCCACACTGTTTCTAATACAAGCCAGGATGCTGTTGGCCTTCTTGGCCACTCGGGCACACTGCTGGGTCATATTCACGCCACTGTTGACCAGCACCCCCAGGTCTTTTCCCCAGGCAGCTTTCCAGCCACTCTTCCCCAAGCCTGTAGTATTGTGTGGGGTTGTTGTGACCCATCATTCCAGCCTGTCTAGATCCCTCTGTAGAGCCTTCTTATCCCTACTGAGGGTGCACTCGATCCCCTCGTCCAGGTCATTGATAAAGATATTAAACAGGGTTGGCCCCAGTAGTGAGCCCTGGGGAACACCAGTTATGACTGTCCACCAGCGGGATTTAACTCATTCACCACCACTTTTTGTGCTTAGCCATCCAGCCAGACTTTTACGCAGTGGAGTACACCCACCCAAGCCAAGAGCAGCCAGCTTGTCCAGGAGAATGCTGTGGGAAACACTGTCAAAAGCTTTACTAAGGTCCAGGTAGAAAACATGCACAGCCTTTCTTTCATCCACTAAGTGGAAGAAGGAAATCAGCTTAATCAAGTAGGATCTGCCTTTCATAAATCCATGCTGACTGAGTCTGATCACCCAGTTGTCCTACATGCGCTGCACAATGGCACTCAAAATGATCTGCTCCATAAACTTCCCTGGCACCAATGTCAGACTGACAGGCCTCTAGTTCCCCAGATCTTTTTCCTGGCCCTTCCTGTAGATAAATGCCACATTTGCTAACTTCCAGTCAGTGGGGATCTCCCCAGTTAGGCAGATCTGCTGATAAATGGTGGAAAATGGCTCACTGAGCACCTTTGCCAGCTCCCTCAGTACCCTTGGGTGGATCTCATGTGGCCCCATCAAGCTGTGTGTAATTGGTGTAGCAGGTTGCTGACCATTTCTCCTTGGATTATGGGGGCTTCATTCTGCTCCCCATTGCTGCCAGGAAAACAATTGCTCTTACTATTACAGACCAAGGCAAAGAAGGCATTAAGGACACCAGCCTTTTCTTCATTCTTTGTCACTATGTTTCCGCTCACCTCCAGTAAAGGATGGGGAGTGTCCTTAGAGCTTCTTTTGTTGCTAAGGTATTTATAGAAACATTTTTTATTGTCTTCTATGACAATAGCCAGATTAAGCTCTAGTTGGGCTTTGGCCCTTCTAATTTTCTTCCTGCATAACCCAATGACATCTTTGTAGCACTCCTGAATGGCCTGCCCCTTTTCCAAAGGTCATAAACTCTTTTTATCCCTGAGTTCCAGCCAAAGCTCTCTGTTCACCCAGGCTGGTCTTCTTCCCTGCTGGATCATCTTTTGGCACATGGGGACAGCCTGGTCCTGTGCCTTTAAGATTTCCTTCTTGAAGCATGTCCAGCCTTCCTGGACTCCTTTGCCCTTCAGGACTGACTTCCGAAGGAGTCTGTCAACCAGTGTCCTAAGCAGGCCAAAGTTTGCCCTCTGAAATTCAAGGTAGCAGTTCTGCTGACCCCCTTCCCTAATTCTCTGGGAATCAAAAAATGCTACCATTTCATGATCACTGTGCCAAAGATGGTCTCCAGCCATCACATCACTCACAAGTCCTTCTCTAATCACAAACAACAGGTCCAGGTGGGCACCTTCCCTAGTAGGCTCCCTCACCAGCTGTGTCAGGACGTTATCTTCCACACACTCCAGGAACCTCCTAGATTATTTCCTCTCTGCTGTATTGTGTTTCCAGCAGACATCTGGTAAGTCCCCCATGAGAACAATGGCTAGTGACTGGGAAGCTTCTCCCTGCTGCTTAATGCATATTTCATCTGCCTCTTCATCATGGTTGGGTGGGCTATAACAGACTCCTACCATGATATCTGCCTTGTTGGCCCTCCCTCTGATTCTTCCCTGTAACTACTCAACCTTATCATCAACATCATGAAGTTCTAGACAGGCAAAACACTCCCTAACACATAGGGCTACGCTTCCGCCTCTCCTTCCTTGCCTGTCCCTTCTGAAGAGTTTATAGCCATCCACTGCAGCACTCCAGTTGTGTGAGTCATTCCACCATGTTTCCATGATGGCAGCTATGTCATTGTTTTCCTGCTGGGTAGTGGCTTCCAGCTCCTCCTGCTTGTTGCTCATCTTGCATGCACTGCTGTAAATGCATTTCAGTTGGGCTGTTGATTCTGCCACATTTGTGGCAGAGGAAGCCCTGATCCCTACGTGACCATTCTCAGGTGCTTCCGTGGTTCCTAGCCCATCAATGACTCTTGCATCTTTGCTGCCACATGGATCTCCATCTCCTACCTCCACTGAGATTGCAGACCAAAGGACCTTGCTTACACACCTTCCCTCAAACTCTGGCGTAATGCCCCTGGGCCTATCTCCAGCGAGCCTGGTTTTATCCCTTTCCCCCTTCTAATCCAGTTTAAAGCTCTTTCAATGTGCCCTGCTAACTCCTGTGCAAAGACCCTTTTCTCCTCTTGAGACAGGGCTACGCCATCTGTTGCCAGCAGGCCTGGTGTCATGTAAAGCCACCCATGATCAAAACCCCAACATTCTGTCAGTGACACCAGGCTCAGGCCAGGTATCAATCTTCTGGCTCTTGCAGTTTTCCCCCGTCATCCCCTGCAATTAGAAGGGTGTAGGAGAACACTACTTGTGCTCCAGATCCCTTAACCAGTCATCCCAAGGCCCTGAAGTCTCTCTTGACTGCCCTCAGACTTCTTGCTGCAACTTTATCGCTGCCTACCTGATAAATCAGGAATGGATAATAATCTGAGGGCTGTACCAGTGAAGAAAATTTCCTCTTCACATTTTTAACCAAAAGTATAATTAATTATTTTTATTTTTTATTAAGATTCTTGGGTCCTGTCCTAATATTGTTTAATATACTTAAGAAATTAATCTCAATCTCCATCTTTTGTTTTATAGAATCCTAAAGTGTTATATATTTATTCTTGTGTTACAACAGTGATTCTTTTAAGATTCTTTTAAGAAATCATTCTGGTACATTTGTACTTCTTTCTTCTTAGAATCTATATTTTTCATAATTTATAAAAATGTTTTTGGCTAGTAGTGTTTTTCTGCCATCATAATCAACGGAGAGATTCTTATTAGAGGCTAGAATCAGGAAATCTGTCATCATGGTGCACATTCTGGCAGCTTCTGAATTAATAAAGGAAAAAGCTCAAGTATATTGTTTGCTCAATTTATAAGCCAACATCATTAATTTTGTAGATATTGTAATAGGGGGCATAGCTGGAGTTTGGACAGCTTTTTGATTCTATGAGTAACTAAACTCACACATTTAAACCAGAGGGAATTACGAAACAAAGTTTTCATTGCAACCTTTTTTTTTTCTTTTTTTTTTTTTTTTCAATTAACCAAGTGAATGCTGCAAGAGAAGTAATAGCCATCACTAAAACAGTTTTGGCTGATGTGCTGGGGCAACTGGCAGCAAAGTGTCTGTTTCCATAAAAAGATAAAGTTACCTGATCTGGTAATATCCATTAGTGAAGATCAGTGTGTGGTTTATATAGATCTCTTGCCTTTACTGATGGAATGTTCCGTAATCATTTTTATCTTCAGAACCATAGAAATGAAAATGTCCTTTTGCCACTGCTGTTATATTCCAAACTAATAGAAAATATTTAACGTAGCAGATTAATAACTATAATAGAGAATTAACTATTGCTGGTATTCGGGAAGCTATTAAAAATGCATATCAATGATACTTCAGATTAAGTATAGCAGTTCTTTAGTTTCCGACTCTTTTTTTCTTTTGGTAGATAAGGATTGTTTTGGGGGAAAAAGAAAAAAAAAAAGGCACAATGGAAACCTCATGGACATAAAAGTCAAACACAAGTTTGTAACATAACCAATAAAAATAAAAGAAAAAACTCAGCCAAGCAAGCTTGTATTCTACAGTATATTCATTAGTTTTCAGATAAATGCTGCTACTGTGACATAAAGTAGCTAAATTAATTCACTGCTGGAGTTTAATACAACTGTAAACATTTATGTAAAACATATATTGGATACCTACAAATGCCTAGAACTACTGGCGCTTTTACTGGTCTTTGCTTGAGTTATTACCCTTTAGTTAGTACCTGACATTCTTGGTGACATTAATCAGATGTTTCCAATTACTTTTTGCATTGCAGCTGATGTTTAGCTCCTCTTCTTTTTGTTTCATACCTCTAGCTTAATTATAGACAAGCAGCAATGGAGACTGAAAATGTATTTGTAGTTGCACAGAGTTCAACAAGATGAATACCAAAACCCCCTACCACATACCTGCTGCTCCTTCTCTCTAACATTTCTAAAGCATGAAGGATAGTAAAGATATCCAAGGTATGAGCACTTTTCAGAGAAGCTACTGTGAAGACATCATAGACAGTTAGATGCAATGAGATCTGAGGATTGCTCATCAGAGGCAAACAGATCTAAAGTACAAGTTATGTAAGAAGGCAACGTGTGCATCCTCAGGTATAGGAAACTATGCTGTATAGAAATATTCAGAATTTATACGGATCAATCTTAAAATTACTTGCATTGTTTGTTTACTTGGTTGGTTGCATTTTTATTTCCACACTGACAACTGGTGTTGATTAGCTGATAGAAACCAGAACATAGGAACACCAGAGTAACTAAAATGTGCCCATATAAAGGCATTTGAAAGCATGAGGTCATGCATATTTCTGATGAAATCTATCAGGATTAAAAGATATCTCTCCAAAGTTATACCTTTTAAAGTGTTTGGAATGCCAGACAGCTTTTAGGTCTGTTTTTGTAAGCTCCTTGAGTTTCTCCTATCCCAACCGCTGCCAGTGTTTGTCACTCCCACTTGCACAGGCTTCTATGCTCTAAAGAGATTCTTTAATAGCATAAAGATTTTCAGCACAAAGTCTACCTATGTAGAAAAGCCAGAAAATTAGGTATAAATCAAGTACCCTTCACTCCTGTAGATATCTTGAAAACTTTTCTAGGAAACAAATTTTATTTATTTAAATTTAGATGGGTAAGCACTGCTATCTTCTGACAGACATTAATCTAATTACCATCTCAGAGACCTTTATTATTTAGACTAGCAGATTTCTAGGAAAGTTCAAAAAAATTTGACCCCTAAGACTAATTCCATACTATGCTTTATTTAATGCATTAATGCACTGTTTAGGAGAGGTAGGGCTATGGTCCCTCTTCCCAATGTTGTTTTTGTTCTTACCTAACCATGGTCCCAATGTGAAGTACTCAAGCAATGCTCCATCAGACCTGCCTCCTTTTTTAACCCTGTTGTTGTATCTATAATCTTCTTATAGACAAAAAGATGAACACATCTTATATGTGCAAGCAAGAATTCATCATTAGGGTAATTAAACTGTTATTATTCTTAGTCCAGTTACAATGATACTAGTAGACTAAGAGTCGACATTATCTAATTAATATTTAAAACAATCTTATTAACGATATTACAATTAAAAATTGCTATACAGGAAAAAAAGTCTTTTGGCATCTACTGCTGCATTAGGGTTCCTGTTCTGCTGCTTCTCTGGGTTTTAAACTCAACAGTTTCAGTCAGGGCTGGGGAAAGGGAGCAGTGTCCTGAATCATTCATCAGAAGTAAGATGTTAAAATTAGGTGATTCCTCCTTCTCTTTGCTGGGAGGCCTCTGATATTGATGTCGACAACTACTTTCTCCTCAGTTTTGGGTCTGGTTGTGGCCATGTTTATCAAAAGCATGGTCTATAGCATAATTTTCCCCTTGTTCTTTCTATATTGATGATAACTCTGGGTTATAGAGTTCTAGATCTTCTTCTTTGATGCTTCTTCTTTGTCTTTTCTGTTACTCTTAAAATCGGTTTTGTCTGGTGCCAGGGTTTAACCCTGTCCAGCAAATAAGCCCCACACTGCAGTGAATTCATTCCCCGCCACCCAGTGGGATGGGGAAGAGAACTGGAAGGGTAAAATCAGAGAATGTGCAGGTTGAGAAAAAGACAGTTTAGAGTAAGTAAGGCAAAAGAATCGCAATCAAGCAAAGTAAAACCAAGGAATTAATTTGCCAGTTCCCATCAGCAGGCAGGTGTTCAGCCATCTCCAGGAAAGCTGGGCTCTGTCACACATAACAGTTACTTGGAAAAATAAAATGTCGTAACACTGAACAACCCCGAACTTCCTTCTTCCTTCCCCAGCTTACATGCTGAACATGATATTCAATGGTATGGAATATCCCTTTGGCTAGTTCAGCTCAGCTGTCCTGGCTGTGTCCCCTCCCAATTTCTTATGCTCTCCAGCCTTCTCACTGGCAGGGCCTGGGAAGGTAAAAAATCCTTGACTTGGTATAAATACTACTTAACAACAACTAAAATATTGGTGTGTTATCAATGCTGTTCTCATACTAAATCCAAAACACAGCATTGTATGGCTAATAAGAAAATTAACTCTATTGCAGCTAAAACCAGGACAGTATCCACCCCTTATTCTATAACATTTACATCATGCTCAGGTCCCACATTGTCCAACACATTCTCATCAGCCATCACTCCCTTCCCATCCTTTGATATAATACACAGATATCATTCCCCTAGTCTATCCACCACCCCTGTAAAATGTCTGCAGAATGTCCACAAATGTCCACAAACTGTACATTGAGTTCATTTAGTCTGTGACTTTGGGCTGTGTCTGTTATGGTGGTCACTCAGGACAGGAAAGGTAGTGTGTTCCATGGAGTTAATGGGCACCAAAGCCAGGTCAGGTCAGGCCACTGCTGCACTTGCACTGCTTCTTGTAAGGCTTGTCCTCCCTCGGTTCAGGTGGTTTCTGCTGTAGTAATTCCTATAACATGTAACTCAAATAACGGCTTACAACAATTTAAGGTGCATGCTTTGTACTTCCATTACAACCTCCACCCCAGTCCCTTTGGACCAGACCATCAGATTTAACACTGCAATGAACTCCTCCCCTTGCTTCTGCTTCTGCTTGGACTTATCCACAGACTGCAGTCCCTTAGGGTTGCACCTCTTCCAAGTGGAGCCTGATCTATGAGCCACAGTTTCTTCAGTGGTATACCTGTTGCAGCATGGACTTATCCATAGCCACAGTTGCTTTGAGATGTACCTGTTTTGTTGTGGGTTTACCCATGGCCTGCAGTGCCTTCAGAGACAGACCTGCTCCAGCATGGCCTTACCCACAGTCAAGTAAACCTGTGCCAACATGACCTTACCCATGGCTGCAGTCCCTCCAGGGGAGTACTTGCTCTGTTGTGGGTTTATCTATGGCCATCCATCTTAAGGTGCCCCAGCATGACCTCATGTATAGCCACAAATGCTTCGAGGTGTACCTTCTCCAGCATGGACTTATCCTTGGGCCACAATCCCTTCAGAGGTGTACCTGCTGTGGCACAAACATAAACATGGCTACAAATACTTCAACATGTACCTGCTCTGGCACAGACTTATTCATGGCCACAGATGCTCCTATGTAGACTCATCCATAGGTCACAGTCCCTTCTACTCAAGTTCATAATGGAATTCCAGCCTGTCCAGTACAGCATCACAGAAACAGCAGTAATGCCTTGGCCATCTACCAGCCCAGGCACATTGCCATTGCTGTTATCAAAATGTTCCCAGGCACAGAACAGTAAGACAATAGGCAGTGCAGCGGTACAAGAAGCAAAAGCAAAATTCAGCCACTGACAAGCACCAGACTCTAATAGATGGTAAGACAAGCAAGCCCCATGGCAAACACAGAAACCTGCCCTTCAATAGCTAAGCAGCAATAACAGCTATACATTTGATCTTGTACATTCCAATCAAATTGTCACCTCAAACCCTTTGAGCCCCATGTTGGGTGCCAAAAGGACTGGTTTGGTTTAACCCCAGGCAGCAACTAAGCACCATGCAGCTCACCAAAGTTCCCATTGCCAAGAGTGACTGAAAACTGTTGGGTCACTTGTTCATTGTTAGTGAAGACACCAGAACCATCCTGCAAGCTGATACCCTAGGACCTTACTCCTCCTTTATGCAGCATGATGATTTTCATAGACAGTTCATCCTACATTGCATGATTACTTATTATTCCTACCTATATCAAAAAAATTAACACTAGATATTCCAGTCTGGAATTATGCAAAACTAACCAAAACTAAACCAGCTAACATAACTACCTGGTAGTTAGGTAATTGCCGTTAAACTAAGCAAGATAAAACAAAGCTCCGAGAAACAAGACAACAGAAAAAATAAGCCTATTGAACCCAGTTTTGAGGCTCGTCTTGTTTGTTTTCTGTTGCGGGGCAACATCTTGATTTGTTCTTGATTTGAACTGTACTAGTAGAGTCTGGTGAGAAAGTCTGCTTCTAGGAGGTAGTTCCAAATTTCTCCTCTATACACTTATTTGAAATTATGTCCTACTACCAATAAAACCGATGGTAAAATTTTCTTGTTTCTGCTGTACAGAAAAAAGAATTATAGTCATTATGATACTTCATCATAATGAAAGAGGTCTTTTTAATCTGGCATTCATTTCCTAATGTTTATTCATAGTAAAAATAAAAGAAACCCCACAAGTAACAAATATAGGGAATATGGTATTTACAGGAAATTTCATACTAGCCCTCAAATGGGGTTACCTCACACTCTGAAACAGGAGTTCATACACCTAGAATTTTAAGACTTATATAGATTATTGGTGATCTCATTTTCTGTATGAGTTTCCACTATTTTCTCTTAATCATGATTAGCTCAATGATAACTTGAGGTAGAAAATCCCAAAAGCTAAACAATTATCTCCTTTTATCCAATTTAAACGTATCTTCTAATGCTTTCAGATGTCTTTTCTTGTTTTAAGGGATGCAGGGGGGAGAGAAGGAAATGTATCTTCAACTTACATATTAATTGTATTCTATGGTTCATGTCTGCTTTGTTCAACTTAAAAAACAATTTTAAAAAACCCATGAATATGTGGAGTTTTTCTGCATTTTCAATATTGATCTGAGGTCTTGCACACCCTCCTTGAGGTAATAAACCCCCTTTTTTACAACTGACCTTTGAAAGACAAGAAAGAAATAGTACACATAAAGGTAAAAGAAAGCCCAAATTAAAAAAAAAAAAGAAAAAAAAAGTATAATAAACTTGCTAAAAATGTTTAGCTTTAATTTGCAAATAGAGATGTTCAATATATTATGAAAAATAAGAAACATATTGGTAATTATATCTGTATTACCGCTACTGAAGAAAAAGTCAACAGCTCTGTTACATATCTTAGGTTTTAAACTGCTTCACAGTTGTCAATTATTATGTATCACGTTTTGGACAGCAAATACAATTTTATGATGGGTGACCTTATCTTTGTCAGAAAAAGATGTACATTAGAGCTGTACATCAAAATGAAATACATTCTTTATAATTCTGTCACTGTTGCTAAGGTAGAATAGCATATCTGCATATAATGCATACCATTTACCTTTGAACACTGAAGGTTAAAAAAAGTGAAAAGAAATGATATAACAAAAAAATATAGCATTATTTATTTTAAGGTAAAACTGGGAAACAGTTACCAATAAAATAATTGTTTTCAGTATTTTGACTTAAAAAGTATCATCAGTTTGTTCTTCAATCTATTTATTTTTATACACAGGCTATTTTCCATTTTTTTTTCTTACCCTATTTATCCTATGAAGAATGAAGCAATATATCTTTAGCTGGAATTCTGTATCAGATGTACCCAGTTATCTATAATTCTTGAAAGAGAATAGATGTAATACTATGTTATAATTACCAGGATACTCAGTCCTAATCCAAAACAACCTATTTTACTATAATTTCTCTAGCTGTACCATACTCTTAACTACTCCTTGAAGTGTATATTTATAACATTTTGACTTAGCTTTGGTTTTGTCTTTGGACACAATGTTATATGATTTAGAGAGACTGCTATATAGATTTATTTCTTGAGATTAAGTCCTTCAACATTGCCTCTTTTAATGTATGCTTATTTAATGTATGCTCAGGGTAGTGGTCAATGGCTCAATGTCCAGATGGAGATGGGTGACAAGTGATATCCCTCAGGGATCTGTATCGGGACAAATGCAGTTTAATATCTTCATCAATGACATAGACAGTGGGATCAAGTGTACCCTCAGCCAGTTTGCAGATGACACCAAGCTGAGCGGTGCAGTTGACACACCTGAGGAACAGGATGCCATCCAGAGGGACCTGGACAAGGTCAAGACCTGGGCCCATGTGAACATCATGTGGTTCAATAAGGCCAAGTGCAAGGTCTTGCACCAGTGCTGGGGCAACTCCCAGTATCAATATGGGCTGGGTGGAGAATGGATCGAGAGCAGCCCTGCGGAGGACTTGAGAGTACTGGTGCATGAAAAGCTGGACATGAGCTGGCAGTGTGCACACACAGCCCAGAAAGCTAACCACATCATGGGCTGCATCAAAAGAAATGTGGTCAGCAAGTCAACGGAAGTGACTCTTCCCTTCTGCTTTGTTCTGGTGGAACCCCACCTGGAGTCCTGTGTCCACCTCTGGATTCCTCAGCACAGGAAAGACATGGACCTGTTGAGGCAGGTCTAGAGGAGGGCCACAAAAATGATCTGGACTGAAGAGGGAATGATGAGCAGCAAGCCTACATTGCACCCCAGTTGCCCTGGTCTGTGGAAAGATCCCAAGGTCAAATGTGAAACTTACAATGTAAATCAGGGAGGTATACAAACCTTTTTTGATTGTTTTCAGAGAAGTATAGTTTACATACCTGGTCTAGATGCACTGGGATTTTTCTATACTTTTAAATTCAGACTCTGCTTTGATAATTAAACACATACCAGAGAGACTGTGATACCGAAATTACATTACAAGATAAACTAAGTATTCAGAAGGGGATACATGCAACATTTAAAAGTATCAACTGATTCTCCTTAAAAGAAAATGCTGCTATACATTAAGATAAGTGGTCTTGCAAAACTGAGGTCCAACAGATACTTCGGAATTTTAAACAAGATTACTCAGGTGTAATGAAAGTTACTCTTTCAGACATTTATTATTCATTGATTGTATTTCAGAAGTCACAATCCTGTATGAAATAACTTTCTTTTTGGCAACCAGTGAATGTCCTCTGAAAAGATAATTAGTAAGGACAGAAATCTGGAAGGACACAACAGACACAGCTTGAGACACTAATTTTCTACCTGTTGAGAATGCAGTGGCTGTGCACTTTCCTTGCTGTGTTCCGAACCACACAATCTAATAAAGGTAATTGAAAACTGAAAGAAAGACTGAGAAGATGAATAGTATACCACATACCTGAGGACATTACATATAACGTTGATCTCAGTCAGCCTAGCTATAGAAGTCAGAACATGATGATGTAAGATTTGTAATTGTAATATTGTCTTATGAACAGACATGTATTGATAATTAAATCTGTAAAACTACTTGTTTTATTTGTTCATTACCCACATCCTTCTATTGCTTTTACAACACTACTTAACAGAATATTTTAAATTGGAGACAGCATTGTGCTTCTTTCAAAAAAAACCAAAACCTATAAACTATGTATATTTTTGTCTAATTGTGGGAAGGGAAGGGAAGGGAAGGGAAGGGAAGGGAAGGGAAGGGAAGGGAAGGGAAGGGAAGGGAAGGGAAGGGAAGGGAAGGGAAGGGAAGGGAAGGGAAGGGAAGGGAAGGGAAGGGAAGGGAAGGGAAGGGAAGGGAAGGGAAGGGAAGGGAAGGGAAGGGAAGGGAAGGGAAGGGAAGGGAAGGGAAGGGAAGGGAAGGGAAGGGAAGGGAAGGGAAGGGAAGGGAAGGGAAGGGAAGGGAAAGGGAAAGAAGGTGGGGAAAAAACAAGCAACAAAGCAATCGTAGGTTTCTTTAAAAACAAACAGCAAATATCTTTACTCACAGTTTAAAATGAAATATGAAGCTGAGGTAAATTACATAAACTGTCAGACACAGTCTACTGATTTGCTATAGTTAGACATATTAAATGGTAAACAAATGGGCAAGCAAGCCTAGAAAATATACCTTGTGTTTCAAGAAGATAAATCATGTGTTTTCTGGCATACTTAGGTAATGCACTTGTAGCAGTGGCTGAAGTTTCTTAAAAAAATTAATAAGATAGAATAGTTTTGCATATAGATAAATACAGATACAGATTTTAAACAAATATTTATTTATTTTTATTTTTAATAAATATTATATCCATAAGAATGAACGTAAATAGTAAGAATAAACAAAGAGAATGTATGTCTCGTTAAGTATTTTGCAATGAGAATGGTGAAGAACTGGGAGCACACAATTACAATTCAAAAATCCAGTAATGACTGAAATGTCAGCAGTTCCATATTCATGGAAGATTTAATGCCCGTTAGGTGAGGATGCTTTTCAGAAATCAGTGATTTCCCTCACAGAATTTACCAAATGCTCCATGGTCAAGCTTTGTACTAAACTTAGTTGTTGAGTGAAGAATCAAACAATTCTGGAAATGGGAATAATATTCCAATATTTTACCCAAGAGGTTTATGACAAACTCCTTCTTGTTCCTATTCTATTAATCTCCACATCAATTGTATTTCATTAATCTTGAAACAAATAGTAAAATTGTCAACCCTTTAGTACTTTAGCATGCTTCATATCAAAGTCAGTTGCAGACAAACAGCTCCAAAAACCTACCCTAAGAATAAAGCTACATAATGATGGCAAACCTTTAAGTGCTAAAAGTTAAAAAAAAGGGGGGAAAAAAAAAGAAAAAAAAAAAAGAAGAGGAAGATCCTCTTTCCTTTTTGCTCCTTTCTTCTGCCTTTATTCCTTGCCTTGCATTTCCACTGCATTCCCATATGCTTCCAGCAGTGCCTTCTGCAAGCCTTACAACGATCACTCACGCTGACTTTGTAGCAAGTGTTCTCCAAGGCCATGAAGTTGAATCAGCTGATGGCAGGTTCTGAAAAGTGCCAGAGTTGGTTCAAGGTATATGGCAATAGCTTGTGGTTGGAAGCAAGGAGCTGGAGGGTGCTAAGAATCAAACCTTTTAATAGTGAGAAGCTACTGGACCTATTTAATTTTTACGATAAGTGATTCAGTTAAGATCATGCAACGAGCATGTTAAAGAGCAATAAAAACTAGGACAGAGTAGCTTTGTTCCGAATTTCCCTCTTTAACAACATGACTTCTGATCCCTCCAGTAATAAAACCTTAAGTATGCCCCTTAATATGTGCCATGTTTTACTGTACATCTGTGTGCCATAGTTTTAATATGACCACATACCTTTTATGTTTTAAGAAGTATAATAGCAGTCAATGCAATTTACATATCTGTTTCAGTTTCATAATGTGAATTAGAACAAGAAAGGAAAATTTTTCTTTGGTTAGAAATAAGGTAAAGATCTCATTTAAATGTCATGTTTTGTGTGAGCAGTATCCCATAATCTATCATCTATAACCCAAAGTTTGTTTCTAGTTCACCATCAGGGTCTTTCAGAAAAGAAAAAGTCATATTAGAGAAAAGGAGGTGGAAGGGAAATCTGTAAAACTTACTAGATAGTAAGGCACTGGTCATTTCAGGAGGAAAAAGTCAGACCAGACACAACTGCACTCAATTTTATGCCAGTTCTCCAACTCCGAGCTCCTACAGGTTTGTTAAAAAAATAATCAAACCAAGACTAAATGAGCCATATTTCTCTTAATTTCTTTACAGAAAACTTTTAAGATGACTACTTTTTTTTCCTACTATTTTCTTTTACAGATCGAACAGGGGATTTTTAAAAGTATTTAAGACTAAAATATAGCCTTTTTTGCTTTTTTCCCCCTTCACTCAAAAACGTACAAGGAAATTAATGTTAAATGTTTATAACACTATCTTTAATTACGACAGTGGAAGCTGAACCCCATACTCAAACACTCCTGAATGTTGAGAAAGAAGTGTGGATCTGAGCTATTTCTGACTCTTGTCTAGAGTACTTAGGCTGTACTTCTGCTGCTTTCTAGGTTCATTACATAATTTCATTTCTTTCATCTAAACACACATCTACTAGCAGGGCAAGGATTATTGGCAGCAAACTTTCCTCTCACTGAGGTCAGTCTCTGATGCTGAAAATGGTGGATAATAGAGAGGGAGGCTTCAAAGGGAACATCAAGACATTTTGAGAGCAACAGGGGCAAATTTAAGGGAGTTAATTGACACTGCCATAAAAATGGGAAACACCTGAGCAAATACATCACAGATCAAAAGAGAGAGAAATGACCTACAGAAAATCAGAAGGAAAAGGAAACAGGAAAATAAAACACATTCCAAAACCTAAGAAACTCTGCATGTAGCTTTGTCACAGTAGTTATATAGGTGTAATCAAGCTGCAAAAATCAGATTTTGTACACCGCAGAGTTCAGGGTATTAAATCTAGTGTTTTGATTCACACCCTTTTATACTTGATAGTATAAGCTTACTGAAAAAAAAAAAAAAAAATTACTATGCCCTCTAATGACTAAAATATTACATTTGAAAAGCTTTTTTCCTTAATATCCTAAAGATAAAAACACATTTTCCTCACTCAGTAGGGAATATATATGAAGTTTGATTACTTTTTCCATTATTTTTCCTTCTAAAATGACTAGAGGTTTGTTCTAGCTACACTTAAGTTATGTCTATGAATGACAAAGTTAACATTTTGCAAGACACACAATTAATGCCAGTTGGCAATAAAAAGATGAAATTTCTCTGCCCTCCTCTTCAATAAAAATTAAATATTTTAGTTTGTTTAAATTTTATTTTGAAGCCCTAGAAAATTGGATTCCTTAAAAACTTGAGAGCATGACAGGAAGAACACAGATTAGAGGAAATGACACCCAGCACAAAGAGGGCCAGATACTGAAAGTAATCTTGTGATGCAATGAAACATATTGTAGGTGTTTGTGTATATGTATCTTTAATTGCATATATATGCTCAACTGTTTTCACTCACATTCTATTCTCCTCCCTTCATCTTCGTTTTATATACTCAATTGCCAAATCCTCTGCACAGTGAGCTTGTTTTCATAGTTACTGCAAAGCACTGACTACCTTTAGAGTGCTATAAAAAGTAACAATAAGAAATGCATCATTTCTGGAAGGTGATTACTCTGAAAATAATATGTCACCCAGCAGTCACTTCCTAACTAATGATTACTGAGATACTTTCATAATCAGAAATACCTCCAAAACTTTGTGGTTAAATGTCTAACATGACAATTTTTGTTGTAGTTAACACAATGACTAATAAACATCCCACTTAGCTGAGCTTTTTTACATTCTGGGTAATTGCAATGCTAATTATGATCATCATAACTAATTCTTAGTTATGATGAATGTCAAGTTAAAATGTGAATGACTTAAAAAGTGTATTATGCTGTAGAGCTTTTCATCTAGAGCAATTTTTATTTCCAACAGATGAGACCAACTGAAAATACTGGTCACTGTCTGGACCTAAAAACCTATTCACAGTTATTGCCCAAAGTCTGGGAATTCAGGACAAACTGTCAAATATAGCAGACCATATGGATGAAAGTAAGTAAGAGTAATAAAACTAAATAGCTGTTGCATGCCAGAGCTGAGGGAACTTCTAGCTGGCAGTTCTGCCTGTGCTGAACCTTCCAACGTGTGACTATGCCCGCAGCTCTCTGTTGTCTTAAGTCAAGGCCAGGCAACCAGAAGTATGATAATGTTGTTTGCGTTATAGTCAATGGTGTAACTTGACAAAATGTGGAATTCCCATCATTTGGAGTATTTATCAGAAGTGAGGACAAGGGCGGTTTTTTTCGGTTTTTTGGATTATTTTTTTTTTAAATATGCAATTTCAAACCACATAGCTAGAATATATTGTAGTGTCTACTCTGAATTTTAGACAGGTAACTGATGAGTAAGTCTACCTGTTGTAGGCAGATGTCTCTAAATATATGAGAGAAGTAATGCCATGTAAGCCTGTCTGTTCTGTCCTTTGGCCATACAGTCTTGGTCTCCAGGAATTCATTAGCTACAGTAAATGTTAGATTTATGTAATCTATGGTGATGTGTGCAGCAGCTCACAATTTTACTGAAAAACAAAAGCATTTAAGTTTCCATCTTCCATTTTTAATGGGATTTTTAAAATGATCTATTTATAACATCACATTAAAGTAAAACCTAGGTGAACAAGTGTCAATAGTGTAAACATTGACACTATAACACTCCAGGTCTTTTAGCTGTCTGCAACTGGTTCATCAAGAGACACAAATCTGAATATACTCCTTTCAATTGCTTATGCCATAGACAATGTCAAGTTATATTAGCCATTATCAGCCATGGTCTCTGCTATCAGACTACGATGAGTATGGGGAAAGGGATTAACATTCACACTGGTATTAGCTATCATTACTCCACAGAAATGGAGTTATACACACCCCCAAATATAGAACTAAATATATCAAATACTTATGACTCAGGAGTTAAAAATATATTGACCTAGGAAATAAAATGTAAAATAACATAAAAAACACCACAAAAATCCATCTAGTTTTGAAAAGACGCTTTCTTGTAAAAAAAAAAAAAAGATAAAATCGAGGCCAGAGGTGACATCAAAAGGAAAAAAAAAATTCAGTGGATGACATTGACAGTGCACTAATTAATGTGACTGGCTATACACATCTAGTGGCATTTAACATATCCCTCTGGAGCATTCACATGGGGCTGTCAGATAGGACACAGGAACTACAGGAGACCTATGCCATTCTGGAGCAATAGCTGTCAGCCAGGCAGGAACAGGACTAGAGAATAGTATATGCTTCACTGAAAGTATTGGATTTTTCTGTGTGTGTATATATGTTTGTGTGTATGTGTGTTTATATATACAATATATATACATGCATATAAGTTTATGTAATTTCATATTAATGTATAAATCAAACAGAAAAATAAAATACTCAGATTCTTTGAACTTCATGAAATGAACCAGGGCTTCAGACTACACAGACCGAAAAAGTCTTTTTACAAAACACATACAGAAATAATCTTGAAGTATTTTTACTAGATCAGACTCAGACTATATTTTTTGTCTTGGACTTCACACATTCTCAGTACTTGCCATTTGTTATAAAAATAATGCTTTTTATTTTTTTTTTTTTTTTGAACTGGAACAGTATTATCTAATACTTAGCAAGTGAACATCCAGATAGTTAGACAAAACTTCAGACAAACCATGAAACAAATGAAAAATAGAATACATGACTACTGCATAATATTCTGTAGGATATCACAGCCATACAAGACTTCATCACACACTAACATCTCCTACATACAAAATTAATTTAGGGTCTTGGTTCCTCAGAAGAACCTAGACATGTCAGGCTCTAGATCAGCTAGCCTCCACTAGTGTCTGGCTCCTCCATACACCATTCCTGTGGAGAACAACTCTCCTTAAGGCATATTACAGTAGAGGGAGTACCGCAGTAATTTGGAGTCTGTCGCACCATTTGCTACTCAGCACCAGCAGAGCATAAAAGTTTGTGCCTACAGTATCAGATTAATGTGTTCATTGAATTCACTGGGTTTAGAGAAAGGAAGATGAAACTGTGCTTTGCTCTGTTATTTACCAACCTGTTTAGCATTAGATTTAGTCTAGAACACAGAAACTGGGAGGAACTCAGTGCACCAAGTTTCAGTGCTTTCTCATCACAGATGTTACATAAATATATTTATCTCTGTATTATAAACAGTTCAGACTTTTTTAATCTGCTAATTCTATTGGGAGAATATGGAAGGTGAAGGTAAAATAGATGAGAGAGCAACAAGAAAATTGCATAAATGTATTGTCTGGAATCTAATCCAGGAGATCTCTGAAAACTGTTCAACAGGAAAGATGAAGTGAGAAAGGACTCAGAAGAGGCCACATAGATGCTGAGACATTTGTTTTCAGGTCTCATATTAAGCTTCTCATAAATCTCAAGTTTATTTTAGATTAGATATTTGGTTTCATAAAAATTAACTGCAGAAATAGGAAATGTTTTTAGTTTGTTCATTTCAGGAAAAAGATGGGGATAGTTCTTCCTCAAGACTTGGAGTCTTAGGGTTTCAGGGTCTTAATATTGCTAATAATTCTTATTGTTACTAGATCCCACTCAGATCATATATTTTGGAATCACATTCTCTTTCAACTGTATATGATAGTCATCCTGCGATAACTACTACATATGAGTTCTTCTTCCTAAATTTATAACAAAAATTCACACTAGTAGTCCTTGCACTGTGGACTGTTAAATTTCAACACATTTTGTTGACTGATATAATCCAGAGTGTTAGCACAAACCAGACTTTATGGAAACTCATAATCCTCAAAAACCTTCATCAGTGCCTGTTTCCCCTGCTTTCTGCCGTGCCTAGTGTTCGACTCTTCATCTCAGCCTTCATTTTCCAGGAGGTTATTTCCCAGAAACACAGATTGAGCTCACTTTGAAAAAATAAAATAAAAAAAATAAATCTTGAATCCCAGTAATCAAATACCCCTAAACTGTTCTCATAGCTGTAGTATGGGATGGCTTCTAGTCTTTAAAATCTCTTTATTTCTGTGTGCCTGGGAATTCTGAGCTTTCATTTCTACAGCTGAGTGTACTCACAGTTTTTCTCATACAGTGCCGGTTATCCCACTGACAATGCAGTCCAGTTCCTGAATCAGCTTTAGGGTCAGACTGTGAATTTTGCCTAACATGCAGGTTTCAGCAATGCATATTTGACTCTTCTTGTTGTGGATATGAATTTCCGCGTTTTTGTCTTTTGTTCTTTTACAATACAATCCTGTCTTCAGTTCTGTAATTCAGTTTAGTTCCTCCTAGCTCTAACTCTGTTGCTACCATTGATATACCTTTTTTCTTTTGTGAAGTAGAGTTTTGTTTTGTTTTTAAAATTTATTTATTGATTCACTGGTTTTATGTTCCTGATCTTTTTTTTTTTGATGTTTGTTTTTCTTTTTTTTTTTCTTTTCCTTTTATCCTTTTTCTTTTGTCCTTTTTGCTTCCCTCTTCATGGTATTATTTTTCTTTTTATCTCAAACACTTAACAGAAATAGTATGGTCTTATGTGACTGTTTAGATAGGGAAAAAAGATAAAAAAGAAGCTAGCTGTTGTTGATGACATCCTACTAACATACTAATAACAAAACTGTTTCCTGAAAGAGCAGAAATTTTAAGAAATTAAGTTTTAGTACCTCTGACCTAAGCTAGTTGTAATTGTACTTTGCAGGAGTTAATGTTACACAGGGCAAATCAATTCAAAGTCAGACAATGATTCTTTTCACAGTTCCGTGGGATTAGATCTACACAGTAGTTCAAAAGTAGGAGAGTCCAGAGTCTCTTTTTATTAACCATTGTCACAAAAAGCTCTCCCAGTGCTGTTGTCTCAGGCTCAGGTGCCCAGGGCTTGCATTAGCAGTGCTCTGGCATCCTCTGTCAGATGCTCCTTGCATCTCCTTCATAACCACAAATGTTATTTACCAGTGAAAATGGGTCCCATCTACATGAAAGCTACATCTTTATTTTTGGAAAAAACATGCTGTACAAGGAGTGGAGATAGTTAGTGTGGCTCCTATTTGATTATATTTCCACCCTGTTATGTATTTAGCCAACCTACTTTAGGGTTTTCTACTCCATTCTTTTACTTGCTTTCAGAATTGCCTACCTGTCTATACCTTTAATGTTTTAAAAAGCATTTTTGAGGCAGACCAAGACATTTGGGGACATAAGTTCATTCTGAAATGCTTAACGTGTTCAGCTGTCTACTGGGATGGAACCCAACAAACCAGAATGTCATTCATTTTCCATTTAGGCAAACCTATAAATAAATGTCCTGTTGTAGGAGTAGACTCTTAGAAAACATCACACATCTCTGTGTGTGAAGATACAAACTTCTTCACTTTCTCAATTTCATTTTGTTATTCAGTCAGAATACCTGACTCTCTTATTTGGGAAACAACTATGAATCAGCTTCAGACTGACATCTGTGAGTCAATTACAGATGATTTGTAAATATATCAGGTTTTATTCAGAGATTTTAGTTGTAACAACCTATTATCAAGAGATGAAAACAGGCTGAGAAACATGCATTCTGTAGGTGCTAAATGATTGCATAAGCCAAGACATCACCTTGCTTTGTCATGGGCCTTTTCTTACTGCTAAAGGAGGTTTTCCTTTTCTCTTTACCTCAATTTTGCAAATCTGTGATCCAGTGCTGATCACAGTGTTAATTACAGAATTGAAGCTATTGGCAATTCATGTCAATGCAGTTACCAAGTTTCTCTAGTGTCAACACAGAATATGGTGGTAACTTTATGTTTCTTTGGTTTTCCTCAAGAATAAGGTGAGCCCAGTGTGAACACTCTAGGTTTTTATCAACATTTTGAGAAGCCTGTTTTGTGTAAGCAAATAGCCAAATATTTGCTTAATAGGTCAGTATTTCTCAATACAGCATGTCTCTGAATCCACACTAGCACATTCTCTGGCCTTGATAGATCAGGAGTCCTGACTCCAGGTTCCCAACTTCTAAGAAAAAAAAAATCTCAGAATATTTTACAGCCCCATGGAAGGTGATAAATTCTAGATCCAGGTGTAGTGTTTGAAGGAAAGACATATTTCAGCTGCTCATCATCTTTACATTGCCAGCCTCAAATCACAACAGTTGGTGGGATCACTTGTTCATTTTTGTTCTGAAAAGAAAACATGACTGTCTCTGCAATACTGTTTTAAACAAAAAGACAAGTATTGCTACTGTCCCTGTGGGAAAAGGACAAATAGCACATACTACAGTAATATTTTTGAAATGGAAAATATGTAACAGTATTTAATCCAAAGGAATGATGTTGAAAGAAATAATGCAGAAGACTTTAAAGCTGAAAGTTTGTGTTTCTGTTTGCAAGCATACATAGGTCTCATGAAATGTTATTTCTATGGCCACCTGTTACATTCTTAGAGAGTATCCAGCTATACTATTTTCAGAGTGGGTTTAATTGAACACAATTATTATATTCATCAATATCTATCTTCTTCAAAATTATTAAAATTAAGGTCCTTGGAAATTGTTTGTGTCATTTACAGTTTTGAGCAATGAAGAAAATTAATTTTTTGCATTGCAGTTAAATAAAATCTGTTCCTATGCTTAAGAGACAACAATAAGCTCTTCAGGGTATTTAGTTTTAGGTTTTTTTTGTGTGTTCTCTTTGTTTATTTTTAAACTGTCATTTGATTTGAACAGCTACATCTTAAAGAATAAGTTGCTAGAGAACAGTTTGGTACAAATCATCTTCAAATCATGGACAACTCTCTACTATGCAACAAAGAGGCACATTTGAAAACAAAATTATAATTATTCCCCTTTTACAAGCTAGACAGTTGTACTTCTGAAACACCAGGGCTTTTAAGTGGGAGCTAAATTAATCTTTATTAATCCTTGTTATCATGATTGCATAATGTCTGGATTTAAATGTCTGATGTACAGCTCTGTTTCCTGTTTCTCTGGCAATCAGAAGTGTGAAAATAAACCTTACACTTTAAAAGAAACACTTCATTTGAAAAAAAATAGATATAATCATCTGTACTATTTTTTTAAAAAAAGTTTTACTTCACACAAGAATAAATATACAGCATGTCAGAGTTTCAGACTTGCTATTTTATGTTAAAATATGCACTGCTACATGTCAGAGCTGTGAAAATGGGAGGTAAAACAAGAAGGCATTTGGCCAAATAGGTATAGCAAGATTTTTTTCCATTAAGATTTTTATTTTTTTAGAATATTTCTCCTAGAATTTAATTACAGCATTTAAAACACCCTCTAAAATGGTCTCTGTGTGACCTACTGAAACTTCAAACTACCCTAATTAATGATTAGATCAGAGTCAAAAAACAAAAACAGGTTTGAGTTTGGGTCTTCTTGTGCTTTTTTACAAGCTTCTATGTGCAGAAATGACCCATAATTCAAATAAACACTTTCAAACAACAGACACAGTGTATAATGCCATTTAAAGTACTTTCTACAGACACATCATTAGTTTAGACTTAGGTTTACATTAATTTTACTGTTGCAAATCTAATTTTTGAGGAGAAAAGGGGTCCAAACTTTATTGAACACATGTTCTGCCTAAACAGGATTAAAAAGAGTACTCAGCTGGAATAGATTTCATACTTAAGTACATTAATTCTCAGAAATGAATGCATAGTTTAGGCTTAAAAAATTATGTCAAAAAATATTTTCCCAAGCTCTGTTTGGACTCCTAAAATAATATTAAAAGTTAATTAAAATTATTATATTTGCTATTACAAAGTTAATAAACTGAGTAACAAAAGTGTATTCTTCTCGCTTTAAGGTTATTTGTTTGTTTGTTTAAATTTGTAATGTGTGAAGTCAATTCAAACTGTAGTTTCACACCACAATATATAGATTAAATGTATAGTATAAATAACTGAAGCCATATTTCCAGAGAAAAATTGACTATTGACTCCTGTTTAGACAAAAGAGTTGATAGATTTTCACCAATTCCAGTACAGCATGCTGTGACAAATGTATGTTTACTGTTTAAATGATAATACAGGCCTTGTGCAAATGTCTTTTACAGCCTTTTATGTTTCTAGTGGCTCATTCATGATCAATAATTAATTGTTCAAAGTTTCTCTAATAAGTAGCTGCTTCTTAAGGGCTGACACAATGTGTTGGGCAAGACTAACTACATCTATAGTGACATAACTAGCTGTTCTTGAGAACAACTTCCATAATAATAATCTAGCTTAGATCACATGCAAACTAGCTTCACTTCCAGGGCCTCCATGTTGCATGTCCAATGCACTGTTGAGCAGAGACAGCCTTAACAATGGTTACATCATTGTCTTTACAGCAAGTCACAGGAATTCCCTCCAGCATTTACAACACCACACATGACCTATGAGATCTTCTCAGCATCGTTACATATCACTATGAAACGTGCTGGGCGCCCCATAGTCTTTATACAGACAGAGGCTTTGAAAGTTTTACCTATTCCCACTTTGTACAGTTTTGAAGCATAAAGCAGGAGGAAGAATCCTCACAGAGGAAAAGATCTTCCAATTGAAAAGTCAGGAACCATGTTTTTCTCTTGTTGAAACAAATGTCCATTACTTCTTGTCCTATATGTGGGGGGAAAAAACCTTTATATATATTTATTTATTGCTGAAACCTTATACATACTTGGAAGGTTTTATTGCATTTCCTTTCAAGTCATATAAGAACCCTGGTAAACTCTTCATCCTGAAATCAAGCATTGAACTTAAAACACCGTCATCATTACCATACTGGGTATCATGGTTTATCCATTCCTACTGTAGCATTTAGGAATGTTCCTTCTCTATTGCAATGCTGTATATAAACTTCTCACCTTTCATAACCCAGCAGACCTAAGTGAATTCCTCTTAAGAACAGTTTAAGAAGATAGTATTTACTAGCAATTTGTTATTAACAGGTTGAGAACAGGTACTCTGAGTGACTGTAGTTAGCCTCCAGGTAAAGTCACACAAATCAGTTTGAACCATTTTATTTAAAACATTCTCAAGGGACTAAAAATACATAGGAAGTCAGATGGCCTGTTTCATCTGAAAGGAAGTCATCAACAACTGGATATACTTGCTGCTTAAACTGTTTCTCAGATGTAATTGATAGTATAAATCCATTTTAGTATGAAGGCAAATGTGCTAGGTTAAACCAAATCCACAGGTGTTTTACACTAGTCTGGGCTTTGTTGTGAGATATTACAGATAGTCTTTTCATTAACTTAAAGCTTTCAAACAGTGGTGACATAGGTTCTCAGTTAAGAAATCAAAACTATCAAAAGACCACTGAACTTTATGCCCATAAACATGAGGTAGCATGTTGAGTATTAAGAGCAGGGTTTTGGATTACATTTTGCCTGACTCAGCTTCCATTTACCTGTTTTGAGTTTAGTACATACTAGACTGACCAATAGGTTTGTGCAAAATATGTTAGACTATTAATACAGGCTCTCAACTGAATTCCAATGATGATTAAGTCATAGCTTTAGTTATCTTTCCTTTTAAACAATAAGACCTCTGTTTTTTTCAAGTACACCTCAGCTATGAGAGGTTCTATATCACTGATCATTATATTACTTTATACTGGACTTTCTCCATCATTCTTTAAAAGTGATACTAAAAGTCAACATATTACAGCAGCTAAAACTTTGTTGGTAGACTGAAAAATCATTCATACTTCTGTACGTGATTTTTAAGATGTATGAGCAACTGTGTATAACTTTTATTTTCTTTTAACCCAAGAGTCTGACATTGTAGCTCATTTTGATTTTGCTGGGATGTCATTCGCAGGATTTTTACTTTACAAAACCATAACACTTATTCGATGCAGAATGAGTAAGCCCAGGTCTCATGAAGAAAATAAAACAAGGCAAAAGTAAACAAAAGAAAATTTGATTAAGAGATCATAAATTTTTTTCTCAGGTTTTTCCCCTTTTAAGACTCTAAAGAAAAATCACAATACACGCAAAGTCAAGGCTTTATAAGCTTTCATCTGTTTTAGTAATTGAGACTATCTTTGACGCACGGGTACAGCATACTCAGTTAAAAAGTTTGCTTAGACACATCAGGAGATTCAAAGGTGTGGTAGATTTGATTCATTGTAAGAAATATGGCAGTTTCTTTTCTAATACTTAGATGAATTCAGCCTTAATTCATTGTTATGAATTCATTATCCTGAGCATTTCAAGAGAAATAATATTGTGAAATACTCAATTATATGAACATGAGAAAAACAAAAGAGTTAGTATCAGTAAATATCTTCAGAGTTTGTGGCCAAAGTTTGGAAGAAAATTTCGGTACTGTACCTTCAACCATCCCTGGCTTTAGTAACTTCAAAACAAAAAACCCCAAAAGCTCCTCTAGGTCACTTTGCACCTTCTCCTTGGTTAAATTGGTCTCTCTCCCTGCAGCTATGATATCATGTTGCATATTTGGAAACTTGACATATGTCACACTGAGGACAAGAAGATTAAAGTGCTTTCCTTTTCCACTATTTTCCTGACAATTAATCCTATATTGCCTCAAAACCTGGAATATGCAGCTTGCTTAATAATGCTCTTTGAACTTTGCAGTGATTGATCTATTGCAATTAAACTTTGAACTCTGAATATTACCAGGTCATCTTATTGTTGGCAGTAGCAGACCTGTGAGTCCTCTTTAAAATGAAATCCTATGGTTAAATCGTTGATCCAAGAGAGGACAAAAAACATATAATCTAAATGACTTTCCCTGCCCTCCCTTGCAGGAAGAGATAGAAACCTGGAAAAGTAACACTGAAGTGGGAATGTATTTCTAATTCAAGTATTGAATTGTGCAATTACCATTATTAAATAGGTCCAGTACTCCAGTATAGTATTTCAGAACAGAATAAAATACAAAAGTTTTTGCTAGAAACCAGGGTTCTCAGGTGCTTTGAACAGACTGTTTTCTTCAAAATGCCAGGTTACTGACACCAAATTTTCCCCCTCATATACAAGCTTTCCGGTCAAACTGAGACGCAAAAACCCTGCCCCTGCAGTAACATTCATTTCCTTAGTGGTTAGGGTCCTCAGATGAGATGTGACAGAGAGAGATACAAGCTTCTCCTCAGCATCAGGTAGACCAAGGAAAATTGTGTCTTCCATGTCTCATTGAGTCCTCTGGACACTGAAACTTGGTGGATCCCTCTAGTGTGATACACACTTCTTTACTCGTTAGCTTTTGCTTTGAATTTTCCCCAGTATTTGAATAACAGCAATTTTCAAAGTTTCTTATGAGATAGAATGATCACTTTTTACCTTTTGCTGTCTCAGGAAGCTATACTATTTTTACTTTTTTCCTACTTAGATTAATGACAGAAGCTCAGATAGTTTAGATACCTTCTTCTGAACTGCAGACTTCTGAACTTCTGAACGATGTGTTCACAATTATTATGAAATATGGAGGAAGGGTTGTGACTTATTTTTTGCTTTAATTCTAAGTACTTAGAAGTTCAAATATTAATCCAAATTATCCAGCTATGGAAGAAGGAACTGACAACTTTACCGTTGTAGATTTTCCTAAAATATTCCTGAATGTCATGTCTTCAGATGAGGCTATTTAAAGATGAGAACAGTCAAATAATCAGAAGGCAACAGAATATTTAAAAGGCTTGAATATGAAATAGGACTTGACACTGAATAGATGCAAAGAATTAAATATAAAATAAGTAAGTAGAGGTAGACAGAGACAATATAGAGAAGGATATAAAGACTGCTTCCAAAAGGTTCCTTTTAAATAGGAAAATAAACTTTTTTTTTTTTAAGGTGTTAATCTATCACAGCATTATGTGTAGTTAGAATTCCACATCAAAAAATTCATGAAGAGCCACCGCCCTTCCTTCAGTTTCTTCTAACAGCCCATGACATCTTCTGATCCTCTTCATTTTAGACTTCTGAAAATAAGACAGAGAAAAAAGTGCCATTTTTTCATATCTGTTTTCTAGCATTTGAATAAGAATAAAAAGTAACATGCCCACAGAAAGCCTTTAAACCTTTACCACCTGCAGATTTCCACAGATGTCTGAAACTCTACTTACACTGTGAAACACATCACAAAGAGACAAGGATAACTTATGAAAGAAGAAAAAATAGTGTTTCCTGAACTTTGCAGTATATTTTTATTTTTCCACTCAGAGAAGATAAACCATTAGTTTTCACCATACCCATACAAATATGATTTTCTCTATACAGGTCCAAAAATGGGAAGGCAGTACAGCTTATTTTAGTGACTTACAAAATCCAAAGGTTGTGCCTCCCCACTTTCTTTCCAAAACTTGATTGTTCATGGGATATACAGAAAGAGTACACAATCTAAACATTTTTATCATATCTTTTGCTTCATAATCCCTATTTCATCCTTATTGGCTTTTTTAATGAAAAAGCATAACAATGAACCGTTTGTTGCTACCATACTGTTTCATGTAGCCTTCTCCTGGCTGCTGTTTTTCCAGGAGTGCCCTCTGGGCTGGGTCCCTCAGGGTGGTTCGGAGAAGATGCTTTGAAAATGACTGTCAGCTTCCACTTTGCATTACAAGACACCAGAGCAGCTATGCAGTCTCAGGTAGAAGAATATAATTTTATAGAACTGATACACAAGAAGGAAAAAAGCCCCCAAAACTATAATGATTTTTCCTATACCATAGATTGGGAAAGACATGGGTGGGGCGTGTGTGTGTGTATGTGTGTGTGGAGAAAAACCCACCAAAAACTCCAAACACTTAGAATCATAAAAACATCTCTGACTTGAGGAGAGGCTTAGATGCTACCATCATAGCAAAAGATATCGTTGCTGAGGAGAGATAAAATAATCATACACATTTGAAATTCCAGTTTTCCAATGACAGTGGAAGAAGGAATTAATCTTGGCACCATTTGTTATATAATAAATACCATACAGCCTTTAACCACCACAAACACATTTTGTAGCCATCTAATGTTGATTTTCCATTTTGCTTATTTAATTTTCCCAATTTTCCCCATTGAGTGAAAGATAGTGTTTTTTATTATCTGTATAGGTTATATGTACTTATATGGAGCTGGGGTGTCTTTGGATGATTTAAAGCTTGATGGTGTCATTCTGAATGAATGGTTCCCTTGAATGAATTCAAGGTCACATTAGGGAAAATTAAGAGCAGGCTAGTGAACTCTGGAGAGTATGTTCAAGGGTTTATCTAGAAGACTAGAGTACACCCTCATCTCTGAAGAGAATTTTGTTTAGTGGAGATTAACAGACAGGAGAAAGAAATTAAAGATCAACTCTAGATTTTTAAGGTAAATTCTTAGAGACTGACCTACTCGGCCTTAAATAATGAGGTCACTGGAGAAAATGAGTAAGTATATTCTTGCTTAAGAAAATTCACAGCAGAGTGCAACAAGGTCATCCAATTTCCTATACTGTTTCACTTTAACCACAGCAATTTTTCCTGCATTTTATACACAAGTTAGGAAATGCTAAGGAAATCACTTGTTCAGAAAACTTACAAAACTTACATATTAGCTTTCCATTCCAAATATATACAACATTTAGTATGCCTATAATGAAAGTTTTTTATTATTTTAGACATTTTTAATCTCCCCCAAATGTCTTCAATGATTTTTCAGATTTACTATTAAAAAAAAAAGAAATCACACTTACTAATTCTTTTATTTTTAAAAAATTCTTTTCAAGTGTATCCCATGTATAATATATTTTAATAATAATCAAGTGCCATTCTCAAAATGAAAATATTCCTCATAGTACCAAAGAGGCATAGTTGTAATGTCTTTGGGGGGATTTTTTTTTGTGTTTTAGTTCCAACTTATTTAACTTTACCTACATATGCAATATTCTTAGACCTGGCACTCATCGTGTTACCCAGCTAAGACTGGCTAACACATCATTGCTTGTTCCAAAATGATTTGAGATTGAAAGCTTCTTTCATCTTTCTTCCCCTGTGCACTGTCTCACCTTCCATCTTCACTAGAGATATGTTATTGTCTTGTTCAGTTGACTTCACCGCATCAGCTCTGACAGGAAGATGAAGTTTCCAGTTCCATAGTACATGTCATTTCTCAAGAAATTTTGTCTGAAAGGAACATAAATATGAATTACTTTTTTAGAACCTCCTGCCAGAGTGAAAGGACTGTTCAGGGACTGAAGATATTTTTGTCCAGGGTAGAGGAAAACCTTTAATTTTCTAATGTGATTTTAATCAATGAAGAATTATACCAAAAATATTCAACAGTTGTACAACTACCATACACAGGCTAATAAAAAAGATGAGGATAAGGTAGGTTTGAATATTTTTTTCTGCATTAAATTTAATGCAGAACACACAGCCTACACGCTAAAGGCAGGGTAGATGTTATCCCCTCTATATGACTAATACATTCGCTTGTCTACTGATGCTCAAGTAATTTGAACTACTGTCAAATTTTGCAAAAGTGAAGTTAATCTCAAAAAAAAAAAAAAGAACAAATTCTCCTACCTTGCACAGAGTTCTGTATCAGCTGGTCTTTCTGTGAGTTACTGGTATCATGCTTTCTCTGTCCTGACACAACTGAAGTGTCCAATTTAGTAGGTAGACGGTGGGATATTATGTCATATTATTTTCAAATAATTGTATTATCTGCTTAGTTTAAGAGAAGGCTTCAGTAACCAGTTTTGGTAGAAAGATATTTTGAAGGCTGACAAACATATTTTATATTTAGATAGACATTGGATAGCTAAGGAAGATCATCCCAGATCAAGGATAAGTATCCAGTGCTTAGACCTCCCACAAAGACTCTCACATCACTACTTTTTTCTTCTTTTCTTTACTTCCTTTCTGCTAGATATAAGTGTTGGAATTTATTTTCAGCTTTCTGTGACCACAGCGGCTTGACATAAATTAGAACTGACCTCCATGTGTTCCATTAGGATAGCTATGAACAGGAATGGGCAAAGACATACTTTAAACAATTTACATTAAATTTGCTATGGCTGCATTCTCTGTAACTTGGATAAAGCCAAGTTTTTAGTTCCTTGTTCTTATTTTCTGAGATGTTAAAAGGGGAAAGGTTAGGATGACAGGGAAGTCCAGCACAGCCCAATTCTCCTTTTGTATATAATATTGTTCTATAAAATGTAAATGAAGAGGATGTTTTTATGTTTGACTAAGTTGTTATCACAAATAACTACAAATGAGCCCATTCTACTTGTTTCCAAATGAGATCATCCTACTTGAACTGAGTAGAAAAAAATGACCAAGAGGATAAAAACCAACCCTGATAGTTCAACAAGACAAATGGAAGACTCAGTTGTGTCACTGAGGACTGAAAGGCAGAAGTGCTGAATCATAAGCCCAGGCTGGTTCCCCCAAAAATCCAGAAGATATAATAAAACCCTCAAATTTGTGGCTCTCTGGATTTGAGATTCCCCTTTGATAGACCTGTCTGAGAGCCAGACCTTCCCATCACTAGCTGGCTGATGCTCAATTCAACCCAGCTCTTATCAACAGGCTATCCCAGCATCAGACTGTGAAGCCAGATCCCTGAACACCTTCACAGCTCATTTTTACGGGGACTCTCAGCACAAGTGGTTTCCTTGCGGTTGAACCATCAGCTGAAACCGTTATGTCTCTGCAGCAGTCCTCATTGTAGGGCTGTCTGGTGGCATAAATCCTAAAAATACACAGGCATGCTCCAAGAAATTAATGGTTTTTTTGTGGGTTTTCTGCTTTGAATTACTATTTTACTGTCCGAGGATATTCTGCTTCACCGAAAGAATTAGAAAGAAAAAGACTTGTCTAAATTTGGATAGAAATTCTGTAATTAAATTATAGATAACAAAGAAGAAAAGAATATAATTTGTGATCTTCTTTGAAGAAATATAATAATACAAATCTTAATTAAAATATTCAGTTAGCAACTGTACTACCCAGCTCACACCTTTTTAACTTTGGGGTTTTTTTTCTTTTTTCTAAAAGTTCAGAAAATTCTGCTAGTTGTCAGTGCCTGGATGTTCAGGGTGCTTTGCATATTCCAAAGTCTTGTCATTCTTTCTCCTCCCATCCATACACTGACACATGCATAACCTGCTTAACATCACATGCATTGACTTCCAGTTAATTACTTAGTCAAAATTTGATAAGAGGATTAGATAGGAAGCAGACAATAAGACACTTTATATAGAATGCCTTAATGAAAATGTGAAGTTGGAATTTTACACTGTTTATGTTTTCAGAAGGAGATTAGCTTTTTCTGTTTATGTACAATAACATGGCATTATCATCAGATATAAACAAAAGAATTGTCAGGACTCTCATTAATTATGATTTGTTTATTGTTGTCAGAGTTCTAGGTAGAAAAATATTTAAGTTCTCAATCCTTCTCACCACCACCCCAAAATTACAAAGTTTTAATTATGACAGCTGATCAGCTAGGAATTTGTAAGTGGACATTATCCTTTTATTTGCAAAAGAAAATTAAAAATTATCTAATTTTAATATTAATGTATATAATGAAAAAATGACAGCTCTAAATGTAGTCAAAAATCCTTTATCTCTCTCAAAAAAGAACTCAAATGTGTTATTAATAGAATGGCTTGACCCACTGCATTGGTGATATTTTTCATAATGATTAAAAATATAAAAAAAAAATAAACCACCAAACCAAACAAGCTATATTTCTTTCAGCAAACAAAATATATGCAGCACTTCTGTTTTTCACATAATTGTAGTTAAGATTAAAGGAATGGGACTTAACTCTGTCTCCCTCTGGAAAAGATATTATAACTATAAAACAACTTCTGTAGCAGAAGCATCCAGATATACTTAATGTAGTGTTTGAAGCATCTGTTGAATTATGTCATCCAGTTTTTGTCAAAATGCCTCATCCTAAATTACCAGTTAGAGCGGTGACCTCTGCCTCTTTCTCATTAACACGTTCCAAGAGTTTTCTGTGTAGTGTGTACTATGTAATTGATATCAGTACTTTTTCTACTACTGTAAGACATTTGAATTTGTATCCTTTCTGCAGCCTGGAAACTTACTTACATATGTAACTCACAAAGAGAAATCTCAATACTTGGATACTGGGGGAAGAAGTCAAAGAAAAAAATTAAAGAAAAACCAATCAAAAAATAATAATTTAAGGATCTGAAAGGATGTTTTAGGATGCTTTACCTAACTAATATTTTATCTTATTCTAATATGCTTTATTCTCTTTCTTATGGCAATGGAGAGGAAAATGATCTAATCACATCCAAGCAATGATTCATGCAATTTCAGAATAGAGTGAATGATTGCCTTTGTATGGAATAATTTGCTCTGGGAATATGCTTATTTCTATCAATTAAAGAAAGAGCAGACAACATCCTTAATTTTTAAGTGGCTACAGTTAGGTGAGATATATTTTGCCCTTATTTTCATAGCTTCCTCCAGGTTTCCCTGTCTCAGAAAAGCTCATAATTAAGTAAAGCTCAATACTAGACAGCCATCTAAACCAGTCAGAATATATATGGAATCTCAAGAGCAGACGACTTCTGATGGAAGTTGAAATATTAAACAAGTAATCCAAGTTATCTAACAGGTCAGTAGGTTGGAGGGGGTTTTTTGTCATTGTTGTTGGTTGGGATTTGGGGGGTTTTTTAGATCTCCTAATCTAAAACATGGAAGCATGGAAAGTATCATATATATATAAAGCAAAGAGAAAATACTTCTGAAAGTCCACAAGGTCTGAATTTTCAAAATACATCTGCTCTTTGTGAAACATTTCTACTACCTTTTCTACACTACATACTTTTTATTTTCAGATGTGAGGCAGTATTACAAATGTGCATTAAAAACACCCAAGGATATAATAAGAAAATGATTCAAAATAACATGTTGGAATTTTCACTCATGAGAAGAAAACCTATCTGTTTTTAAATGCCATTACCTGCCAAAAAAGCTGTAGACCATATTACGTGATTAAAAATTAGAAAACACTAGCCAGAACACAGAAACAGATATCTTCACCTCATGTGATCTTTGTCTAATGTACCTGGAGTCTCTGAAGGACATGGTGGGAAAGGACTAGTAATTTGGCTTCTTACGAATCTGCCTGCATTCTTACCCCCAGTATGGTGCTCAGTGCCACTTGTTTCCTTTTTTCAACATCTGTGTTTCAGTTGTTATTTCGTTATCTAATGTTTCTGTTTACTATTTAATTTAATTCTCCAAGCATTCTCTTCCATTTTCCTATACTTTATCATCTCCCATGCCAGATCCTCACTCAGGCTTTGTGCTACATACCTTATTCCAGCTGTGGCTCCTCTCTTTGTATTCAAACCAGCTTATGCTTCTTGGACTCTGTAAATAATAGAGGGTGAAAGTACTAGAATTTCCTTTTCTTGTTTTCAGTGTTTGTCTGCTATGGATCTTGAAGCATCTGGGAACAGTCAGAGAAAATCCAGCTCACCTGATTGCCGTCTTTGGACATTTTTTATGTGAAAGTCTAAGAAGCCTCCAGCAAAGACTAGCAAATTAATATTTTAAGCACCTTCTCATTTGGCCAATATTTTTTTTATTATTATTTTGATAAGGGCAGTAAAACATGCTCCTAATAAAAAAATAATAATTTGTAAATGTCAAATTTCTACTTTAAACTGTGGGGGTTCTAGAACTGCTCAATGGAAAAGTCAGTAATCTCTTTTTGGTATTGATTTTCCTAATAAACATAATAACATATTTCTAACTGATGTGGCCAGCAGGTCAAGGGAAGTAATTCTGCCCCTCCACTCTGGTGAGAGCCCACCTGGAGTGCTGCACCCATCTCTGGGTTTCTCAGCACAAGAAAGACATGGACCTGTTGAGGCAGGTCTAGAGGAGGGGCACAAAACTTATCAGAGGGATGGAGCATCTCTCCTATGAGGACAAGCTGAGAGAGTTGGGGTTGTTCAGATTAGAGAAGAGAAAGCTCTGGAGGGAAATTATTGCAGCCTTTCAGCACTTAAAGGGGGCTTACAAGAAAGATGGGGACAGACTTTTAGCAGGGCCTGTTGCGGTAGATCAAGGGGTAATGGTTTTAAACTAAAAGAGGGTAGATTTAGACTAGATATAAGGAAGAAGTTTTGTTTTATGATATGAGTGGAGAAACTGGAACATGTTGCCCGGAGAGGCTGTAGATGTCCCATCCCTGGAAATATTCAAGGTCAGGTTGGATGGACCTCTGAGCAACCTGATTGAGTTGAAGATGTCCCTGATTATAGCAGGGTGGGTGGGACTAGATGACCTTTAAAAGTCCTTTCCAACCCGAAGTATTCCATGATTTTATTTCTGAAAGTAGAAGAATTTGAGCTTGTTCTGCTTTGGCTTTTTTAATAGATCCTATAGTACACACTCAGCAAATATGGTTTAAAAAGTCTCAGAGAGGCTGTAAAGAATACAAGGCCACATGTTAGGAATCAGCACACAATGCAAATTAACAAGAAAATTTACCTCACTTATAGAGACAGAATTAACTACTTTGGTCTCCTACTGATGCAAGTACGCAGGGAAAAAAACAACATACAAATGCACAAATGTAAAACCTCACTTTCTTTTAGCATAAAACTTTCAGATAATTTGTAAGAGTAATTCTGTTCTTTGGTTAATACCTAGTATTTCAGGAAGTGCTAATTAAACCATTTTAATTACAAAGTCGTGCCACTTCAGATTTTTGAAACACTTATAAGAGATTGCCATTTATTTATTTTTTTTATTGAACCAACCAGCATAATCAAAACTAACACATGAAATCACTCCATCTTAATTTCAAATATTTAATCAGAATAATGTGGTTCTTGGGGAAAACAGATGCACTCCTATCTGTAGAATGTCTCCAAATCCATGAAAAACTAATTAGACTGAATGCAGTATGTGCTGCATACAAAGTAGAAAACATTCTACAAATCTTATTGTTGCAACACTTACAGATTTAGTATATATTCATCCAGGTTCGGTTCCTGCATCTGTATGTCTGTTGTACGGTAGCAATATCCATTAATGAGACATTTGATACGCTCCTAGCAAAATTCCATTTCTTCATATTTTGCCAAATTATTAATCCCCCCTAAAACAGGTACTTTCTTTTCCTTATATAAAAATTATTATTGTCCCCATGTTTTATTAATAACACTAGTACTGTTTCCTAGGTAAAAGGTTAATTACTTGGCTGTGATTCATAGGAATGGAGCTGCAGTTAAATTACCTAGGTGGCATATCAACCTCTTCTTTTGTTATGTCATGATTTACTACTATTTAAGAGAGGAAACAAAGAAGTATTAATTTTTCTGTAAATTACCATGCTCACATCTTGGGAATAGCATCAATAATCCAATCAATGGAAGATTATTAACCTGCAACAAATGTTTTCTGTCATCAACAAGCTTCGTCTTCAATGCCTTCTTCACTTCGGTGCTCATTAATTATATTTAGGTCAGCTATGCTCATGCTAACCTTCCACAACAGAAAGCAGTATTTTCTGTTTCAAGTGGACAGGGAAAGGAGTAGAACTGCACTAATTAAAACAAAATTTTGACTACTGTTTCTAAAGCAGGTTATGCATTTCTATAACTATTTTTTCAAATTACATTATGTATAGCAGGGTCCATTGAGAGCAAAAGCAGGTAAAGAAATTTACACTCATTTAATTGAGGACAGTTTGATCACTTTTCATATATCAAAGAAAGAAACTGGGGGGAGGGTGAAGCTGGTTTTTGGGGTGGGGGAGGTGGATTGGCTCTTTTGCTACTATAGCAGTGGGAAATATTGTATTTTGCATTGTGTATCAATAAACTGTCCTGACACATCTACCAAATATTTACAAAAGCAAAAATATGGAAATTACACATGTATAAAACAACCAACAGAATCACTGTATTATCTGATTCACCTTATCTGTGGTCACTGTTGACCTGTTATATCAGTTCAGTAAATCTGAGTATTGAGCTAAACTGACTTTAATACTTAAGAAAGAGTGCCATAACATAAAACCTTGTGCACTTTTATATATGATAGCATGCTTGCCATCTAAACTTTCCTATCTCTGTATAATTATCTCTCTAAATATATCTTCAATGTAAATAAGCTTGTTCTAGAAACTGTTTTGTCTTGTAATCACAGCAACCTTGTCATCGCCCTCTTTTATATCAGAAATACTGCACTCTTCCCTTTTTAATTTTATAAATTGTTATAGTTCCCCTACAGTAAATGCAGTTCTGCTGATTACAAGACCTCCAAGAATTCAAGTTATTCTTGACTTGCAAACCAAACTTAGTTTTCTGTTTTGTTTTGTTTACTGCTTAAGTCTGATTATTAGAGGGCAGAGAGACTATTTACAAGGCAAATTGGTTTCAGTTTGATTTAAATTTCAGATCTCAGTTTAAATCTAGGCATTGCGTTTTTTGTTTTTATATCACGTCTTGTAACAGTCATAAACAGTAGCTACATTCCTTTTTCTAGGTCGACTGTTACTTTCATTGCATACACTTCTTCATAATGTTGACTTTATTAACATCTTGGTCACCAAAATAAAAGTTGGTTTAATCTCCTCTCATGGCCCATTTCTCTTTGTTGCATTTATCCACCTTTTTGATCTCCTTGTTTTTGGAAAGAAATACTTCAGTCCTTCTGAAACCCTTGAATTAGTGATATATACCAAGCACATCATGTCAGAAGAAATTATTCTGCTCTTTTAGAAATAATTAAAGCATCAGAAAGCAAAAGAATACATCAAAAAGGTAAGATATCAGGATGTTGGTTGATGTCTTAGATATATATCCAAACAGTAAAGGGCAAAGGAATCATATACTACTTCTGTGATTCAGTGTTCACATTTGCATGTTTTGTCCTCATGTTATGCTTCCAGCTTCTACTAGCATGAGCAGTTCAGTGATGGTTGAAAGATTTTTTTTCTCTATAGTATTTTTCTTTGAAGATTTGAGTAATCAGCAAATGGAATGCCTTTGATACAATCATGTAAAAATCTGTTAAATGCATCTGCAATTTTAAAACAGTAAATGATCTTTTTGCTAATGTTAAAAGAAAGAAAAAAAAACAAAACTTGCCTTTTTTCCCCTTTTCTGACTTAAAAAAACTGACCTTTTAAAGAAGTGTGATAAGGATTAAATACCCTGCAGCAAGAGTATGAGTTTGGCAGAAAGATTGAATGGCTGATATCTTGTATAGCATGCCCAGCTATTGAAGGGACTGGAGGAGCACATCTTTTAGCTGTTACAAATTAAGTGTACATTCCAAAGTTAAGTGTACCACAGTTAAGCAATGCTTGTACTTAACCAATTTCAACACTAGTTCAGCTGAATCATGAGACATCTTTTTATTATGTAAACAACTGTAGCCTTGTTGTAGGGCAGCTATTTAAAGAATTAGCTATAGCTTCAAAAGTGTCATTGTATACTTTTATAAGGTCCACATTCTAATATTATAAAAATATTATCAGTGACATCCGTCACAGGAAGGACTTAAAATACACAAAGACTAATTGGTTTAAATGGATTTATATGGTGAAATAATTTTAATGACCCCTACAATTCTGTAACTGGTTCTGGTTCTACAAGGTGCTTAGACACATCTAAATTTATTTGTGAAAATAGTTTGTCTGACATTATTTCATAAAACTGTGTCATGTAGAGTGGGAAGCAAGAGGGAAAGTAGCCCAAGGTAAAAAATCTATTACACATTTGGTTTGTAAGAAAGGCAGAAAGGTGTTACCTCTGTATACGTGGAAACATGTAAACAACTAGGTCTTTAAATCCAAACAAATGCAACTCAGTTTAAATTTGTAAGTACGTTCAGAAACCTCACATACCCTATTCAGAGAGAGCATCTTGACTACACTATTTCTCAATCTGATTTGGTAGGTGATTTCATTAGTTAATATTCTTGATATGTCTTCAGAAATCACTGTTTACAAGAAGGAAAATATGCTAGTAAGACAGATTGATCAGTCACTTTAAACTAATTAAAATTAAAAAAAATAAACCAAAACAAACAAAAAGGCTCCAGGAAACAGCATAATGTTTAAGTACCTACCACAAGAGTAAGAGGTAAAACCAAATAACAAAAAAAAAAAAATTTCCTGTCTGTACACAAGAACAGGTATTCAAAACAAAGAGTTTCAGCATGCAAGGAAAAAAGGAAAAAAAAAAAAAAAAAGAAAAAACTGAGAAGAAATTACAACCATATGTACTACTTCAAGTATTTTCTAGCATCATATTATACTTATTCAAAGTTTTTCCATGCTTTTTGTATGCTATGATTCTCACATGTATTCAGATGTGTGCTGTGGCAGTTACCAATGCAAAGGCTAAACTTTGTGTCATGGAGCTTAAAACCTCTCCTTGACCACAACTTTGCATAACTTTAACATTTTCTAGTTCTTTATGTGGGGAACTGTGGGTGGATAAGTAGTATGTAATGCTTTTTTGTTCTTGTGGAAAATACGAGGCCAGTTTAGAAAGATGTAAGGCAATTCCTTCCCATTTAGAAAACTTTCCATTAGTTATTTCTGCCACTGTAAGTCCTGAGAAACTATGAACGTCTGTCATATACTGACAGACAGCAAATACTGAAAATAATATAATTTTCACCACTGTCAGAAACTAAAATTTCCAAGATTTTACTACAGGTGTAGGCCCATCACTGCTTCCAATGCCTGAATCTGAGGATTCTGCTCCATTCCACCACTGCATACAATCTTTTAGTTTGAAAGTACAGTGCTCCATGGTTTTATCAACAGACAATGACTTATATTTTTTACAAAGCTCAAAATTGGTCTGGAAAGTAGAAGCACTTCTGTAGGCGGTGATGGATACTGCTGTTACTTATTCTCAAAATAATGCAACCTTTTGAAGAAAGAATTTTAAGTATTAACTATGTGAATTTCATTTTTTCCTGTCAAAATAAGTAATTTATTCAACAATGTCAGAATTTTTAAACCAAAAAATTTCACAAAACCTTCCAAATTGTGACAAAATCATTCACATGGTGATAATTTAAGGAAAAACTTTTGAAGCGCTAACGATTAGTTATGACAAAAAGTGGCCATAAATGAGAGAATTTTGCAGAAAAAAACTAAAAAGTGGTATCACCTTTCAAAAGATATTACTGTTCTACATATCTACTAGAACTTGTAAGTTGTAGTAATATCTTTGTATTTAGTTTTACCTCTTCCTTTTAACTAATTTTTGGTATATTAAGTGTATGTTTTCTTAGCCTTTCACCAAATAGCTGCAGGTGTTGGCAGTTCTTTTGAATAATCACAATGGCAACATAAGTGATTTCATAGGACAGGTTCTTCTGCACATTCACTTAATATGGAGTCATAATTATTTTTTATGTTTTCTTACCTAAGAAAGAACCTTATTATTTTGGGCCAGAACATTTATCAAAGAGATTTTGAAATAAAATGCATACATAGAACAGGTGAATGGTGGTGACATCGTGGAGAAACTCATCTGACAAACTCACACAGTCTGCAGGTGCTAGATACATTTGAGTTCATGTGGTATGAGTTTAGGTTTTTTATATAAAGTCCTAACACACAAAGGTGTTGAAATAATCTTTTTCTAGTGATATATAAGTATGCTGTGTACTACAAAACCATCCAAAGACTTTGAAGCTGCTAAGTCATTTTATACTCAAGGAAAAGAATAGAGGAAGGTATTATTAAATGGTATTCCATGTCTTTGACTGGATCCAAGCTCAGCCAGCTGCTCTTCAAGGAAAGAAATAGGTGATGTTTACCTCTACAGTGTATAAATTACAGATGTGGTATCTAATGGTCACTTTAGCTATCTAATTTCAAGCTATAATTTCTGTATAGTAACATGAAAGCCATAAGCATTTATGGTACAGAGCACGGCAGAGAGCTGGAATACGTTTCAAGAGACTTGCTTTCTTTCCCAAGTCTTAATCTTCAGATGGCAACAACTAGATGAGGTAAATTGTGCTTCATTCAACAGAACTTAGTAATTAAGACAACATTTTCAATATAATTACATTCAGCATCCTTCTGTGACACATTACAAACAAAATCAAAAAGACCACTTCAGAGTGGAACTTAAAAAAAAAAAAGAAAAAAAAAAAGAAAAAAAAAAGAAAAAAAAAAAAAAGAGGTTGTTTAGAAGGAGATAAACCAAGTGTCCTTTAGACATTGTCAGCAACCATCTCACTTGTCAACTCCATCCCAGCCAAAACCAGGACACCTTACCACCAAAAAAAAAAAAGATATTTCATCTATGTAAAGCTAAGCAGTTAGTCATTCTGCACTCTCTTGGTAATTGGAGAGAAAGGTATTTCCAGAAGGTGATTTAACCCAGTTATATAAAAACTACCATGACAAAAGGTTTATTACTCCTTGGTGGAACCTTTCTCCTTGTTGACACCAAAGTTTTAAAAGGATGAAGATAAACAGAATGAATGCCATCTTAGAGAACTCTAAGCAGGATAATAAGTCAAGAAGACAGACTTACTTTCAGCAGGCAAAATAACTATAGCTGCTTATTCTTAACCTGGCAGAAAGAAATTCACAGAGCAAATAATAGAGGATATGGGGAATGGGGGGGGGGGGAGCAGGGAGCAGCAAAACCTTTACCTACCTTTACCTATACCAATAGCAGCAAGCAAATCAACAGGAGAAGTGATTTATAGATAACCTAACAAGCTGTGGTGGTTTAACCCCATCAGGCAGCTCAGCATCACAGAGCTATTTGCTCACTCCCCAGTAGTGGAATGGGGAGAGAATTGGAAAGGTACAGAGAATCCATGGTATGAGATAAAGACAGTTTGATATGTAAAGCAAAACCTGTGTGCACAATCAAAGTAAAACAAATTCATTCACCACTTCCCACCAGCGGGCAGGTGTTCAGCCATCTCCAGGAAAGCTGGGCTTCATCACACATGACGATTACTTTCCTTGGGAAGACAGACATCACAACTCCGAACATCCCCTCCTTCTCCCCCACAGCTTTTATTGCTGGGTAGGATGTCTTATGGTATGGGATATCCCATTCTTGAGTTGGGGTCTACTGTCCCATCTGAGTCCCCTCCCAATTTCTTGTGCACCCCCAGCCTACTCACTGGCAGAGTGGTGTGAGAAGCAGCACTGTTCAGCAACAGCTAAAACATCTCTGTGTGATCAACACTGTTTTTATCATAAACACAAGATGTTACACCATACAAGCGACTACGAAGAAAATTAATTTTATCCCAGCCAGAACCAGTACAGAAACACAGATGTCTATTACAATGGTGAACATAATTGTACACAAGCTAATGCTGCGAAAATTGAAAGCAGCAAATAGCTATTTGGTTAGGAATTATTGATAAGAAAGCAAAAAGTAAATTCTTTGGAGTAAATGCAAAAAAAAGTTTAATCTACAAATCTACACATCAGTAAGAACGTCCTGTTCTCTATCCCCATTCTACATTGTTATCAATTTCAATTTCTGTTTTTGTTTGTTTGTTTGTTTTTTTGTCTAATGAAATCTTAAATGAGTAGAAAAATAGACCTTACTTTATAAGCAGTTCGTAGCAGGATGCCTACACTTCAAGCTAAGTAAAGCCTTTAGATACTAGTGAGTACAGAGAGTATGTGTTCATACTCACATAGCACACTTCACCAGAGAACACAGGAGTAAATATCTAGCCAAACTCTTCATTCCCAATAATGAAGATAAAGTGTTGCCAGAAACCGGAGACTTCAAAAAGAGTTTTGATGAAGTAAAATTTTAAAACTACAGGTTCCTTGGCTGAAACAGGTAGAATTTCTGAAAGAATGATTCTGCTGCTACGAACAAAAATATGCAATCGATTCTGAATCAGCAATACTGCATCAGCAAACTGATTGTGAAAAAAAAAAATTATAAAGGTGACTGTAAGAACTACAGATGAATGAGACCTAAAGCAGTATAAGGGTTGTGAAATTAATTATTCCTAATTAATTATGGAATTATTCCTTATTAATTATGGACATGTTCAGTTTGTTGTTTGTTTGTTGTTTTCTTTTAAGGAAAAGGTAATTTTAAAAAAGATGCCTATAAACAAAAGGCAGGTCTATGATGTGCTGGATGTTATTCTCCTCCACCCCCCCCACCCCCATCCTCCTGAGTCTATGAAGGATGTAAAGTAAAGTCAAAACTGCCTTAAAGCAGCAGGTGAGCGTTCTGCCACCTGAGGGGCTCAGAACCTTTGTGAATCAGACAAATAAAGATTTGACGATTCAGGAGGCTACTTTTAACACCCTGAAAATGTGATCATTTTAGTATCAATTCTCAAAGGAAAACTGGGAAAAAAAACCCCAAAAATGTTGTGGTCAGCTGCTGCATAATCAAGTTGTCTACTGAATAAAACGGAGACCTTCCATTTGTCCTACAGCTCTGTCACATTTTTTCCCACAAAGCATTCCAAAGAAAATCAATAACATATCAAAAGCACAGTGATACCTGGCAGTTTAATTTCAGAAAGTCTGCAGATCAATAGCTTTAGAGAGGCTTACAGTTCTTTAGAATATATGTGAAGTAACTAATGATGGGGACTGTGTATGTAAGCATGTGTGTATGTGTGAGAGCGAGAGAAGATGAGATTTACATTCATTACTGGGAATTTGCAACATGGTATTTCAATCACTACCTTTACTGTTCCTTTGTGAAAAGGCTTTAGAGCTGAATGTTTGCTATTCCTTTAACTTAGTTATTTGATTTTAATAGCTACAGAAGCAACTTCAATTTTTTCTATAGTTTAGACTGAAATAGAATTTGCATTAAGATACTGATTCAGAAGGTTTGAACTCAGCCACATGTTTTGGTTTGGTTTGGTTTGGTTTTGGTTTGGTTTGGTTTTTTTGTCATTGCCACAGGTTTGTCTATAAGACTTATGCTTGGGATTGAACTATTCCTAATTAATGATGGACATATTCAGGTGGGGCTTTTTAAGTGAAAAATAATATTAATAAAAAGAAGTAAACTTTACTTGGTATAATTTCAAACTCACATAACTTCAACAGCAAAGATGTTTATTTCAAGGTTTAATTAACAAATTCTTATCATGTTTACTGATTTTTATCATATGAACTGAATCAATCTTCAAGTTTAGTTTTTATAAAGAGCTATGTATATAAAAATGTAACTATAAAAGCAAAACACAAACCTCCTGATACACCAAACGCACATGCAACAAATATTTAGCTGGCCACAAGAGCACCATCTTTGCTGTTCTATAAGAAGTATAAATAATTATACAGAGACCACTCTACAAAACCTTATAAAATGGTAATGCAAGATTCATTGGCTGATGGGTGAATTTGATCTGACAGATGAATCCACCTTCTGTAAGTAAAACACAAAATATATTTTATAAAAGTTCCAGTACAAAAATAATAAACTTTATTTAAATGTTTTTTTCATGGAGAAACAAGAGAGACAAATACAAGTAATCAATCCGATGTATCATGTCGGAGCAACTGATCTCATATTAACATAATAGGGAATCTATTAGTACACACCAGTGGTCCACTTTCTGGCATGCAGTGTGCTTGGAAGAGGTAAATTTAGCTTTAAGACTAACCATTTCAATATTTGGGCTTTTTAAAAGATGATACGTGCTGTATTTTTAGTTGAAAAATTAAGACCTAAATTGATTGATATCTTGCTTTGGATTTCTCTCAGCTTACTTTAGATGTCTGCTCTACAGTTTATGGAGAGGAAAGAATGGCAGTCTTAGATCATAGTTAATCTGATTTTAGACATCCGTGCTAGAATGAGTGAGAAAAATATCGTTGTAAATGTATTTTTGTTTTCCCGTTGACTAGTCAGCAACTGTAGACAACCATATATGAACAGCTCATCAGCTGAAACCTATTTTTTCTTGTGGCAATCTGATGTCCATAATGAAACAAATTCAAAACAGAACAATTTGCTAAGCAAAGCATAACCTCATACACATTTATACCTTTCTAAATTAAAAGGATAGAGAGCAAGATAAATACTATGAGCTCGATAGTTACATCTAATTTTCACTCGGATTGTTTTCTGTAGTCCATTAATAAGATGGTAGCACTAAACTCCGTATCGAAGGTCAATGGAATATTTAAAAACTACTTCTGTTTGTTTTAAACAGGTTTCTTTCTGGAAGGGGAGAAATATATATCATCAGGTCTTGATTTCAGGAATACATTCTTCTTAACTTGGGTGTGTTCAAAGGAAATTCAGTGAAGCTGCCTCAGTCTGAAAAGGCAGCTTAAGTGCTGAGAACAAGAAGTCATAATGCTCTAGATGTCACAGGCACCTCACCACCTGCTTAACCTTAAAAAGATAAGGAATCTCTTTGACATTAAACTGGGAGCTTATTACTTCATGTGTAAGTGCTTGTCTAGACAGAGTCATAATAACTTCCAAGAAGTATCTAATATACCTATTATTTGTCTGGAGAAATTACATTCAGGTTCAAGCATACTTGGCACCAGGAATAGGTGTGAGCTATGAGCACAGTAGTTTCTGAATAAGTATGTGTAAACTGATTCACTAGGAGAAATGAGAGCTGGTCACAGGTAGTTTCATGTAACTGTTTCTTCTTTCATTTCCTTTTATTTCCTACAGACAGATCTGCTAACTGTACTAGTCATTGTTAAAAAGCACTTCAGTTCTGCAATAAATATCTCACATAGCTTTCCACCCAGAGAGGTAGTCTAACCCATAATTCTACCCAGGTAAAGGGAAAACTTCAGACACTGGAGCTATGCCTTCCTCCTCAATGAACTGCACTGATTCATACCAACTGAGTGTTTGGATCAAAATCACATTTTGAAGGAAGTGCTCTCCCCAGTATCATCACTGAAATTTTCAAATGTCTTAGTGATGTCGCTGTTGAAGAATTTTTTCCTAAAATACCACCACTGCTTTAGTTGTTAAGGATGATGATGGGGATAGCAGGCAATGGTTAAGTCTCTTCACTTAAAATCCAGTTTCCATAACAGTAAGAAAAAAAAAATATATAAAAGCAAGCCCTTGAATCAAGTCTACTTCTTGTAATTTTATTACTTTTAGGTGACACGTGCTTTTAGGTGAGATTGGCATGCATAAAAACTTGGTGAATTTTTTCCAGTAACAATGAAGTTATAATTTGTAAATTTGGAGTCAATTATACATCAGCTAATATTTACACTTGATTATTCATCAAGCTTGTATTATATATAAAGCCCCAGGTCTGCTGCCCACACTGACAGCAAATTCTTTAATTCATATATCAATATCCCCACACTAATCATTTAAATGGATGATTCTGTTTTATATCAGCCTACTGTAAGGGACACCCAAAACTTTATTAGCTGTAGGAAATACACAACTTTATTAGCTGCTGCAGTACTGTTTGCCTTACTCTCTCTGGCAACCAACTCTTTGAAAGCCTGTAAAAAGTCTTAGCATTTGCTTCTATTGAACAAAATCTTCAAAGCATTAGATGAGTTGAGAGGGTAAAGGTATTGGGTTACCAGTGCCTTAAGGTTGTGTTTTAAGTGTCAATGATATTATGTGTTTATATATATACTTAGTTTTCACAGGAAAGAGGAAATGTTCAGGGTAAGTACCTTACTTCCCAGATAAACAGGCAAATAAATTGTCACAGACGTTAGCATTAATTCTACCTCTGTTTTGCATTCAAAATTTACTGTGTTGGAAATAAAAATTGACAATAAATTAGGGAAGATGAGCATTACAACTGCAGAGGCACAAGGAAGTATCTTAGATATGGAAGAGCTAATCACTATCTTGAAAACTGAATCAACACAGACAGATAATCAACAGAATGACAGAGCCAATAAAGCTACTGACTGGCAAATTGGAAGAACACAAGTACCAAAGATAAAAAAAAATTAACATAAAAGTAACTGAATGCCCAAAATATACTGAAGGAGAGCGCTCATATCTTTCTTTGAACTATGGATTCCTACTCTCCTTAAAGTAAGGGGAAGCGGTGGCTGAAGAGTGGAATAAAGGCAGAGATCATTTTTTTCACCATCATATGGAATACTCAGAGTATTTGCTATGGTATCATAGTAAAAGATTTTAAAAAAAAAGGTTAAGAAATAATTAAAAATGAAGAAATTATAAATACAAGTTAATATTTAAACTGGATTATTCAATTTACGTGTAGTCTATGACATTCAGCACCTTATTTCCAGCTTTAAGAACAGGCTGCACCATAGAAAAATCCACCAATAGAGCTGCACCAAAAGGCAAGGATTTTCTTAATAGTATTTCTCCAGTGATATGCAATCATTGCAGCTACTCTAACCACCAAACTTAAATGTTTCAGTACACTTTTCTGTATGTATGGTGGACTTTTGAAAACAATATTTATATATTATAAGAATCTTCGTTCTTATTTTATAAAACACACTTCAGGTTTTTTTAATAATGTTTAATAATATAGGCGTAGGAGACTGGCTGTGCATAATTGCAGAGTCTAGGAACCAGATTATAATGCCAGATGATATAATTTGTTACTTTGTTTCTATAATTAATTCCATTCTTGTTTCTTTCCTGTCTTCTTATTTTATAGCTTGTACATTTAGCAGTATTTTGAACTACTGAAGAAGACATAAGTGACGGTATGCCCGGTTGGACTTGTATTTCACCTCACACTGCTGAGACAATGTACTAAGTTCAGAAGTAATGATAAGACTTTCAAAAAATTTTAAAACCAAAGTAATAAAACCACCGCCACAACAAAATATAACAGGTAATTGATTTAATTATTAGAAAATAGTCCACCCTTCTAGTTGTATAGTACCTGCATCACAAATATTGGTTATGAGAAAAGTATTATCTATTAATTACGCAGGAAATGGAGGCTATATGAACAGAATACAAATCATGGAAACTCCATGTGTGTCCACATGTAGGAAATGTATTGTTCCAGTCACTTAGCTGTCTGGACTGCAAGTACCAGTCCACAACCACAACATATGATAATGCAATACAGTTTATCACAAGTGAAGATAAGAGTGGATGTGTCCTCTTTTGTTGACATAGAAGGAGAAATACCATGTGATACCTACTTAGCCAAACCATGTCTAAAAATTCCACTTTTTCTCCAATACATAAGAAGATCTGTATTAGGTAATACACATCTCTGCAGACAGACAGTCTGAGTACTTCTGCACAGCATTTTCTTTTTCCAGTATGATTGATTTTACTCTCCCTGTATTCAATGAGCAGGCACATGGAAGTCAGATCTATGCAAAAAGGTATGTATATACACATTATACAGTGCTCCGCCAGTAATAATTAAGTTAGCAATGTGGCTGGTTATATGAGCTTGAAATCAGTGAAAGTTTACTGCAGCCACACAAATTTTAGTCTGAACAGTACTTCAGTTAAACTAGCCATGAAAGAACATGCTTTTTCCTTCTCCAGGAATGCTACAACAACATCTGCTCCAGCTGTGCACATTCAGCACAACTCAGTGTTTCAGAAAATAAGTCAAATGACTTATCAAAGCACAATGAAAGGTTCCGATGATGCAGAGTAGGGCAATTCAGTAAGCCAATGCATTAGGACTGCAAAGAAAGGATAGGAGAAAGAAGTCTATTTGACCAAGTAGAACTCAAATTGCAGTTTGTAGTGTGTGAAGCAGAAGTGGAAGAGAAAGAAAAAGCAAATGATGCAACGGCACTCACTTACCAAATCCAATGTGTAGCCTGATGCCCAGCCAGTTCCCAAGGAAAAGATGGCTAACTTCATAAAACCCTCCTCTTGCTCATCCCCAGTCTATTCACTGAGAATAAGAAACAGAGAAGGTCTTGGTGCTGTGCAAACACTGTTCAGCAATAGGTAAAACATTGCTGTGTTGTCAGCATTGGTTTGGACACAAATATGAAACAGCACCATACCAGCTACAAAGAAAGAAAGTAAACTGTCCCCAGTCAGACCCAATAGAATGTGTTTGATTCTTAAAGGTCTTTAAAACTTCTAAAAAATATGCTTTATAATTTGTGGGAGCTGTTAAAAACCAAGTAATGCTAAATTAAAAGAAAAACAAGTCATCCTTACAAACAGTCTGTAACATGTGATTCTTAGTTTATTCCTGACAAAAGAAACCAGGAAGAGAAACACTAGTCATTTTCAACTAGAAGACACGCCACACTGCCTTTCTAATCATAACTATTGCGTCAAAATCTCAGAAATGTACAGAGACTACTGGAAACTGGTGAGCGAAGAAAGAGGTAACTAGTAAACTGTCTACAGAGGTATTAACTCATGCTGTTTCAAACTCTGAATTACATTAAGCTTATGTGGCAGCCAAGCTTAGAGGGAAGAAAAAGGGAAAAAAAAAAAAAAAAAAAAGGAATAGAAAAAAGTCTGTATTGGACTTTGCATTTGCCTGTTTCTTGTTGGAATTAGTTAAGTTATAAGATCTGGATCAATAACTTGCCACTGTATTATTTACTGTATTTTCATTCTGTCCTCATGGGTTGATGAAGTGAATGCAATTTCTCAAAGCTGCGTCCTTATTTTTAGAAGTTAGTCCAATAAACATAGTCAATGACAACTTGAGAAGCTGGCATGCATCTAATGCCTAATCTAAATAGATTTAAAAATATTCAAGGATTGATTTTAATAGGTAGCTTTCAGACATCCATAAATGGATTTCAGTTATAGCATATTAATATCTAATTATTAATTGTTTTACACCACTCAGAAGTGTGCTAGGTGCTTCAGAGGAAATGTAACAAACTATTCCCTCCCAGAATGTGAGCAGTGAACACAAAATGCAGCTTCCAGCTGAAAAAACCCTTCCACTGCTCACTGAAGAGCCTGGTTGCTAACATTACCTAGTTACACACAGCTCCCTGCTGCAACACACACTATAGATGACAGGGGAACTGTTTAATTCAGAACAACTTCCTGAGCCATGTTAATCTTTGCAGTCAGAGAATAGCCAGAACAGGAGTATTGACCCTTTCTAACCTTCAACAGGCCTAAATTACACATTTCTGAGCCCAACAAATAAGTTTGTGGTTTTGCCATATTCTTGAAAGATTACATGAGATGAAGTTGTATATGAAGGTACATTTTCTTCATTTTTCTTCATTTTTCTTTCTTTTAGATTACTTTTCTATTTCCTACCCATTTTGTATTTTATCTTTTTCCTTCTGATGTTTTTCACTATTTTAAATGCTTTCCCTAACTATTTTCTTGTCATTTAGTTTTCTTTGTCCTTGCAAATGCCACTTTCATTTGCTTCTTCTCTTACTCTTGTCTTGCTCAACACTTTAGTCTCATATTTCGTATCAGGTTTTCCCTCTCATTCCTTGCCACCCAGTCTTCTATATAAGAGCAAAGTGTCTTCTACACTTAGTTAATTCTTTCTGCATCTCCCAACTCAGCCTTCTAGTTTTATTCTAGCTAGTCTATATATTATCCTCAAGAAACTATTGTTTACCCCACCACTTGACTGAAAATGCTCCTTTACAAAAAACTGTGGTTGAAAGGGGATTAATTTCTTCCAAGCTGATCTATTTCCACTATATTACTCTTTGTATACAGTTGTGGTGCTGCGTTCCTCCATTTCCCACCCTTTTCTTTTCAATTTTGGTTTGTTATGTCTTATCTGACTTCTTCCCAGTCCTTACTCTTTCTCATGGAATCTTCTTTCTTCTTGCTATTACTCCTGTCTTAGCTGTCCTCCCTGACTTTTCTCTTTGACTCCATCCCCCCAAAAGGTGTGTTGCTTTTTATTTTGTTTTGTTGGGGTTTATTGGTTGGGTTTGGGAATTATTTTTTTTTCTTATTTTCTTTTTAAGATTATTCCTCCTCCACACGATGTTTCTTTAGTCAGTGGTTCTTTCTGTCACTCTTACAAATGTCTTATCAGCACTATATCCTTTCTTTTCCCACCCCCTCTCATTACAATGCATAGCTGGTTCAGAGAAGTTAGCACTTTTGCTGGCAGCAGATTCTGAAACAGTTACTGCTAGACTTTTCCCATGCTATGTCTCACCCAGACATTTCTATGACGTATTCCTCTGTGTAAACTCTCCCATTTCAACTCATGTTTTAACTGTTCTTTTCTTTACTAAAATACCTATTTCAACATTGTTCATGTTTTCACAAATGTGAGTAGTAGGAGGATAACATGGCAAAAACAAACACAGGAATGTAGACTTAATAATTTATGGACAAAGCTGTTTAGCATTTTAAGTACGTTTATGCAAACACTGTCTTGAATAAGCAATAGAACTCAGGAAAGCTAATACTTAAAGCAGTTCTAATGTAAAAGAAAAGAAAAGTAAGTTACTCTTTATCAGGTGGTAACTAAAGTATAAGCTGTTATCAATGTTATAAACTATGTATTAACAGATGTTCTCTGATATGCAGAAGATAGAGCAAGTCTTAGGAAGTGTTAGTGAAAACTGCCTTTTAGACTATTGAAAAATGTTAACATTTTGCAACTAGGTGTCTGGAGTTAATGTTTCAAAAGAGGGAAAAAAAAAAAAGAAAGAAATATGGAGAGACAAAATGGAGACCTATAGTCAGTCATTGCTCATGATAATTACTGTCATCCATCTTTCAAAAAGCTAGCTTTTTTGTTGCTTCCACATTTTGCATTCATTGCTGTGTTCCCACAACTCCCCAAGCAATTCAGGATTCAGAACTGTACACCTCCAACACTAAGTAATTTGTTTCACTTTGCATAATAATGACTTTTTTTAAAAAATAGCTTATGATATCTCATTTGTGCATTTTCAGTAAAGAGTGGCACTTTTCTTTAAAATATCATGAAAATATACAGCCAACAATCAGACGACAGAACTCCTGGTGGTAATGAAGGCATTATTTGCAAGCGAATTTCCAACATCATATGCATACATAGACGCAGTAATGAACCACAGTAACAGAGTGATGCTACTTTAATGATTGTTTAGGTACCTATTCTTTGGCTGTGTTGCAACAGAAGGAGCCACACTGAAGGTCATGATTATGGTCATGACTGTGCACTCGGGAATGGCATACAGGCATTGAATAAATTCTAACAGATAAGCTTTCCTTCTACAGCTCATTCCCCCGGCTAGCAAAATATATTCAAATAAATAATGATTACAAAGCACAAAACTAGCTAAGTAAATAGTCAAGGTGGAAAGTCTCCTCCCTAGAATAAGGTTAACCATAAAATGCCACCTGATCTATTAACAACTACTGCTAGTGGAGGGACCCTCTACCATATCAGTTTTTACTTTTTGCCTGTTTTGTGAGGAAAGAAATGAAGACCAGACTGGAGAGTGAGGTTTGCTGTCCAAAACTGTTTTAAAACACTAGGCCAGTTCTAAATGGCATAATTTATAATATTCTAGATGTGCAGTTAAAGAATGGGTTGAAAAAACACTGAAAAGTGTTAGTTTGACAGTCAGTTATTCACAGACTGGGAACCTAAAATATTTAATTTCAGCATTTTAAAAAAATAAAATAATGTATTAAAATATTCACCTTATGAAGATGATAGTTAAGTAGGCTGATTTATTGCAGCTGACAAAACCTAAAACCTCACATCTGATTATCAAATCAGTTAATCTCTCATAAACTTTTCTTTTTTTTTTTAATACAAAACCCCACTTCCTCAGAATTCAAAGTCAAACTGTGAACTTGTCAAAACATTGCGTTCACTAATGAGACTACAAGGGATATAGACCAACCCTGGAGAGGCATGCCCAGATATGTGAGAAAAGATGGCTTATTTACAAAGATTATTTTAAGTTTTTATCTTATTTTTAGAAAGAACACTGCAAATCGAGGAGGTTTTCCTTCAAGGAATGGAAAGACAGAAGAATGCAGTAAATGGAAAGGTACTGTTCGTCCATGTTGGGTAAAGTATTGCTATTATCAGTCCTATAGGATAACATTGCTGTTATTAGTACTAAGAGAAATAATCAGCAAAAATGCTGAGAATGAGTAAAATATCAATATCTGCAGATCATGAAAAAGCTGCTATAAAATGGAACCGCCAAGAAATGAAGAGCAAAGGGTTCACCTCAGAAAAAGAAAGAATTAAGGAAATGCTATGGTAACCGACTCACACTCAGCAGTTACTTTGATGTTACTAGAGGTTTCAAGTATCTACAGAAAATAGGTTAGGGTTTCATTTCACCGTGACTCACCTTGTAAATTATTTGCTCGTATCATGCAGTTCAATATATGAAGAAAGGTTACCCATCACCAAGACTCTTTAGATGATTAATTGCTTTTCACGGTTTTTGACACCATGCAAAGATTGTGTCTTCCAGAGGAAAACCCAGCAAGAAAGTAACCAGTGCTATTTTTCAGGTATGATGTATAAACTATTCACAATTATCATGACATCAAAAGCTTGCTTGTGCCTGTATTTATTGTAAGTGTCTGTATAGTAAGTTTTCATCTACAGTTCATGACTGAAATTGCTTGTTACATTGTCCAATAAAGCATTGTAATAATATTCACTCACTAACAAGGATGACCATCTAAACAGTAGTGACGTACAAAAGTAAGGAAGTCAATAAAAGTCTTACTGCTCCTATCAATGCCTAAGTGATTTATGCAACAAATTATATTAATGCTAACCTGAGTTTTGTATATACATCCTTCATTCATCAGTGGGAAAACAGAACCCAAAGTGTTTGATTTAATTAATCTCTTGTCTGTGCCTTTCACTAAGGAAATAATCTAAATAATGCATAGGGATGGGGTATTAGGTATCTTTCTACAGTTACAACATGATTAATTACAATGGCTAAGCCCCTAAACATTAGTTGAATACTAATTTGGTGACAGAATCTGGGACTGGGAAGGTGCAGAGGCCATGTATTTTCTATCACACTTCTAATGCCATAGGAGTGAAAGAGAATGACAGAACTTTGGCTGCTACTTAAGGATACTGTTTGCATAGATTAAGACCTTGCAATTGTATATGTACTTTTGCAAAAAAAAAAAAAAAGAAAAGCGTTTTAGATCTTCATCATTCAATACCAGGATATGCAGACCTGTGTTGTACTGTTTCAGAAACCTCACTATCCATCAGGAACTGCTTCATGTGCACACAGTACCTATAGATGAGGACACTGTTCATGGAATAAAAAGGGCAAAGGTCTGTCTAGCTAAATCATTGGTTTATTAAAAGACATAATTATTTAGGGGGCAAAAGTCATATGACCATCTGATGTCACAGACAACATTTATGTTAATATTGCTATGACAATCTGATGCTATTAATATGCATTGATGTAAATTATAATTTATTTTCAGTTGATAGTAAGGCTTATGTGACAATATGAGAACAATGCTTAAATGACCAAACAACCAATTGTGTTATACTTCCATGAATAGTCAGTGCCGGTAACTAACTGAAATATGCATTACCCATAGATTATGAAGTGCTCCAGGCAGTTTCAGACACAATTTGCTTTGTTTATGAGTACTCCATAGATCGTAATTAAAATGACAAGCTGAAGTTTTCATAGCAGAAAAGGAAAACGCTAAACCAGTCTATTTGCCTTTCATTGAAGACTGGTAAAAAGGCAGCAGTTGTTAGGGGAATTAACAACAACAAAAAAATTACTACAAAATAAGTCACACCACAAAACAAGTACTCCCTTAGAAACAGTAGTTGGCATATCAATCAGCCTACTGGACACACGCCAATTCCATTTGCCATAGATCTGCAACAGGTGGCACTGATCCCAGGCCAAACTCAACAAAAAGGTCTGGATGATGTGCTGCCACAAGCACCCCAGTCAGCACCCCCTCCTCAGGCCTGCCTGGGATCACCCAGCATTCCCGCCGCATGGCAGGTTTGCCCCTGTCACAGATCTGCAGTGTCTACTGCCACAAGGTGACAAATATGAAAAATCCTTGTCTGCATTCAGCTCCAGGGCTCGCAGTGACACTTCCTAAAGCAAAGCAAAGGGATGGCTGTTTTTTCAATGTTAGTGTATGATAAATCCCCAAATCTCCAGCACTCCTGTGGCAAGCCCATTGATGGATATTTGTTTGTCACCAGAGGGCTAGGAGTATTCAGTATAAAAGAGAACCAAATAAAGCTGTCATATAATGAGGTCTAGCAAATGAGGAATTTGTTGTATTTATTTTTCTGCAACTTGCTCTTTGCTACGTGTTCCTAAGTATGTGGTAGTTCAACGCAGAGGAAAGTTTACTGTTTAGTGTGTACTGGATTCTACTCTCTGGGAGGATGGAGGAGGAGAAAATAGAGTCATAGTGACTGGATTTGTCACATGTATGTTCCTAAATTTTGCTGTTTGGCACCAAACCCACATAGGATGAAAAAATAAAAAATCTGATGTATAACACAATAATACATCTCTCTTCTCAGCAATATACCACAGATGTTTCAGAGAACAAAGTGATTTTCCACAACAGGTCATACATGAAATATATAAAATGAAAGCTATTGCTGGTAAATGGGCTGCCTGTTCCACAGAAACTATTTTCTTTTACCCTTTCCTTGTGGCTCCCACTTCGCAATATAAAGGGAGGCTGTAAGCTTATGTTATGCTTCTGTCTGCAAATGTCGAGCTTAGTATACACATACACTAACTACAAAGACTGCAACTGAAAGAAGTAAATTAACAGGAAATAAACATCTCTCACTGTTTCAGAGTCTGTGCATGTGACAATATAGCAGGTTTCACTTTTTTTTCTTTTTAAAACTACTCCTGGAATTTCTTAAAACTATCAGCTGGGAAACACATTTTTAAGAAACAATATTAACAGAACATGCTGTTTGAAGAGCTATAAAAGATAATACGTTTCTTTTCAGTAAGTCATTAAAAAAACAAACAAACAAATTACTTGCTCTCCTATGATTTCATGAAGTTGGAAAAAAAAATAAACCTGTAGAAAGCAAAGCATAGCTTATTTTATGTTGAAAGCCTGTCTCTGACTCCTTTTTTGTCAAATACATGTTGTTGGCATCCTTTTTCTTCTCTGGCCTTCTCAGCCACAATTACTAGTGATAGTCTGTAATTTGAAGAATGTCTGCATGGAAGCAACTGCTTGAGTTAAGGCTACATTCTGTGAGAATGGATGAAGTATTCACTTATCAGTCACTGTAGCACCTCCTGCAAAACACACTCCTTTGAAATATGCAGTGTACAGAAAACAGTTGATAAAAAACACAACTATTTGAAAAGGTGCAATCCTCAAGTCCCTCTTGAGTTACCAGTATAGTAGCCTCTTTGTACTCACAAACACAACAGACTTATCTTGATAATAACCTCCATGACAGTCCTGCTCTGTGCTGAATCTTTGGTCTCTAAGATATTTTACACACATCCAACCTGGACTAAATCTACTTAACTCCTGCTATAAGTATAACCTCATTTCTCACACTGCACATTGAGATCTGCTTTTGTGCCAGATGCAGAACAGTGGCGCGGCTTATGCATTTCTGTCATTTTCTTTTATTTTTTCCCCTCTTGAAGACGGGGAACAACCATAACCTTAGGAAGAAGAGTAAAAAAATGAAATAGAAATTAAATATTGGTTCAGATTTAAAAGTTCTAGCACTCAATTCTTTTCTCTATTACTGCAGTGAATTGAGATGTTAAGGTTTTGTTTTGTTTGTGTTAGGTCTTTTTGGTTGGTTTGTTGTTTTGTTTTGGGGTTTTTTTATAAGAAATATTAGGCAAATTAATCTTGCCTGCACAAGTCCATTCTGGGAAAAAAAACCCTTCTGATACAGTCCTCACAAATCCCCTCAAAGGAAGTGATAAGGCGCCTCAGGCTCATCTCTGTGCTTACTCTTCAGAATGCCAAACTGAGTTGGGACTTCAGTATTGCTTTCCTTTGACCTCCAGATATGAAATCCAGAATTTAGTAGCTCTTAGTACTATAAAGACTTGGCACAGACTGGCTGTCAGAGCACTGTATAATTCAACATTTCTTACTATTAGCTTCCTAAACTCCTTTGATCAAGAATTAGGCAATTAAATTGCCACCTGTCCTGTATATTGTCGAACAAACTTTCATCTTTCATGTTGTCCAATTAAAGCAATAATCCTTTTGCACCTGAAAAAATATTTCTTAGTCATTAAAATTCAGTACTTACAAGATATTTTCTTATGAAATTATTTTTTTTCTTAATAATTTGAAACTCAATCATTTTTATATAATGAAGTTATATCTTTTGCACTTGGTGTATAATTGGATCTTTGAACCTCCAAATAGCTGTAAAGATTCTAAAAGCCCAAACCAGATATAACTGCAAACATTATTTTTTTCTCGCTGCTTAGATGTTAATAAGTATCATAAGTTTTCCTAATACAAAAATGTCAATAACCTACTCACTGATCTTTGATACAAATACTTTGTTTCTTTGCCTGATAAATTAAAAGCTACTAACACAGAATGACATAACATTGCATACACACTATTGTGGATTTTTATGTACAGGAACACTATGGTTTGACTTCTCATGAAAATTACTATGCATAATAGGTTTACTTTTTTTTCCCACATAAGATCTTATTTTTATTTTTTTCATTTAAGAGACCAGAGTAATTTAAAAATATCTACTCAAAATGACTAGGGAAGACATTCCATTCCTGGAAGTTATGACTTTATGGACTTGTGACCATAAATTAAGTCAAAGTTAAGATACATCTGTTTGTTGTTTGTTTGGATTTTTGTTTCTTTCTTTCATTTTTTTTTTCTTTGATATGAAGAAACAGCTGAGCAAAAGGAAGGTTTATATCATGTGACTGAATTCATTGCAGACCTCTAGCAAATGCATTATAGACCACGGCTAATCAATCTCTCCTCTTTCACAGTACAAAGCAAAATCAGAAAAACTGCCTCCTTTATTCAAAAATAGGAAAACCTGTCACTGCACTGGACTTGGTCAGTTAGGATTTAGATGCATGCCAGTGACTGCAAGAGCACAGAATGACACTAATAAATACCAAAAGTAGTTACACAACAAAACTGCTGGAACACATATTTCATATAATTACCAAATCTTTACAAGCTCTCTAGACTTAAGTAATAGGGAGTTTGTCTTTTATGCCAAGCTGAAAAGCATAACTTTAAAAACCATGTAAATTTTAGAGTAATAATCCCAATACATGTTACTTTGCCAGTCTTTCTGTATTCAATGCCACAGGCTGTGTGTGCTTATTGGCATTCATTGCCTGAAATCCTTAATCTGGGCTCTGGGTTGATAATTTCAAAAAACCAGAATCTTTCTATTGGAATACAGAAATTAAAATCAGATTTTTATTTCATTAAATTAAAAATTAAAATATTGCCATATACATTTTTATAAATTAATAGTGAGATTAAATGATCTTATTGATGTATACATAATTTCTAATTGATTAAATATATTATGATCCAGATTTTAATTTAAATATGAGAAGATATAAAGTTATGAGCACTGTAATGACAACACTGCATTTTATTACTTCATTTTATGTAACTCTGTTTTTAACGAGTTTTTAAAATTTAGATTTTCCAACATTTACAAAGATTCACCACAAGATACTGATTTCTTTCTTGATGGTCACTTCTTTTACTACAAAGAAAAAGCCAAATTCCAAAAGCAATCAAAAAGCATTAAAAAAATCAGTCTATCACCAGTGGCACCAAGAACAGCAAGCACCTTCATGACAAATATATTCCAGAGAAGAAGAAAATCTTCAAAACATTGTCAGAGTTGAAAGGACAACAGCAGGGGAATTAATGTAACAGAGGGAAGGTGGCAAGAGAAGTTTGTGGAAGGAGAAAGGCATTAGAAAGCGGAAAGTTATTTGCAGACTAAGGAGAAGGAAAGAAAGTATGAATTTGAAAGTCAAAGCAATATCAGAATGTGCAATATATTTTAGTGTTGTTTTTTTCTTTCCAAGAATGAACCAAAAACTTATTTAGCAATGGCGGTTAAAGTACATTAAGATTTTTCTTAATTTATTTCACATCTTTTGTGGGTGCTTTAGCAATGTGCTTATGAATTGGAAGAGGAGATGTCTACAAGAGAATGAGATAAATTTCAATCTCTCTTACTGAGGCAATGAAGCAGCAGTGCTGCTCATGAGAAGAAGCTCTGAAACTATCTATGCAATGGTCAAAGACAAATATAAGGTAAAGAAACTCCTGGAATTGTATCACAGAGTGTGTGACAAATTAACATTCTTCAAATTCACAAGTGGAAATGTGCGTGTAGATTCCATGCATTCTGAAAACATATACGTTGGAGAAAATGTTAATATCCAAAGCTGAAACATGACATACAAGGTCAGTTGTCAATCTAAAAGAAAAAGTGCCACATGAATAAAAATAAATTCACAAACTGTAGGAGAAATTCTCTAACAAGGCTGTGAAAGCCAATAAAATATTGATAAAACTCCAGGGTTGAAAATTTATTTGTAGCTCCTTAATAATTGAGGGCATTTGTCAAAATAGGCGCTGCCTCCCAGACCTCCCACTTTGATATAATTAACTTGAATGAGCTGCTCTTCATCATGAAGACAAAGGTGGGAAAAGTGATGTAACTGCTATCCATCTTATTCAGGGTTTGTACAACCTCTTCTTTATGACTGGTTTCACACACTGACTAATAGACACTTTCCACTTCAGATTTTAATTAAAAGCTATAAAAGCAGTCAGCTGTAGGCCATGAATGTGTTGGCAACAAAAAAGTGCCATTATATAGTGGGAAGATCAAGCACTGTACAAATTTAGTGTGAAACCATGTTAAGTAGATCCATATGCCTGGATTTAATGTAATTCTAAGATCTACATGGTAGCAGTGGGAGTATTAAAGTAAAGCAAAATGTCAATTAAAGCCAGGACACACAGTTTAAGTATAATTCAGTGATATATGAAACATATTTCTTTTCAGATGTTTGTGAAGAAATCACAGTAAGTGAAAAAATATATTTTTTTTCCCTGAGTGCGGCTGCAAGTATCCAGGTTGTTTCATAAAATCAAATGTTAAATTTATCCCGGTGAATATGAAATGCATTCAGTATAGCATAGGTTAGAATTATATAAGTAATTTAGAACAAAAAGTATATTTCGTTGTATATTGTCAAACAATTGAACTTCTTTATTAATTTATTGTTCATAACATTTACTAAAAAATCTAATGAAACTGTTATGGCATGGAGTATCTGTGCTTTCATAATAAAAAAATCACATTTGAAATTCAATCTGGTTTATTGAAGGAATAAATCATCCTGTATTACTTAGCCACCTGTTAAAATCAAGGTAACATTCGGTATCAACATCCTAGTATAAAAATATTTAAATAACTTTAAATTTAATTTAACATTAATTATTCTAATCACTAACATATACTTCTTAATCTTTATTAAAAAAAACCAAACACATAATCAGAAACACAATCAAAATAGTTTTATGTAATTAGTCTTACAAATATTTGAGAAAGTCTTCAAACTGATCCTCTGTTCTCTTCTGTAAGAAAAAAGAGAACATTCTGTTATTACAGTTCATACAAATACCCTTATTAAGTGCTTTTACTTGACTTATTAATTTCATTATTTGAATAATTAAATTTGCTGGTCATCAGGTTGTGGGTAATAGTCTTATGCAGAATACACTTCAGAATATCATGGTGGAATATAAGATCAGTGCTACATGATCACAGGACAGAAAAATTCCTCCTGCATTTATCTGGAATGGTTTACTGAAAATTATTTACTGAAAATTGCTGTAGTTACAGAAGATGCAAAATTCCCTTAGAAATACAAGTCCAAATCCATGAACAAGAGCTTTCACTGATGTCTGGCTCACCAGCTCAACTGCTATGGAATGATAACAAAAGCAACTAGTTATTAAAACAAGGGCTCAGTATGTTAGCTCATATGATGCTGTTTTGTAGCAGCTTCTCTACAGTCTCGCTGGGAACTCAAAACAAATGATTTCTGAAGTCTGTTTTGATTACTTCATACCTCTGTTCAAAAACACAGTCATCAGGGAGGTTGTGTATATTGTACATAAAAGCAGACTCAGTAAAGCATTATATGTCTTCATCCTTTCATTTCTCTCCTGAAAAGGAAACAACTGCTGACCTCTCAGAAGCCAAGGCAAATATCTCTGATCTTTTGTGTTTGATTTCTACACAGCAAAAAGCTATTTAACACGCCTGAAATTGAAATGTAGAGTAGAAACAAGTTTGGCTTTGGCACATAAGGGAAGTTATGATCCACATGCAGGCTTATCCTTTACATTTCTGAACGAGCCTTAACCTCCAGTAAATACTGAAAGCCTTTCTGAGGATATATACCAAAGGCTCCACTGGTAGTACAAACAGCTTTGGAGATAAGTATGGATGCCCTTAAGCAACTTGAAAGCTCTCGGCATCATTCTCTGCTGTGCAACTTACACTGAAGAGTCATTTTATATTAGAATTCATTTCTCCTCCATAAAATTATGCCCAAGATGAAAGTGATGCAAAAACCTATTGTCGTTTTAGCTACAAGAGGCCCTTACGTAAGCTGCAAAAATCTTGCTGAAGTGCCACTAGGAGGCTGCTCATGATCTACTAGAAACATACACTGTTCAATTCTACATCTATCACTGGTAAAAAATTAGGCAATGATAACAGCTGAAAGATTAGTTTATGAATTAGGAAACAGTACAGCAGTCATGAATTAACCAGCTATTCCATGGTTTCCAGCCGGTGTTTTCCTGTGATCCTTGTATAATTTAGCTAGTGTGCCACTCATGTAATGTCAGAAAATTTCATCTTAATAAAATGAAATTTTCCAGAAGAACATAAATTTCAGCTTCTTCAGGAAACTACTTCGGGGCCCAAGCCACAATTTTGGGTCATTACTATGCATGAAAAGATCATGGTACTTTCTATAATATCTAATATCTGTACATCTGGATATAGTGTGTAGGCTGGAGATATAGGGTGTAGGTGACCTTAGTTCAAGGACTGACTGCCATCTCCCACATGCTGTGTGACCATTGTAAAAGCTGGTCCTATTAGCTGAGCTAGGAATCAGCTAAACTATTTCTTCAACAGTCACTTTGAAACAATATATTTTACAATCCTTCCTCAGAGGTGTAATTTAAGCTTAACTTAAATTAAGTCACCTGAGAGGCCACTGGATTGTCCCTGTCTCTAAAAATAAAATCTATTTCTCTGCTTTAGGAAGCTCTTAATTATTTTTTCCGCCTGTTTATGTTTTTCCAGACATAGAAGATTCTCTGTGTGTGATGTTCCTAAGAAGTAATCAAACGATCCAGTGATGGCAGTGTAGCGTATATAGCAAGCTGTGTAGCCAGCAGGTCGACTAAGTAGTATTTGTGAAACATTCATCACTGCAGGTGATGGAAAATGTCTATACTTACAAAAATATAAAGAATATAAGCAGTCACAACCTGCTTAAAAAAGTGGAAATTTTCTTTTAAATATCTTAACCAATCTGCTATCATCCCAAATAGAAAGTTTTCAAAAGTTTCTCTTGAAATTACGTCAATGTACAGAGCTGGACACATCAAACCAGATTCTGTGAAATGCTTGACCAAGAATGGAAAAGAATTAAATCAGACTTAGTTGAATGTACATTCATGAAAATAGTTCCAGAAAAAAAAAAATCCTAAAAATCCCTGTAAGTGCTGTAGGGTGGAAAACTGAAAATATTTCCTACTGTCACTGAAATGTTTACTGTCTGAAATGTTTAACAGACAAAAAGTTAGCTTGAAGTTTCTTCCACAGAAGAAAACAAATGGAATGCTTGTCTTAGAGTTTTACATTCCGTAAATTAAACCTCCAACAGAATCTACAGGAATTTGTGCACTCCTTGTCCTTGAAAACCTTCCAGACAGGACTAGGTATGACAACTGGTCAGGGGGAAGGCCCAGCAAAAGTCCATTTCTGTGAAAATTTGGATTCAGTTACAGGTGGTCAAGAACTTTCAATAAATGAAAAGCAAAGAAAGATTTCCAAAATCCTGCAGGACAAGTGAGTTGGTATAAGATGATGTCAGGTCATAGCAGGGAGTAAAACATCCTCAGACCAAGTGGTTATAGAAAATAATTCATTCTTCATTCATAGCTGTCAAAAATATTTCTCTGTGAATTTCTGTGAAATTCATATGAACACCTCTATCTACTCTTAAATAAACATTAAAAAGAGTTCTTTTGAGACTATAGTTAAATATTAAAATCTTTCCTGATATCAGTAGGGTTTCTGCTGGGGAATTAGCAGAAAAGGCAAATTTTTACCAGTTTGTTAATCATTAAGATTTTCAGACATACTGATTCTGTGCTATTTTTTTATTTTTATTTTTATTATCGTTGATACTTTCTATCTGTGTATGGAAAGATGGGATTTGCAATTATTACAAGTTATGCAGATTTGTTATAGTTGTTCAATCTCTTGTGCGTAAAGGAGAGGCTATGCAGGAATTCTCTTCCCACACACAACACAAACTACCTTATTTTTCATCCTTGTGCACCCCTTGTCCTTGGAGAACTATTGTCTGCTATAAAGAGGTAATTCCATAAGCTTCAGTGATGCTATGCGGATTTACATCAGAGTCAGAGGGTTTCGTGGATCATTAGAGTATTTGCCCAACAACTGAACATGGGTTTTCCCATGATTTTGAACACTTAGTTCCCAGCTGTCAGAGAAATGACTGAATAGCATTAAACCTTGTACAGTCTTTACAGATTCCTTTGCAGCAATTCACTGCTAACAACTGTTGTTTATTGAATTTAGCAAGAGCTCTGTTGATGAAAATGTCAGCTTCTTAAGAAGTATGAAACCTGTAAAGGTTTTTCCACTGATTAAGAGCTGATGTCAGTCTACCAATGTAAAGTCATCTATTATTTATTTTTTTTTAATGTACTATTACCTTAGCAGTATTCTGGTATTCCACAGTATTCTCAGTAGTCCATACAGCTTCCCATCCATGCCCCAACTTATCTCCCAAAAACCAAACTTATCACCAAGACTGATGTCCAAAAATGATTCTGTGTCATGCTTCTGAGAATGATTATATAAAATGGCTCATTAAAAAAAACCAATAACTGGTAATAGATGTTATCTATCATCCTTATTCACTAAAGCTGAAATCAGAAGGTTTGTAACGTTAGTGAACTGATAGAGGTTTGATACCATAAAATTTTGGCAAGCCCAATCCAAATAGGAAAGAAACAAAAATTTAAAAACTGTATTTTATTTATTTGTATGTTTTAAACAGTTAATAAATTCTCCTATTTCTTCTGCACAGTACTGTCAAAATGATTTTGTTTACATGTTGCTAGACCTATATGCTTCCTGAGATTTCTTAGTTCTATCAGATTTTCTCTTTCTCTCTTTAGTATCATTATTACTAAAAAGTAAGCTTTCAGTTGTAAAGCCTCAAATTTATTTTGCTAGCTATTAAATCTTTTTATTACTGTTGATCACTATGCTGTTTTCATTTTAGTTTCTACTGCACAGAATAACATAATGGTTGAGGTTGGAAGGGACCTCTGGAAACAGTCTATTCCAACTCCCTCTTCTCAAACTCAAACAGGTTGCCCAGAGCCATATCTGAACAGATTTTTGATGTCTCCAGAGATGAAGACTCCATAACCTCTCTGGCTAATCTGCTGCTGTGCTTAACCACCTTCACACCAAAAATGTTTGTTGTTATGTTTATGGCATTTCCTCTATTTCAGAGTGTGCCCATTGCTGTGTTCAACCACCTTCACTGTAAAAGACTGCTTTCTATGCTCAGATGGAACCTTCTGTATTTCAGTGTCTGCGCACTGCCTCTTTTGCTTTGATTGGGCAACACTGAGAAAAGTATGGCTCAGTCTTCTTTACTTCTGGATCAAGTATTTATACACATTTATAAGAAGCCTTGAGCCTCCTCCAGGATTAACAGTTTCAGCGCTCTCAGCCACCTCCTACAGGTGCTCCAGTCCCTTCATCATCTTTGCAGTGAACTTGCTTCAGTCAGTCCGTACCTCTCTTGCACTGGGAAGTCCAGGACCGGACTCAGCACTCCAGATGTATCTCACCAGCGCTGAGGGGAAGGATTACCTCCCTTGACCCTCTGGCAATGCTCTGCCCAGTGTCTGTAGGCCCAGACTTCTTTGTGGCAAGGGCGTGCTGTTGGCTTGTGTTCAGCTTGTTGCCCACCAGGACCTCCTGTTCCTTGTCTGCAGAGCTGCTTTCCATCCTGGTGACCCCCAGTATTTACTGCTACACAGTTGTTCCCCATAGGTGCAGGACTTTGCACTTGCCCTTGGTGAAATTCATGGCTTCCTTTTTTCATATGTTCAGCGTGAATATAATGAAATTGTCAATAGTTCATAGAAAAACTAAGATTATTTAGTAAATATTTGTATTCAATATAAGACAAAATGGAAAAATGTATTTTTTATATCTAATTGCTGCCTTTACTTTTTACACTATGCACGTATGAAAATTCAGTAAAAATTTTTGTCTTTAATGTGAAAGTGTATAGTACTGTCTATTCTCCTAAGCTGCCTTCACTTTGTTTTTCATTTATTTTTCTGTTAAATGCCTTGGTTGTGAAAAACTTCCATGCATGTTAAAACCAACTATATATATTACTGGTTGAGAGTCCTTTTTTTTCCTTTTTCTTTTTTCCTTTTTTTTTTTTTTTTCTTTTGTTCCCCCATTTTACCAGAAGTTCATTGGGTATTTTTGGTTGTTGCTTGAGATCTTTGATACACGTTTCCCAGATCATCTGAGAATGAAGTCTTTGCTTTCTCAGTGTGTGGGGCACTGCCTACCGTTTCCATGAGGAATGCTTGGGCTATACTGAAAGAAAAAGTACACAACAGTCTAAAATGAGAAGTTTCTAGCTATAGGGTACATTTTATGTCAGATGCCAGGTGGCAGTCAAAATATCTGTTATCAGAGCCATGTCTAAAACACCTGTAGGCAGGCAAAGGAATAGCCTAACCTGTCAATTTTTGACAAACAGGCAGTGTTTGAATAGTCAAACTATTGTAATCCACGAATGACTGACCAATATTCGACAAATTATTTGTCATACACTTGAAAGAAATTATAAAAACAGGTTGTAGATTTTAGTATCGAACTATCTATCTGTCCGTCTGTCTACCTGTCTATCTATCTTTTTAACACAGGGTGGTGAAATACTGGAACAGGTTGCCCAGAGAGGCCGTGCGAGCTTCACCCTTGTTGATACTCAGAATTTGACTGGACAAGGTCCTGAGCTACTTGGTCGAACTGCTTTGAACAGCGGGTTAGAGTAGATGACCTCAAGGGTCCCTTCAATCCTACTTTATTCTGTTCTGTGATTTTATATACACCGTAATTCTCCCTCTTGTTGCTGGTAGTCTACCATGCAGGGTCTACAGGAAGATCTTAAACATGTATTGCAAGTATGAGATAGGCCACTAAAGTCAGCATGTACAAAAAAGCAGCTAAATGAACCCATGCCTCTATTTTTTTCCATTAAGAACTAAATGCATTCATAACAATTTTCAAAATCTCCTTGTCTTCATTTGGGGCTATGTGAGGACTTAAGCAGAATTCTGATCCTCCAGACAAATCTAGAGCTGGAACTTCTTCAGTTAGAAAACAAGTTTATTATGGGAGTTAACCATTTTTGAGCCTACGCCTCACTGAAATCAGTGTTTGTGATTTTTACTGTTCTGTATGGATATTGGGGAAAATGGTATGCACCGCAGAGACCTGAGCAGAAATGAGCTGATAAACGTCCTGAAGGTAATTTATCTGGAGAAGAGTTGAGAACCTCTAAGAGAAAACACACCCTTCCTAGTAGTGAACAGATGAAGCAGAATCAAACATGATTTTTTATTAAAACTTATTAATTACTTGCATCAGTGAATACTTCTTTTTTGGTAATATTCATGAAAAAATGTTTCTGAAAACTACTCCAAACCTGCAAATGTGATACTTTATGTTACTCTTCCATCAGGCAATATCAAAGTCCCTTGATTTAGGTGAGTCATCATGCAGTATCTGCCACTCACTCTCAAAGTGCTTGCTACACCACAGCTTGAAAAGTTTTCAGACATTATAAACTGACCACATAAAATATTTACTTGATTTCAAATCATAAGCAAATTAATTTATCCATGAATAAAATTTATTCCTCTAGGCTCTCATAGTATTTGCTGTAGAGGTGGAAATAAACCTTTTGAATTACCTGCCTCTTTCCACTTATGACAGGGATAATCTGCATAAGACTATATGCCTCATCAGTCAAAATTAGGTGAGACAAAATTTTGGAACTTGAATACTTGTTTCATTTCTTCAAGATCTTATTACAGCATGCTGAGCAAGAAGTATATCCAATGTAAGTCTAAGTTACTCTGCAAATGCACTCTTCTCCTAAGATTTTTTTCAAAGAAAAATCATATATTTAAAAATTAAAGGTTTGGGAGAAATGAGTTTACATAATATAATTGCACCCACCTGAAAAACTGACTGTATATATAATGAACAGAAACATGCATAAGAATATGATGGTTTGTGATTCACTGACCACCACTGATTGGATCAGGGGATTTGTATTCAATACATACAGTTAATTTACATAGGCAAATGCCACAATTTGTTCCACTAGAACCTTCATTGAAAACCTTTGGGGCAATGAGTAGATACCTTCATTCTTTTCTGCTTTACAGTATCTTCCTGTCAATACTTTAACAGTCATATGAATAAAGAGCAACAGGAAATGAGAAAACAGAGTTCCTCTGGTTTGTAAATAAACCTTTTTTAATATTTACAGAATCTGTGTTTTAGACCAGAACTATTTTGGGAGAGGTACAATGAAGGAGTACAGTGTGCTGTGAAATATAAATTAATATATAATAATCTGGACTACATATATAATATTTTATTTGACCTTTTAAAATCTTTATGCATTTGCTAACAATAATTTCAAGAAGAGGTACCTTAATGGTATATAAAAGTAAGTGTGATAAAATGCAGTAAGGACGTCTTTCATCTAGCTGCAGCATAGTAGGCCATACACTTTTTCCCCATAGGCACAAACATCTATTCTATGAATGGGTACAGACTCATTCTCATCAAGTAAAAATTGTCACAAGGATGAAGATAAACTAACATGCATATTTCCTCTATTTTTCTAGATGGACTCCATTACAAAGAAATGAAAATATTTATTAAATTATAAATCTACATCATGTTAAATATATTTTCTGCAATTGTTGCAGTGTCAGAAAGATTATGGGCTAAAAAAAAAAAAAAAAATATGATTGCCATGTTAACTACTGGCTGCTATTGTACCAGTTCCACCAGTGATACAGTTTCATTAAGGATATCCTAGAGCTGTAATGCAACAAAGGAAAGGAAAATGCTTCCTTTCCTCACACTGTGGTGAATTTTTTATCAGCCTTTCAAAACCTGCTGTCTTTTAGAAACACACTATAGTATACATAATAAACTTTTTGTGAAAATATGTATACACTTAGGAAAATGAGGGCCATTTGATTTCAGCAGCACTGGCTTTAATGAAGGTTTTTAACAGCCTAAGTATGGCAACAGTGTGCAATCTGGTTGATAAATATGCACCAAATGACAAATTAATATGTGCTGGCCCTCCTCAACTACAGATACAAATGTTATTATAATGTTTTGGACATTAGTCAGTTTTGTCTGTCTGGGGAAAGGTTGATTCAACGGGCATATGGATCTGCTATAGAGAGGTATAAGCTGCCCTCTATGTGAGAAGAGTGTGAGCTACCTCATAAACTTAAAAAAAACAAAAAAACAAAAAAAAACACCCAAACAAAACCACCCAAAATCATGGCTGTTAGAAAGAAATGGATTTTTGTTAAGCTGCCAAATCCATTAAACCGTTTAACTATAGAGAAGAGTGTGTTATCAAAATCCCAGTGGGACTTCTGTTTAGATGGTCGGGGAACTGTTTTTCCAACGGATAGTGTGTACTTCCACATGTTGTTTCCTGGTTGCTTTCATTCTCCTTTTAGACAGGAAATTGATAATCCATAAGATTTTGTCTTGTGAAATATTCAGATGATTCTGTAACTCTACAAAGTTTACCATATATGATACAATATAAAACAAGAATGATAACATTGGTGAAGGATGGTAATGCATAGGACTAGCAAATATGGTCTGATATTTTATTAATTTGCATAACCTATGAAATCAAACAAGTAATGGTAGAAACTTAAGCAATTGAGCTCTCAACACAGAAAATACTAATTATTATTTCTTATAGCTAAATGGAAATTTTGTGCACATTTTAACCTGCTAAAATATTTTTTTATTGTAATGCCCCATATTCAAAACTGTGAACTGGCAGTTCTGACATATTTGGGTATTTTAGTTAAAATCAAGGGAAAAAAGATCTATGAAAACTTCAAAAAAGATGCCTTATAGGAGCTATCAGTCAGTTGCTGAAATTTTCCATTGTCTTCTGCTTCTGGTATTTTTTCTATTAAATTACTTCCTTGTTCAATTTATGAACCAGATTTCCTCTGTCTCAAAACAGCCTGCCCTGAATTATTTCTGTAGACAATGGGAGAGGTACTGTAGTAACTCCATTGTGGAAAGGATCTCCAGCTTAACTGCTGCAGAATTGAGCTAACTTTTAAACATGTATGAAGGGTGAGTTTATTTCCTGCAGGCAGCTGTCAATGGTCTATAACATTTTTAGTTAACATTTTTTTTTTGGATCCAAATTGAATTTGTGCTAAGTTGTAAAGAACTCTAATAAAACAAAAATGTACACAGGAAATAACTAAAGTGTAAAAATGTTACAGGAAAGATTTGAAATCTAAACAGTTATTGCTTACATAACATACCTATTTGAAATAGAATAAAATAATTCATTGAACTTCATGAAGGAGAATCAAATGCAGACTTAAAATAAATATAAGCAAGAGGGAAACAAAATACAGCAGGACAAAAATGTACTTTTTTTTTTTTTTTTTTTTTTTTTTTAAACCAGGTAATGTGCATTTTAGAAAGGAGTTTGATCCAAGAGATCAACATAAAATTTCAATAAATTTATGGTAAACAATTTTGCTGTAAGCAGTTCCAGTCCAGCTGAGAAGCAGGGGCCTGGAGAAGCTAAAGATTTATTCACATCTAATTATGGATTCTTTTTTTTATTATTATTAATGGCAGTGAGTGTAGAAGTCATTGTTGGCCAGTTAGGCAGAATATAATATAAATAATAACACTCAAAATTGGTGTGAATGGTTCTCAGGAGCTATTAAAGCCTCCATTCAAAAACCTCAGAATTAACAAATAAGAAAATAAATGTCATATTTGAAACACTGGAAAGGTGACAGGGACTGTTGCAAAAGAAAGAGCTGCTAAGAACTTAACAGCATATTTCAAGTGATAAACAGGAAAAAAAAAAAAAAAGAAAAAAAAGAAAAAAGACCCACTGGGAAAAGTCTCTTTTCCACCAGAAAGTAATTGGTGTCCCCATGTTGTTCTTTATTTAAAATATGCACTGCAGCTTAACTTATATTTACAACTTTATCACTCCTCCTTAACACACCAAACAGGCAAAAATTATTCAAATCCAGCAAAACCCAGAAACTGGTATTTGCAGTATTCTGCATTGACTTTACCAAGTAGTAAATTCATGGATGATCTGGAATTTAAAAAAAATTAGGACTCTGAGATTAAAAATATAGAAGACAATACCAATGCACTTTAACCTTCTTTCAGTGCAACTTTTGCAGAGTGCTTTCTTCTGAAATTTACAGACTTTCAGAACATTCTGCTTCTAGAGTAAAAGATCAAGTGAAACTTAAATCCACATACTAGTCTTACCTGCTTTCCTATCAGCACAATACCTAATTAAGCTTTTGTAACTGCTGGAAGCCATGTCTATTCCTCTTTTTTTTCATTAGTCAAAAGATTATTAAAATACAATGAATATGTTAAAAAATAATTCAGAAAAACTGAAAACGAAGAGGAAAAACTGGTACATATGGAAAGAAAAAAACCCACTACAGTAGTAGAGCACTTCATTTAACAAAGCATATAAAGTGTAATATATCTTTCAGTTCACTTTTGTATTTCCTGATTCTCCAGCTGCTCTGCTTATGGATGTTCCCCTTCACAGTGTTACAGCACTTTGAAGCCTGCTCTAAATTACAGCAAGCTTTAAAGATTGACTCAGACACTGGTGGAAGAATACTCTGAAGGAGAACTGAACACCTTTACTTGCCTATAATCACATCTATTCCTCTGTTCTTCCTGCTGAACAACAGACCTCTATCCCACACATCAGCTGGGGAATGCCGCTTTCCTACAGGGTCTATTATGCACTTTAAATGTAAAAAACAAAAAAACAAAAAAACACCTTTGACCAGCCTGACTATCAAAGCAAGATTAGAACATAAGCTGAATGCTGGGGGTTTTTAACACCTATGGTCCAGCTAAGAGCTCCCTTTGACTGATACATGAGAATAGGAAAGAAGTGCTTTCATTCTCAGTCCATCTCCTTTGTCCACTTAAACCCCTCAAAATCACCACAAGTGCATCCTAACCAGTATGGATGATCCCGTCTCTGGTAGACATCTCATCCATCTCTTCAGCCTGTTTTCCAAAGTATTACATTTATGCAAAATTACTTTCCCTCCCAAAAGATGAGTCACAATAGCTGTTTGTTCAAACTGGAGTCTGAAAATATCTCTGACAGCAAAAATAAGGTACTCTCCCTGCATCCTGTCTTACAAAAGACATTATATACTCTAGCAAAACTGTCCTCTACCAGGCGATCTTAAAAGTCATGCAGCTTTGAAAGTTTTTCTTACGTGTTTTTCTCAACCTCTAAATCCCCATTGCATGTCACCAGTAGGCACAAGAATGTGAGAATTTTGAGTGCTTTGGTACAGATTTTCATTGAGACAATATTCCTCCTACTAGCAGTACATCTGTACTGCTATTTATAGGTATATAAAGGATGGACAGGCAGAACACATAAGCTTTGGATGGTTTTTGGCTGTTTCACTAGCTCACACCCCTGGTTTCTTTTTGGACTGTTCCACCTCACTTTCCCCAAAACACACACACAGTCTGAATGATACAGGGAAGTCTATGCTACTGGGCCAGGATCGGATCCTGTACCTCTTATTTAGCACTACACATCTATACTGTTAAGAGTAACTAACAGATGCTTAAGAAAAGAATATAAACCCAGATATACCTGAGCTGATGTTTTCCAAATTTCTCAACTTAATCATTCTACTCTACTCTGTTAAATCTTCTCTTGTAAGAAAGCCATTACATACCTCTGATCACTGAGGCTGCCCTTCTCCACATATTTTCTAGCTCCAAAGTAGCATATTGGAAGGGAAGGGACCAAACTTTATGCAGTATTCAGGGTAGTGGTTACTGTGGATTTATTCATTGGCATAATGAACTTACACCTTTTTTTTTTCTACTGCTCCCTGGTAAATTTTAATAGGCTATTTTCCTTCTTATAGTCACATTGTTGCAAAGATTTCTTTTCTGAGCAGCAATAATTAATTTAGAAATCATAATTCTATATAAAAGATCAGTGTGTTCCCTTATGCAGATTGCTTAGATTTTATCAGCCTTAAATTTAATCCAGAATTTTTACCTGGTCACTTAGCACTGTGAAACTCGTTGACTAGTCTTGTTTTATTGAACCATCTTTAGTAATTTGTGACAGTGCCAAACATTGTCATTTCACTATTCACATCACTTACCTGAATATTGAAATAAGAAAGCTCAGGGATGTAATTTTAATCATTATGAAAACACTTATTTTTAAATGAAGTGTTTTGTAGTAATTTTAGCAGCTCATAATGTCATACAGCACTTGTCAAATTGACATATCTGCTTTGAGGTCTAAGGTATAATTTGTGAGAAAGCACAGTAACTTTGGGATTGACTTGAGTGAGGTTTACCAAATATTTAGTTTTAAACCCAGATTTAAGCATGTTGCCCAACAGGAGTGTTAGCTGCGACATAAAATAAAAAAAAATAAACCACAGCAAATCTTCCGTAAAACCATGAATTCACACATTTCAAGCACTGATATTTTTTGTGTATTGTATTGTGATGGAATACATAACTGTTCTAATTAAAAACAGTTATTAAACACAGCACTAAAATATCTCTGATATTTAAATACATTCCACTTTTTGACTGTTCTTGCTGCATGTTATTAACTCTATGGACCAAGAAAAAAGGCTTCAGAAGCCAGCAATATAGGATACCACAGTGCAAATGAGAGAAATAGCACAAGCCACAGGGTGGTCAGGAATGTTTCATTTTATTCACTAAAGGCAATATCTTCTGCATTAATTGCACAAAGTCACTTTTGTGATTTAAAATACATAATAATGAAGGAAGCTTCTTCCTGCTAGGGATTTTAAAAGCCCTGTATTGCATGATGCCAAGATTGTCACTGTCAGTTATTAATTCCATTCTCATTGAACAGCAATGGCAATGTAAACTCACTATTTCAAAAAACCCCACCCTCCTAAACTAGGAAAAAAAAGAGTAAAATACATTGTAAAAGTTTTCCTACAGAGCTGTTTTCCCACTTCACTAGCAGGGACAGGCTAAAGGAGCTAGCAGCGACTGAATTGACTGTAGCTTAAAATTAGAAAAGGTACAAATAAACATATTTTTTTTCAAAATTGTCACTGGCTCATGCATAATTCAAAATGAGAACAAAGGCTAATTTATAAATCACCAGATAAATTAATTATAATAATTCAGCATTCCCTACATATAAGTATGCAAGTACTTCACAGTCTACACAGACACAATAAAACCTTTATTCTCTAGACTTCTACAGTAATGACTACACTAGACATCATGACCCTTGAAAAGTTTAAACTGCAAATTAGGTCACTGTATATATTTTCCTTTTTGAATAGCCTGACCCTGTTGTGAAGACTTTTGTCATTTATTTTGAGGAGATATGGAAATAAGGGGACCAGTATTAAAGTGTTCATAATTTGAATTATGAGATAGTTTTCAATGTAATGTGTAAAACATGAAATGGAATGGAGTTTGTGTGATACAGCTGAAGAAAAAAGAAAAAAAGAAAAGCTGTGTTTTTCTTTTCATTATATGTTTAGATACATACGCTATATGGAGTGATCAGTCTTAGAAGGTCTGAGTGGTGAATTAAAAGGGTATATTAGTAAGGCAATACAGCAAGATAGTGAGAGAGGTATTGTTTAATGTGTGCATTTCCTGTTGCCACATATTATTGACAAAGTTATTTGTCTTTTGATTAATAGAAGACAGGGAAAGATTTCTACAGAATACTGTGGGCTTGAACTTCTTCTGGTGCCTCAGACTAAACACACTTGGGCATATCCTGCCAGTGAATTTACTGCCAGCATGTTTCACTGAAAAAGAAGAAATAGTGTGTTGAAATAAGCAATCAATCTCAAAGAAAGAACTGAAGAAAGTATTGGCCAACATGGCATACAGTACTTTTCATACTTCAGGAACAGGTCTTCACTGAAATATTTTTCTATATTGCATAGAATCTAAGACCAAAGCTGTGAGCCCTCCAACTGGCAAATACTAGAAACAAGACTAGTTTCCTATTTCCTACTATCTAGCTTCCTCAAAAATTGTGTAGAGTTAGTAAGGGGCTCACTGAAAATTTGAGTCAGCCATTTAACGTTCTTTGTTGCTGCTTTCATTTAATTTTATTTATTCTTCTCACCATAGTATACTCAAGTGGATCTGCATGCATTTGTTACACTGTTACAAAAGTTTTAAATATGGTCAATAATAAATTACCTGGGTTTAAGTTTAAACCTAAACCTTACCTCTATCATCTGTCTTCATGGGAAGCTGAGGACAGCTTGATGTGCAGTATAACAGAGTATCAGGTGTTAGAAGAGTTACCTGCAAGATTAACAACAGTTCTCCCTTCTTCCTGGCCATATATTAGATCAACTTACAGTAAGATATTTTTATAATACATGGATAGCTTTTGCTGAACTTATATCTCTTATTTAGCATTTTGATCAATCTAGGTAGGCTGTTTCACAGGAGACTGTACCATTTATATATTGGATAGGATCATGTGAAAGTTGTTAATCAACCTTTTCATTCCGAATCTTTTTCCTTTAATAAATTTTATCTTCATTAATAGGACAGCCTGAGAAAATTGTTCTGAGCTTTACAGTGCTACCCAAACACTTCCTGGAAACAAATGTTATGTATTTTGATACCTTCTGCTTTATCAGGCTCTTAGTTTAGTTTGGTTTATGAAGATTTATAAACGTGGTGAAACTGCAACTCTATGCATATTGCATAGAAGCTCTTATGTCAGTTCTACTCATGCCTGGCCTCAATTTCAGCTAAGCTGTATTAGTACAAAAGAAGGAAAAGGAAAGGTTGGTCTAACATGAAATTCTGTAGACTATGTCTTGGTAACCAAAAAGGCAGCAGCAAAGTAGGCAAAAATGAACCAATGACTTGACTTAGGATGTGCAGCTCTGCCCACAGATCTCATGGTGTCTGCACTCACCTTACTCCCAAGAAAAGCAATTGTGCTTTCAGAGACAGAGCAGTGATTGTATAGCACAGCCACTGCATATCTTGTAGGACAAGCCTGTCAAGTAATGGTCTACACTTCTGTCTGCAATTTCCAATCCTTCATTATCACATCTCTAAGAACAAGGCAGTTCTATGGATTTTAGGAAACTTTGCTGAAACAGTTATTTCAGATATTTTTCTGGTAAAAAAAATAGATTTACTGTTTGGGTTTTTTTGTTTTGTTTTGTTTTGTTTTTTTTTTCTGGATATGTCTGAATTTCCCAGCCTCCTTTTGCAGAAGTAAAAAAATAAGCTGCAGGGTGGTTGGTTGACATTCTTTTTTTTTCCAACTCCAGTACTCACTTGAAATCAACTCATGCTTTCAAAAGTGCTTTGGCTAAAAGCTTACTTTTGAACTAGAAACCTGAGATTTCCACTTCATGAAAGCTGATGAATCAAAGAACCCTACAACCAAGCATAAAACTATTTAAGAGTACTTTGGAAACTATTTGCAATCCTGGAGCACAGAGCATCTACTCATTTGTTTTCTCTTTAGATAGTGCTGTGTTTTGGTGTTTGAGCAGATATCAGCCTAGCTAAAGAGAAATTTGAATTCCCTCTAACTGCAAGAATTCTAATCATAACCTGTCTTCTTTTAAAGAAGGTGTACAGTTAAGACACCTGTGTAACAGAAACTGCATGCATTCCTGCAATTAATGCATTACTTAAATGATATCTGAATCTTTCATTCAAGCGCCAGTATTGAGAAACAAAATACTGTTTATATGCATATGAAAATGCAGATATATTAAAAAATTATAGAGGAAAACATGCACTTTGATTTCATAATGATAACAGAAGCCTAAAAGCTAGTTGTTTCGGGTTGTTTGTTTTCATTTTTATTTTTGCAATAACATTTCTTAAATTAACTTTGCTGATACATTAATAGTGACTTTATCTCTCTCTTGAAAAAAGGGAGGTAACAAACTCCCTCAGTGAAGCTGAAAACTGTGAAGTGAGAAATTTTCAGAGAAACTTTATAGAATTAAAAAAAAATAAAAATTTAATATTATCAAATGGAAAGAAAGATTAAAATATATTGAAGACCCTCTCCCCTTATATTAAATGAAATTTTGATAGAGTTCAAATTACTCTCCATGTGGATGGTCTACTATCATCATGGTCATAATCCAAAGCTGACAGAAATAACTGGTTAATGATGATGAGTGGTAAGGGAGGAGATAATCTTCTCTTCTATTTCTGTGGTAAAGGTAAAGGCTTGAGAAGAACAGTAAGATCCTCAGGTCAAAAACTATTCCACTGCTAGTAGGTAGTTACAGAGAGGTTTGGCTTTATGACTACAAGAAATTATCTGAAGACTAAAAATTGCTGGGGAAAGGCAGAATCTGCTTGACCAAATGAGGCAAGAACATCTTTACTAGCAGGCTGCTCAACCTGGTGAGGAGACTTTTAAACTGGGAACAACAGGGGAAGGGTATTACATCCCACTATAAAGTAATGAAAAGGTAGTTGAAGGTGAAAGCAAAGGTGTAGGGTGAGGGGAATAAGGTAGATCTCAGGAACAATAAACAGGAATGCGGTGGGGGTTGCACGTCAAATGTATGGGAACCAACGGGAACCAAGGAGGAGAAACAAAGACTCAGGTGCAGTCAGACCTGTGACATTGAAATAACTGAGATGTGGAAGGGACAGCTCATATGACTGCAGTGCTCCTGTGGAAGACACAAGGGTTTCAGCAAAGGCAGGAAGGGAAGGTAAGGAGGGGGATTTCCCCCTATGGGAAGAAGCAGATCAGATGTATGAAGCTCTTCTATAGGACAGATGACAAGCATGTTGAGAGCTTGTACTTCACATCAGAGAGGCCAGTAAGAGTGACATTGTGATGGGAGTCTGTTGCAGGCCACCTGAACAGGGTAAGAAAGCTGATGAAGTCTTCTTCATCCTGTTAAACCACAGGAAGAAGTCTTTCTGGACCACAGACCTTAATTCTCATGAGGGAGTTTAACCTTTCTGACATGTATTGGAAGAGAAACATGGTGGGGTGCAAGCAATCTGGGAGGTCACTGGAGTTGTCAAGGGTAATTGCTTGATACTGCTTGAACCAGAGGTCAAACAGTTGAACCTGCTACTAGCCATAAACAAGAAAATACTGTCTGGGAACATGATAATCAGCTCTGAATTGTCAAGGAGCTCAGGAGAGAGGACAACAAGAACAGTGTTGTACACAGGAAAACAAATAGACATATCAGAAGACTAGCTCGAGACCAAGTTCCAGTGTAAAAAAAGTGGGCAAAAAATGGTACAGAAGGATTTTGACACTGTCTCCCACAATATTCTTGTATCCAAATTGGAACATTGCAGTCTGGATGCATGGGTGACTATATAGGAAAGAAGCTCTTCTCTCTTGAAAAAAAGGAGGTAACAAACTCCCTCAATGAAGCTGAAAACTGTGAAGTGGTCAGTTTTATTCAATTGAATTAATTAATTTAAGTTGGAGTTAATTTAATTTATATAATTTAATAATTTAATAATTAATTAATTAAGAAATGCTATTGCAAAAATAAAAATGAAAACAAACAACCCAAAACAACTGGCTTTTGGGCTTCTGTTATCATTATGAAATCAAAGTGCATGTTTTCCTCTATAATTTTTTAATATATCTGCATTTTCATATGTATATAAACAGTATTTTGTTTCTCAATACTGGCGCTTGAATGAAAGATTCAGATATCATTTAAGTAATGCATTAATTGCAGGAATGCATGCAGTTTCTGTTACACAGGTGATGTTACACATGATGGAGTCAGGTGATCATGGTTAATCCATCATATTGTACCCAGAGTACATTAACAAGTAGCATACTAAAGAAGTCTTCATTAGCACCTGTACTGTACGCCAGATGGTGTATCAACGACCTGAAGGAGGCAGAGAACACTAATCAAGTTTGTGAATCACACCAAACTGGAAGGATGCGTCAATATGCTCGAGGACAGATCTGTCACCCAGAGGGACCTAAGCAGGCAGAAGGAATGGACCAACAGGAACCTTATGAAACTCAACAAAGGCCTGCACTTGGGAAGGAAAAACTCTGTTCAGTAATACAGGTTGGGGATACACTGCCTGGGTTCAGCTATGTGGAAAAGGAGTTTGTGTCTTTGGTTAACAACAAACTGAACATGAGCAAGTGTATCCTGGCAGCAAAGAAGGCCAACAGCATCTCGGATGGTATTAGCAGATCAAAGGACTGATTGTCTCCTTCTACTCTGTTCTTGTTAAAATCATGTCTTAACATGCTGGAGCCTGCTAATACAGGAAGGGCACTAATAAACTGCAGCAAGTTCAGCAGATGCTGCAAAAACAGTCAGCACTGGAGCAATTGTACTGAAACAAGACTTGGGGAGAGGGACTTCTGCAACCTGGGGCAGAAGTGGCTTCAGGGCACCTAAGAGTCCCTGAACAAAAAGAACAGAGCTGCTCTTTTCACAGTGGAGCATGAATTGGGGCAAGGGGAACTACACAAGAAGAGACAATGGACATAAACTAAAGCAAAAGAGATTCAGACAATATAAGGAAAAGTTTTGTCACCATAAGGAAAGTCAGGCAGTGGAACGGATTTGTCCATAGAGGCTGGGTAGTCTCCATTCCCAGAGTTTCTCATGTCTCAAAAGAGCCCGCAACAACTGATCTTCCAGTTTGTGCACAAGTTTGGACTGAAGACCTCCCAAGGTCCCTCCACACCTGAATTATCCTGTGATCCTATGCTAACATCAAATATCAAACTTCAGTATTTAATGCCTTGAAGATTCCATCCAACATATGTTCCTGCTTATTCAGCGACTAATTTTTTTAATCATAAGATATATTTGAAATATTTAGTGTATGTTCACCTATGTAATCATTGTAAAGATAGTCCTATATGTGAAATACAATTTGTCTTATTTCACTATAAAAAATATAATGTGTTTTTATTTACAATTGGAGCGAAATGTTAATTACATGTTTTAGATTTCTTCCTAGTTTCAGTTAGTCAGAACAAGAGCAACAACTGAAAAATTACAGACAAGATAGCCAGTTATTAGGAGTTGAAAGAAAACTACAACCTCTGCTTTTGTTTCATAAAATCTATATTATTTCATTCTTCAAATTTTCACAGTTCAACCACATTTAACTTTAATTTCAAATTCTAAAATAAAATTATTTTGCATCAGAAATACATGTATTTAAGTATACAAAAACATTCTAATGCAAATACAATGCAATACACAAAGGAACACAAAAATATTCATAAATAATGTAGTCCAACTGAGCTATAGACTCATTGTAAAAAAATAAATAAAATTATAAACATACTGTAGTAAAATTTTAGTTTTATTATTTATTTTAATTTTCAGAGCATCCAAAATCTGCAATCACAGCTGTGACCCTAATTATTCTCTATAAACATTAAAACCCACCAACATCAAACAAAAAAAAAAGACCTTTTTTTCTCATTTGTTTTACCTTTCTTCTCCTCTCAGATATTCAGATTATAAGGTTTCTAATGTGTCCCAGTTTCAGCTGGGATGGAGTTAACTATCTTCTCAGGAGCTAGCATGGTGCTGTGTTTTGGCTGTGGTGTGAGAATTTTCAGTTCCTCAGGCCTCAGCAAAAAGGCTGGAGGGGCACAATGAGCTGGGAGGGGACACAGCCAGGCCAGCTGACCAGAACTAGCCAGAGGGATATTCCATACCATGGGACGGGCTGAGCCTGGTGTATATACCTGGGGGCTGGCCGGGGCGGGGGTCGTTGCTCGGGGACTGGGTGGGAGCAGCTGCGCGGTGCAACACCGGTTCCTCCCCTCCCGTCCTCTGGGTTTAGTCTTTCCCATCCCCTTTTCACTGTAACTGTTACTGTCACCGTTGTTATGATTGTTCTTTCATTTTTATTCCGTTTCAATTATAAATTTGTTTTTATCTCACCCCTTGAGTTTTACATTCCAACTCTCCTTCCCATCCCTTGGGGTAAGGGGGAGAGAGCGAGCGGCTGCGTGGTACTTAATCACCAGCTGGGGTTAAACCATGACTCTGAAGTGATGGAAAAGTAAAGAAAAAACATCTCAACCATAGGTAGCTGTTTTTTGTAGAAGCCTTCATGGGCATTTTCTTAATCATATGATAGCTGCAGTTTCAAATCTGTGATAAAATACACATATATTTCATTGATTATTCTGCATTTTTAGCTTGTAAATATTCCTACACACTACAATGAAAGATGAAGTTGCATTGTTAATTGAAAATTAACTCCAAGCAACAAGTCGACTTACTGGTTAACCAATATCACCTTTCATATTATCATTTCTTACCCAATGTGTATGTTTGACAGTTCTTCAGAGGCCTGATTTACTTTGATTCAATAACAGTTTCTTCCACAATTTCTGAAGATCAAATCCTTTAGCTTATACTTAAAATGTAGGTTTCCTCCTATTCTACTTTAACTTGGAGCAATGTTTGCCTTCCAAATGCATTAGCATGCAAGCAACAACAAATTAATCCTAAAGTAATGGGTATATGAAGAAGAAATTACCTCTTCTAATAAGAGATATATAGCCCAGAGCAGGAAAGGAGCTGTGTTCAGTGGTTTTAGCAAATTTAACAAGCAAACTTTTTGCAACCAAAGCAGAGATGGTAACACTGAGCTTGAGTATTCACAACAAAAGCTAGAACATGGTGTTACTAATATATGACTTAAGCAAAGATAATTCCTTCCCAAAAATTAGAGAATTTAAGTAACCACTTGGACTTAGCAACACATTAGAAGTTGTAAATTCTAACCTGTACTGCTGTTCTGACAGGCATTAATTGTAAAATAATTGCATTCTGCATGTTACATTAATTTCTTTATTGGGATACTCTCAGTGTCAAAGCGACATTGCAGAGGTGCAAGTTTTAAGCTCTGTAGGATTCTGATCTAGGCTGCTGCTGAAATGTTCGATGACTACAGAGAAAAGAAAATATAGTCATATATGTCACATTGAATTATTCACAATGAAAAACGTACAAGCTCAAATTGACAGCCCATAGAATAGGAAGAAATTTGGGTCTTTTTTTTTCTTTCTTTTTTTTTTTTTTTTAATAAGTATCCTTCCAAATACTCTGTAGGAACCAACAAATTCAAGGTCAGTTATGAGCTGCTCCTGTATGGGGAATGACTGTATGTGCTTTTGTGATGAGCCATTCTTGAAGGTTAAGAAAGAATGAGGTAGATTAAAAAGATGCTAAACTGTGGAATCAAACTATTACATTAACATCCTCCAGGAAATATGAAAGACACTTGAAGACAGCTGTTTCAGTGAAATTGTCATGAAAAATAAAAAGTCTGAGTAGCATATACAGAAAAAAGTAATTCTTATTTTCTTTTAAAAAAAAGGGATTTGCAAAATTTCACAGTGAAATAATGCAACATTCTCATTTGGAAGGGGAAAAATAAAACCCTGGCCTATGTAGATGAGTCACTGTCAACAATGAAGCCCTTTCTTTAAATAAAAAACCACCTGTCCTCACTTATGATGATGATGAAATATTCTGCTTGTCTTCTTCAAATATTCTTTCAGTAGAATCCCACCCTTTATAATTTGATTTAATAAGAAGGTCCTACAAATAATACTGAGATTCTCTTATTGTGCTGTCAGCTAGACTATTTGCTCTTCTCGGTACGTGAACAGTTACTGAATAGGAGATTTTGTTTTGCCTATCTGATATAGATTCCATTATTCCAACAACTGAATTAAGCACTTTGTTACTAAATTTTTTGATATGTAATTCTTTCATTACCATCAGCACGCTTGCTATATTTCCTAAAATATAACATTTTTTCAAATCCAAAGATTAAATTATGACTAAAATTCTTTAATCTAGATTCAATTAGGAACCAGAAAGGTAGTTTATAGAATTCTTTGTCCTGCGATGATACAGTGAGATATTACCGGGAAAATTTAGACTTTGATATCAAATTCATCTAACATTTCTTAAAAAAAAAAAAAAAAAAAAAAACAAAAACCAAAGCTTAAACAAATACATGGTACAACCTATTAACTATTAAGAAAACAAAACATATCCAACACCCCAGAAAAAATCCCAAACAATAAGTTTTGTTTTGGACAAAGGTTACATCTTGTATGAAATATAACAAATAATTTGCCACTAGCAGATGTTTGGTGGTTTTAGATTTTTTTCATTTGTTTTCTGAATTTTTGATTAGGAAAAATATTTCTATAGTAAAAAATCTTTGGAACTGAAGGTATCAGATAAATTCAAGTGCTTTAAGCCATTCAGCATCTTAATAGATCCAGAAAAATATTTAAATGCTTTTTTTCTCTTTTAGAGTTTTAGGTGTATTAAAAATAGAATGTAACAGATTCTTTTCCATGTTGATTATCTGTAATTTCCCCAAATGAGGTGGGGAGAGAGGTTGGAGTAGGAGAGGTGGAGAGAGAGAAATAGAGAAGAGAGAGAGATTACAACGAGATATGCTTTATTTGACATATTCTCCCTATGGAACAATTAATTTGGGGAATTTAATGGAGTTTTTCACTAACTGATAGAGCTGTGCACTGTTTCTCCATTCTTCTATTAAAATATTCTAATTAAATCAGTCATCCTAGTCCCATCTGTTATATACTGCTCTCATGTGGGGTGGCTGCTGGATTCTCTCCAGGGCAGCCACTGTATTTAGCTCCCTTCATGGCTGGTTAGATGTCAGACACAGCAGAATCTTGTTCTCGGTTAGAAATTACTGCTAAAATATATTTTGCTGTTACATCACACACGAAAGAAACCCCAGGACAATCTGCCCATCATTAAAAGCTGTAGCTTGACAAGAGGAACTGAATCATATCTCCTTGTTATTTTCTGTGGCACTGGATTGCTTTTTAATTCTTTTGAGACAGGGAAGGGAGATACATTTGGGGAGGGGGGAGGGGGGGGAGTGTCTAATTAGCTATTGGCCTATACTTTGAGCACTATTCTCCTTCATGTCAAAGAGACTACTTTATAATTATTGCTGCAGACACTGTTTATCAAAAGAATGTTAACTGACTAGATGAAAGATTATTTATGGCACTACAAGGACAACTGAAATCAAACACACTTGCAAATCCACACAAGTGCATCAGAGAGCTGGCTGTCACCAGTCCAGTTGCTTCCGACACTTTGGACAAAATCCTGGTTCCACTGAAGTCATTGAATATCACACTGACTTCAGCACAGCCAGGATTTCTGTCTCTGAAGATAACCTATATTCATCTTTCAACTATATTAAACTAAATAGGCTTCATTCACTCCCTAGAATAAATGATCTTTGCATATTTCAAGGTCAGCTTTGTTTAAATTAGCTCAGATCTGATTACTCCATCTCAGGAAGGAGGTACCACCACTTTTGCTAAACCATATAGCTGTAGTGAGAGACACAATTCAAGTGGAAAGATTTATCATGTTTATACATTTAGTCAGTAGTTTATATCCTATGTCTGTAAAATTTGGGGTAAATGCACAGAGTCATCTTTAAAAACCAGCAACAATCAGCTGATTTACTTAAACTTTCATGTTCCTCAGGCTTTCATAACTTTTCTTTAAATCTCACACAACTTTCTGTATCTGTTTGCATGAATAGAATATAAATATTTGTCAAAGGGTGAAATGTAACAACTCTGAACTGCTGTACACAACTTCTGTAATAGTCCCTCCTTTACAGGAGTCATGGGGTAAGAAAAGCATTTTGCAGAGTTGCATAGGTAAAGTATAACTTTACAGAGCCTAGTAAAGTCTAATGGATAGCACAAGTTTTGCAAAGACTTCAAAAGTCAAAGTAGAGCCTATGGACAGTATTTGTGAAAAGTCATGACAAAAGGAAGTGTGCAGAATACCCAAGTACTTGCAGATAATTCTTGAAAAGTGGTTCATCTTGTCTTGGTACAACTTCGTCCTCTTTAGTGTAGTCCATGAAACTCCTAGAGAACTTTGTGACAATAAAAGCAGGGTTTTCCTCTAAAACATTGGGGCAGACCTAGTGGGTTGACTGTTGATACATCTACATATGCATTGTAAATGTGTGAGAGATTTGATTCTCTGAATCAGCATTATGTACTTTTAACTTTTAAATAGCCAAAGAGGAATATCCTTTAATTGTGTTGTCTTTTAACCCCAGCCAGCAACTAAGTACTACGCAGTGACTCAGTCACTCCTCACTTCCCACCCCCAGCAGGATCAGGAGAACTGGAAAAAAGGGGAAAACCATGAGCTAAGAACAATTTAATAATTGAAATAAACTATAATAATAACAAGAACAGTAATGAAGAGTGAAAGAGAAAGGAATAAAAAACAAGAGGATGGAGGGCAGGGGGAAGAGATGCACAACACAACTGCTCACTACCTGCTGACTGATGCCCAGCCAGTCCCTGGAACAGCAATTGGTGGCTCCTAGCTATCTCCCCCCAGTTTATATACTGAGCATGTTATGCTATGGTATGGAATATCCCTTTGGCTAATTTAGGTCAGCTGTCCTGGCTTTGCTCCTTCCCACCTTCTTGTGCCCCTGCTCACTGGCAGAGCATGGGAAACTGAAAAGTCCTTGACTTGGAGTAAGCTGATTTAGCAACAGCTAAAACATTGGTGTGTTGTCAACATACTAAATCCAAAACACAGCACTGTACCAGCTACTAAAAAGAAAATTAACTATTCCAGCCAAAACCAGGATACATTGAAAGAATGTAGTAGTTAATTAATTAGGCATACCTTCCTTCACCTTAAAAACACAAGTCATCCAACCAGAGTGTAGCATAGCTAAATGATCAAATAGCTATCAATTAAAGTAAAGCATTATGAAAGTGGAAGTATGCAATCAAGATAGTTTGTCAAATTATTATGAAAAATTCCCACAGATTTATTCGAATCAAACAGAAAGCAAGGAAAATATATATACAGAAGTCTGCTATTAACAGTTCATCTGACCAATACATCTTTACATGTAAATATGTATATATACATTCATACATTAAATTACATACCAAATATCTGTAGCTGTACTCATGAAGCCTTATATATAAAATCAGCATAGAAGTTTTATGAAGTATAACATTAACAAAACCTACTTCTACTACTTTCCCAACTCAAACCCATATTTCTTAATGATATGTATCTGTTAAAATCAGATTTATTTATACAAAATCTTTAATCTTTCCTCACTAACAAATCTGTCCCAAAAGGCAATTTCATTGAAACTATTCTCCACCTGTTAAGCTTATTTAAGATAAAAACTTTAAAATCTTAGTTATAATACACGATTTAAAAAAATAATTTCATAATAAATATTTACAGAAAATAGTATCAATTAAACTTTCAAAAAATTTGTTATTGATCATGGATTATTTTGGGTTATCGAGTTTGAATGCTGCCTCATTCTCTTCTTTATGAACTGCTGTCTTTGTTTTCCTTTTCCTTGTCACTATTATTATCACTGCATAATTAATAATTAATGCTTAAGTCTATAATTTTATTTTTATTTGTGTTGGTTCTTTGCTTTTGATTGGTATTATAGCTTCAGTGGGTTCTGTTAGTGATCGAAAGTCTTTGCCTTTTCTCAGCCAGATGGTACAGTTCCATGTTCAGTGGGAGGGCCACTTTTCAAAGGCCAGCTGGATAAAAAACATAATAAGAAGCAAAGAGTAGGAAACCACATTTTCAATACAAAGCCTTTAGAAATATCAAGACAACCACAAAAGGCAGGAGGTGAAGTGGTAAAATAGACAAGAGACTCAAACATGTAATATGAGTCCTGATATTAAATATAATTTTGGTAAGTCACAAGATACGTATTACTCTACTGCACGCCATCAGCTTTCCTAACAGACTGCAAAGACTATTTCCCCAAGACAGCACTGAACAATAAAGTAACATAAAGGTTATTTCATGATGAAAAATTGTTCCATTACTTAACTGACTTTCATAGTATAAAAATTGGTGATGGAAAATATCTATTAAACCACTGACTCATGTTACTGCTATTGAAGAATTAATTGATTATTTAGATATCCCTACAATGTACACTTGATCTGGATATGTTCATGAAATATCACTGAGATTTTATTCCTTGGAGAAACAGAGCTCATCCTGAATTCATTTTACCTAATATTTAGCTTTATTTAGTTATTTTTCTCATTTTGGTTCAGTTACTTTTAATTCCCTCTGCATCCATCAGTTAATTTTCTTTTTTCTTTTGATATCAAGGCCATTTCAAATATTTTTTTTCCAAGCTGTGATTTACTTATGAAATATTTCTCTTCTTCTTCTCCAGAATAACATTTCTTGACTTCCACAAAATGTAGATCAAACCCTAAATTCTCCAGTTCAGACACTACTAATTTCCACAATGGTCTGTGTACACTCATGTATTGTTGCAAGAATGTAAAAAAGCTGCAAAAGACAACAAAATCAGAGTGGTAGAGTTTATGACACTTTGCACAGAAGCAGATCACTGTAACCCTTAATTTATTTAGTTTGCAAACATGCATATAAAATATTTTACTGTTGTATAGTTTGTAGGTTTTGGTTTATTTGTTGGGGCTTGGTTTTGTTCTGGGGTTTTTTGGGGTTTTTTTGGTTTTTGTTTTCTGTTTTTGTTTTTTTTTTGTTTTGTTTTGTTTTTTGGGTTTTTTTGTTTGTTTGTTTGTTTCCCCAAAAGTCCCATAAAAATTTGGGTACAGTATAATCAAGAAGGCATTTTAGATTTTCCCAACTACAGAGAACTATAGGACTGTAGCAGGAAAAGCATTTTCCAAATAGGAACCAGTTCTCACTTCTGGCCCTAGAGGACTAGAGATAAGTATCTGTAATTTTTAACAGATTTTTACAGTTCTTTTCAAGTCTTCTTCCGTGAAGCTCAAAGCTGGTGCATTTAGTCATGCACAAATGTAAAGTAATTACAAATAAAAGCCTCATGTAGTATGAAATTGGTTTTTTTTCTTTTCTTCTGGTCTCTGTTATATGAAACATGCTGTAGCAATATGAGTGTTGTATGTTGTTTTGTTTTATTTTGCTTTGTGTATGGAAGCTAAATGTTGATCTTCCATTATCAACTTAAATATGTGCCTTGAAAAAGGATTTTTCTACTTTGACATAGCATCCCCAAATTGGCTTTTTCAGGAAGCTTTTCTGAATCCAAGCTGAGCAGGCAAGGGAAGAAAATGAGGAGTGGCCCTCCAAGCAAAGCCAAGACAGCACTTTTTTTCTGGTAAAGAGAGCTGGGATGATGATGAACACTGAAGGCAATCCATGGTTTTGTAATAAGTAGCCTGAGTAAGCCAAACCAAAATGCTTCTAGCCTAGTTCTCATGAAGAGAGACCTCATTTACACAGACAACGTCTCCTGCTGGAGGTTTTCTGTGGCTTCTGCTGTTCTTTACTGACTAGCAATTGAATTCAAGCAATTAGTCTCCAGAGCTAATTAAAATTTAGGTGAACATTATGTTCTAAAGTTAGGTAGTCTACATCTCACATGTCAATAACACATCATGCCCTTGTACTCCATATATATTAACATTCTTGTACTCCACATATATTAACAATATAGAAAGGAGTGTTTTCTTTCAAAATTAATTTTATAAACCAATTAAAAAACACAATAACAGTGCCTAAAAAATTAGACTATTTTCATGGCTAATATACAAAATGTTTCTGGTACTTTTTTCCATTTGCAAACAATTTCCAGATATTTTTTCATATGCATAGGAATGTTTGCCAGGTGTTAATACCTACTGAGACATACATCTTTCTCAAAACCAAGACCTTTGTTTGTGGTGATTTAATTTCCACCAGTAACACCCTTTTTGAAAGTGAGATTGCACATTTTTCCTTGTCTGCTCATATAGGATGTATCTAAACCTGGATTTGGTTGAGTAAGCTAAACACCTAATGGACAGGCAGCAAGTTAAGTAATGCACAATATTGACATTGGGATCTGTTCAACACATGTGAATGGTGGAGTGGTTCAAAAGCATCTTGACACCTCAGGGTGAGTTCATGATGTAGTACAAAGTAGTCAGGCAAGTATATAGGAAAACAGTTTTTAAAGAGAGGGAAAGTGAGGAGATTTTTTTTTTTTTCTTTTTTCCCTAAAACCACCAAGTAAGGCAGTCTGAAAAGATGACTCAATTAGCTACAGAGATGAAAATGTCCTAGTAATTAAATTTCAGGGGAAGAAGATTTGTTTATTTCAAAGTCAGAAACCAGTCTATAACTGCATAGTAGTCTTCTACATTAGTCATACTGAAATCTTGTTTATTTAAAACTAAATGAAATTCTATAAATATACCAGTTTATACCAATAGTTACTACATGTTATAAATCTTTACATTAATTAATACTCTCCTTCTACGATTAGAAACAATAGTTACTGAGGATTTCTCAGCTAAGCTCTCCCTTTGCCCTGAAATGTAAACTGATCTTTTTTTCATCCAGACATACTGAATAAAGAATTGCAGTGCAGCCCTTTACAGCCTGTGAGAAAAAAGTGACAGAAAACCATACAAGTGACAGAGGTTTTCCAGGAGCCAGGAAAACATCAGCATAGCCAATTTTGCTTAAGTTTGAAGCAACTGTGTATTATGAAAATGAAATTTTCTTAGCAGTTTCAGTAGAAAAGGCTTACCTACTTAAATTCTGCTTATTAGTATAATTGCTTTATAAAAGGTTTAAAGAAAAGGCATTGAACACAAAGATGTATTTTTTTTTATTTATTTTTTAAATTTTAGAGCAGATTAGAGGGCAGTTCTAATTAGGGTCACAGATTTTGTAAAGACTTTGCTACACCCTCAAACCCCCTTCCATATTTCTGTCTACTCCTATACTCTTCCTCCTCTGTCTCTTTCCCCTCCCCTCCTTCAGGAACAAGTACCAAGTGAAATGTGAAGTGAGTCATAGTGTCCTGATTCAACATTGACAATTTATACTCATTATTGCTCAATAAAGTTGTCCGCCAAGTAAATGCACTCTAAGTAAATTCTGAAATTATATGTCCAAAAAGGGAAGAAAAAGATTAATCTGCTTTGTGACTTTTTACAGAAATCCCATATGGTACGCATTTTCTGGAAGAAAACATTTAACAATCAATTGGTATCATACAGACCTAACAAAAAATAGTTATGGTCAATACAGCAAAATCCACAATATCACCACTTCTATGGGGATTAACATTACAATGGCAGGTATCACCAAAACTTCTGAGAAGGCAACTGTGAATCCTGAACCCTTCAAAGTCAATGTCAAAACCATTGAGTTTGTAAATGTATAATTCTTTAGCCACTGGGCTGTGTCTTCAGACTGCTTCTTTTAATAAATGAAAATGATACAGTAAAATACACTTTAGGGAGAGCTGGGAAGTATTTCCACATTCCTAAATCTTTTTCACAAGTCCCAAACCAAAAATATTATGTTCTGTGTAAATATCTCAAGAAGGAAGGTAGGAAAGGGAAGAGGGAAGAGGGAGGAGATAAAGAAAGAGTGAGCAAAAGAAAGGAAGGCAATTCAGTCATGTAGATTTATTTCTGCAATCAACACTGCAAGTACGACATGAAATTTCTAGTTACAGACTCATTTCAGATGAAAGACACAAATATTTCATAGTCTCATGTCATAGCAAAAAATGGGGGTGTTGTCTAACTTTGAAAAATCTCCAACTTAATTGCTGGCATTTATAAAAATGATTAATAATCTTTCCAAATCCTATTTTTGTCCTAAAAAAAGACATCTAGATAGATAGATTACTGCTTATTCCTATAATAATGCTTAGACTGTTTAGACTGGAACACAATCTAAAATAGATGCCTCCATGGGAAAGGAAAATAACAAAAAATGTCAAAAAACTTTAGGTTAAATCTGTTCTATCTTGAATTGAGTTCTTGTATGAAGATTTGTATGAAGATTTTTAACTTAAAGAACTTAAGAGGACTGGAGGACTTCTAAAATGGGTCTCCAGGAAAATTGTGATAATTCGGAAAGCAAAGAAAATGTGGAAAGTACAATCTGAGTTCAAATTACATAACCTATGCAAGATTTCACAGAAGGCAGAATGTCAAAACAGCAAAAGTATTGAATGAGTGGTATGAATGACTAGGAGTCCCCTGCCTCATATATGGTGTTAATATGCAAAGTAACAGGTAACCTAGTCAACATGGGTGTACCTTTCATGTGTAGAAACACTGACACTAGAAAAATATAATTGTTTCATCTTTCTGGTATAGACTCATGTAAACGTGTCTAACAGATGGACCAAAGAAAAACTGTAGTTAATTTTTTAGTATTCCTTTTCACATTATGGGACAATCCCGGCTATGGATTTTGTAGAACTATCGCATAGATGTTTCTAAATGCTACATGTCATTAGGGGCTGCTGGCTTCTAGAATTCATGGACACATAAGATACTAAAAAGTAATCACTTTCATGGCACAAGAATTAAAACCTGACAAAGTCTACTTAAAAAAAAAAAACAACAAACCCAACACAAAACACCAGTGAAGTCAAGCCACATCTCCTTCATGGTTTCTTTGCCTCTATCTTTGATTCTTTCTTTTGGGACTTGATATAAGATTTAAGAAGGGTTTTAAGATTAAATTTCTTTCTGTGTTAATCCTTTAAGCTTTTCCCTTTGGACCCCCAACTTCAATGACAGACTTCTCATTAACAGTGTTTGAATGTTATTTTTTTTAATAATGAGGAACTAATGTAGTGTTGCTAAATTCTCATTCAGCTGTCTAAAAGTTGCATTTATTTTCAAAGGGATAGTTCCATCTTCTATGGAAAAACCCAAGCATTACTTATTTTGAGAGAAAGAGGGAGCAAGATGACCCTTCACAGTTGCATGACTGTGAACAAGCTATGCAGAGTGTTTTCACTGTGCTTAATAATCAGCAACAGACCCCAGAGGAAAACAGTAAATAATAATTTCCAGAACCTTCTACCATTTTATGAAACGCTTCAAAGCTAACATGTTTTTATCTGATGTGTTAGGTGACATTTGACATGACTTCTAATAAGACAGCTAATTTTTGATGTATGTTTCTTTCCCCCTGATGCTGATAAAGGCTGTCTCTCACCCCTTTGTCATTTTAACCCTTACTGTTAGGTTTGGTCAGACCCTGGCCTTTACCAACCAGCTTACCTGCAACCTCCTTCTGCCAGGTCAACTTTTATAGGGTGTTCAGTATGATGGCTGATCTGGTATGGACTGTGAGGCACAAGGAAAGTGAGGAATGCCAGTTGTTTGTCCAGTGGGACTGAAACCACCCAATTGCTTACCAGGAAGGTCCTGAAGGTTTTCTTCATCTACCTATACTTAAAAAGAAGAAAATTAAATTACTGAGAAACAAGATGTTATCATACAAATTATGACACAACCAGGATGATCTTGTGTTTTCATGACTATGTTATCTAAATAACAAATATGATTAACACTGCAAGATCTTTTAAATTATAACTTATAATCAAAGTTTTGCAACTTTCTGTCAAAAAGTCTCCACCTTCAAATAGTATTTTATGTGCTATATTTTACCATGACACTTACATACAAAGGTAATTTTAACTAAATGTCTTAAAATTATCTAAAAAAATGTAATAGAAGTTGAGCATTGTACTATTTCAATACTCCGTCTGTGCACCTAATCCTATAATGAGTTCTGCAGGGATGTAAGAAACTGCCCATATAATGGATAATAAGAAGAATTTTGTTCTTAGATGATAATGAATCAAAAATATTTGAAGAATGAACCTGAAAAAAGACCTTTAGGTAGGCTTCACATAATAGCAGTGTATTTACAGTTATTATTTCTTTCTTTTCTTGCTTACTTCTAAATAAAAATTCTCGTATCAAGGTTTTTATCAGTTCTCTCAGTTTGAAAAACAGCTATAATGCACATTAGCAAAGCATTAGACAGAAATTCTACAGATGGAGAACAAATTTTTTTCTTGATACTTTTCTAAATTAGTTTCAGCTTTATTCTAAATCAGAGCATATCCAGAGACCAGTCTCATAAAACAAATTCATTCTCTCTCTTTCCCTTGCCTGCTCTCCCCTCCCCAGGACAGGAAAAATGCCTGCTTTCTACTTTTGCAAGGTATTATCAAAAAGTTTTACCTTTCAAAATCTTATTTTCTGGAGCTCAGAATACATTCATAATGTATTTTTTTAATTCTGTCTCCCTGGTTTTATACCAAGTTTTTTAAAAGTCATCGAAGTGTCATACACATACGTAACTAAAGGTTATGTATCTTAATGCATGTATATTTACAGCTTTACATAACAATTTGTGTCTGTAGTGCCTATTTTTTGGTACCTCAAACTTTCTTCATGACATGTAAAGTTTTCCATTTCTTGTCTTCACACCTTTATCAAAGCATACATGAAAAACAAGAGATCAAAGACAACATATCTAGTTTTATATAGCAAGACTTTTTAAGTATAAGTTCTATTAAAAATATAATACTGTTTCTCTAATCTCCTATTATTGTGGTTGGAAATTGAAAGATATCATCTTCTGGGGGAAAAAAAAAAATCACACTTTTTTCCTCTTTGTCATCTGAAATTAATTCCACTGAACTAATGAGACTTTCAGAATGATCCTTATTAAATAAAGCTGATTTTAGGAGCACTGTTTATAAATATTTAGGAACAAAACCCATCATATTAAACCTTGGAAAGTGACTTTACACAAATATTGTCTGACAGTGACCTAATTAGAATCATTTGCATACTAATGAGACTTTGAAAGAGATAAGCAATAGCATGCTTGTAATAGATAATTAATTTGTGTTTCAAAATAAGCTATGGTTATTTAACCACAATTCATATGACACATTGAATTAGAGGAGTTGAGCAAGTTATTTTATAACAATAAACGACTGTTACAGCTTTTCAGTTGTACTTAGACTCCCATTCAACAAATTTCCTTTATGTTTAAAAGGTAAGGTTGTTCATTACGCTCCTATTTTGAAGTTTGTTTGTTTGTTTTTTAAAAAAAAAACAGAACCAAGGAATAAAGTACTTCTGCACATGATAAAAGCAGTACAACCTGTGTCATATGTTGCCCTTCATTTGGCATGTATATTGAGACATCAGCCTTTGCAACTGGTGTATGGCTTCCTTTTCCTCCTAGTCATTTTCCTTCAGTCACTTATTATTTGTGCAATACATTACCATACTTCAAAATACTCCTTCCATTGTTTAATTACTTTCTGAACATTCATTGTAAGAATAGAAGAAGTGAGTGGTTTAAAGTTATACTATAAACTAAGAAATGACACTGAGTTGTGGCTCTTGACAAACTTCAACAATGTGCTACCATCTTCAAAACACTGAATTTCACCTCATTTCCTGTAAAAATGATGGTGGAACCATAAGCCTCAGCCTTAGCTTACCTAAACTATATGGAATTGAAAAGTCAAAGTGGAAAAGTGCTGTTTCAGGTTACAAAATTACTTTTTTCGGAACTCTGTTATATAATGAAGAAAATTTGTCTTTGTGAAAGCTATTAATATCCGATTGATCTATATGTCTGAAAATTATTTTTACTGATATGTAAATCACACTTTTAAGTCTTAGGTTAATCTTTTTCCTATATTCCTTTTCTATAGAAAGGTGACTATCTGTACAGCTTCTCTTTAAAGGTGCTTTTCATGTTAGGGGTAGAATGAGTGATTAATGCTTAGCATATTTTTAACTGTTACTAAATAGCTGCATGGAAATGTAGAAATAATTAAATCTGTCATTCCAACCATACAATTACAAATACATCTTCATTGATTCTGCTTTCATGTTAGAAGGCATTTTTGCCTTCTCCATCTGAACCCAGCTTCCAACTTCATACACTCCTCCCAAAATTCAGGTTGAAAGTGTCAGGAGAGAATTTCCGTCCCTACTTCAACTGCACCATATACTGTTTCCATTAGCAGTGCTTTTTAGCTGAACTTTTATGGCACAGAAGTCAGCAAGCAATGCTGGTGTTGCAAACATTTGAAGTTGTGTGGTCACATTGAAATATTACGAAGTTGCTTTATTTTTTTTTTCACTGTGGTATGATTTGAGTATGTCTGACAGTGCTGTAATGAGAGGACACTGTGATCATTTGACTTGAGTATTCCGAGGGATAGGCATGGATACAGCCAAACAGAAAAAGGGATGAAAGAAAATATGAAACCTATGTTTTAAAAAATACTTATCTGGAAGTGGGCATGTAAAGCTGTACCTGATGAAATCAGCAACTAATAGTAGGCTTTGTATTTCTTTTCATTGGCATTTAGAACAATTCACAACAGGTAAATTTGCTTGCTGCAGATAAATCTAGAATAGAAACTCAGAAAGACAGACAAATGCCAGCTGTAACCTTAGCTTATCACTTAGATTTCATGCTGAATTCACACTCTCTTCTTCTGCAAGTAATACAGTGTCATTGTTTTGGTGGCAAAGACAGTTTAACACACTCCCATCCCACACCTCCCAGCCATTTGTTCCTGGCCCTGCAACACAAAAAATCCCCCTGACCTTACCAGTTGTGGTGATAAAGCTCTTTGAGGAACTACACTGCAAAAGGCTCATAAAAATCCTGCAAGTTTAGACTAATCCTACCACTAAAATAGTCTCTCTGTTAAGCATAAATTTCAAAACCAGAAATCTGTTTTTGTCTACATGCACCTTGACAAAGAATTTTGTTAGAGAAATTGAAAGGAAAGCAAACCACATTCAGGAATCAGTGGCTGGACAGGAACTTCCTTCATAAGCCATCTTTACACCCAAAGCCAACATATGGGGTAACTGTGCCTACGTTTCCTCTTTTACACCTGGAAACCGCATGGCATTTCTCTCCTTTTTTACTGAAGCATGTCAATGTTCCCATTACCTTTAGTGAAATTAAACCAATCCTTAACTTCAAGAATATTTTTATAGGCTAAATCTGGGCCTAGTCTTTCTGGGAAGAGATCTGAAAACTGATGTACTCATCAGTAAAATTAAGCTGTAACCTTGACCATCTTACACACTTAGTTTGTAACAAATACAACGGTGAGATATATATTAAAAGCAGCAACAAAACTATGGGAGGCAGGGTAAGCTTGCGCTGGAAATATTTTACTATAAACTTTGAGACCTTGGTGAGGTACAAGGCCCTAGTATTTGAAGGAACTTCCCAAGTGGATTAATACCTCTTTCAATGTATATGAACTCCATTATAAAGAAAAGGAAAGTAAAGCTTACCATGCAGCTGTACTTCATCCAGGGGGCATGGTAAAGTATACCTCCCTAACATGTGTCCAGGGCTATGAGTAGGTGGGTTAAAAAGTGCCTCAAGAAAAGATGAAGTGTGACAATGTCTCCCACATTCCATCTTTCATGATGCAAATCATGAAGCACAAAGTGCCAGCTAATTCACTGTAACTGACTACAGAACTACAAAGGACTTACAATGATTTATTAAAATTCTTTTGCTAGAATGTCTTCCTCTTCAAAACCATTAATCTCTGTTTCATGTAAAGCTGAGACTTGCCTTTGGTTTATTTTCATAAAGTTAAGCCACTCTGCAGTAAAACACTACTGTTAACAATTACAGTGTGCTTAGCAATGCTAAAAATATGCACTAAAGATATAATTGTGGGTGTACAGTTCATATAATAAAAGGACTCCACAAAGAGATTTTCAGACATTTTATTTATCTTCATGGTAACTGAAAGGTTACCAACCAAGAATGACATTAACAGGCATTTACAGCAATGAACTGTCTACCTTTGTAGCCACAAAGGTACCTGGATGATTAATACCGCATTTGAATGGGTCCACAGAAAAGAGAAGGGAGGCTGGCTAAAGAGCAGTAGTATCTAATGTCAGACTTTTTTTTCTTTTATAGAATTTCCATACATAGGGAAGTAGCAGACTAATTTTGAAAGGAATAGCAAGAAGTTCACATACAAGAATGTGTTGAAAAATCATTCGCTTTGATAGATGTCTAAATGCAGAGACAGGAACCTAAAATAGACGATTTAGGAGGCTTGTGGAGTTTGGAATTTATTTTTTTTTTTAGCAGGCAGAGCAGCCATACTTTTTGAAAATATAGCATTGATTGCTGAGATAATTTACTTCTTCAGAAATCCAATCAGAAAAGTGAAGGGTAGAGAAATTAAACTTGACATTAATAAATTAAACTGTGTTGCTATATTGATATTTTTCATAAAAGTATAATGACCTTATTTTTTGAATTGAAATAAAAATAAAAACATCATATTATCTTAAATTAGAATACTTTCAGTGTTTGTTAGTATTGTTTTGTTTGGTAATACAGTGTAAATTATGTCAGAATAAAATATAACTATGTTAATAATATTTTTTTTGCAAGCTTGGTAAAATGGTAAATTCTGATGTTAAGTTTAACAAATTTTCTTGCTGCAAGCTACAGAATTTAAGCCTTAATGCATAAAGCTGGAGAAACCTTTAGAAAATAAACTGACAAAACAGATAAAAGAGGTATAAACATTGTAAGAGTAGTTCCTCCGAAGTCTCCTGAAAAGTCACGCTAATGGACACTACGGCACACACCTTCTATCAAGCAACATTAAAGATAAACATTAAGTTTAGCAATGAAGATCATTAACTATTCTTGATATTTGACTAAGGAAATTCATTGCATTAGTCAGTAATTTCAGTATGACTGGTCATATAACTAGCCAAGTTAAAAAGTAGTAATTGGATCCTATTTAGTCTAACCTGATCTGACCAAACAAAAAAGACTCTGGGCTGGAATGTTATCTAAAGCTACATCTTGTAGAAAGCTACATCCTGAAGCTTCTCTACAGATAAAATCCCTAGGTAAGTATCCCCACAAAACTGCTACAAAGTCACCAAGATTATCACCAATGCACAGAACCAGAGACACCAGTGGCAATGGGACAACTCACTTGGGCAAGGGCTGGTGTTTAAACAACCATGGTACACAGCTAAAAAGCAATGGCAAGAAAAAAAAAAAATCTTCACAGACATGAAAAATGTTTTCTCATTATAAATAAACATTAAATCTATTATTGGTGAACTGTAAGATGTTCAACAAGCTATTATATCCTGAAACAGTATTGTTTTGGTGTTCGATAGAAAACATAAGGCCATGAGATTTGCTAGACCAATCTCATGTGTCACAGATCGCTAGAGTGCATCCCGTTAAACCTGTTTTTAAACAGGAACATACACCAGACTAAAACTTTGCTCATGTTATGCTAAAATGTGTGTTCTGGCAGACCAACATATATCTTGGTTTGGTAAACAGAATGTAGAGGCTGAGAATTTGGACTGAATTTAAAAGGGATGAATGGATTATCTGCATGACGACTTGAGCCTTTACGTTACTCTGTAGGAATAAATAAGGAAAGTAAGCCAAAATACAAAGAAAAGGCAGGTTAGACAGGGAAAAAAAGTCTTTGATCCATTGGAGGTTAGTTTGACCTGGTAAAATGGTATGGATAGGAACAGCAGACAGGAATTCTGTAAATGCTGACAAATATTTTTTGACAATACTAGTCATTTACCTAATTACGGGGCTCATTGAGCTCTAGCTGAGGACTAATTATCCTCCTCACCTGTAATATCTGTCTACCTTGAGGCTGATAAACAATACAATCCTCACATTACTCCTGTGAAATACAGAAATGGGGAGAAATTTTATTTATTTTTTATTTCTGTGTGCTTGACAAACTAAAATAGTGTCAGTGATTTGAGCAGGATTGCATCAGTTAAAACCCACTTAATATAACTTGGCTGCATTTCTATTCTACTAGGCATGAAGACACCTTTTCTCTATTAATACAACAGTTAAGCAACTGTGCATAGTATTTTCCCCAGACTCTTCTGCAGTGTCTGATAACTTGCTTACATCTGTCAGTTGCTAGTTATCACAAGACATTAGTATATAAAGTCTCATGCCAGTAATCTGTTTATCCTCATCTCTGAAAGCAAATTTTCACTGCTATTGCATTACCAAAAAAATACACTAAAAAAAAGCTTTTCTACCCAAAACTCCTGGCTTGTTACTCACCATTCATTTCAAGTATTTGAACTGTGGATAGTTTGTTTGAACATACAAGTCACAAAGTATTTTTCTGTTCTTAGAATGTGTTGCAAGAAAGTTTTTAGAGTGAATACTGAAAATTGTCAAAGCTTTCAATTAGACTGAAAAGAAAAGCTGATGCAGCAAACTTACAAATTGCTTTAGAAAGATTCCAAAAAGTGTTGGGTGAACAATTGTGTGCAAAGCCCCTATATTTAGCAGATCAAAGAAACTACTAGTGTAAGTTTCTTCAACCTGTCCTGTGACATGCCCCAGACATTTAGGTTGATTCCTGAAGAATCAATAAGCATTTTTATGCCTTAAAGAGACTCCTAGCTGGCTGTCCTTAGAAGGAAGAACACTGCTGATTTTCCTATTACATTTCTTTTCTTTATTATCCACAGATACCTGGATGATCAGTCAGGTCCTATATGACAGCAGGCACAGCAGGAAGTTATTGAAAATGCAGATGCCTAAAGACACGAAGACAACCACGATTCTTTTACTTCCCCACCCCCACCTACCAACTCCCTTGTATAAGAGGTCTGCAAAGTCCTGTACCATCAAAAAAAGGAGTTTGGGCTATTGATATCTTTGGGGACATGCTAAATCACAGTAGTTTTCCTCTATCCACAGTTAAATAGAAGTAAAAATAATTTTCCCATGACTCTTTCTTGCTCTCCTCAACACTCAATCTCCCATTTTCCAAATTTCAGGCAGCAAAATTCAACTTTGTTTGTGTTCTTAGAAGTTCTGAGCTGATGGAACCAACTAATTTCAGTGTTCACAGAGTAAATACAACAGATGGTAATAGCTGTGGGACTTCTTATTTGCACTGTCTTAACACCAATCTTCAGCCAAACGCCTATTCTGTGCAAACACAGAACTGTGAAATGGTTCCTTGTCCCATGTATTCTACAGGGTTACCAAGAAGCAATGAACATTAACCTAAATAGAATTTCTGTTTTCATGGCCAATTTGCTACACACAGCCAAACTGCCTTGTTTACTGTTATCTGGGGCAATTCATCTAAGCTAGATTCCTTTTCCCCAAGTCCTTCTTTTTCCACCAAGGTAAGTTATACCTTAAAACAGAGTCATTAAGAATTGAAATTGCATCCATTACCATTACCAAACTAAAGAAGACTACTTCTTCAAAATATTTTTCAAAGTTTTAAATCTCTTTTTAACATATAAGAAAGATGGTTTGGGTTTTTTGGTTGTGAGGGTTTTATTTATTGATTGATAGGTTTTGTACTGCAGGTTGGCAGTTATCAAGCATATACACTGGGACAGCTTGATAGCAGACAAAAATCCACTTGAAAGAACTGTAATAAAGTCTGAGTTACTAGCATGAGTTATCTAGAAGAGATACATAATAACCACGGAATATGTAATATAAAATATTAGATTATATTACAGAGGAAAATCAAATACTGTTCCTGTCTTTAGAACAAAAAGATACCAGTGCAAAACAAATAATCTATTAAAGAAAGAAATATTTTTCCCTTGATATTTCACTTTCATTGGTTTTTCTTATGCTGACTAGGTACCTGAAAACCTTCAAAGTGTAACCTAAAAGCAGTGTTAACGCTAGCAGCTTTTTATGGTTTACAACACTGATACAGCAGCTTTATTGCTGGTTTTAGCTTTATATGCCACAAATCACGCTGTTTTTGTTAACTGGGAGTTGTTCTTTCTTAATTCATAAGAGAAGTTACACTACTTGGAGAGCCTTTCAATGCTGCCATATTTTTAGGGGATCTCTTTTCTTTGGTTTTCTGTGATATACTTGAATGTTGTTAGTCTGACTGTGTATCTGGTTGTCCACTCATTCAAAAGGGGATCCTAAGCAGTCATTTCCTCTTAATGGCTGGAACACACCAACTATTCATAGGATTCAAAGCATATGAACATTGTGTCCATGATTAGTAGGAAAATTGGTGAGTTTAGCTGTTAACAAAATTTTTCTTCTATCCTAGCTTTTGCTTGCTTACCAATGACAAAACCTGCAAATAATGAGTCAACTAGCAAAAGAACAGAAATCTCTTCTACAGTTCACTAAAAGCATCATTAAATGTGATATTTTCAGGAAAGAAAGGAAGATAAATCAAATAAACTTACTATCTCTTTTATGGTAAACACTGATATTTTTCTTGTTTTGGCTGCTTCTTCCTCTTTTTTTTCTCTAAGATTCCACCAATTCTTCGGCCAGTCGATATACACTTTTACCTTCTACCCATGTTATAGAAATCTTTATTTCCTACTTACTTTCCTGAAACCTGTTGTTTCTCCATGGTTAAGCACAGTTGTGGTACCAGGCTAAATCACTGCTGCACAGTTTATAGTTCTCTGTAAACATCTGAAGTCATAGTTTTCCCTCAGTGATCTTTTCTCTTTCATTCTTCAGATATTTGTCTAGACTTTCACTTCTTTTGGATTTCCTTCATTTTCCACTCCTAATGAAGTACTTATAAGCTAACAAAGGGAGTAATAGACCAAAGTACAGAAAAGCTGGTTAGAATAGTTACTGCCTTCCATCAGTTTCCCCATATGATTCCTTGTTGCAAATTATTTTGGAATCTACTGATGGAAAGAATCATTAATTGCTGTATTCTATGGGGGTTTTGTGTATTTTTTTTCTCCCCTGCCCACGCCCACCACCCCTTTCATAATGATCCAACAAGCTGTTTCCTACTAGCATGCCCACAGTTTCATGCAACCCACTCGCCCCTTGATAACTACCAAAAGCAGGGTCTGGTGTTGGGGGAGAGAATAAGAAGGGGGTGCAGTGGAGAAAACAGTTAGGGATTCAAGAGAAATGAATCAATCAAGAGAAATGAAATTCAAGGCCTTTTTAGCTGAGACTGCTAAATCTACACTTCTTACTTACTTGCCCCACCAAAACATCCTTTTCTTAATAAGCTGCCTCACCTCACTCAGAATGTAGCTTATATTGGTATACTGCTATGAAAATGCTTATAATATTACAACATAAATACAAAACCCTAATGCTCTGGAACTAGAAGAAAAGATGAATAAAAAAATATGTGAGCCAACCCACACAGCATAATATTTTTTAGTTCTAATTTTTTCCAGTATTATATCTAAGTGAAATGCGTATACTTCAGGGGTATCTTCTATTTCTAAAGTGCTATACACAACCACAAGAATAGACAAATAACAATAAATAAACGTATAGCCATTACTTGGTGTCTTCAGGTATTATACATTTATCAAAGCAACGTATAAACTTGGCTAAATCTGTATCTGAATCAAAAGTTCAGACTCTGCTGAACTGCAGACTCTGAGGTGATGAATCCTGATTCCTGACCTAAATCAGACCTCAGGCTTTCCAGTTGAGCTACCATTAGGTTTTATTAGCTCACATTTCACTTTTCATCCTGACTGCAAAAATAAGAGAGAAAAGTGTTATTGCTAACCAGATTCACACATGCCATGAGTTCTGTTACTGAAGATTTCTCATTTTATGGCTGTAGGTTTAAAAATATGGTATGCAGCCCCATTGTCAGCTGAGAATATACTGCCCCAATCATTAAGCATGTTGTATGTAGCTGCTCTTTTCAGTGCGTAACCTAACTCTGTGGGGGACTGCATTAAAAGTCACCGTGAAGATGTGCAATAGTAGCTAGAAGCACATCACAGAAATGACATTTCCTTAAAAACAAAGGTCATACGGTTTGTTCACTCCAGGGAAAAATTGCAGAGGCCTCCAGCACTGCTTTTGTGCAGCTTTTTCATGGCTTCATAGCACAGAGAAGCCAACTGCAGAATTAAAAAGTTCCTATTCTCCTGAAATATTTCCATTTTTCAAACAGGCATTTGGTTACTTTAAAACCTGTGTTTTAACATTAACATTTCTCTTGTATAACACATGGCAGTGGATTTTCTGAGCCACTGAACAAATATGCCATGTGACAACTGAGGGAAAAGCAAGGGTTGAGAACATGGGGGGATTGGTTATTACAAATGTAAGCAGGCAGCATGTAGAAAGGCAAAAAATAACCATTTTTGCTGCATAAAGCAGCACTTCAAAGGAAACATAAACACATCTGCACTTTATGCCTTGTGCATTATACAAAACAAAAATACTACAAAACTCTGCTGAGAGACTCTAAAAAGGTGCATAATTAACACCATTACATTCACTTAGTCTACATCAGTAGCATTCTCTTTGACCTCCTTACAACACGAGTATAATGGAATCTACATTGGTCAGGTACATACTGATCTTTTAGAGGGAAGTGTAATTAAATTAAGAATAGGTCTCTTCTCCATTCAAATATTCATACTTTTTTTTTTTTTTAGTTGCTTAAACTGTTATGCTTCTCTTTTCTGACATTTCACTTTGTAAATTACACTGCCTCAGACTTCTAGGGGTGATTTCAAAGTAAACGTAAAAGGTTGTAAACAGATTTTCACAAGGTGTGAGCCTGAGTCTAACAATCATTTCTGGTGTAAGTCAATTGGGCTGATATCAGTAGAATCAGAATTGCAGTGGGGTTTTCAACCAAATGATTTGTTAGATGCATCACCAATAATATATAAAATTATATTTTATATATATATAAATCTGCTCCTTTTAAACAACAGTTTTCCCATTAATTTTTTCTAGAAGTATCTCTTTGCATAACATGTGAATACCTTGGAACCACTGTTACACAGATTTATGAACTGACTAGGATGAACGAAGCTATTGGTTATCATTTAGCAGCACTGGTTTCCCAGCACAAAGAATAAATACATCCACAGTGATCTGCATACCTCTACAAATAAGCTGACTATTCTGGCATGCAGGTGCTTCAGATGGTACCTATAAAACTGCAGGCCAGTATTTCTATATCTCAGCATGTTTTTTCGCTTTTTGGGTGTTGTTTGTTTGTTTTTCCTAGAAGCTCTTGAAAAATATTGCATTATGATGTCCCTGTTGTACAGTTTAATTTCTATATATTGAGTTTGTATGACAACACGTTTAACCTGTATGAGGGTTTTTGCAAAAACATTTTGAAAAATCAACTAGGGCATCATCTGTACAGTTTCCAGCTTGTTTGTTTGTTTGTTTGAGCTATTTGTCTGTAAGTGTTTTCAGAGAATGCAAATGCTGTCATTAAACAATGGTGGCAAAACACAAGGCATCTTGTGCAGATACTTGAATATAGATTTTCATTATTCAATTATACAAAGCCACCTGGCATGATCATTTCCCAAACAGGAATCTGATGACAGATCAACCCTTAGAAGACACTAATTGGTGCGGGATGGTTTTACAGTGTACCCACTAATCCAAGAGATGTAATCATACACCCATAGAGGAGGCTTTAGAGACCTGAGTTTCACTTGCCATTTGTCTATTGGATTACAAACTCATCTCAGGCAAATTACTTCTCTGCAGTGAGATTCAAATTACCATATCTAAAATTGAATTCTTGATATTTTTCTGCTTTTTAAATTGCTTTGACTTGTTTGGCTCAAAAGCAAAACACAGAAGTAGAGTTAATAATGTCCACTCCATGTACCCTATTGTTTCACAGATTCCGTTTTGTTTTATTAACTGTGGTTTAGAGTAATATAATCTGTATGATGTTACAGACAACAGCAAGAAAAGATACATGCACAGATTTCACTTACTGCATTTACTGCAATTACTATTTGAGTCAAAACACTCCTAGCTATTTACTTCTTGTTTGCTATTATATTACTCAAACAGGTTGTGCATAGATTTTTTTTTTTCTTTTCTTTTAAGTCTCAGTAAAGGAAACCCATACAACTACGATTCATCTTTGCCACAAAAAATCTTTTACACATCAGGAAACAATTTGTATAGTATTTTTTCCCTGCTAAATTCTCCCTGTCCCTCAGATATCCTACATGTAGAATTTAGGTAATGTTTAATTTAAAGTTTTGTTGCATATTATTAGTATACATAGGACATAGGAATATATCTAATATGAATTATGTATCACTAGGCTGGTGTGCAGTTATTCAAGAGCATGCCTGAGTTCTCTGCATCAAATTATAACATTAATAAAAACATCTGTGAAATGCTTTTGTTATTTTTCAGTTGTACCTCTGTTCTTTAAAAAAACAATAACATCAGAATTGTCCTGATATTTTTCGATAAAATCATTAGTTTGAGTCTTTAAATATGTTGATATTGCTTAGTTTTGTTTTTTAATTTAACACTACTTGTTCCTCTTCTGAGAAAAAGCCTACACTCAAAATATTTTGCTGTTAGCTTCTGTTTTGATTATCATTACTGGCTTTTTGTGGGGTAGAAAAGCTGATAGTCCATATCAAGAATTAAGTAGCATTTTTTTTTGTTTTAAAGAAAGAAGACAAATTATTACCTTGAAGAGGCAGAGCCAACCTGTAGCTACCAAACCCAGATGTGCAGACCACATGAGCATAGCAAGAATGCTATAGACAGTAGAGAGGCCATGGCCTAAGCACTGCATTAATGGTTATCATGTAGAGAAATGAAGGCAGTGGGTTGTTTAGCATTGATAATATGCAGCTGTGGCCTTGCCTCAAAGGCAGTGGGTTGATTAACATGGACAATGTGCAGTTGTAGCTCGCTCCTGCTAAACAGTTAAATAGCACTGAGGATGGTGAGAGAGGTGGCTGGATGGAGGAGTAGCAGTGTGGTCTGGCCTCTGGAGGTGAAACAGTATGGGTAATAGAATCTGATAGTAAAGCCTTCTCACAGCCTTGTAGCTTGCTTGTGCTGCAGCAATTGATGCCCCATTTGAGGCTCCTACTCAGGACCTTCAGATTATGAGACTGAGTGTAATGAGCAGTGATGGCTGTGCTGGGGGATATTTGTAGTTCTGAGTGGTGATGGCAGTGCCCAACGTAGCGGAGACAGGTGGGGATAGCCTGTGGGCTGGATCATGTTAAGACAGGTGGGGATAGCCTGTGGGCTGGATCACATTGAGACAGGTGGGGATAGCCTGTGACCCAGATCACATTGGTGTAGGTGGGGAGAGCCTGGGGATCTGGATCAGATACTGGTAGAGGAATTTGAGGTGGAGTCAAGCATGAAAGCCAAGGATTTCTGCTAGAACATCTCCAACAGAGTCTTCCTAAAGTGCTCTGAAGTTAACCTGGAATGTGATGATAAAAGCCTTGTTGCAGCTGGCTAGTTTGGATAGTGCTGTGATGTTATCACACCTTTATCTACAGGTGGTCAAGTTTTCTACAATTTTTTTGAAAAGATATCAAAGAAGAACTAAAGAATAAAGAAGTGCTTTTCCATACGTGACAGAAAATGTAATGATGAAAAATTCAACAAGCTTGGGTTGAAACAACACAACTGATGGAAGACCGTCAGGAATCAATATGTTTGGTGCAAATGTGAAATAATCAGTAGAGCTGGAACAGTTAAGTATTATTTTATTTTTATTTTTCCTCTCCCCTTCTTGTCACGTAAACTACATTTACCTCTTCCTAAACCTTTTCCTGTCTTGGCTTCAAATCAGCCCCTGGACTCTCCCATTACTGATGCAGGCAAATTCTTCCAGACCCCCAGGCTTCTGCTGCAGTTAGTCCTTTTACTTTGATCTCCAAATTTTGCATGAGCCTAGCTAGACTCTAGACTCCTCTGGGCAGCAACACTGTACAAAACACAATGCTGAGACTCAGTAAATACTAACATTCTATGTGAAATAATTCTTACAGCCCAGATTTATGTTATAAAATATGAACTACTATCTTGAGACATACAGAAAAAAATGGAATGTAGCAATACAAGACAAATTCTATTATGGGGGAAAAAATGGCCAACCCCCCCCCCCCCAACAACCCACAAAATCAAACCGACAGAGAAACAACAAACCAGCAAACAAAGAGCTCTCAAAATTCAAATAATATTTTTGGAAAATAGGAAAAAGAAATTGAGATCTTTAATTCCCATGTTAATGCCTTGCTCTGCCAATTTTTTTGTCCTCCCTGCCAAACATCTTGCTAATTCATTCCCAGTTATAACATTTTGAGAAGGAAGAGGTACATTTGTGTTAAATTCCATATCTAACAGTATTAATAACCAGTAGTGAATTGGGCTCCTACCCTAGAATATTTTCTTTTTCTGATCACCTGGTCCAAAATCTCATCTGCTGTCCTGCTTCCCATTTTTAAAAGTCCTTTTCCTGCCTCTGTTAAGAATTGAACACCTTTCTTCCTATTTGAGGTAACTTGCAGACTATAATTTGTTACAGATATTTAGTTATACAGTGTGAATCCTGAACACACACTGCAGCTAAGATTTCATCTGTTGAGATTTGTCAGATGGGATTTCAAGGGCCTAAACATCCGAGACGCCCAAGTATCTGAGACATCTGCATCAGACTGTGACATATGATGTAAAACCTTGTGAGAACTTGTGCTGTCCTGAGCTAGCAGCTGGAAGTCTGGTAAAATTTCCTACAGCCATGGATGTCATACTACACAACCCTGCTTTACTAATGCCTAAATGCTCACAAGGTGAGAACCAAACATGATTCTTCCACGAAGGGCAGCAAAAGGCAGAGTTACATTAAAAAGTATACTTCTTAATGTCTTTTTTGTAATTTGAACATATGTAATACAACCATGTGAGATACATATGTCTACATTAGTCTAAGGAAGTTAGAAATAAGCATCAGTTAGTTCTGCTTCCTTCTAAAGCAGGGTTTAACTGCATTTATACTTATTGTTTAAAAAATTGAATTAAAAAAATAAATTGTCCAATCAATCTTCACCTGGTTATGCAATTTTTCATCACCTTATTTATTATTCAAAAGTCTCCCATTTCATTACAGCCAGGAAGGTGTTACTTTCTCACATCCTTAACTAAACTGAAGTCCAGAATATTTTTGTGCATACTTTATTCTAAACACATGAGTCCCAATGATGTTAGTGATGCAGGTGCATAAAATTGAGCACATGTAGACATCTTTCCAGGATTAGAACATATATTTTACAGGTTATGAAATGACAGAGAACTAGCTAAGCAGGAAAAAATATTTCTTCAGCATAATATTTTTTTTCCTTTTCACACCGAATGGAATTAGTTATGTCTACGGAAATATGGATTTGTTTTACCATTATAATAAACCTTTTTCTGGTCTTTGACCATCAGCTTTGGTCTCTCGTGATCTGGAAATGGCTAATATTTTGCCCTGCTGCCATAAATGTATTGTAAAGCAGAGATACTGAAGTTGAAATTTAGTTAGAAATACATAATAGTTTCAGCAACTTATAAGAAAGGATCAAATATGTTATATCCACTTATGTTGTTTACAACATTATAAGAAGAAAACTTCAGTGGAATTTTAAGTCTGTTGTGGGAACAGACTGATTAATCAACCATAACTTTAACAGAGTCCTTTAGCAGCCTTGGCATCCAACCTTGATGTGTTTCAATTAACTTTTAGACATTCCAAAGCCAATTGTTATAACAGTATAAGTTAAAAAAAAAAAAAACAGACACTGTTTGAACTGGCAGAGTCAAAGCCAAAATTGAGACTTAGTGTTAATATGTTTGTTCCACAATCTTAGGTGTATGACCAAGTGAAACCAGAAGTGTAAGCATGCAAAGTGGGGTGACAAATATGACAATATTTCTGGCAAAGGAAAATAAGACAAAGCTAGCAGTGGTCAGTCTCAGGCAGGAAGATTTTTTTTTTTACATCCAAATCAATTTAGATTTGACTCTGCTTCCACACCTTGGTAAATTGATAGTAATTATTCTGAAGTCAGGTGTAAAAACAATATGGAAAATAGATAATTACTTCAGCTATATGATACACTTCAATCTCCTTAATTATCTCTAGAGGTCAGATTATGCTTAATTTTCTAAGGTGAGCAGTAATGAAAGGGCAAGAGATGTGTTTACTTTGTCATGCTTAGCTTCTCTTAACACTAACCATTGTAGCAGTTAGCAATCCCAACTTACATGGTGATGCACAGCTGTATGGCAGCTTTAGTCAGTAGACTAATCAAGCTACAAATGAGCACAGGACCAATTATCTAGTTCCTCTTTCTTGACCTAGAGTCAAAATTATTAAAATCATCTGAGGAGATTCAGGAAATTTGTGCAGTTTGAATGCCACATGTCTCGTGCTTAGTTATCTCTCTACTTACTGATGTGATCAGACTCTACATACATAGGAGTTGCCTTATCAATTTGAGTACAAATTAAGTTTAATTTTTCTGGGGGTGGGTGGGTTGTTTTTTGGTGGTTTTTTGTTTGTTTGGGGTTTGGTGGGGTTTATTTTATAATGGTTTAATTGAATAAATAGCATTCTTCACATCTGCATTTATTTTCCATCCATTTCTCTCACTTGAACTACATACCTGACTTGTACCATAAAATTCAGTGTACTAAATTTGTTGAAAGCCTTTTGTATCACCTGCAAATTCTCAGTGTACTAGTGAAATAAAGAATTTTCAAAGAGGAGATGTAGCTTCTGCTCTAGAAGTATAGTTTCAAAGTGTCAGAGCCTTTATTAGCAATTTCCAAGGTTTTTTTAAGTAAAATCTGGCAATTTTTAAGCCTGTAATCTTGTAAAGATTTCTTTCTATATTATAAACATATAGAAACTGCTTCTCATGTGTGTGACTGACCAATAAACCCCTAATAAAATGGAAGAAGGCTCAGTGGAGATAGGCAAAGATGACGTGCCCATGAAGCTCAGAGATAATTCTGCCTGTGACTGACCACAGCTGTTGCAAAGATGCTGACTTCCTCTCAACACAAAGGGGACCAGAGGTTAACTTTTGCTTTAGATAAACAGCTATGTCAGTTGAGTGGATCAGCTGGTGGCATAAATGTTTCTCCCTGAGTTTATTAAAAGAGACTGAATTTATCCCTGAGGTAGCCAGGCCAACATGGGGGAGAAGGATGTGAATATGTGGCTCAGCCCAATGTAGGGTATGAAAACTAAACAATTAACAAAAGAATTTTAAAGAGAGCAATGGGCATAAACCCACATATTCCTTCCCAGCGCCTGGGGGATGCCCAGCATCACATCAGTGAACATATTATAGAGACTGGTAACGGAATGCCTGGGGTACCCCTCGAAAGTGCCTCTACACTAACACACACAGTATGGGGAACAAACACAGAGTTAGAGATCTGTGTGCAGTTACAGGTCTACAATCCTGTTTGGATCATGGAAACATGGTGGGATGGCTCCCATGAATGGAGTATTGCAACGGAGGGACACAGGACAAGATCAGAAGACAAGGAGGGGTAGTTGCTCTATATGTAAGTGAGCAGCTGGAGTGAATACTGGGTGATAGATGAGGAGCTGGCTGAGATGAAAGAGAGGACAGGTAAAGAGAACATTATAGCGGGTATCAGCTATAGGCCACTCTGACCAGGAAGAACATGTGGATGAGGCCCTCTATAGACAGATAGAATCAGCCTCACATTCTCAGGCCCTCGTCCTAATGGGGAAATACAACCGCTCCAATATCTGCTGGAGGGACAACACAGCTGGTCATAAACAATCCAGGAGGTTCCTGGAGTGCATAGATAATAACTTCCTCCTCCATGTGATAGAGAAGCCAATGGGTTGAAGTGCTTTGCTGGATGTCATAGTCATCAACAATGAGGGGCTGCTTGGGGATGTGAAAATCAAAGGCAGGCTTGGCTGCAGTAGCCATGAGATAGTGGAGCCTGAGGGCAGGGAGTAGCATGAAAAGCAAGCTCACAACCATGGACTTCAGGGGAGCAGCCTTTGGGCTTTCAAGATCTGCTTGGAAGAGTCCCATGGCATAAGGCCCTGGAGGGGAAAAGGTGGTAAGAAAGCTAGTTAATATTTGAGGATTATCTCCTTAAGGTTCAGAAGCAGCAAATACAAAAATACAAAGTCAGGCAAAAAAGCCAGGAGTCTGGCATAGATGAACAAAGAGCTCGTAGCCAAACTCAAACACAAAAGAGAAAATATACACATGGTGGAAGAAAGGACAGTTCCTGAACAGAATATGGAGACATTTTCCGAGCAACCAGAGATAAATTTAGGAAAGCTAAAGCCTAAATGGAACTGAATCTACCCATGGATGTCAAAAACAACAAGCAGGGCTTCTATAAGAACATAGGGAAAATGTAGGGCCATTGCTCAATGAGATGGGGGATGTGGTTGCACAGGACATGGAAAAGGCTGAAGTATTGAATGTCTTCTTTGCCTCATTCTTTACTTAGTAAGACTGGCCTTCAGGAATCATAAGTCCTAGAGACCAGAGGGAAAGGTGGGAGCAAGAAAGGTGTACCCTTGGTGGAAGAGGATCAGTTCAGGGAATATTTAAGCAAATTGGACACACGTAAGTCCATGGGCCTTGATGGGATGCTTCCATGAGTGCTGAGGAAGCTAGCAGATGTCACTGTGAGGCCACTCCCAGTAGCCTTTGAATGATCATGGCAATGGGGAGAAGTACCCAAAGACTAGGGGAAAGCAATTCTTATTTTCAAGAAGGGCAAGAATAAGGACCCAGGGAGTTACAGGCCAATCAGCCTCACCTCAGTCCCTGGGAAGGTGATGGACAGAGCTGGGACTGTTTAGCTTAGAGAAGACTCAAGAGGAACTTATTAATGCACGTAAATAACTGAAAGGCAGGTGCAAAGAGGACAGAGCCAGATTCTTTTCAGTGGTGCCCAGTAACAGGACAAGAGGCAATGAGCACAAATGGAAACACAGAAGCTTTCTCCTGAACATCTGAAAACACTTTTGTAAGGGTAACTAAACACTGGTACAGGTTGCCCAGGGAAGTTGTGGAGCCTCCATCCTTGGAAATATTCAGAAGTTGTCTGGATATGGTCCTGGGCAACTGGATCTAGGTGGCCATGCTCAAGAAGAGGCTTGGACCATATGGCCTTCAGAGGTTCCTTCCAACCTCGACCATTCTGTGAATCACATTAGTATTGAGAGTGACCTGTATATTGCAATTACTGTATTTTGTTAAGTGTAAAGTACATTTATAGTGTGTTTTCTGTATATTTTGTATCACACTGCTAAATCAAAATTCCCATGTAATATAAAATATATTAAATTAAGTACATTTCATGTCAAACATTACACTCTCCATGTGCAGAACATTTAAAAGAACCTGGCTGAAGAGTATTGGACTGTGGCTATTTGTCATAAAGATCCCTAACAATAGTTCTTGCAAGCAGAGATCATTAATTTTACTATAATGTCTGCGGTACACAAAAAGCTAATTCCGTGTAGAAGAATTAAATACTCACAAACTCTGCAACAACACATTTGGTAGTCCTGAATTTTATTGTCCCAAACTCACTCTGATATGTATCTTAATGACCAGGGTTATAATGTCTTCTTCTCTACTTCAATACTAAGTGAGTTTTTTTGAGGAAAATATTATGTATTAGTATGTAATAATTTTTTTGCTCTTTTTTTTTTTTTTTTTTGGTTCCTCAATCCCAGACAGCCTGGATAGCCTATGTGTTTATTTCCTATATAAACCCACAAAAAGCAGTGAAACAACCACAGAATGTAGGCTTACAATAATTAATTTCCACTTCAGAACAGGTAAAAATCAGGTCCCTTTTATCTCCTATTATCTGTCTTTGTTAGAATCCCATTGTTACCAGCAATTCTTTCCAAAGATGGATTTAACTGTGGAAAAAACTGATGTTGGCATGAACTTTTTTTTTTTAAAAAAATATTTATCTAACTCAAATATCCCAGCGCTATTAGCATTAAAATATATGTGATATATATATTTTAATGAGGAATAGAACTTTTGTCAAAACCTATCCTACCTGCTTAGCTTCCAAGAACCCCAGGGAAGATTGGTCACTAGGATTCCCCTAGGCTCCTTGGATGTCCAAGCCATAAATGGTTTTGATTTTTGCTTCTCACTGATTAAGCACATTACCTTTTTTTCCCCCAGAGCAGTAACAGCACATTTTTCATTTCTTTTTCTCATGTAATGATATAGCATTTAATATTTCCAGTTAATTTGTACTGATTAATACGTAGTTAAGTTAAATCTATTTTTCAAAGGAAGGTATGGGCATAAACATTGAAAACTATTTCATTAAGTCAGTGACCTTTTTAAAATGAATTCCTGTTGATAAAACTGGATACCACCTAAAGGCAGAAATAAGGGAAATAGAATTTACATGTGTATAGGTTTCCAAGATTGATATCCAGGAAGAAAACTAGAGGGATGGCTTACATCAAAAGCACAGGAAAAAATCTACAACATTTCTTCTAGCTCTGAGCACTGTAAAATGTACATTTTTATTTGAGTTTAGTTTGTAATAATAGCAAATTCCTAGTGTCTGGTTCATTTTAATTTCATACCCAGTAATACTGGAGTTTAACACAGTAACTTTATCAGCTGAGTTTTGCATTTATGCAAGCATGAAACTAATGCACTTTTAAAACTTTTGCTTTCAATGGAAGGAAAAATATATTCTGGAGTAAAATACAGAAAACAGGAAACATTTTAAATATTTCCTCCTTGCATTCCAGAATCCAATAATTTAGCCACCCTATGAATCCACCGATACGAAGAAGGCTGCTAGCAGTGATCCTCTGGATTATCGTCAGACCCTCCTGGGAAAATAATCATTGCGCTAATGACAACTTTTAAAGCAAACAGTATTTCTATAAAATGAAAACTGCAGCGTTTGGGTAGTCTAGAATCTCATTTATTTATCTCAATAAAATATGCACCTTAGGACATGCTAGGTCACAGCTGAGTAATGTATAGCATTTTCCATTGTTTTTAGAAGGAATGAAAAATGACAGTGGAAAGGCTTGGGTTCATTAAAGAAAAACAAATTTGGAGCACTACAGCTCTTTATATAGAAGGAGCTTGTGATATGAGCTGACAGTTGCTTTGTTTAGACAAGTGTCATAGCTTTATTTCACTGACAAAATTTTCTGAAGTCAAGCAGGGCAATATATCTGCACACACACTAGGTAAATGATAGCATCAACAGGAAAACAACAGTTTCTTACTATGGTTTAGAGAGAAACGCCAAAGTAAATAAACTTCTTTTGCAAGGAATGGCATCACTTGTCTTAATCTGAACTTTTGCCAAAGATTAGCTGCAAATGGGATATCTGAAAGTTAGTGTCCAAATGTCTGAGTTTCCTCTTTAATTATAGTTTCATTCTCTAGCCCTCTCTTGTGCCCACAATCCTATTTGTTCTCAAAATCACATTATTAAGTATTTAAGCATTCAGCGATCTGTGCTGTGATACTGAATGGAAGTCTGCCTTCTACTTCCTTTTTCTATAGACAATTTGTATTCCTCTTTATTTGGGTCCAAATATGACTCCCAATGTACAATTTCTCCTTGTATGAATCAGTGTCTTCCTGAAACAGATTGTAAAGAAAGCATTATGGAAACATACAGAGGCTGAGACTGAGATTTTAGAAGTACAAGTAGAAGCAAATGAAATGAAATTACAAGATGCCATTTCAATAAAAGATACACCCAAGAATTTTTAGGAAAAATTTGTATAGATTAAGAGGATAGAAGCAAGCTTAGTGTTTTTTCATGGTAAGAAAATTTCGTACAAAAGTTAGTAGTGAATCTTGCTTCTCCAACACTGCCTGGAAGCGCTTTCAGGATTCAATGTCCTCCAACACTAGCGATGCCCTCCCAGTCTCCAGAGTGAGTTTTCCACAGCCAGTAAATGCATTTCTTCTTATGCCAGCACTGTCTGCTATCTAACACAGTTATTTTCCTTCCTGGCCATTTGCACAGAGGATGTATTTGTAGGAAGTGGCTGATTCCTGTCCCAGGCACCACTCGTCTTTGCTAGCCAAACCACGCTCTCTCATGGCCCATCTATTCTGTGCATTACAATATACAGCAGAGAACCAAAAATTTGCACCAAAAGGCTTACTATGAAATGGGGAATAATATAGCTTGTGCAGTGCTGTGCTCAGATCAGTTGTTGGATTATTAAGAGCACCCTGAGTAAAAAAAAAAAAAAAAAAAAAAAAAATTGGGGTGCTAGCTGACAAGAATCTCAACATAACACAGAAACATGAGCTTGCAGCCCAGAAAGCCAACTGAATCCTGGGCTGCATCAAAAGATGTCTGACCAACAGGTCAAGGGAGGTGATTCTCCCCCTGCTCTCATGAGACCCCACCTGAAGCACTGCGTCCAGTGCTGAGGTCCCCAACAGAAGAAGGACATTGACCTGTTGAAGTGAGTCCAAAGGAGGGCTGCTAATATGATCAGAAGGCTGGAACACCTCTCCCGTGAAGGCAGGCTGAGAGGTTGGGGTTGTTCAGCCTGGAGAAGAGAAAACTCCAGGGAGACCTTACAGCAGCCTTCCAGTACCTAAAGGGGTACTCCAACAAGAAAGTTGGAGAGGAATTTTGTACAAGAGCATGTAGTGACAGGACAAAGGGTTAATGGCTTTAAACTGAAAGGGGGTAGATTTAGATTAGATACTAGGTAGAAATTCTTTACTGTGAGGGTGTTGAGGCACTGGAAGAGGTTGCCCAGAGAAGTTGTGGATGCCCCATCTCTGGCAGTGTCCAAGGCCAGGTTGGATGGAACTTTGAGCAACCTGTTCTAGTAGAAGGTGTCCCTGACCATCGCAGGGAGTTGCAGCTACATGGTCTTTAAGGTCCCTTCCAACCCAAACCCTTCTATGATTCTGTGATTCTATGATTCTATAACTAGGAAGCAGGACTGAACAGCTCTGGCCTGCTGTCATGCTCCTTAGATGCCTATATTGTCCAGAAAGGTCATGAACTTGATCTGGTCACATAACATTATAGCTTTACTCTATTTCTGTTCCACTTTGAATAAATATTTCTATACACAGATGGCTAAATTGTTCATGATACATTAAATTAGGACTTTACCATTCTTGTTTGTTAAAATTCCCCTATCATAACTGGAAGTACTTGATCTGCAAACTTTGGATCTGCACACCTGGTTCACAACTTCTCTGCAACTGACAGTCAATATAGCCTTTTTTTTTTTTTTTTTTTTTTTTTTTCTTTCCCTGTTAGGTGATCAGAAAGCAGTTTCTAGCAGACATATTTGCCAGGAGTCACTTATTTCTGACTTTTTTGCCTTTTGATTGTTACTTTTCAATTATTTTGTCTAGGATACAGTCCTCAGGTCACTTAAATCTTGTTTTATTTTAAAAATTGAAAACAGATTATAAATACACTACAATATTCATACCTCATTCCCCTGGTCAACACACTGTATTCATAAACTTATATTGAACATGATTGTATTTACACTATAGAGAAAAAAAACTACAGCAATACTTATTCAGTATAATTTCCTGCTGCTTACTGTTTAGTTTAACATGCATATCGTTGTGTTTCTCCCTTTTAATATTTATTACCCTGGTTTACAAAGTCATGAAGATATGTTTGCCAGGCAGTAAGGTCCCAGTAATCTCTTTTTGTATTAAAAATATGCTTATTTCAAGAAAGTTTTATGCTTTTACCCTGGTTATGCAGACTTTAGTAGAATCTGGTACCTTTTCCTCCACAAGACTGGAAAAACAAATAAGTAAAATAAAAAATAAAGGAGGTAACAGTAAGGAGCATCCTTGTCATATTCTTTGTTTCTTCCTGTGCTTTATTGTAGTGCTTTCAAACCCTTCATTTCAAAGATAGTAGGCAAAATCATCTTTTCTTTTGCTGGTTCAAAACTATTCTTCCTCTCGGGAGGCATTTTACCCCTGTGCACAGCAACACAGCATCAGAATTACATTGCTTGTGCTTCCCTTAAAGCATTGACTGCTGGTTGGTTTTGTCTTTCTTGCCTGTTTGGCTTTTGTGTTCTCCTTGCACCCTCAAACCAGCCACCACACCCTATTCTACTTCCACATCTTGCTTTCCAGCTTTTTGAGTGTTTTCACTTAATGCCCATGTGGGCACAGTTTTTCCTCAAACCTTTGCATATGAACATCCTAAAACCCCCACATATGTACTTTCATCTGTAACAAGTAAAGAGAATGGCAGATAATTAAACTTAATTAAAAAGAAATTGAGCCATCAAAGTGTTTATATGTCTTGCTTAATGCTAGAAGTGAACCAATGAAATGGTAAATTCTTGAAACTGGCTTAAAGAGAAATCGCCCACATTTGTTTGCTTTTATTTTAATCTGATACAAAAGGGATCAAAAAACTACAGTGTCTCCTAAGCTAGACCAAACACTCCTCTGAGATATCTTTCCAAAGCTTATTATAAGATAAAGAAAACAAATATGCTTTCTTGTTTCTTCCAAAAGAAACCACCTGAACGTACCACCTGTAAGGTCATTCTGGTCAGTAAATGAGGTGCTCTTTTTAAAAAATTCCTTTGCCAAAAGCTGAAATAAAAAGAAAAAAAAAAAAAAGGTACAATACAATAAACAGCTGTTGTCAACTCGGTGATCCCATATGCTTCCTCTTGTCCCTATGGATTGAAGATCCCACTTAGACTACATTTCATGCCCCACCATACCTGTCTGAGTCAATCCTCCCCTGAAAAGGTAAGGTACTGCATCATGAAAGAATAAAAGCATGAAGTAAGAGCACTTCTGCCATCACAAAACACTGAAGTCAAGATCCCAGGTTGTAATATTTCAGATTTTGAACCAAATTTTAAAGATTTTATCTCTGATGTGAAAAAACTCCAAAATATCTCTTCTCCTTTTTCCTGTTAGTAAATTAATAAAATTAAAATATCTTTTTTTTGTTTGTTTGTTTGTTTTTTAATGAATCTACACTTAGTCCTATACTGCCAGGCTGTATTTGTAGAGACCCTTATTTCCTTCCTGTACAGTGTCTGTCTAAGACCCTTGCCAAGATTCTGCCTACAGAGATTCCTCCACATTATTTCCCTAAATCAAGCAAGTCTTAACCTGACAGAAAAAGGATAAAGTACAGCTCTTGAACTGAGCCTTAAAATCAAGTTCATCTTTACCAGTCCAGAAACAGCTGTGCAAAAAACTGACTTAAACAAGCCCACTGCTGTAACTGTTATATTCCTACTTCGCATCCTTCATCGGCAATAGAAATCCGCTCTCCCTACATACCATATTCTAAAATCCTTCTCCCTACAATTATATCAAAGAAAAACTCCCAAGTCCCTTTATTGCCTAGACAGGAGCATCTTACCTTTAAATACTTTCCCCAATAGGTAATATGAGAATATTGATTAATGTTTTAGGTTATTATATTTTTTATAAAATTGCAAATGTTTTCTCCTAGCAAGTTTTCCTTGAGAACACCATATTTGCCATGAAAAACCATAGGGTGAACAACTATTTAGAAATAATTAAGATAATAAATAATTAATGTTTTCATTCTTCCATGAAAATTCAAAATGAAACCTAAATGAAAAGATAAAATATAGGGTAAATTACCTGCATTTAATCAGACACTTTTTGGAAGTGAGGACAGGTTCTGAAAATCTCCTTCCCTTCTAAATCTGTAATAACACATTATTTTCATTCTTTGCTGTACTGAACAAAATAATTTCTTATAAATATTTCTGCTTTCTTTTGTTTCTTTTTTGAAATATCCTGACCACTAATCAAATTAATTAATTAATTTTAATAGTAACATATTTCAGAATAATAGAATAGCTGCAATTAGAGGGGACCCCTAGAAAACTTCTAGTCCATGGGTCCTCAAACTACGGCCCGCAGGCCGGATACGGCCCCCCAGGGTCCTCAATCCAGCCCCCGGTATTTAAAGAAAACCCCCACCTCATCCCCCGCCAGGGTTTGGGGGGGGAAACCAAGCAGCCGCAGATGACTGCCTGCCACTTCATCCTCTTGCCGGCACCCTGGTTAAAAAGTTTGAGGACCCCTGTTCTAGTCGGACCAAATTCAGTTCTGCTGCAGGCTTTTTCCCTTAAAAAAAAAGCTGTAAATTTTTAACGTTCCTGAGATCTTCCACAGATGATATCTGGATTCCAGGAATTTAGCAAAACGGTATTATTAAATTATATCTTTTACCTATCATAGTTTAATAGTCTTGGTTTCATAAACAGCAGCATACTTCTGCTGACTACTTGATGAATGTTTCGTAGAAGCTTCTAACATCAATTAAAATGGGATTTTTCAAACCTCACTATTCAGTCTGACAATTCAGGAAAGCATTATCAGTAAGGTGAATAAATAAATGAATTGACCTTGGATTGCATCAAAAGAAGCATGGCCAGCAGGCTGAGGGAGGCTATTCTGCCCTTCTTCTCCGTCCTGGTGAGACCTGACCTGCAGTACTGCATCCAGCTCTGGAGTCTTCTGCACAGGAAAGACATGGACCTGCTGGGTGAGAATGCCACCAAAATGATCAGAGGGCTGGAATGCCTCTCCTGTGAGGACAGGTTGAGAGAGCTAGGGTTGTTCACCCTGGAGAAGAGAAGGCTCCAGGCAGACCTTATTGTGGCTTTTCAGTACTTAAAGGGAGCTCATGAAAAAGATGAGGCCTGTTGAGGTGAGACAAGGAGCAATGGTTTTAAACTAAAAAAGGGTAGATTTAGACTAGATAGAAGGAAGAAATTTATTATGATGAGGGTGGTGAAACACTGGAACAGGTTGCCCAGAAGGCTGTAGATTCCCCATCCCTGGAAACATTCAGGTTGAACAGGGCTCTGAGCAGCTGATCGATTTCAAGATGTCCCTGCTCATTGCAGGGTGGGTTTGACTAGATCACCTTTAAAGGTCCCTTCCAATCCAAACCATTCTATGATTCTATGGACTAATTAGATACATGTGTCTACATATAGGTGCATGGACACATATAAAATTTATATAAATTAGGAAAATATGTGATTTTTTTCTCTAAAAATATATTCACATAATTAATTGTATAATAACTTGTAAGAATTTTTATAGGCTTTTATTTTATTGCATCTATAACACTTGCTTTGGATTTTTTTGAAATATATAGGAATTGTTTTTACTAGATACCATTTTTTGGTTGTGTTTTGTCACAAAACTTTATTTGCAGTTTCTTTTTCTAGCCTCAGCTGTATGACCTTTTTAATACTATATGACAATTAATCGATCAGTTGCATTAAAAATAAATAAATTGTTGACACAGAATATTATGTAACCATACACACATTTCCTGGAAGATTTTTCAGGAAGAAAAAAAAATAATAGTTGCAATTTAATTTATTTTTGTTAACAAGGAAGTATAAAGATCTTGAATATGACAACATTTAAATTTGAAAACTCTACCAAAAAGATCATTAAAGAAATGATGACACAGAAAAGGGAAAGAGGAAGGAGAGTACAAGTTCATAGGAGCAAAATCAGGTCTATGATTCTATGATATGAAGCTCTTTGATATTTTGACAAAAATTAAAATACATATAGTTTTAGATTATAATACTGGTGTCTGATTCACTTTTCAAATTCTAATTTATATCAGCAAGAAAATATGTAGACTAGGACGCCTTCAATATGAAAAATACTAGTAAAAATTGCAGATGAATTATCATAATTTTGTGAACAAAAATGATTATTAAAAAGTGATAACTTTTAAATATTCTTGATGGCTCATGTTCTGTCTCTATTTACAACCCTGAATTTCCAGCTTCCCTTTCATTCCCTTGGCATTTCCTTGTCATGGTTTGCATTTTCTTTCCCACAGGACACATAAAGACCTACAGCATCTACATCTTTACTTAATGTATTCATGGCACATCTACTGCTCTGCTTGCACACTGTGGTCTGTCCTATGGGAGCATCCCAAGACCAGCCCTAATGTACAGACATGATTACAGAGTTTTTCTGGCCAGAAGGAAAGATCAGCTTAACCATTATAATGCCCACAGGTCTGTGGGTTTTTGCACAGTTATAAGCCCACTAGCATTTGTTGATCTAGTTCAGTGCATCTTGAATAGCTTAGTTCATGACTTATAATCAAATAGAGCTTTATACTTCATCGTAATCTACTGAACCTAGAACAATCTACAAGAACCTAGAACAATTTCTTTTTGCCTAACATATTGAAAGCCATACTATGAAAAGTATTTTTTGTTGAGCTTAGGGCTGTCTTCCAGTATGGACCCTGCTATAAGACTGTGTATTTGGCATTTACAGAAACAAAGAATATTCACTGAGCTCCACCAATACAGAACAGTAGCTATATATGCTTAAATAAGTCACATCTGGAAACACTGACCATTGTAGATAATTACTCCGTTGAAAGAGAGGAAAATGACATTATTTTATGTATTAGTAAAATGTGTTCAGAAATTACATTTATATACTTTATGTGCTTATTTGAGGAGGAAAACTCAAATAGTGTCAAAGACACTAATGTGATTCTCCATCTGGTTCTTTTATAATTAGTGTAAATGTATATCAGGTTTTCTACTGGAATAAGCCTGTTGGGCACCCTTATAAACATCATAACCCACAGCAGGTAAAACATTCCCTGAATATCATGCTCATGCTGTGAAATTGCTATTTTGCCCAAGCGTGGTTTCATCAAGCATTGAAGATGGAAAAAAAAAAATTAGAAAAAAAAAAAAAAGAAAGAAAAAAAGGGGGGAGGGAGGGGTTTCAATTAGGTTTCAATAAATAAACAAACAGACAAACCTCACAGCAACAAATACCTATGTCCTAATGCTACAAGACCACTACCAGGTCCAAGAAGAGACAACAGCCAAGCCCTCTGTTGTGTGCATACAGCTGGTAAACTCCAAAGAACACTATTCCTGAGTGATATCAGCACAAGCCACTCTGAACAGCCTTGCTGAGGAACCAAAGAGCCAGTCTGCTTTGACACGATGTTATGTTGCCCATAGTTCATACTGGCATAGTGTCAATATGGTCCAAGTGCTCCCCTTTCCTATAACAACACTGCTTGAACTAGCTCCTTGTCTGCTCCAAACCTTACTAATCCATCTCAAACCTATGTCTTGGCTTCTGTATCTCACTAGGGCATCCCAACGCTATTCCAGCTATTTGATACTGCTTGATAATTATGTATATGACAGCAATTTTTCCCAGAAAAGGCCTGGAAATCTCATAATCACATTCATATAGGTCATGTTAATTCAGTTTTGACTTCCCATCATACCCCTCTTGTCACATAAATGAGCGAATTAAACCACAACTGCTTATTAAATATCATACTTAACACTATTTTCCAAATTGACTTCATGAAGATCACCCCATTCATCCATTCACCTAATATATCAAATAAAATAATTAGGACATGAAGAATTTAAAGTATCCCAATCAATGGATTTGAAAGAGAAAGGATCTCATCTTTTCAATATTTTTCAACTGCTAAAAGCAGAAACGTCTCTGTTGTGAAGCACAGCTGCTGTCTGTGTACTAACTAATTCAGATGCCTATTTTGGGGCCAAATGCAGACTGGAATGCATGCATATCCAAATATTGGCCTTCTTCCTAAAGTCACCTGAAATTAAACTTGAATAGAGTTGATTACATGGTTATTTATCACCGATCTAAAAGGCAAATGTTATTTCCAGTGCCTCACTGCCCAGATCACCTGCAAGTGAAAGTTTCATGCTGCTGAAAGTCCTTATCCAGTTTTGACTGACATGTCAGTATCCTGGACTAACACTAAAACTAAACCCAATAAAATAACAAAAAAACCCAAGGAGTGTGCGTGGTTTTTTTTTTTCTTTCTTTCTATGGGAAGTAGATATTTTCCGCATATGTTAATGAGATCAAAAGGTTGGAAAAGGATAACTGGAGTATCACATTCAGCCTACTGCAATTGCAAGTAAAAAGGGGATAGAAGTTTAATCCAAAAGGGTCAATAGAATATTGAATTCATATCCTACTGTACACCACAGCTACAGAGAACTTCCCACCTTTTGGTTGATCTACCATTTGAGTCTCAGACTTCTTGTATATATAACACCCTTATTTACAGGGACAGTTCTTGCCCAAAGCTAACTTTCCGTGTACTAATTCTAAATATACATTAGACCTCTCTCCAAAGTAACAACTCACCAACAGGAGTCACAAGTTCAGATTTAAACAGAAATGTCTCAAGCCTATGATTGATATCCCTAAAAATGATGCTATGCACCAGGTTATGTTGACTCTTAGGAGTCTCTAAAATTGGGGAAAGAGTGAACAAAGAAAATCATATCAGGATAAGTCAATCCACCTCTCATTCTGACCGGTGTGCAGATAGGAGGCATGAGAGTGAGAGGAAGATGGTCTGAAGACAGGATCCATGTGGTTTATCCTCCACTTTTTTTTTTTTTTTTTTTTTTTTTTGAGATTTATGTGAAATCTTCTATGAGAAAAACTGGAGAAGGATTAGTTTCATAAACTGGTGTTGCACAGAACCTGTTCTAGAATATATCTCATATTATTAATTTAATTAACATATTGTCTTTGATGTTCAAGACATGAGATTCCTCTGCAACCATGTAATTCAGCGAAATCAGTCTAAAACTTAAACTGTAGTTATTTAACAGTAAGAATCAGTGTCTCTTGTGAAATAGTTAAGCAGTCTAAAACTGAGTAACTCACTGTCTTCAAAATATGAAGACTGGATTGAATAAAAAGATGCTATTCTGATAACATGTATTCGATCCTGTTTAACTTATCTCAACAGTTCAGCAGTGATCTGTTTAGTTATTAGACTCACATATCGCATCATATAAATGTTTGGCTTCTCAGATTTCAAAGGAAAGACTAACATTTCTATGGTAATACAGTTTTTCGTTGAGCTAATCAGAACTTTAAACCATCCACAGCCAATTTAATAGTAAGAACCAAAACTTCACATCAAATGTAAACATTAATCAATTTTATGGTAATAAAGTCTTACCAGTAAATTGGTAGTTGAGGTTTTTATTTAGTTTATTATGTCTGTGATTACATTGTGTATATTTAGACTATAGAGATATCAAATAAACCTCTGAATCCCTAATCATATGAATAAGAGTCCATGCATTAGTATAGCATATCAACATTCAAAACCAACCACAAAATGTCTCTTTCTGATGTCTGAAGATCTTGAAACTTTGTTTTCCCTGTAATGCAATTACAGAAAATCACACATATTCAGAAGAAAGCAAATACTAAGATCCCAACCCCAAAAGGTACTTAATACCTAACTTCAAGCAAATTACACAGGCATTAGGTTATTTACATACCTTTGTGGATCTGGTACTAAACAGCTCTGTTTTACTCTGCCTATGAAATGACCAATAACAGCTTCTTCTGGACCCTGTACATAGAATTAGCTATTTTCACATGAAATGTTTTACCTGAAAGTACGTGCTGAACTTTACTCATGGGATCAGTTTTGAAGAAAGAAGAAAAAAAGCAAGGTTGGAACATATCTATTTAGTCATCTGATGTGACCGGCAGAAGAGTGAGAAGGGAAGGGGACAGCTACGGTTGCCACTGCTTCATTTATCACCCACAGCACCCACCGGCAATCTGGCATGGGCAGCCACAACAGCCATGCTTTGGCCCACTCTGGTTTGCTACCTCACATTCCTACTCATCAACCTGTCAGGCACTGCAGGAGTGCTGCTAAGGGAAAAACAGAAAGAGGTAGGCTAGTCTGCAGGGTGGTTGAAAAGATACAGTTGCTCCCATGAAAGATGAGGCTTTCCTGGGAAAGGGGAATATGCTGCTGCTTGTGCAGATAGCTGGTGACTGCTGCAAGTGCAAGAGCATCAGCCCACATTGAAAGGGCTGCTTTTCCCTAGGCAAGGGTCTCAACCCCTCAGTCCAGCCGCTACATCCCAGCTGAAGCACTACAGACTGTCACAGGAAGGAGAAATGGAAATGGTGTTACCATTCGGGCAGATATCTGTGGTGAACTGTACGAAGAATGAACTTCCAGTTACAAAGATACAGAAAGCTATTGAAGAGAAGAAGATAACAAACTAACTTTCCATTAGGACAAAACCACAGGCTTGAAAGTCCTGAGCTGAGAGCCTGACTGCTAGTCTCACACTTTATGTACAGTAGTTAACTGGAAACAAGACAGCATCATGTTCCTGTACTTCCATTTAGAGCTACCAGCTCCAGAGGGATTTTGTGTCTGTGATCCCACCTGCCTACCTACCTTGGTAATTGGGTGCATTTTTCTCTAAAAATTATCTGCCTTGAATAATAGAATAAAAGAGATTGAATCTGAGTTTAGCAGTTCGAGATTATAAAGACATCAGCAACAGCATATGTCTTTTGTTCCTTTCTGACCTGGTGGATTACCTGACAATCTTGGTTTTTTCAAACATTTAAGCCACAAGGGAAAAAAATCTATCCTTACTATCAATAAAGGGAGCTAATGGTGACAAATTAGCTGACATGGCAAGTACAATACTATTTCAGAGAACAGTTCTATTTTATGCCTCCTTCTAGCACAAAGCTATTATGTTCCAGTCTACAACTCCATTGAAGGCTATTATAAAAAACCACCCTCATGCAACTCATCATACTGTAACAACTCCAGTGCCCTAGATATCCTCTTCCTAAGGGTTCTGTTGTATCGGTCACTGCATGAACTTTGAAAACATGGGTAAGAGTTATCTACATTTCATATTACTAACCATGAGGGTGTCCCTTGAATCAAAAAAAAAAACGCAGGCAGTTACATTAGCTCTGCTTCTGCAGTTGCAACTTATGAGTGTTCTTCCATTCATTACAAGAAACATGAGGAAAAAAAAAAAGAAAAAAGCTTTCTGAACTCAATGTTCTATTATTGTGGAAATGTGCGGGCTCTGTAATTCACTATTACTGTTTATTCACAGTGATCTAATGAATATAAGCAAATATCTGCATTGTTGTTTCAAGATTCTTCTCTCAGACTGACTTGTTTCTGCAGTACTTTAATGTTTTAGCCTCAGGCCATATGCAGTATGTCACTGACAATCAAATTTCACAGATTCCTTGTGACAGGTAAGGTAGTATTGGTACACTAAAGGGAGAAAAAGCTCTCTCTTAATGTTATGGCTGAAAAATGGGAAATCACATTGGATGCAGGAAGCAGGCCACACTATAACTGTAACAGCTTTAATGGGGTACATAACCATCTGACACCCACAATGTAACTGAACAAATTCAGTTCCTAGAAATTCTAAGGTCATTTCCACTTACATTAATAATAGTTTACGCCTGTTTAGCGCTTCATAATAAAACTCGTCTGCACTGAAAGCTGTTAGGCCACTTAATTAAGAACAGTGAACATCTTGTTTTTTTAAAATTTAAAAATGTTTACTGTTACAATGAATTTAAAACCACGAGTCTCAGAACAGATTAACACATATAACACAACATATCGTTTTAGTGATGTGTTATATGCGTTAACCATATAGCGATGCCAGATTTATTCATACAAAAGTTGGCTTTCATTACCACCAATACTTACTTTAGGACATATCTTCTTCAGTAATTCTATTATATAATATTACTTTTTAATGTAGTTTAACATTTTTTGTTGTCATCTTGTCCATCTCCAATCCTTAATCATGGTACTGACTAGAAGTAAAAGGAACATTCAAGCTTGTATTAAATTGCTATCTAAATTGTTTCAAAAGTCCATCATCCACACTTCCCCTGTGAAAATATTAGGGAGATTATTTGCTAAAACTTTTCAGGATTATAGTAAAATACTCAACCACATAAAGACAGAAATATAAAAATGAAGAAATCCTAATGATACATTGTGAACTTCTGTAGACAGAGCACTAGTTGGGCTGTCATTTGAGTGGACCTTAATTACCTGCAATCTTAACTTTAGCTTAAAACATATTTAAAAATAGCATCTGAGTCTTTTCTTTGTAAGTACTTACAAGGAGAGAGAGATGGTTTTTTATCTCAATGAGAGCCATCATGGATATGGATACACTGATGCTATTCAAATATAACTCCTGAGAATACATGCAATGGCCTCCTGCTAATAAACGCAGCAAGTTGCATTTGCTTTGAAGTTCTTTTGTATTAATTATTTTAACATTGTGAAACTGAGCCCAGGGAATGATTATCCAGGCATTTTTATCACTGACAGCTGGATGCTAATGTGGATTATTTTTATATTGCCCAACTGTATTTCAACAAATTAAGCTACAACTGTGTCCATATTTTGAGCATTTCTACAAAATGGTTGTCTTTTTTCATTACTTATTTTTTTAGTGTTGCCTAACCACTAGTATTACGATATTCTTAAGGAAGCTCCAGCATAAGTATGACAAGGAACATGCAAAATCTTTGATCAAGCTAATTGTTTTCAATGTATATAGGAGGTGTACAGAAAAAATTAATTTATACATGTTTATCCATTTGTAAAGGTGTGTATTATTTTACATTGAACTTTTTCATATCCTGGAGGGAAATCTTATGGATTTGATCCTTCAGATATTTATGTGCTTAGCTAGGGAGACTGGAGCTAATCATTATAGCTCCATAAAAATCATTATAAGGCACATTGCTTTCATCATCACAGTGCTTACTCTGGAGAAGTAGGATTTAGTTCTCCATGTATCCTATACGATTTTTTGGAAGTATCATTGTCACTAAACTAAATCCTTCTCACACTGGGGGAGGGACTCCAGCCACTTCAAAGTAGCTAGATCAGGTATTTTCTATACAGCAACAGAAGCACAGACTTCATTGCAGGTCAGACATCCATGAACTTACCCAGCTGCTCTGGAAAATACTGTAGCCCTTCATGTTTGAGTTTTAAAATATAACTTTTCTGCTTTGTTAAGGTACTTCAGCTTCCATGATATTTTTTTTCTCCTTGTTCTTTTCCTGAAAAGGTTCATAAAACAGCAAGAGTAATTATTTTTTTCTGCTCGCAGATTATGACATTGACTGTAATCCAGTATTATATCAACTGGAACACTCTTTTGTCAAGAAATGTTACAGGTAACTGCCACGTTACTAAGGGGAAAAAATGGAAGAACTCTGTTGTTTCAGCTAGCAGGTTGCCACCAAACACTATTGTACGGCTTTCAACTGACCAGCAGATTATAAACCTATGCAAAATCAAGAATATGGATAACAAAAATAATCCCTTACTGTAAAAGTTAAGAAGACCAAAATCAGAGTAAAAGTCAAATGAACTGTTAAAATGACTCTCTGTTTTATTTGTAGAGGCAAATCCAACTGAGCAGAGCCAAACTTCTTTTCTGGAGCACACAAGGAAGGTGAGGAGGAAAGAAGAACTGGAACATTTGTTCATTTTCATCTATTGTAGATATGCCTGGGCCAGGCCCTGGTCCCTCACTGACCAAAGGCTGTAGTGTACAAAGCAATTTAAATTTTAGTAATTCTCTGCTGTCTGAATCCTCTTGGGAAGTGAAATATATGGAGCTTAAAAACATCTGAAAGTCTGTGGAGATATCTCTACATCACTATTTAAGCCTGACCTTCAGGCTTGAAGCTGGTGTGTATTAGTCAATGTGAGGACCATTTCCTAGTCCTTATAGTGGGATTTGGAAACACTTCCTGTCATTTGGATCCACAGGCATGTCATATTCCCATCCTGATGCCATGCTTGGAAAAGACTTGGGACCACCCAATAGTTTCCACTATTAATTAGCCTGGCTTCATAGGCTGCAAAGAAATTAAGCATTCAAGTGGCTTCCCAGGTGACTGGACACCTCTCCACAACTCAGCTTGGGTTGCTCTGACCCACCTGGGAACTTACCATGGGCAATGCAACTTCTGCACTTCTGGGTCCTCCACCAGAATATTTCTAAGAATCTGCCTTATTTCTCTTTCTGGTGCAGTTTTTAGTACGAACAATAGAAGGATAAAGGATAGTGAAAGAAATAGTAGCTCCACACTGAAGGTTTGCATCACGTACTGTGAATGTCCTACAGGAAGAAGTAAGAGCTGGAAGTCCTAGACGTACCTTAATTATCTTAATTAAGAGAATTAATCCTCTTTATTAACCTCTTTGTTCAGGCTGACCAGACACAGCATGCTGAGCTGAGGGGTGTAGGTTTGAAGGCTATCTAAGATCAGCTTTCTCAGAGAAACACACTCCTGTACTGTCTCCTGGAATTGCTCCACACATCTGTGTCTGTGTCCAACCCTTGTTGAAGTGTGGTTGTTTTGACAATCCAGTCAAGAAAACAAGTTTTCTTCTTTTAAGACAATGCTAAAATTTGCAATTCTCTTAAATGTGTTATTGCACCTATGGCTGAACAGTACCACATCTACTGAATTCTTATAAATTAAAGAAATGAATGGAATGAGATGAGAAGAACAGGTTTGAACTCTTTTTAAAGTTGTGAGTTTGGGGTTTTTGTGTGTAAATAGTATCTATATCAGATGCATTGCTGCATTGAGATTGAAAATCTGATCAGTAAATCTTTTGTACTGGAATCACATTTCTGGCATAACAGTTTACAGTCTGGTTGAGAAAAGTTAGCACAAATGAGGACTGGAGTGGTGTAGTGCATACTCTTGAACACAAGTTCACACCCTAAAGATACATAGCTAATTTTTCTGTCTCTAAAAGGTTCTCTAAACTTTCCTAATATCTAATGGAAACTCTGTTAACATCACAGACTTATGAACAAAAATAATTAGATATAAGTACTAAAATGGTTTCAGTGCTTAATGAGAAATAAGATATGAAAACCAATACTAACTCTGAACAAAGACCTTCTGAATTAATAATTTTTTGATGTCACACAAAACTTTAAAATCTGAACTTAGTCCTGAGATACCACTTTCTATAAGGGCACAAATTTATGAGAAAGTTTACTCATAAGAAGTGCCAGAAAAGAAATACCAGAAAATTCATGTTTCCAAAGTGTTAATCTAAATTACTTAAATTGTAAAGAGGAAGAGAACATTTATGTGGATCTATGATGGACAAGACAGACTATAGCAGAGTAGAAATGCCATTTCATGAGCTTTCAAAATATTTCCTCTATGTTTTTTCTCTATAAGTTATGTTTTGGTTTGGTTTGGTTCTGATGCTAATTAAAAGATAAAAGCGTAATTCCAAAGTAAAGCTTTTCAAAATGTGAAGTGTTTGTATTTGCTAGAGTAATAGAATTGCCATTTTCCCCCATCCTTTTCCCTTTGTAACTTTATTCTATCAGAAGAGGTCTCCATAAAACAGGATTCAAATTAAAATTATTCTTATTCTCATTTCATCTGTAAATCTCAGTGCAGCCCTAAAATGACTAAGAGACTGACTATGCTGTATAGCATTTTTATTATTTTACATTCTCCACAGAATTTCTGAGTATAAATGGTCATAACAGAAACAACAGCCTTATTTCATCATTTCTTTTTCTCAAGTCTATGGAATTATTCCAAATATTAACTTAACTCATTATACTTATCATAGCAAATTGTATTTGGATATTATACAATGGATTCATCAGCGAGCTGTAGCTGCTTGGTGTCTCTGGCACCACAAAGCAGCTGTAAGTTCTCTGCATTGGTTGGCTTTGCAGCTGCTTTCTGCTGCCAGCATGACACAAAACAGCAAGACCATCCTTGGTGAATCTGGTCTGTACCTGATATCCCTTAGATTAGTTTTATACCTTTATACATCACTGCTCAGGGCTTTGGAAATGTAGTTTACAGACCAGACAACATAAGAAGAACAGGACAGACAGACCAAGTTGACTGGCTAGCTTTTGTTAAAGGGTCAGATAGTTCAAAGCCTTTAGATCAGGCATTCCTCAAGTATTTCTCAAGGATTTATATACTGTATATACAGCACATTACAGAGACATCATGATTTCTCATTGCCCATGCTAAGTCCTTGCCTTCCAGAGGTTTTAATTAGACCTTGACTAAATTATAGCGCACACTACTTCCTTCCATGAGAAATACTGTTTTTTCTTTTACAACCACAACTGTTCTTCTGCTCTTTGGATCAGTTTACATCTTAGTTTTATTTTTTTTAATCTGTTAAAGATGATAGCTTTCTCTGAGGAAGTTTAATCTGAGTACTCAGGTTTTCATTTATGTTGCCATGCACTCATATCCAGAAGTATCAGCTTGTTTTAAGGACTTCAGAGCTCAGGAAAGGAAGGTGACCTGTTTCAGACAGTCACAGAACGATTAAAAAACTGCCAATCTACTTTGATTACTTCCAGCTGTACCTCAAGTCCTGCTTGAAGCACTTCTGGTCTGTCAGGAAGAAGAGACTGTCTTTGTGTATCTCCAAACAGAGTTAGCCATACTACCCTCTCTAAGAAGAGCAAATGGTTTACATGTTATGCAAGTCAAACAGCTCAGTATAAAAATCTGACCATTTTTTTTCTTCTCAGAATTATTTGGAAGTCACTTTAGTGGAGCAAGACAAAGTAAAAGTTAGTGCCTATTGTAGTTATTTAACTGTCTTTTTCTTCTTCCCAAAACAAAACAATCTCTACAGAAATTTCAATATGCTGAGTCTTATTCTTGCCTACTAAATGTATCCATGAAATATTCCAGTCATAACTACTGTAGTTATACAGTTAAAACAACTATTAGTGAAAACAGATAATACATGTTTATGATTACTTTTTTTACATGTACTTAATACTGCAGAACTAGTGAAATTAAATAACAAAAATGAAAGAAAATCCTTAACCATTTCTATCTTTACAATGTCAAAAGAGATATTCTAATTTTTTGTTCTAAGTTTTAAGGTGTGGATGATTGCTTTTAAAGTGGAAATATCTATTCTTACAGTAGCTATGAGTGTCTGGGCAACCACTGTGTTTAGTGTAATGAAGTTAGAAGATGGTCTTTGCTTGGTATGGATTGATTATTATGCAAAATACTCCCTATACTGAAGATGGGGATAATGGTCTTGTTTAGGGGCACCACATGCCTTTGTCATGTAAAGATTAACGTTAACGGGTGATATAAAAGCAGTGGCACTCTGACTTTAAAAGCATACCTAAATCAGAATAATTATCTCGACATGGAATCAGCAAAATTATGCATAAGGATAGAAGTAGATATACATAGAAAACTGTGAAATACATTACTTTTCAAGTAAAAATAAATCCTATGTTTTTTTGAGGACCTATTTTCAAGTTCTGGCTCTCTTCAGGATCAGTCCTTCCAGTTTAACAAAAAGCCACTTACAGATCACTTATTCCCTTGAAAGCTTAGTGGGTCAGTTTGTTCCTGCATCATAATGGCTGAAAATGGAGATGCCTTATGGTATAATCATTCCATGAGGAAATAAAAGGTTTTTATTAATATACAACAACAACAACAACAACAACAAATTACTTTATTGTGTCAACATTGTAAGATTTCAAAAAATTCACTGAGTTACTTTCTTCTTGTATGGGGGGCTGTTATATTTTGTTGAGGGCTTTTTTGGGAGAAGAAGGGGAACTGTGATGGGGGGATGTCTAGCCAATAGACTGAAATAAATCACCATAAAAGGAGGAATCAGGATTTTAGCTCAGTTCTGTAAGATCTTTGGGTAAGAATGTTGCTGTCAGCAGTATTTCTCATGTATACAATGTCTTTGTGTTTCCAGAGTTCAGATCAGTAACGATGCTGCTGCATGGGAAGAGAACACACATCTATCGGGACTTTGAGCAACTTGGTCTAGTGGAAAGTGTCCCTGTCCATGGCAGGGGGGGTGGAATAAGATGGTTTAAGGTCCCTTCAAATTCAAACTATTCTATGATTTTATGATTCCACCAATGGAAGTTTGGTCCTTCCAAATCACAGTGAAAAAGCCTACACCTGAGCCAGTCACCTATGGCTTCCTCTACAGTCAAGGACAAATGGACATGTTTAGAGGGTAATTCATCTGAACTATTTTTAAGAAAAATTACACACTTGATTTTTTGGGGTTTTTTGGGTTTTTTTTTTTTGGGGGGGGGGGGGGGTGGGGTTGGTTTGTTTGTTCGTTTGTTTTGGGGTTTTTTGGTGGTTTTTTTTTTTTTCTTCTCCTCTCTGGGCTATAAAGAGAACTGAGGAGATCTGATCTGGGTATAGGCGTCTAAATCTGGGTATAGGCGTCTAAATCCAGATGGTCTTTATCCACTGATAAGCTTAAGCAGGTTGCTTTATTCATAAGGTTCTCTGGTTCCCCCTGCTAAGAAAAGTTATGTGACAAATGGACAAGCAACAGTCCTGCGCCTCTGAAAGCACAATCTACAGATAAAAAAGAGCTTGTAACAGACTGTAACCCATTTACAGACAGGAGGGGTCAGGAGGCTGCTACACGTGGTCCTACTGAAGTCTGGTCCGGAATAGCACTTATTGCATAAGATCTGTGCTCATACCTCCCAGCCTGAAGGCTGTCATTTCAAGAGGTACACGTATACCATAAGCATCTTATATATATTTATAACCCAACCTGTTCAGCTACTAGTAATAATTAAAAGAAGTACAGTCCCTTGCCAGACATATAAGGAGCCACATCCTGTTGGGACTAATTGAAGTTAAGGGAAATAACAGGTTAAACACTTTGCACTCTCATAAGAAGGCTATGACAGAGCAAAATTAAGGCCAAAACACAATCCTGCTCCTCAAACAGTATACTTCCTAATATTTCATACCTTGCTGAGCCCTGTCACTGGATACTTGACAAGAACTCAGGACATACAAACAGTCTTGATGTGACTGGACTTGTTAGAGATAAACTTGATGTTAGTTTACTGAATGGGATTTTTACAGAGCAGCTCAAGATCTCAGGTGAATTAAAAAGTAATTTCTCAACAAAATAAACTCAGACTTACTATAGGTATTTTGAATCTGAATTCAGACAAAACTCCTAAAAGGCTGATATTTTCTTACTGCTAATAACCACATAGGTTTACTACAAAAAATAAATAAAAAAATAAATTTTTTCAACTCAATAATTACAAGTTCAGGCAATTAACTTAGCTGCTGCATTTAGCAGACCTCAGTGAAAACAGCCCAGCCTGCACTTTTGTTGAAAGTCAAAAATAATTATGTGTTCTGTAACAGTATAACAGTTACCATGTAATTACATGAAACTAGAGAAAGTATTTGATATTTATGTACCATAATTTAAAAACACTGACAATAGTACTAATGACTGAATAAAATAAACCTGCACAACCATGGCAACCTGTTCTAACACGTAGCAGTTTAAAGAGAAAATACTGGGGTAAGAAAGAAGAAGGCACAACACATGTTGTTTTCCTGCCGTCTTTTTTTTTTTTTTTTTTTTTTTTAAGACAATACTTGCTCTTAAAAATATACTTTCTTTACTCACTAAAAAGCAGAAAAGTCTATAAAACAAAAACAAGATAGAGAGCCTTCCTCCTGACTGGATGTTCTACAACTGAAGCTAATATAGATTAGTACTGAAGCAAGATGGTCAGCAAGTGTCTTTTGAGCACCATGTGGCTCTTAAGCGGTTCCAGTGTTTCCCTACACTGGGATTGCACCATGCATCCAGCAGGAAGGCTGCTGAAAATTCTCAGCCTCCAGCTGTGGGAGGAAGCATCACCCAGTGCTGCAGAGGTCAATGTTGCCCCATCACCCTAGGCTGCAAATGCATGCTTGTCCAGCCCCACCTTACATTGCACTGAGGACATTTTGAGTACAAAACCCAGACCTCACCATTTGAGCTTTCCTTTGAGATCATTCTCCAGACTGGATGCTACATATCTGGTGATTGTCAGCCTTATGATCATAAGGAAATCTGAAACGCACTGGAATTACATAATAAAGCCCTCTCTTGTATGATTTTACAGTACACTCACGAAAATAATTTGCTTTTCCGATTACAGCTGGAAGTAGCAAGAGTGCTAATTCTATAGCACAGAGCTTTTCCAGTATTATTAAGACAGCTTTCCTTGAAAAGAGATTAAGGGACTTCTCTGATTTCTCATGTTAGTCAGAAAGCATCTGCTCGTGCTTTCAACACAAACAACTGAGAAAATAACACAGGGATTTTCTTCTGGTATTCTATATGTAAGTTTAACTGCACTAATTCCTAAAACCTTGTGTTTAGGTTTGTAATAGATGACCAGTACTATTGTAATTAAAAAAATAATTTTGATCTCATGAAACAAGATAGTTTGTCTATGGCTTCTAAAAGGTATGAATACATAAAATATTTTACAAGGCTTTTAAATGCTTGATGATAGAGATTCAGCATGGTCTGTTCTCATGCTGGATGGCCAGGAACAAGAGATCTCTTTTATAGTTCCCTGTAAAACCAATGAAATGGAACCAATTGAAATATTGTGTACCGAGTCACAGACACAGGATAATAGTGCTTTTCTGAATGGTAAGAACACAACAAATTGCATCTCAAGAGCTTTGTTTGTATGGAACAGACCTCTCCTCAGAATGGACTGTTTGAAGAGGCTTTGCTTAATGCACTGTTTAATGGCACAGCTCTTCAAGGTCTCCCCACTCCATTATGACATGTGCACTACTGCTCCTTGGCTGAGAACAGAAGCAAAACAACAGGAAAAAAGGTTGTGGTTTACTTAACCCAAATGACTTCCACTGATTTTCCAAAATGCACAAGTGTCTAACAATGGGAAATATTTGACCAAATCAACATTCATAACATATGAAATGATAAGGGGACACACACACACACACACACACACGACACATGACCTTTTACACATTGAAGACTTTTTTATGTGGTGGAAATGATAGGATTTTCACTGGAAATTGAAATCACAGAAGTCTTGTGATTGTGATGCTGTGTGTGAGGTATGAATTGCAAACTAATAACAAATTGCTACAGCTCTGCAACCTGAATGCAGAAATAAGGTATAAATTTTATATAATAATCCTACAGTAATTTTGAACTCCTTTTGTTTGTATGAACTGTGTTCTTGAATGCCTTAGCAGAACCTGAGAGTGTAAATACCTCTAACAATTCTGTGTGGGCACTGATTACTTAAACACATTTTAGCCAACATTACAATTGGTATGGTATAGTGAAGCAGTGAGCACCACTATTTAGATAACAATGCTTGTTATTTATGAAGTACTTTTTTTGTTTTCAATAAAGAATGACCAGGGCATGAGGTGAAGGAGATGTATAGAAACATTGCTCTAAGAGGGACTTGTTCTTTGCTTCAAACATTCCATCCATTTTCAGAAAGCGATTAGGGCACATGCACGAGAATTCATTATGAAGTCCAGTATGTAATGCACGGAACCCTGAAGGCTTAATTGTAAATTACTGCAAAAGAACACTGGGATCCCAATCTAATCCTAATGGGGATACTGTAGCAACTAGACAATTGCTTCCTTTTTCTAGAAGAAAGAATAGACAAAAAATAAAAGACAAAAGATTAAAGACAAAAGAAAAGAACATACTGTACTAGTGCCATCTGATTAAATGTAATTGACTGTTAAGTTTAACTGTTCAGAAAGTTGGAATCATGGAACAGTCAGAGTAATGTACTGCTTTTCAAAATACCCAAGATCATTAGACTAGAAGTGTACTTTTATCTTCTACTGCAAAAAAGCAATAGTATCCTTAATTCAATAATTACGCCTTAACATCTGCATTCAGAGTACATTGAAGAAAAACCTCAGATGAACATATTTGATGTAAAACTCTTCCAAATAGTCATGCGTGATGTCTTACATACTATGCAAAAAGATTTTTCTGGCTTTTTCCATGATTATTTATCATCTGAATAATGAAGAAAATATATTTTGAAATAACACGTGGCAAAATCACTATCAATTTTTTCCTATACAAATTATGGCACTCGTACCATATTAGTGTGACCAAGACTACTGAAGCTGAGTCAAATTGGATTTCACACTGTTCATAGGCTATGGTTAACAGGCTATGCATCACTTTTCCATACTTCAAGGTATGCATTACTCATTGTCTCCCAACAGGCAAGAAAGAGAAGTAGCTGCCATCTCACATTAGGGAGCAGTAGGTTCAGTAAGTGGTCTGCTTAACGCAGGCTATGACACCCCCTCTCTCCGCTGGTGGTGGTGGGAGCTGGGACTGCATGCTCTGGGTCAGTTGCTCGTTTGTCTTTCCAGTTGTTTCATTCTCACCTCTCCATCCCATACACACACTTCTTGTCTTCACACTTATAATTGCACACCACCCTTGTTTCTTGATGCTTATCACCTCTAGCTTCTTTTGTGTCCTTTCTCCCACATGCTCTTCCTTATGATACTTATGTTCAGCATAATCTAACCTAGTCCTCTGTACCACATCTTCATGCAATATCTCTACAGCTGTAGAGCTTCATTCAGGTTAAAATGTTTCCATTTGTTAGTTTTTCAGACTGTTGATGGCTAAACTACCTGCAAATGAAGTACTAGGGAAAATGTTTGTGTGTACATATTTATTCCTATTTACTTAAATAGCAATCTGAAAACCACATTGCATACTTTTATAAAAAAGAACTTAGAATGCAATATAATAAAAAGATAAAACTTAAAAGTATCCCACCTTGAAAACAGATTCAACTTATCCCTAGTGAATAACATTATAACAGAGAAAATTGACACCTGAGTTAGGGAAGCCAGAAGAAGGCAAACTTAAACCAAATTTTTAATTTGATTCCCTGTAACAGATATTTGTATCTGTAGGAACTTCTTCTGGATTGCTCCATTTATTAATTCCAGGGTTTTGTAAAGTGCTTCACACACATTTTTTATACAGCCTTGTGCATTGAAAACAGTCCTTGACATTTCAAAAAAATATTCAGTTCCACAAAAATGTGTTTACACACACACAAACACACACAGATTTCTGAAGCACATATCAGTTATTCCAAATATAGTTAGTACCTATTAGTTGCTCAAACAAAAAAAAAAGTTTGCATATGCAGTGATATACATAAGCCGTATTTTTAACTTTAAATTCATGCCAAAGGATGCTGAAGTTGTCATTTATGAATACAAAATAAACCCAAGACCTAAATGACTAATATGTATATTAATACCTGATATCAAATTTATTATGCAGCTCAACTAAATCCTCTACTAACCTTTTGTTAACAGACCAAAAACCAAGGATTAGCATGGGTCAGGAAAATTGTCTGCAATATTTTAATTTAGAAGGCACAATTATTTCTTCCACATATATTCAGAGTTTCATTTGGTTTTCAATGAATTTTTGGTTTATTTCAGCATGGTCCAGTGTTTAAAACTGTAACATATTAAGAAGAACTTCTTAAAACTGAGCTGTCATTCCTGCTGTTGTTCCCTACCCTTCAGCCTTGTATTCTCCTCTTTATCTTACAATCCCTAAACTACTTCTGCCACTCTTCTTCAGGCTCTTTTTTTGACCAGAGCTGCTAACTTCGAAAGAAAATCACAATAAACTGATTTTCACATTTATTTTTTATCCAGGATTAGTAGGCTGCATTGACAATTAAGAGCTGTTGGTATTCTTTCTCTTCTAATCTGTCGGTACTCTCCTGTTGGGTCTATTATCTTCTCAGCCTTTGTTTTACTACTTAATACTGTTAGCAAATGTCAGTGTTCATCAGTATCACAGTTTGTTTTACCACAGGAAATGCTTTCTGTTGAATAGAAATGATAGGTGAAATGCCATTAGAGAAACAGTGTTAAGCTCTCAGGCTCAGTTCTTCAGGATGATGTTTTTATGATTATTTTATAGCTCCCAAAGGATTACCCCTTCCTGATAGACAGAAAAAGTGAAAATTTCAATACATTGTTATGACCCATCTTCCCAGTACTGGCTTCACATTATCTCCCAAAGGAGAGAGAAGGCACAGTGAAAAAAAACAAAACCCAGAACATTCCCACAATAAATCTCACCATCCACAGATAAATTTTCTACTGCTCTTGAACTTAGTAGAGGTTCTGCAGCAAGTGTACCAGTAGGAACAACACATTGCCAGTTGTGTATAGTGTGTGCTGTACCACTTGCCTAACCATGTAATGGGAAGGGAAGAAAAGGCAAGGCAAAGCAAGGCAAGGGAAAGAAAGGGGAAGATGGAAGAGAAAAGATAAAGGAGAAAGAAAGCAGAAAAGGGAAAAGGCGAGCAGAAGAAGGGAAATACATGGACATATGCCTCTCACTTTTGTTTAGTTAATACGGATGAATTTAGATGCAAAACAAAATGTTCATGTTAGAGCTATACAGAAGTAGAAAAATGTATATAACAAACTTCTGTATAAATAGATTCATTGTACTGAGTCTGGCTAGGATGGAGTTAAATTTCTTCATAGCAGCTGGTATGGTACCATGTTTTGGATTTGTGACTAAAGCAGTGTTGATAACACCGGTGTTTGGCCATTGCTGAGCAGTGCTTATACAGCCTCGAGGTTGTTGGGTTTGTTTGTTTTTCAGGGGGGTTGTTCTTCCATTCTGCTCCCTGAGTGAGTAGACTGAGGGTGCAAAAGAAGTTGGGAGGTGACACAACCTCAGCAGTTGACCCAAACGGACCAAAAGGATATTCCAAGCAACATAACATCATGGTCAGCAATAAAAACTGTGGGGAGGTAGCCATTGCTTAAACTAGCTGGGCATCAGTCTAGTTGTGGGAGATGGTAAGTGATTGCCTTCACTACTTGTTTGCATTTTTTTTTCTTTCTTTTTCCTCCTCTTTTTAAACTGTCTTCATCATGACCCATGAGTTTTCTCATTTTTAGTTTTCCTGCTCAATGCCTTGTCCCACTGGAGCAGAGGGGAGCAAGTGTGATGTTTAGCTGGTTCCACAGGTCAACCTACCACTGTATAAAAAATATGTATTTTCAGGTTTCTGAGTAAGTTATTGCTTAGCAAAGAGTAAGAGAAAAGATAACACTTCAAGTGGTGGGAAAGAGGTCTGTTAAGAAGGATGGTGTAATTTACAGAAAGCTCATACATCCTTTGAAGATAGTCTTAAATTTTGGTGGGGTGTACTAGCATGAGTATTGAATATGTAAATATTCATTGGAGAGATAGAGAGATCAGGAAAGCAGAAATTACTTAGGATTACAGGAACACTTTTAGGATAAGAGAAAGACCAGTTTTAGGTCTTCCTTCTGTTAATATTTTTGTCTGTAGAGTTAATCAGGTAAAATTAAAAGGTTCCTCTAAAAATGGGGGGACTGGTGTTTAATGAGCATTCTCAGCAATGGAAGATGTTAGTGCCCCCTAAATATTACAAACTCGTCAAAGACTTATTTTCAGCTAGTTTCTTCATGAGTTGGGTACTAAATATAGCTAATTAAATTACAAATTTAGATTCACAACAGTAAACAGAAGTTCCTCCCTACAGCCTGAGGTTAGATGTCACTCTCCATGTGACTTAAATTAGAGCCTCCTCATTAGTTTATGAGACAACAGCTGCCTTAGTATTTAACTGTATGATTACTTTTGTGAATTGCATTTATTGATAACTCATTTTCTCTGTCCATAATAAAAAAAAATGAGAAGTTATCCTTTGTAAAGTTTATTTTGAGTGAATATAGACTTGGATTAGTTAAAAACAGGATGTAAAACGCTGAAGGAAATGCTTTCAAGTCAAGTTTAGAACAAAGCTTATTACCTATTTAAATTATTAGTCATTTGTTATGTATTATATTTGGCATTGTAGTATTAATTATAAAAATAGTAGATTAAAAAATAATTGAGATTGATAAATACTGATTTGTAGATTATAAAAGATTCTTCAGCTATTTCATGGGACACATTTTTTCCTCACCTTATAGCAAAGTGGTAGTGAATGTCAAGCTAGTTAATCATAGGCTTTTTTTCTAACCTATAACCTTTTCTTGTAGCTTTCCTCTCTACACTGCCTCAATCCCCATTAAAGCTACACAGGCTGCTCAAAAGGTAGAGCTTGCTAAAAGCACTCATGGGAGGGCCAATGTGTGAAATGCACGTAACAGTTCATTTTTTTCAGGAGTAAGTACAAGCAGTTTTGTGAGAATATTTTAAATAAGCAGTGAATAGATAATACAAACCAATAAACACTGGTTCTAACGTATCTGGAATGATTTTTATTTTTAATTACTATTTTACTATGTTTTGGTTGACTTGATTGTAAACTTTTTTATGTGTGAGCCTTTATATTTCTAACACAATGCAATAGGGAAAATAATTTGATAGAAAAACAAATCAAGAAGTAAATATCTGGACTCATATTGTGCACACAGAACTGTACACTGTACCAGTCAAAGTTAATAAATCACACCAGTTCATGGATTTCACTTAATGGGTATTAAGTTTTTTATTGTTTGACTGGAGGGGGATTTGTATGGTTTTGGGGGCATTTTTTTGCAAAAAGGCTATGTAAAGTCAAAGTCACTTGCCCATTGAACGATATCTACTAATGAGAATTACCTTATTGATTCAAAATCTCCTTTTGATGGCGGAGCTATACCTGGTACGTGGTATTGGACCTATTCTTTTAAAGTTATAGCTAGGTATTTGCTCCCTAGAAAAGACATATGAATGAATGAATAAATAAATAAATAAAATGCCTATGACTGTTCTACTCAGACATTTTATCTCCTAGTTTATTTAGGGATATTTAATGTAATATTAAGGGATAAAAGGACACATAATCCCAAATGGCAACACAGAGTTTTATAATTTCCTAGTCTGAAACGTAGGTATGAACACTGCTAGATTTATATCAAAAAAGGATTCCTTTTTCATTTTTGCACATCAAGGAAGAGGATTCATGGCTCCAAGAATAAAGATACACATATGTTACTGGGATAACCCAAATTAATGAGAAATAAGACACACAGATAATGTAAAAATAAACAGGATTTTCCACATTTAATAAAAAGTAACAAATGAAACTCTGATGGAAAATGATTTGGGGGAAAAAAAAAGAAAAGGCAGCATAGTTTGCTCATATGTAAAAAGAAGTGTATTCATTTTTGTCCACAGTTAGAATTATCTTCCCATCACAGATGACAATTTTCTATCAGCCTTCCAGTAAAGTGCTGCATATTGACCACATTATGGCCTAGGCACTTCCAAACTGTGCAACAAGCAAGCACAGAAGTTTCTGTATGATATTACATATTTCAGGATCTAGGACACATTAACCCAGGTGAAATGGTACTTGAGAACAGGTAAGGTGCTTCCCAGCTTGGGAAGGGTAGGCATACTGTCAGCACTGAGTTAATAAACATGGCTGGAAGTAAACGTAATAGAGAGCAACAATCTCCAATCTGCCCCTGTACTGCTGAGCTGAGCTGGTAAAGTTGCATTATTGTTTATGTTGTTACTATACCTAGGTTGTCCCAGAAGTCCATTGTAATAAATGAAGGAAACTGATTATATATATTACTTAAGGCAGATATTTTAGGAGGTTTTCCCTTACTCCTTTCATACTTGTAGGCAATTTTCCCTTTCTACTTTGAAAAATACATTTGTCATTTTCTTATTTACTGAAATATTCTTATGCTATTACTCTAAAAACTATGATGAACCAAAAATTTAATGTTAAAGAACCTATAAGGCTCAACATAAGAGCAAAGGCCATAAACTAGGTGACATCTTTGACTCAGCCTGTTCTCCAGAGCCTTGTAGCCCAGCTACATCTCATTTTTGTTGATTCATTCTGCATAATAGTGATAAGATACCATACTCTGTCTATGCAGTTAAATCTCTCCCTGGATCCTCATCATCTCATATTTTGCTTATTGAAAAGCCTTACTTTTCACCCTTGAGAGATGATCTTGCCTCACTCGAATCTATTCAGAGTGCTACTGTAAAGAATATTTTCCCAGCTCACTTCTCCTCCTTTTATGTCCTTCCACTGATTTTTCTACCCATCAAATATACACTATTTGTCCTTATTAACAGGTACCCTAATGGCCAATCCTCACACTACGTACCTACACTTCTGTTTTCTATGAGCCCCAGCCTGACTACCTTCATTACTCTTGTTGCAATTTGCAGCAACCAATTTCAGGCTTACTCTCATACTGCCTTTCATGCCTGGGAGGATCTCCTTTAAAAGCCCCCTAGAGCTATCTTCTAATCCACCATCAATTCTCTTCCTAAAACGGTTATTGGCCATGATGCATAAAAGAAAACAAAGACCCTAAGCAATTGGCGCACTAAAACATAGTGTATATTGCTAAGCTATGTTTGTCTCATGATTTCTCTGCAGTGCTCTGTTTGCATCCTATATTCAGTATTCAGACTGTAACCTGAACTGGGGCAAGAAAATGCTTCAGCTCTATTTCACACTTCATAGCAGAGAAGGGTCACAACTCATTATTTGGATTCCTAGGCATTACCTGAATACAGGCAACAGAAAATGACACTACTCTAGTATTTCTAGTACTCTATAATTCTTCACTATTAGGTACCCATTTCTTACCATAAATTTACTTTTTTCCTTATTGAAAGGTACAAATACAAAAATGTATTGAAAAATATTTAAAATATACATAAAAATGTAAATTGAAACATTTACTTTGAATAGAATAGACTGATTTGCAGAAAAACCCCTACATTTTAAAATGTAGAATAATTTGAAATTATTGGGTAAGTAGGATCCCTTTGGCTACATTATAAACATCACCATGGCTAGTCTCCATATGCAGCCAGGAGAGGGAAAACATTACAGGTTGTACTTCAACAGTTCCTGTTGGTATCCCCTGCCTATAAGAGTTCCTGTGTGACAGACTTTAATGTCAACAGTCATTTAAAATTAAGCTAATTTTTACCTATCTTTTGTCCTTACACTGTGTACCAAATACAATAACAATGTCAGTAACAGTTAAGTCAATTTTAAAGCAAATATTCTGATAAATTTATGTCAAACACAGCTGCAAGGATTAAGACCATTAAAACAGGATACCATGACAGCCAAGACTGTCTAGATCCGTTCAGATCCCTTCCCTGGATTTCCTTTCCCTACGTGTGGTGAAAAGACTTTCACATCAATTCCCTTTATGCAATCAGGATGCAAGAGGGATGAAATCACATCTGGCAACTGGGAAGACCCTCTATGTTGCCTAGAGAAATGAAACCTCTTCAGTCTATAAAACCTCTTTAATTTAACCTCTTTATTTCAAATACTAATCATAATCAGGCTACAGTACTCTACAATATAAGATGGCAAATAATTTTGAAGTACTGATAATTTCAAGAGAAATGCAATATGAAAACAACTAAAAAAACCCTACACCAATGAAAACTGAAAACTCTTTGCTCCACTTCTAATTCCAAACTTGGCAATACGACTAACTGTTTTCACAGTAGCAGAAGATATTTCAGCCATAGATAAAAGGTTTTATGTGTCTGTCATATAAATTTACTGTGGAAACATAAACAAGCTCAAAACATCATTAACATAGTACACCTCGTAAACTTTGCACAAGAGGAATTCTCCTAGAGAAATTTCTAAAGGAATTTTAGTCTAATCATCTAATATAATTAATATTCATAACATGCTAAGAAAAACTGAAAATAAGAATGATCTTAGTATTACCATGAAGAGAAACAAGGTGAGTTTTATACTTGTTGTTATGTCCATTACAGCTATTATAATCTTTCTAAGATTTTTAAAAGTAGGCAGTACACGCTACTTCAAGCACAGAAGTCTAAAAAGTAAGACTTCTGGGATAAGAAGAATGGGCAAAGTTTTCACTTAAATTACCTAAAAAATATGCCCAGGCCACTACTGCATCTGTCACAGATGAGGAAACTACAGTTATGCATCATTTATCCATTCAATGGTTTACAGCTCCAATGATTCCAAGGAGGTCACAAATCCACCAGCTATCATCAAGAGCTAGATTCTGTGCTTGGTACTATGATTTAGTGTGGAAGAATCCATAATGTCTGTGTAGCCAGGCAGCTGGTTACACATCTGAAGTAACTCAAGTGTGTAGATAATGTTTCTTTAGCTCATTTGAAACTTATGCTCCCTGAAATAATTTAAGATTGACCTTTTTCATATGAAAGCATAGCTATTCTACGAGTTTAAGAAGCAAACTTGCCTATGCTAGTAAAATATAAAGGTTGTGATGTTTTTGACTGGTCTCAATCCACTGTGGAAGGAATTAAGGACATTATCGCAATTTCTGCTCTGCAGCTATGCTTGACAGACAGATTACAGGAAGAAGATAATTACAAATTCTGTTATGTAAAAGATCTTAAATATTTCAGTGTAGCATACATGGATAAAGTTTAGGACTGCTGAGGTGACCTGAGTAATTCTAGTCTTACTAACTGACTAGCATCTAAGAGAGGAGTTTTCTTCTTTCCCCAATATATCACTTGTGGAAACCAGTTTTCTATAGGGCAGGTAAATTGAATTTTCCCAATGAGAAGGTCAGAATATTAAACCTTTGCTTGAAGGTTGCCCAGTTTAAACTCACCTGAGACCACCCACCTGGCCATGACTACAGCTGAGCTCCTTGCCAAGAAATTACGAACAAAAAAACATTTTCAACCTAACAGAAAGAAAACCCTCTATCTAAGTAGCAATACTTATGTGAACTCACAAAGACTCATATTCCCAGCTGCAACATATTTCTTATTTCCAGTACCTGATACATTATTATTGTTGTTTTTCTTTTAATCAAATATTTCAGCAGCCAGTTCTCAGGTGTCTGTTCCCTGAGGGGAAAACAAACAAACAAACAAACAAACAAACAAACAAACAACACCCAAAAAACTCAACAACCAACCCAACCCCCAACATCCCCCCCCTCCCACCCCAAAACTACTGCATTCATTACTGATTTGCATGGCTAGTGTCTGATACCACCTATAAAACATAATTATATTACTACTTAGTCAAAACTTCCTGGATGTTTCCAAAAGTACTTTTTTATCGAATGCAATTCTCAAAAAAACCCTATAATTATTAATTTTCTATGTCTCAACTCACAATTTTCAGTGTTAAAGTAGCATTGTCAAAGTGGCCTAGTGACTGCACATCTGATAACCAGTAGGAAAATGGCAGAATGTCCAAAATTTTATGCTCCACTAAGCAGAAAAGCTTGGTTTAGCTTCTGTATGAAACTGTCAATAAAAATAAAAATAGAACTCTGGAAAGACTTAAATAAACCATTTAAAAAGAAATTACATCATTCCAAGACAATCTGAACATCGTGCCTGTTAATAAGAATACAGAACTGAAGAAGACAACTCAAAATGTGGTGGGATTAAAATTGTATGGACCTGGTGAATAAAGTAAATACAAATTATCTAACGCCTTATCCAAAAGAAGACTGAGGCATAAGGCACAGGTTGCCCTCACTTTGGATATTTCCAGATGCTTGAAATTTCTCTGTGTGCCTGCAGTGTCATTGCTGAATTGTCTCAAGTATAGAAGAACTATACTTGTCTCCAATATAATGAATGAAGAATGACATAGAGTAAGCATTTGGGTAATATAATTTCCAAAGGGAGACCAATTTGATGGGTGCACAGCAAGTTACAGGTACAGCAATACTACAAAACAGCAGTTAGAACAGGCTTTATCTTTAGAAATGGACAAAGTAGATAGATCCATAGTTCAGCTGTGATATAGAGACCAAATGATTAAAACACTACTGGGAAAAATCTAAGATTTATATTTTAGCTAGCCTTTAGAGAAAGGTGATTCAAAACCACAGTCTATCATGGCATACCACAGTCACTGAACTTCAGACTACACAAAAGCAGACATATTACTTTTCTAAGACTGGGCAACTGCGTACAAATAAAATAAAAATCTATGAGTACAGAGAGTAAGTATAAAAGAATTACTATTCTGTATGCAAGGGTTTCAGGAGATCTTCTCAAGTATGTTTCTGAATTCAGTCAGCTCTACTTTAAGGATCATCTATTTTCTTAAGCCTGTAATTATATAATGTAGAACTCACAATGTTAGAAGCAAGATTTGGCTAAATTTGCTAGTGGTTTGGACCATTTGGTAGACCTGCCTCTGTCTTTCCATCCCCTTCCTCCTTGACTCAAGGGTAAATTCCTCAGTTGATATCAGATGTGCAGGTATTATTAAGAAATCTATCATTTTCCAGTACCAAACAAATCTTAAACACAAAGGGAAGTAGAGGAAGATGTGAATAAGATGGAAAGTTATCATGGTTTTAGTGAGAGCTAAACCCAAATGAAATAAGTGACTTTATTGTATTCTGCTCCATTTACTATCAGTATTTTTGTAGTTCTGTGTAAGGTACTGCCTTAGACACAGCTATAGTTAAGAAAAATGCAGTGTGAACATACTTAAGAAGCCAGAGAAGTGATACATTTACCATCATACATATTGCTGTAATGGTTTAAACCCACCTGGCAGCTCAGCCCCATGGAGCTGCTCATTCATTTCCCAACAGTAGGATAGGAAGAGAATCAAAAGGGCAGAAGTGAGAAAACTTGTGGGTTAAGATAAAAATGGTATAATAAGTAAAGCAAAAGCTGCATGCACAAGCATAGCAAAACCAGGAATTCATTCACCACTTCCCACCGGCAGGCAGATGTTCAGCCATCCCCAGGAAAGCCGGGCTCCATCACCCATAACAGTTACTTGGGTAGACATATGCCATAATTTCAAAAATCTCCCCGTCTTCCTTCTTCCCTGCAGATTTTATTGCTGAGCACGAAATTATGTGGTATGGGATACCCCTTGGGTCAGTTGGGGCCAGCTGTCCTGGCTGTGCCCCCTCCCAGCTTCACCTGCTCACTGGTGGGGTAGGGTGAGGAGCAGAAAAGGCCTTGGCTCTGTGCACACGCTGTTCAGCAATAATGAAAACTTCTCTGCATTATCAGCACTGTTTTCAGTACAAATCCAAAACATAGCCCCATACAAGCTACTATGAAGAAAATTAACCCTGTCTCACCCATAATCAGTATACGTGCATTAAATTATAAATACATACTGCAATCCTTATTATTGCAAAAGTGAAAAGATAAAATTCTGATTATTTAGGGGCAATCCAGGGACAAATATCCTTGAAGTTCAGGCTATGCTTCTGTCTTTCTTTTGGTTGCACATTGAACTATGAGAGAATGTGTCCTGTAAAGAATCATTAGCAGGTTACCAGGACATTTTTTTTGAGTCAAAATGGACCTCAAATTCCACAAAGAAGTGAAATGGCTATCAACGTATATCCCTACGTGCGAATATCACTCTGCTCACTATAAATTTGTGTTGCTACCAGATAGGCAGCTTTATTTTGTCACATATCTTCAGCATGAATTTGAGGTGTCCTACTATTTTTTATTCTACTCCATGATGAAGGTAATAAAATTTTAAGTCACCAGAGGAGGACTCTGCTCAGAAAGGAAATCACACAAGCTCTTAACCAGATGCAGGTGGAGCAAGAAGGCTTAGTACTATTGTACTGTTTGATCATCTAGAAGTAACTGCAAATCTAATCAGATCCCTATGTTGAGAACTTTACGAACAAAAACCAGGCACATACACTCAAAGCAGAGGAGATGATATAACCTCATCCAAAGCCTCCTGTTGCTTTCCACATCCCACAATAATCATTTAAGTCTGAATTGTATGAGACTTAGCCAGCTTGCTCTCATATGTGTCTGATACTTACCCAGACACAGGAAAATATTTGACAGCTTTTTATTTGGGGTGAGACAGAGGTATAAAGCTCCATGTCACAATCATGCTGAAACCATCATATCTATAGTTTCATTTTCTGCAGTAAAGCAATAGAATTTTGTGTCAAATCTGATTACATGATATGCGTTCTACATATAGAATTTATACAGCCGTTGTTACACCTAACTTTAACCATCTTTATTATTGAAAGGTGTGAGAGAGGTTGTCAGTTCTACCAATATAAAACTACTACAATATTTTCTCCAGTAAGCACTTAAAATAGAAATTCAAATGTGATGTTGAAGATTAAAAGGTTAAATATATTTTATTATGAAAGTATTGCTATTGCTAGTTTTATTTTCTTAGAACTGCAGCTTTAATGGCAGCTTTGAGTTCATTGTTTTGTGTACATGACAGTGTAGAAGTCAATGACAACAGTCCTAGAAAGTATGCCTCTCATGGAAGGGCAATTGAACAAAATGAATGAAAGTTAGGGACATGGTTTAGTGGTGGACTTGGCAGTGTTAGGTTTACAGTTGGTCTCGACGATCTTAAGGGTCTTTTCCAACCCATGATTCTATGAGTCTATGAAAAGGGCCATGCACCACTGAGATCAATGTCACAAAATTAGAGGTGATAACATAACAGAGCAGAGACAAGGAAAGCATTTTTGTACACAGTGGCAAACAAGTTATTTTTAATAAAGCTTTGCACCTCATTGACCAGATCTGAAAGGAATGATCTGTTTCCATCAGTACACTGGAAATATAGTCCTGAAGAACATTACCTATCTGCAATTCCACCTATGACTAGATAACCAATTTGGACAAATTATTAGATAATCAAAATAATTATAAAGTTGTACAGAAAATAAGAGAAAAGATAAAGGTCATTCACCACATCACTTTTTTTTTTTTTTTTTTTTTTTTAACATCAAAGCAAATTTTCTTAGGAAAAGTTCATGAACCATCTAAGTAACAGATCAAATTAAAGAGAAGCTACTTTTCTGAGACACTCATTGTTTTCCCTTTCGTAAAAGTGAAGACAGGGATTTCCTGATGAAAACCAGCTCAGTTGTACCAGCCAGGAAGTAGAATCTTCATTCCACCCATGTTCCTGCCCATCTTCCCCCTTTAGCCAAGGCATAAGCAACAAACAATATCTGCTATTGGATGTCTGAATTAAAAGATAGTCGACAGTGAGGAAAAAGGAATTTTTGCTTCTTAATCTGAAAACATAATACAAGTTTCTCTCTAGTACCTAAGGATTGTTACCATATGATCATACAATTTAGAGTGATTGGGAAGCAAATAATAGTAACAATAACTAGTATCTTTTGTACAGTTTTACATCCACCAGTCTCTATGAAAACAGTATTTACTTCACTGAAACAGAGGTTATGCAATTTACTGGTCACCAGGACATGCACACAGTTATATGTGAACAGACTGAGAATATATTGTAGGTATGTATTCCTACATCAGGAATACAATCAGTTAAGATTTCTTTTTAAACAAAGGGCAATCAGTCTCAGAAAGCCAAATAAATAACTGGGAGCTCAACCTTTGCTATCAGCTGATCAAAATTCTGTAAAAGAATGGAAAAATGAGAAAAATTTTTTACAGTAATTTTAGGTGTGTCTTTTGAATACAGCAAAATTTCACAGCAATCAGAATATCATATTCAAATATATTATAAATTATTACAAATACTTCCAGTGCTGAAAAAATATCAAAATGAAAATAATAGAAAGTTCTTCTGAGTCTGCTGAAATCATGAAAGGATTCATTCTTCTGTAACTAGTTGATATGACAGTTTCATATACATGGTTTTTATGATAAGAAACTAGTGTAGAAATGTGACAGTTCATCTATCTTTTAGAAAAATTGTACAAAATATTAAAATATAAAAGGGCAAAATTCTTACACTGTGTCATACTCTGTGTTTCAGGTCTCTAGTTCTGACATCCTGTACAAAATAAAATAGTTAACAACAACTGGGAGGTCAACAGCAGGGGGCTGGACTAAATGATCTCTAAAGGTCCCTTCCAACCCAAACCTTTCTATGACAAATAAAATAACAACAACAACAATAACAACAACAACAACATGCAATTGTGTTAAAAATGTTACTAAGAGATCTGCACATCCAAAAAGCCCCTCAGCTTCAATTACAAATGGCAAAAAGCAGTAGGTAGCACTCAATGAACATCCACATAAAATTTAGCGATAGTTTTATCAAATTAGCAAGAAGACATCCCAAGATCTTCTTTAGATCTTCTCTTTATAATATTTCCAGTTTCACAAATGCAGCGTGAAATTTCATGTATGTGCTGAGTCCTTAGGTCCAGTTTCTTTGACCTCTGCAGTTGGCAAGAAATGCTATGGGACAGTCTCTCTGATGACAGGGGAAATATTTGTGGACATTCCTGCAACTAATCTCATCCAGAGTAAAATTCTAACTTTAATTTAACTTTAATTTGATTCAACTTTAAATTTAGGCTTATTTAACATCATGACAGCACTAAACTGCCTTTTGCCAGCGATGACCAGGCTTCTCCCCAGCGTGATCCTCCGTGGTCACAAAGGTCACGTCTGTACTAATACATGAAATGGACCAGGGTACCTTTCCTCTGCTCCTGAAGAAAGCCTCCCTTCTGCTCTCAGAGTGGGGTGGTCTTGCCCACACATACTGTGGTGGACAATGCCTGGCCATGCTCTCTCCCATACTGTGCCCAGATAGCACAGGCCAAAACAGACAAAAATCAAGGAAGAATTAAGTGGTAGAGAATTTCATTGTCCAGGGCTCATGGACTATGCTCTTACCTTGATTCATGAGTAAACCTAAACCACGATGCCACTTAATCTAAGTAAAAATTGAAGCATATAGGGGCATTGAAAGGGATGTGTGCATTTGTTACTTTTGTGTGTTTCTTCCAAATATGATTCTTTTATGCCATTCAGAACACTTTTTCAAAGATAGGAGCACCTTTAAGTGTGGAAATAGTTCAATTTTCTTCATTAGACAAACTGGTTTACAATTAATCTCCCTTCAGATTAATGGAGCTGCCTCAGGAACAAATTTGACCCAATCTTTTCAACTATGTCCTAAGATAGATTGGAGGAAAAAATCTTTAAGTGAATAGCAATACTAGAATAAAAATTACTAAAATCTAAAGGAGTGGAATCAAACTGCTGCTGGCCAAATTAAAACAAAAGACTTTTTGTGTACACAAATGTAACTGCACTGTAACACTAATCATGATCTTGCCTTCCTACTGCTTTTTGGCATATGGGAATGTAGGTTTCCAGACCGACATGGCTTAGAAAAGCAGCATGCTCGGTGTAACAGCACAGGCATGCCATCAGAAAAATTATTTTAAAGGGAGATCACATTCCATGGGACATTGATCCTGATTTATTGTAATAACATTCTGCAGTCAAGTACAAAATATGTTCTCTGACTATCCTTTAGTGGCTGACATTCCATTATCTTTTTTTTGTTCCATTGCCTATACTTGTCTGATTTCCCAAACAAGGGCTTATGTGGCCAAGAAGTTCTGTATTTCTTCTAATTATAACAGCTGCTTTTGTTAAAAAGAAATCAAAAAATAAATAAGGTTCCACTTATTTCAAAACTTTGCCCCTCTCAGTTATATAAGGTAAAAATTAGCAGTAATCTACAAGTTACAGTGAGAACCTTGTACCAATATTGTCTTACCAAACCTCTCCCTGTTTATCTTCTTTATCCTCTTTCATACAAGAGAAAATTTTATAAGAAGCTGCCACAACAAACTTCTGAAGAGAGATGCTGAATCATCTCGGATTAACCATCCGGAAAGCCAGGCTCTGAAAATGAATGAGTGAGCAGCTCGAAAACATATTTTGCTTCCTTGTAAGGAAAATAAACAAACAAACAAAACCCAAACCAACTAATCAGATCAAAAGAAGAAGCAAAAGAAACCCACACCATATTATAGGTAAATAAGAAATACTTAGATTTCTGAAATGATGACATTGCTTGTAAGATTTATACTATTCAACACAGAAGTAATTTTAGTGAACCCCTTCACATCCTTTCTCTATTTTCTTATTTGCCTTGTCTATAGTTTGTAAAGCTTCTTTCAGTAGTACAGTGACTTGTTTCTTATGTTATCAAGAAAAAATGCAGATGTGATTCACTTCCTGTTATCATTCTAGAGACTAACAAATGCATTATAGCTTGGATTATCAGTTGTTGGCAGCTAGAACCATCACCCCTTCACATTTATTCATTAAAAAATTCCAGAAAATAACCTAATAATGAAATGCATAATGAAAGAAAAGCAGAAGTAATAGAAATATTGGATATGAAGGATGACAGAGGTTCTTCCTTCTTTTTTATCTTTTTTCCTTTTTTCCCCCTGGTTTTGAAATACTTGTGGCTTCTCGTGGACCTGAAAACAAAGAGATACTCCTATTCTGCAGGGCATAATAAAACCACTGCTTGGAGAGGAATTCTAGACACAGCTAGGGGAGACTGTCTGTCTCTTGAAAGTTTGTTTCAAACTTACAGATCCTCCCAGGTATGAACTCTGGCCCAAGTTCTTTGTGTCTTCCAGTCCCTGCGATTAAAAATCATGAATAGAAACTTTGAGGGTGCTTCTGAATAAGAGTTCTGGAAATCATTGTTGTACAATACATAATTAACACGAGACATTAAATCAGCTGCGTGACAGTGTCTGTGGATATGTAACTTTTAATACCTGAAATTTCTGATACTATTGCACAAAGCTGCTATTTATGGTTTTCTTAAACCTTAAAAAATTAAAACACTAGCAAAATGTTTTACCACATTTGTCTCAACTCCAAATGTGTTTTCAAGGTACTTTTTTTCCTGGTTCTGTGAAAGCAGTGAGAAGAAGATGCTTACAAAAGAAATTAAAATTAACTGATAAAATTTATCTTGTCTTCCATGAAAAAGGAATGTAAAAAAATAAACATCACATGAACATTAGGCTTTTCTCTAAATGACACTATTTTGGTGAAATATCTTTGCTAATGAAAGTGCATTTTGATTTATTTACCAGTAATTCATTACCTGGTAAAATGCTAATGCTAATTCTTCATTCCAGCTAATAGTTTTGTCATCTCCATGGCAATCAAAGTGCATGAGGAAAAGTATAGAAAGTAAATAATGGCACATTAGATAAACAGCCTATAAAGAAAAGACAGAGCCCCCTTGTATTTAAGCTTCTAGACCCCAACAAGCATTAGTTTTATTTCCCCTGAACTATTTCATATGTGAAAAGAAATCCAAATTGATGCTGCAAAAGATATCTATCCAGTTAGCTCTGACTCCATATACGCTTATTAATGAATGAAATGATTGAGCTCAATCACCCGTGGCCTCTGAGCACCCTAAATAATGAAAGGCACAGTACTTCATGGAATTATGATTTTTACAGTGCAGTGTGCTTCTGAACCCAAATTGTTTAATCCTTCGCTTTGAGAGCATTGCCAACAACAACAATGTTTTGCAGTGTAATTGTCTGATGGAAAAGGTCCAATATGTTAAGGAACCAAGAAAGGAAAAGAGGGGTAGGAAGGGGGGATATCTGTTCTTTCTCAATGTCATTTGGCAGTCTGATGAGTTCTGAGAATTTGTCAAATTTAAACTGACCATGCCCAGACAGAATTGTTCCTTTTCTGTTTCTTGGAGCAGCTTTGATGGCAAATGGGATATTATTTCTATCTTTCTTTCAGACAGTTATAATGTACTCTGTTTATAAATCCACCACCAGACTGATTTTTGTTAAATGGTCTTTCAAAATCTCCTTACCTCCTTGAATAAGCAATACTGACTAAAATGTCATGAGTGCCAATATATATTAAGTTGAAAGTTCCCTTGATGTTTTACTTTTTCCAGAACCACTAGCTACTCTACAGTATTTCTGAGAAGCATATTTTCTTTAAGATTATAAATGCCAAGACTAACAAGCATAATTTTATGGACACATGAAAATGGTATGGTTTTAATTTGAAAGTATATATTTTCTTACAGAAAATGCACCTGTGGTAAAGTTTTTTGGGAAAAGATATTGTAGTATTTTTCTTATTAGTGAAATGATATCTCTCTATAGGGTACTCCCCTCATCCTTTCACAGTCTTAACCTGCAATGTACTGCAATAAAATACTGTAGGAGTTCCAGAAATGTTACTTTAAATAAAAGCACTTCCTGAAAAGCTAAAATATTAGTGAATTAGCATTTTAAAAATTGCATTCTTTGAAATTCAAAAGAACCAGTGTTGAAGAGGGTGATGTTTTGGGATTCTGAAAGTCTCAGAGGCAAGTGCATTGTGCACTAGAAGATAAAACAAGTTTGGATATTTCCCAGACACTAAATTTGAAACATTTGCAGTGTTAGAATTAAGCCACGTTTCAGTAACCAGAGAGGAACTGTGACGAGCTATGATGATTACACAGAATTTCTGCATTGCTTTTGAGCTCTTCAGAGAAAGAATTTTAAAATCTTTGATGCAAACTATCAGCAAGTCTAACCTGGAAAATAATGCAATGAATGGCACCTGGATGTTGCTTTGTTTTAGCATTAAAATGAAGTTAGAGCTCAGTTTTACTTTTAATCATAACAATTACTCTAATTTTCTGAGGACATTTTGTTATTTAATTGAAAATTCAACAAGATGTGTTCAAAACCAGGTATAAAGATTTTAGCATTTTTGAAATGCATAATATATAAAGCAGCAATGAAACTGATCATTATAGCTATGTGGAAGAAAAATTGCAGAGTATCTAGAAGTCAGAAGATAGGAATTGTCTTCATGCCTTGGACACGTCCAATGGTTTACTCACTTTCTCCTAGGTCAGGAGGACATAACATTTTTGGAAGTCAGTGCCATGGTTTAACCCTGGCTGGTAACTAAGTGCCCTGCAGCCGCTCGCTTGCTCCACCCTCATCCAGAGGGATGGGGAGGAGAATCAGAAAACAATGTAAGACTCAAGGTTTGAGATAAGAACAATTTATTAATTAAAATAAAATAAAAATGAAAGAGCAGTACTAATAATAACAGTAGCAGTTATAATGAAAAGAAGAGAGAGGAGAGAGGGGGAGAGGAATGAATTCCAAAGTGAAGGGAGAAAAGGAAAAGAAGTGATGCACAACAAAAGTGCTCATCACCCACTGACCAATGCCCAGCCAGTCCCCGAGCAACCATCAACAGGCCCTGGCCAACCACTCCCCATTCATATACTGAGCATGACGTCCCATGGTATGGAATATCCCTTTGGCTAGTTCAGGTCACCTGTCCTGGCTGTGTCCCCTCCCAATGTCCCATGCCCCTCCAGCCCTCTCGCTGGCAGGGCCTGAGAAGCTAAAAAGTCCTTGACTTGGTATAAACATCACCCAGCAACAGCCAAACCCATCAGTGTGCTGGCCTCATTGTGCTCACACCAAATCCAAAACACTGCACCGCACCAGCTACTAAGAAGAAAACTAAATTTATCCCTGCTGAAACCAGGACACTTCATGCAAATATTATCAAACTGCTTCCTATTTCTTCAACTATGTTGTATCACCATCTAAATTGAGGATTGTTCTTTAGAAATGCTATGATTTTATTTTGACTAACCATGATACCAGAGTTTTTTATCCCATATCTATCATTTGAACAGATATTTCAGTTCCAGTAAAATCAAATGTATTTTCTATACATACACTGATATGTTATATAAATAAACATGCACATTCATACATATACAAACACCTTATGTACAAAGTGCATACATATGTATTTATACATTCAAGTGATTATGAAACTATTTGAGCGGAAATGTTTGAACAAAAAATTGCAGATATTGAGGGTTAATCTAAACTTAAGTCTTTTTGCAGGCATAGCAGAGGCAGTTAAGGATTAAATGGTGAAGAGAGAACATACCTTACATATGTTTAGCTGATTTCATTCAATGTGAATGAATACCTACCTGATATAAAGTGTACTAGTAAAATACATTTGTCTGTATAAACTGCTTCTTCCCTAGCAGGATTTGCAACATTTTATACAACATTTACTAGCAATGGTAAACCAGCAATAATTTTTTAGCTTTATGAATGGTTAGAAATCCAAAATAAAATGCACAAACATCCCTAGAAGGATAAGAACAAATATGCTAGGTCCACCTAGCCAGCCATCATATCTTTGATGTCAGTGATCAATAACAGATACCTAAGGAAAGAGTTACAAAATGAGAGAGGGGGGATTAATCCTTCCCCTGACAGACCCTTTCAGCCTCTGACAGGTAGCAGATCAGAATATTTTACTGGACAATGTGTATGGATCACAGTATTTTAACGGAAGGATGAGTGACTCTATCTACTCATCCTCCACTGCCTCTGCTTACCTATATTTAATGCCCCTTGCGTCATCTGTGGTAATGAGCTCCAGAATTCAATTCTGCATCACATGAAAAAAGTTTGGTATATTTTTTTAAGCAGTCATTAATGCATTGTTTAGTTTCCTCAGTTATCCTTTCCTAAACAAAAATCCTAATCTATTTAGTCTTTCCAGAAGTAGTTAATCATACTTGCTGTTCTTCCACATACGTTTCTACAAGACTTTTTTCTGACCATTGCTGATATTTTCAGAGATCTGCAGTGACTCACAGAACTTCTTTTTGATCAGTAATTAGAACTAATTTAAAGTCTCCTGTGGTGTATATATTGTTAGCATTATATTTACTTATTACTTCACGTGGAAGTAATTGCTTCTACAATTTTGTCACCTCTTCATTTGATCACCATTTTATTCAGTACTGTCTGATCCTTACACAACTATTTGAGGCAGATTCAGATTCAACTCTTCTCAGTTGTTTTCTGTCATTAGCAGACTTTGCTACCTGTTCCCACAAGTTAAGAGGAAAGTTTTGTATCAAAGCAAAAGTTTAGATGAAACTAAAAAAGGATACTTGTTTTTAAATCCACTTCTTAGCAATGTTTTAGCAGAACCGGTAGGTATAAATATTTTCTTTGAAAAGTATCTGAGCAATCTCATTATGAGCTAGTTCCCAGGGTGGGAAAGAGAGAGAGGAAAAAAAGGGGTGGGAACAACTTAAAAAGGAAAAAACCCACCATTTTTCTCAAAGAGGCTTGTACTTATCTGGGCCACCTTCTTATCTTTTTCTTCATTTCTGCTCTCCCTAAGTGAAAAACCTATGAACATCTTTTTCCTCGGTCAGTCCTATTTTTGGCTTGGGCAGACTTGCTAGTTAGTCCATAAAACCTCTTCCACCTAATAGAAATAAGTTATTATTTTATTTAATAGCACTTTATGGGGCCAATGTAATGTTTCTATGCTTTGGTATGAACCTTGTATGGCTTCCTTGACAAGCAAAGATTCAGCTTAGCTTCATTTTAGCTGTCTACATGTTGGTGTGCACTAGTCTAGTCTAATCTTGACATGTAGTTGGTAAGAAAACCTGTTAAGGAATGAACTAAAAGCATCACCCAATTTGTATTCATTACATTTAACATTAAACCACAGCACCTGTTGAATTTTAAGTTCCTAAGTGGATGGCCAAGAAAAATAGGGACTTTGGTTATCACCCCTTTAATGTGAAGAGCATGCTGTGATATGATATAAAAATCCTAGGTGTCTGTGTACTGTTCTAATCAGTTTCCCTTCCAGATATCATTGCCAAAAAAATGAAACAATTTTGGAGGTAATACTTCACAACAATGTTACCCAAATGTGATCTGTAAGTGACCAACAAAAAATCAACACAGATAAACAGAAACCCTTACAAATCTGCAACAGGCAGCAGACCTGACACTTCACAAAATGTGCAAGGTGAGCAGATGGGAGCTAACATGGACATCCCTTTCTTCTTGGTTACTGTCATGGAGGCATTGTGTCCTCCCTAGGCTCAAACTTTGCAATACAACAGGGCTACCCAAGCCAACAAGAAGTGCATTCTTCCTGGTGCAGGCCTGGGAGGGAGGCAGTAGGATTGTCTCTAAACCCAGAGAGGTCTCAAAGTCTGATGCGTTCACAACAGAAAAAAATCCTTTGCTACTGTATTTCCTGCCACCCTCCCCTACCATTGATACCATGTGCTTCCCTGAGGAGATAGAAATGGGATCATGCTAGTTATCGTGGCAGTGTTTCTGCACAGAAACAGGAGATGGCAGCTGAGTTTCCCACAGTCATCCCTGTGTCTTGTAAAATCATTAAATTCTAAAACAGCCCTACCTATAAGTGCAGATTATGTCTATAGAAATGTAGAGCATAACCTTGAGAAAGCGCGTTGTGTTTTTCTTCTTTTTGCATATATCACAAGAACCAGTGGTCCTATTCAGCCCTCAGGGCTGCATCCAGACTTGTAGTTAAAAAAACCTGTCTCCATTCTGCAGAAGTCGTACACTGATAACAACTAGATGAAACAGGCATAAAATAAATCCACAGGTGGAGAAAAGAGGTTTAAGGTGACAGCAACAGAAATATATATTTCAATAGACAAAGGGAACATGCTGTAGCTTTGACCTATTGTTGCTGATTGATTGTAGTTCTTGCAGAATCTCATCAAGATGATAATTCCATGTCTCCATTTTATACCCTTGCTAAATCAACATAACCCACATGTTGTTGCCATAGACATTACAGGTAAAAATTACAAGCATTGGTATGTTGGAATAGCTATCAATTATTTTATGACTGAAGCTGATTTAGATAAAGTTTTCCTCTTTTCTTGAATTTTGTAGGATTCATTACTTGTAAGACACATCAAAATGCCATTTTTTGCTTACTTTTTACCATTGAAATAATTCCTCAGCCAGTAGATAACAAAAATATCCTTTTACCATAAAACATTTTTGAATCATGCTCTGGATTTGAAGGCATGGAAATGCAACAACTGACAAAGGAATTTTGATAAAGCTCTCAGAGGACAAACTCAGAACAAGATATCTTCAGGAAAGTTATTACCACTTTAGCTGCATTACTTTCCTTAAGCAGTATGTTTTATTTTTAATCCCAGAACCTCGCCACCCTTGGCTGGCTTTTCCTAACATCCATGAATCACGAAATATTCAAGGCAGCCTACTATTTAGAAATGAGAAATCAATGGTTTTATAAAGCTACTCATCATGGTTAGCTTAAAAGAGGAGCAGAGAGTAATGTGAGATAACGATATCAGAGGAGGTGTCTTGTTAGTTAGGCTCTTTATTTATTTGATGGAGCCTCCAGAGATCGATTCGAAACCTTTAGGTGCTCCAAATCACTCTAGGAAAGTGTCATTGACTGTATAAACAATATAGGTTCCCTAATACAGAAACTCCTATGAAGTGTTTAAATGCTTTCCCCTACCTGACCTTTTTTTGTTCCTTTTTTTTGGAAAAAAAAAAAAAAAAAAGTGTTTTTACCACTTCTAGCTGTGCATATTTTAAAAAAAAAGACGAAAAAAGAATAATCAATGTATTAACATCTTCCCAGAGGATAGTAAATTAGCACATTCACCTTAATGGATTGTGAACTACAAAACTCTTGGTTCTCAGAGGCTCATGGGTTCAGCAAGGAGCTTTGTTTGCAGTGGTTCCTCACTTTACCCTCTCTGTATGGAGTGATTTGGCTTGTTTGTTCAAATAACGGTCACACATGGTTAACAGATACACAAAATAAATATAAATACCAGCAGGATTGTATTCTTATTTCTTAAAGATAACTTTTGGTAAAGTTGTCAAACTTTTATGCTGGGCTGCATTAAAAGATGTGTGACCAGCAAGTTGAGGGAGGTGGTTCTTCCTCTCTGCTCTCATGAGACCACATCTGGAGCACTGTGTCCAGTGCTGGGGCCCCCAACAGAAGAAGGACACCAACCTATTGAAGTGAGTCCAAAGGAGCTGGAGCACCTCTCATGTGAAGACAGGCTGAGAGAGTTGGGGTTGTTCAGCCTGGAGAAAAGAAGGCTCCAGAGAGACCTTATAGCAGCCATCCGGTACCCAAAGAGGGCCTTCAAGAAATCTGGGGAAGGACTTCTTACAAGGGCAGGTAGTGATGGTAATGATAGGACAAGGGTTAATGGCTTTAAACTGAAAGGGGGTAGAATAAGTTTAGCTATTAAGAAATTCTTTACTGTGAGGATGGCAAGGCCCTGGAAGTGGTTGCCCAGAGAAGCTGTGGATGCCCCATCCCTGGAAGTGTTCAAGGCCAGGCTGGATGGGGCTTTAAGCAACATGGTCTAGTGGAAGGTGTCCCTGCTCATGGCACAGGGGGGTTGGAACTATATGATCTTTAAGGTCCTTCCCAACACAAACCCTACTACGATTCTGTGATTCTGTGAAATGCAGCCTTTTCAGACACACTCAGTCATGGACTTTGCTCATTTGGCAAAGACCATCACTACAGGGGATAACAGTCTCCATGAAGAGAGTTTGGAAGTAGGTTTCTACTCATTTCTCTGCTTCATTAAATATCTCAGCTTTCCAGTCCCAGTCCTAGGTTGTGGTCACCTGAAAATCCATATCAAGTAAATTAGTTTGGTTTTTTTTCCTGGACTCTTTTGGGATAAAGAAACTAATTTATCCTGATAAGTGAAGGCACTTAGAAAATTATATGTTGCTTGTCTGAGTAAAAGGGTGACTGACACTAGCCACAATTTCTTATCCAGGAGGCCTAATTTCAGATTTACAGTCCAGGCCTGGAAATCTACTATGACTTCTCTTTTTAATACATTATTGAAACTATAAGAAAGCTGAGAATTAAGTAACATACATTTTCCAGCACATACCTTCCCATTTCTTCTATTCATGTAAAATCATAACCTTTTACAGTTCTGAATATCCAACCTAGACAAAGGTCCCATTGGGAAGGCAAATAGGTTCTGCAGGAAGTTTCACTAAATTATTACTTCACAAATGGGAAAAATACCTAAGTATGGATAAAATTAATTAAGCTTGTACATATTTTGTGCGAAGATATTCCTTCTATAGTGAACTTTTGATTTTTGTAACTGATAATTATTAGATGGCAAATTGTTCAATAAAGCAGTGGTTTCCAAAGTGGGGTGTGTGCAGCCAGTGGAGTGTGCAAGAGAATTCATTGGGTGCAGGAAGACAATGTTTTTGTGTGTCATTATTATATAAAATATTAAAAAAACCCAAAACAGTTTATATTTCATCTTTGTCTCAATTTTTTAATTGTGTGGGTTTTAATGTATGTTTTATAATGTATGTAATATACCAGTGTTGTAGTACATGTACATACATTATAACTTTTTAAAAATGTACATATATTGGGAGTGCATGCTCAAAATTTTTTTACTGATAGGTTGCACAATCGAAAAAGTTTAGAGACCATTACAATAAAGAATCCATGGCATTTACAAAATCATTATAAGTTTTAGCTTTTAAAAAGACAAGAAAGTTTCATGTACAGAAATCTCTTGTCTAAATTTTATAAACAAAATTTTAAATTGCAATAAAATATAAAATATTAATCAAAGTCAAGAGAAGAGAGTACATTAAAAAAATCTGTGAACGGTTCCATAAATAAACATTCTCCATAATCAAAGCAGCTTATAAAAATCATCTTCTTGTCTGATACCAGTGGCATTTAGATTCTACCCAATTCTTTCATAATTTCCCTATTAGGAAAAAGTTTGGAGATAAAAGGTTTAGAAATGAATACACTTTAATGCAGCATGGAGAAGAAAAGCCTCTTTTGTAATGAAGACTTGTCTCTTGCTAAAACTAGCTAAAATAAAATAAAATAAAAAACCCCAACAAATTATTTCCTGCTCAGCTATAAAATATAAGCAGCTATGTATATGGAGGAGCTATTTTTTATTATTTTTTTGCCAGCCTTTGACAGAAAAATTATGCTTGGGAATTTGAAACTCTTATACACCATTCACATATACCTAATAAATAATGACAGAGAACTGGGTAAGCCTAGTGGCTTACATGTCTGAATAATATTTACTTAACCAGAACATTTATGCATCTTTTTTTTTTTTTTTTTTTTTTTTTTTCCCTGGGCTGAATGGTTCGTATAATACAATTGCCATAGTCATTCTCTCAGCAGCACTGAAATTGCCATTTAAGTGCCATCTGTGAAGCAGCCAAAAACTGGCTGATTCTGCGCCTTTGTTGTTCCGTATGATGTTATGCCTTAGTTAATAACTGAGAATTCAAGCACAGAGAAAGATGAATCTCTCTGATGTCATTCCCTTCATTGTACTTGAAGATCTGTGCCCTACCACCTGCTAAGCTTTCCCTGACTGACCCGTGTTTACCTTCTGTTGGTGCCACTTCCCACTGTGTTATTGATGTGCTTTTCTGCCCAGGAAGCCGTTTTTCTCAATGCACTTTGTTAAGCTCAGGCCATGGGCACACACTGTTCTTTGTTGTACTGTATATGAGGAATGTTTTTGGAGGGGAGCACTGATGATATCAACTATTACGAGTTAAAGTGTCTTCGAAGCCACAGAAGCGACATGCTGCATTGCCAACACACGGTATTGCAGGGATTAAACTTAAAAGCTATTCTATTATGAGATACAAAAGGTCATTCTTTTTTCTCATACCTAAGTGCATTTTATTTAAGTAACAGAAAACTACTTGCTTTTTAATACATAAATTGTGCATGATTTGATTGCTTTTTTATTTTCTTCTCTTATCCTTTATAGTTTTCTTCATTTAGCTATGTTCAGATCTGTGCAGAAGCAGACCCAGCATCTAAGATCAGTATTACTATCAAAGAAATGAAGTACCTTCCTACTGACCACCAAGGAAACCAGATGTGGAGTCAAGGAACTTGCTTCTCTGATTTGACATTTTTTTGCTTTATATCTGAAGGTGTTTCCCAAACTGCAGTATATGCTTTGAATCATAAGTCAGGGAAAGAAGAGGGGAAAAAGGGACAAAAAACCCCTTCTCTGTCAGGATGGCAAATAACAAGGGTAGGGTTCTGTCAATATGTAACAGAGCTGATCATGAACATATTGGACTTCATTTTCCAAAAGGGCAGAAAACTCACCTCTAAAAACAATGAGAAAATCTCCTCTTGGTCTTTTTTTTTTTTTTTTTTTTTTTTTTTGGGGGGGGGGATAGTGTGTGTAATTTTTTTTTTTTTCATGTGGTAGTGGTGTTGTTTTCATTAAACCTCTAATACCTGTTTATATTTCCTGAATAAGTGTAATACTGGTGAACCAACTTACTCTTTTTTATTCTTGTCATTATTCAGAAGCAAATCCATGAAAAGGTGGCTGTTCACTTATGAATAACAAATCTTGTAAAATTATACCCTGAATGAGAACTTTCCTTTCATTTCCTCTGTGCAGTTTATCTTCTAAACCAAATCGATTCTGACTATGTCTCTGCAAGAAATGCCAATTGTGCATTCTGATCTCAGTTAACCTATCCAGAGAGAAAAAAAAGACTTCAAAACATATGTGGCAGTAGAGGCTTGATGAAGCAAAACAATGAAATGATGATTAAGTCTAATAAACACTGTGATTTAAAACATCTAGTCTTTGAAAAAAAAAAAAAAAAAGAATACCTAGAAGGTTTCTTTTCCCCTGCCACCTCAAGTGAGTTAACACTAGATCTGTGATGGCACTACTAATTTTCTTCTCTCCCCTGGAAGTACAGTAGGTATGTGCTATCTTGTTAGTTATGTTCTTTACTGCATAAATGCCGGGTTTTCCTAGTAGAAAGAAAGTATTAACGAACATGTGGTGACATCAATAGGACCAACTGCTGTTGATTAATGGAGAGTGGACGTGCAAGATTGGGAGAAACCAAATGTATCATCAAAGCCTGTTTAATCTGAATGAAAGCATCTGTGATCTAAAACAGAAGGCATATTTTAAAAAAATTGGTTTCTATCTTTACTTACAACATTAATAGTGGTAGTAATTTAATCCTTACTCTTGCAGGAAAAAGCAAAATACTGTTTTGATCCACGATTTTCTTAGCTTCTTTTAAAGTTGCTACTTAGATATTCAGAAAGAAAACCAATCAATCAATCAACCAACCAACCAAAAAACCTCAAATGTACACTTGACATGATTTTAACATTTCTATCACCTTTTTTTTTTACTCTAAAATCATAAAGATGGCTAGTAATAATACTATAATTTGATAACAACCAATATGAGCATCACACTTAATAGGAAGCATTTTCCTCAAAAATTGTTTTACTGTACTTTTACCATGTGTATCATGTGCCCATACAAAGGATGTGGGGTTTTGTTTAGAATATAGATTTTTTTCAGTTAGAGATTGGTCAAAGAAATATCAAAATTTACCAGTGAAGATCTGAAGTAGCCACTTTCTTATGTATACTATCCACATTCCATATAATGGCAATACTTCAAAAGAGAAGGTAATAAACACAACTTTTCTGGAACTTAATACACCACCATTAATCATTAATGTTCTGTTTCGCTAGTCAATCAGTAGTAATACAGTTTCATAGAAACATTGTTCCAATTTAGTATGCCTCAACGTCATTTTTCACATATCTAATCAATGGTTTGCATTCAAATCCAAGAGTTTAAGGAGCAAAGAAATAGGTTTGATATTTCCCTAACTGAAAGGTCTAAAGAAAAGTAATATTTCATATCTGACACTGTCTTTTTCTTTATTGATCACTCAGTAGAGCTGGAAAACATCACTGATGTCACTATTGCTTCTCTGTTTCCTTTTTTATCACTGATGATATATTGCTCTGTTTGGAAATAAATACACTGGAACCAATACACTGAGAGCATGCAAAAGAGCCATATCAATTCTAGTTATTTGTTTAATCTCCTTATAGACTCGTTATGGGTGAAATGTTGCAAAGTCTACTTATTAATTCATTTTCTGTTTGCACTTGAAATATGTCACTACTTGAGAGCCAGATGCTGTAAAATAGAAATTGTTTTACCATTCTTAAAATAAAATTATATTTTATTTCTTTTAGTCAAACTACTTAACAATGTATGTGCCTGTTCAAAAGTCAGGGGCTGTTAAAGTTTTCTCTTAGTAAGCAGTAACTTGTGTTTTTTAATTAGTAATGATGGATTAATTTCATTTGAAAATAAATTAAAGAAGGAAAGATGGACAACTAAGGGATTCTCAGTGAGCAATACATAATGACTTATTTTTTACATGCCAATAAAGGCAATTTCAGATCTAATGAGCAATTTCAGTAATCATTTGTAACATGAACAAGCATGGCGTTTGCAAAATGTAATGATACAGTAAATCAAACCCGCTGTATGTGGTATCATATCTCTCAGGACAGGTCATAAAAGCATGTGGCCGCTATTCATCAATACCAATGACAAATATACACTTATATCCTATATATTATTTGTAGAACAAAAATATCCATAAACATTTCTCTTCATCTGTGTCTCAGCCGCAACGTACTGTAGACAGATCTTTTAAATGTGAGCAATGCATTATAAAAGATATGACTAATCTAAAGAATTTCCATTTGAAAGAGAAATGAGTAATAATTGATTGGCCTAGATCCAAAGTCACAGTGGGGTTCAAAAAGCTTGTAAGTGCCCTCATAAAAATAGAAGCTGTATCAACCAATTGAATTTAATTATATGTGAAGGTGATGAGGGAGCTAAACAGCCTGTAATTGGAGTCCAATTACTCAGCTGGTCTTCCATAAAATTAATTCAGCTGAAAGTTTGCCATTGTCCCATGCTTGGGGCCTGCTGCTGGTTTAATTAGTTAATACTGAGGAATCTTGAAACATTACATTATTTTGTCTTTATTGCCAATTATGGGTTAAGGAAAATTGTATATAAAATATTAACATCTGCTTCCAGCACAACTTGGAGAGGGCAAAGGCAAAATATCTTTTCCTTAATCATGTTAAGAGGGGAAAAATGTCTTTAAACGCAGGGGAAAATCTTGCTGCTAGTCATGGCTTATCAAATTAAAAATCAAGGTGCAAAAGATCATTCGAATGAAATGTAATAAAAATATGAAGTACAAGAGTTTATATAGCAGATTCTTATACAAAGACTTTAACTGTACTATAGAGCTCAAAGATCACTTAGACCCAGAAGCTAGAAAGAATAACAGCTTGGTTCACTGGTCCTTTTACTCAGTGATAGTATCCTTACTGTCCCTAATAACTATGGGAGTAAGTGTAATAGCATTCCCTGCCTTCCTCCACTATCGACAATATACCATTTACTCTTAAACATTAACATTAAATAACAATATTTTATTCTGAAAAATGCTTTTTTTGAAAGGCTTCCTTCTCAAAAGCCAACAGCCACTGGAATTTACTCAAGTAATTTCTTTGGTTTTCATATAAAACCTGCATAGTCCAGTTGAAATTAAATGGAGACAGAAAGTACCTATAGTTAAATTAAATTCTAAAAGATAAAAACATCCCAGTTCTTCTGATTTACTTTAAAGTTGTCTGCAGATGCTGCAAACTTTTCTACTTTTCTAAGAGATTTCAGATCAGGGTACTGACTGTATTAATTCCCTTTATTCTTATGGCAATATCAGAAATACCAACCATAAAAACCAAAAGTACTATGTAGTCTGAAGTGCACATTATGTGGTACATGCTTCCAAAACATATTTTGAACCTGAGATGGTGAAGGAGAAAAAAATATTTGATGAGTCCCAAGAATGGTATGCATTATTTCCCTGAATACTCATGAATATCTACAGAGTTAATTACAGTATGAGAACTATAACAAGATCAGATTTGGAAAGCTTGAGGAAGTATGGATCAACAATGGGCAATTTTCATTTTTTAATTTTTAAGAGTTAACACTTAAAATGAATCCATTTTGTGAATAGGACAGATTGGATTAAAATAGCCTTGTAAAGACTTACACACACTACCTGTATTGTACATTTCTAAATCTTTCTCAGCCACACAATAAATAATTCTACCATAGCACCACTGAACACACGTAACACAGATTGTCATTACAGTTTTCTGTGTCTCTTCCAGAAATAGAATTACTGAAGCCAATTGCCTTTTAAACTCCTTTTATTCAATCAAGAATGTCAAGATAAATCTATATGGAGTAACATTAAAGTTAGACTTTTAAAACAAAATATACTGTGTATTTCAGAAACTGTGAGAAAGAGGTTAATCTACTAAGGGCTAGATTTCACTATGCCTCAGAAAGAAAAAAAAAAACAACAAACCCACATCAGAACTCTGTGCAAAACCAAGTCAGAAACTGAAGAACTTTATCCAACTTTTAAAGAAAAATAAATACAAGACTTCATTTCCTAAACTTAAGAAGAAAACTCCTGGAGCCTTAAACATTCTTTTAAGCCATAGAGATACATTAAGTTTCTTTGATCATACTGAACTATTTCTACGCTCTTCCATCTCTGTAAAACATAAAGAAACATAACAAAAGAAAATTGTTGAACAGGACAGTCCGGAAACCAAGGAAATTCCACTGGTAATGCCTATGTGCTTCCTGACAAGGGAGGGTCTGAGGCGCTATCATAAACACTATTAGAAATGATCTAAAGAGATTTGGTAAACAGATTTTAAATAGACTTTATTCTATATAATTAGCATATAGGATTACACCATCATGGGCACTAATAGGCTAAACAATGGGTGATTTATATGGCTCGGTTTCTGTGCTTCCGCTTCAGCTCATGGGAAGAGCTCAGAGACCAGCCCCACATGCTGGAAGTGAACAGTTGCTGAGGGCTGTTAGTGCTGGAGAGGAGGCACTGAAGTGCTCCCTACTGAGCAGGAATGGCAGGATACAACCATTACAGATTACCATACAGCATCCGCTACTGGGAGGAAACGCAAGTGCTCGCGTCAACCTTTCGGTATTAGTTTGAGTGCCTGCCATTCGGATAAGCAAACTCACTCGCCATACAAAAAATGGGAGTGTTTTTCTTTTAGAACAACAGATGGAGTTTCTGCTGTCAATGTATCCTACAGAGAAAATTTATCAATGTATTTTCTGTCCTCTGTCTCCTTCCCTCTCCTTCTACACTTGCTTCTTAAAAAGTCTCTTCAATTATGAACATCTCACATCATAATATTTTCTTTCCTTGAGATGGAAATACTTGAGTAAAAAATGAATCTCACTTTAATTAAAGCAGTCAATCCCTTCCATTGTATTTATTGACTGTTTCTCATTATTATTATATTTATCATTATTTAATGTGACTGTTTGTCATTCATAACTAGGTAAATATGTAACAAGTAAATCTATGACACTCCTGCAAATTATTATTGGTAGTTGATGGTGGGCAAGCAAATTTCAGTCCTGTATACCTACCAACCCTATAAAACCCACGTAATTCTGTGGGCTCTGGAACTAATGAAACTGGGGGAATCAGGGAGTGTTGTGGGTCCATGCCTTATGCATGTCTGGTTTGCAGATTTGGATTCAATCTTTTCTTTGAATTAGGACATTTTTAAGGAGTCTCTCCCTTACAAATTATTTGGAGTCTAATTATGGAGTACTCCAGGGTTTTTTTAGCATGTTCCTTCTTTTTCCCATCTGCTTACATTCTTGAAACTTCAATGAACTTCATTATTTCCCATTTCAATATTTTTTTTTTAAATCAGTGATGGGTTTAGAAGCTGTTAGTTGGACATCAATAAAACTGCATGCATTTAGTGATTTGGTATAAAGAATTAAGCATTGTTAACTGTTAGTTCCACTTTTTCTTGGAAATAATGAGGAAGTAAAAGAATTAAAAAAAGAAACTAAAAAATCATGGTTTAAAGCCTCATTTGACATGGTGTTTTGTCTGACCTGGGTCCTTCAACTTTCTTGATAAGAGACAAGTATGGAAGACAAAAACTACGTATGAAACTGTTCTGCTGATATCAGTGATTAGATCTCGTCTGACTTGATACTCACTGGCTCAACACTAAAAGCATATAATTAAGTTGTTACAAAAATCTTATACTGAATACTTTACCTGTTGCATTTACTATCCTCAAAATGGACACTGTCATCAGCGTAACAGATGTAAACAACTGATGTTGCCTTTCTTATCTGAGGTAGTTCTACACTTATTAAATGGTTATTTGAATTTCTAGCTATTGATTATTTGAATTTGTATAGCTAGCTATAGCTATTGTTCAGATATCAGCTCAAGCAATAGAAATAGTGCTGTTATAATGCTGCTTTCAAGCTAATTAGCCTAGTTTTGCTCTCTGAAGCCAAACACACATTCACACAATCCTGTTGCATGCCACAAGCTGGCTGTCTCCATGCTACATCCTGCATGTTTACTTTTTTCTTTCCTTTTCTTTGTTTAAATGCATACTCAAGGCAATATACTGCAGTTTTGAGATTTTTCAAAATTGTTTCAGCCATTTTCTTTTTGTTCCTACATGTCATTCTGCTTCTCAACATTGTTACTCACTTTTCTATTATACACATGCTATTTGAAGACCTTTAAGTCATAGATGTGCCTATATAGGACTTGGAATCAAAATGCTGATTAGAGGATATAATATTGTATCACAGATTTTCAGGGCTGAAAGAAACACTAATTCATTAAACTGAGAAGAAAATTTTAACCAAATTTTTGTTGGTTAGTGGAACATCCTCAATTTTTTTTCTACTTAAAAAACATTATTATGTGGTTCCTTGATGAACATGGTATCTGTTGTGGGTTTTTTTTCCAAGCCAAGAGCACTAAAACATCATCAGCTTTTAAATATCAAAAAGAATAATTTCTTACCACAGAAAATGTCATATCAGGCATAGCACATACTCTGAAAATATTAATCCAGGATTTTTTCTGGAAGACTCAGTTTTCAGATGGGCAAAAATATGCCACACAAACTCGCACAGTCTCAACTGGGCAGTTACAGCTGCCTGTCCATGCTGTGCTCAGGGAACCATGAGCACAGGGAACTGAGACGAGTAGGAACAATGTTTTGAAGAGACATCAGCAATGAGGTGCTCAGGTACCAGTCTTTTTGCTTCCTTCACTCTGAATTGCTACCTTACTGGTGCTTTCTCATCTTAACCTGATTACGCCTTTTCACAACAGTGTCAACTTCTTTTAGTTCCACCGTGCTGTTTCAGCACTGGTGCTGCCATTATCTCACAGCAAGGGTAAGGGAGAGGGCCATGAGGGCAGCATTGTTGCCTAGAGGGGTGGGAAGGAAGTAGGAGAGGACAAGACAGTTGCAAAGAGGTGGGGGTGAGGGAGGGAAGAGGTGTATTAAAATGGCTGTCTAAGAGTCTCTGCGCTAAAGTATAAACTTCCGTTAAATTAGTTGTTAATCTAGGGAAATCCTATGGTTTACATTATGCAATACAATATGTATATTGACATATATAAGTCAAACTGTATGATTAGAATAGTCCCTCCTGAACTTACTGTCAACACACCTATCAAATAAATATATTTTTTTCTTAATTACACATAAAATATATTGTCATTTACTTTCAAATATTTCATTAAGGTGCATCTCGTAGTTCTCGTAATCTTATCAGTGAGCAGATGTGAAATGCTGCATCAAATACAATCCAATGGACCACTTGGTCACAGAAGAGATATAGATGAAAACTTACAGTAAAATACAGTAAGGTATGGGAAATTTTCTTGGAAGCCACTTGAAAGTCACTTAGTTCTGTCATTAGTACACTATCAAAATTTCAGAGCCCTAAAATATAGTGAAGTACTAGCAGTTCAGGGTGATAACACACAGTTTATTTCTGCAATATTCAGAGCTGCAGAGCAAAGCTGAAAAAGCTGCTGCTGTTTTCTTTTTTGGTAGGGTTTCTTAAAGCAATGCTAGGTTTGTTTTGACGCAGAACATTGTTTTCAGCATTTTGACAATTTCAAGAACTAAACTTTCACTTCAAGCAGCGATGCATAAAGACAAATTTATTTTCATTTCATGTTAATGACCTTTAATATTTGCACACCACTTTAGAAATTAAAAATGGCCAGTCTAACTTCTACATTGGGTGTTTGTGCCCCACCTCATCCATATTCCACCTGTACATGCATCATTCAGATGGCTGTTCAAGGGCTGTTGACTGAGTCCAAAAAAACACCATAGGTAAAAGCCATCAAAAGGGAGCTGAGAAGGAAATATTGCCTACGTACTTTGGGGTTACAGAGCCAAGACCAAAGGTGGGTTTACATGGATATCTAATTAGATGTGCATATGTGTCTATGTTACATGTCATGGGACTGCAAACCTTGCCAAAAATGCCATGAGCTCAGGAAAAAGGAAGATCAAGGCTCTTTATTGCTCCCTGTAGTGGTTTAATCTGAGCCAGCAACTAAGCCCCACACAGCCACTTCCTCACTCGCCCCTGGTGGGATGGGGGAGAGAATTGGAAAAGTGAGAAAATTCATGAGTTGAGATAAAAATGTTATAATAGGTAAAGCAAAATCTGTGCACACACGCAAAACGAAACAAGGAATTCATTCACCACTTTCCACCATCAGGCAGGAGTTCAGACATCCCCAGGAAAGCTGGGCTCCATCACCTATATATAACAGTTACTTGGGGAGATAAATGCCACAATTTCAAAAATCTCCCCGTCTTCCTTCTTCCCTGCAGATTTTATTGCTGAGCATGACATTACATGGTATGTGATACCCCTTGGGTCAGTTGGGACCAGCTGCCCTGGCTGTGTCCCCTCCCAGCTTCTTGTGCCCCCCTCATCCTGCTCGCCGGTGAGGTGGGGTGAGGAGCAGAAAAGGCCTTGGTTCTGTGCACACACTGGTCAGCAGTAACTGAAACACCCTTGCACTATCAACACTGTTTTCAGCACAAATCCAAACCCCATACCATTGACTATGAAGAAAATTAACTCTGTCCCTGCCAAAACCAGCACAATTATTATAAGGTCATGCTCTGCCTAATCTCTATTGCATTCTTTGTGCCGCAGTAGTCTCACAGGTAACAGTGTGTCTTTCTGAACTAGAAAAGCTGTTTCCACATATAGGGAAAAATCCTTTAGACTTAAATGGAACTAATTTAAAATTTTGTTGGACAAAAATGTTGGTAAAGGACACAATGCTTTTTTACCTGTTTTAAAATGAGGTCTGGTCTCTGTGGCAGCACTAAAATATTACTCCTTAAAATTTATACTGTTAGCATATTTAACTTAGCTAGAAATTGTCACTGTCTTTAAGAGAGAATACTCTTTTTAAATTGGGTTTGTTTTAAAGATGGGAGGTTTGCAACAAAATATCTTTAAACATATACACTTGTGTCTGTATGTGCTTATATAATACCAGGTGTTTTTTACCACACAGAATACTTTCTATTTTCAGAGGAAACAGGGATGAAACTATGCATACCTTTGTTTTTGTTTTGGAGAAACCATAAACAAAAGTGGTTTCTGTTCCTGTTTTTCTGACAATTACAGGGGATTTTTTTTTTGTTTTCTTTTTCACATGGATTCAGCAAGATACTCTCACTTCATGACAGTTGCAAAATACTGTTTTAAAATTACATTAAATGACATTTAGAGGTCGTGCCAGCTTTGGGCTTAATTCTGATACCCTCACAAACATAACCGTCCATCTATTTCTTGTGATGTTATCAGAGATACAAATCTGAAGCACTTCTACCTGCATAAATGACTGGCACACATAAATATTAATGGAAAAAAATCTTTCTGCAAAGCTTTATAATTATAGGAACCATTTTTAATGAGATAAATTATTTGATAGAAAAGGGGGGAAAAAGCATAAAACTAGGTAGCCATGTCATTAGTTTAATATTGTCTTACAAACTGCAACAGGAAAAAAGTCATATAATAGCTGTTGTTCCTGTATAAGGACTGTGATAAAATAAATAGCATAAAGTATTTTTTTATATAATACTATGAAAACCTTTATTTAACATTTGAAATAGCATTTCTGTCTGACATCTGTGTAACAGTTACTTTCCTCAAGTAAGCTGTTATATAACAGAAAACCCCCAAACCTTATTTCCCATGGTTACTTATGGTTACACAAGAAATAGTTTTCTACCCCACACACATCCCAAAGCTATACTATTTCCCTCTAGTTTCCACAACCCAAGCACAACTGTGACTTTTAAATGTACACATCTTTCCCTTCCTACGTTATATGAGTGAACTCAGAATAGAATAAAATATGAAAAAAATCTAAGAAGCAAAAAAATCCAACAGCCCAGCCAGGAAAATCAGTATCCTTTGTCATTATATAGTCCATAAAAGTAATGTTTTTCACAATGACTCTTTGATACACATAAACTAGGAATCTTTCCTCTCCTAAAATACTGAAATGCTTAAGGCCTACCCTGAACTTTTCAACTCCTGTGTATGCTTCTTTGATGAGGCTGTGTGTCTGCTGCTGAGCTTCAGCAAGAGCATCACTGTCCTTCCAGCCTTCAGATAGCTCAGGCACATCTGACAGAGGACTACTTTGAACCAGTATTTTTTGCAAATGAATTTTTTGATCACCAGCTGTTTCTCCCTGCAAATCCTGCTTCATCTACTGCATGTAGAAATTCTCCACTAATGCTCACACATATACATATACAAACCTTTGCGCTTTTTAAGCTAAACAGCAGGATATTTTATTTGTATAGACTCAAGGTATATATAAAAAACCACATAAAACCCCAACATATACCCACCCACCCACCCCACACACACACCAAAAAAAAGCCCAAAACCAAAACAGGTAGAATGGAAAGATTTTGGTAATGGCAAGGAATTTTTTTTTTTTTTTCAGGTGATAGCTACGGCTATGAAGACAAGTGACAAGCTCAGATGACATGATAAAGACAGAGAACCTCACCTGCACAGGCTGCAGTTACCAATGCTAGCATGTCACATCTCTCTTGTCAGTGCTTACCAAATCTGTTCAATGCTGTTTTCTAAATCTTGCTTCACATGAGTAGTCTTAGGGTAATCCTATAATCTGTGATATGAATTGAACGTAGGTTTTGGTGGTCTTAAAGTAAATCCATGGAGTCAAATAGTTATAGGAATTAATAAAAAAAATGAATCTTTCCTTTACATTATTTAAAATCTTTTGGTAAAACTATATGCAAAAAAGTATTCCTGCCAACTCTTTTCTTGTTCATTTAAGAATTCTCTGGAACTATTACCATTAATTTAAACCTTTCTAACATAACTGCTCCTTACGGAAGAAAACTTGCACGTAAATAATTCTCACCATAAAACGATATGAAAGAAAGTTCTATATAATGAAATCCATTACAGCAATATAAATCTGATCTGGGAAACACACATGTGGCTGTATTCAAATAAATAGCCTTATTGCCTGTGAATTTATATAGTAAATATTGTGGTATTCAATTTTATATAAATACCAACAATTTGAGCAACATGTTTGCAATTTCTAAGACCTAAAAACTATTTTGTTCAGGAAATAATAACAATACTAAAAAACTGTGGAATGATACTGTAATAGCTGAAATCCACTGTAAATACATTAGGTATATTACAGACAAAGAGGCAGGACACGGGTTTTCAAAACAGTAACAGCACATCCATAGACAAGAGCACTGAACTCACAAACAGAAAAAGTTTGACACTGAACTACCCCATGCCGCACTTCCATTAAGAAGCCTAATTTCAGGGGCATTTCGTAAAAGCAGATGGCAAATCAAGGAGTATTTTATGACAGTGGCTTGCAAGTAAGTGGTGGTCTCTAGTCTTCCAGGTGGCCCACACAACTACTTCTGTCACAACAGCAAAGCATCTGTCATTCGGCAAGCGGTGACACTTACTGTTTGTTGTAGCCTGGGACTGGTTTAGAGTTTCCAGCATGTTTTCTAACCCTCAGCAGTAAAACAAGACAAAACAAAGCAAAAAGCACATTTCTGTACAGCTGCTTTGTATAGTTTTTGAGTAAATCTAACCCTGATCAAACCTGCTAAAGTGCTAAATAAGAAAGCTGAAATAAAGGGTATAGCGAAACTGTGAGCTGTGCCATGAACTGAAGAGATTAGAAATGGGAAAACTGAAGGGAATAGCTAATTATAGAATGTAAGTTTAGAGTTTGAAAGCTTTAATTCCTAGATCTATGAAGAATATCTCCACCTAGAAACTAAACAGTAAAAAAATGTGTAGAAAAAACCCCCAAAGTCCATGAGTCCATGTAAATTTAAATTAAATTACTGCCTTGCTTCAATCAAAGCAACATTATTTTCATCTTGTTTTCTTGAGATTGACTGTCCTTCTTACTTTTATGTATGGAATTGGCACTAAGAGGTGAAAAAACCTTACAGTTTTACGATGAAAATATATATTTTGTCTTCTATAGGGATGCATAAAAATAATGTATAACTTAAAATTGAATTTTCAAAACCAAAACTAAACAACAGGAAAAAAAAATAAAAGAAAGGGCAAAAAAAGGATAGTTTGAGAATATGCTGTCATTCCCAAGAAAATACTAAACTGATTGGTCTTGCTGTTAAAAAGATCTACATATGTAGTGTAATTGGTCTTTTATGAGTACTTGCACAGATTAGGCACAACCTTTGAAATCATTAAGCCATTCCACCCATTTATTTTCTCGTCTTCTTTTTCTCTGCTTATTCTTTTTATGCTGGAACAAGAAAGTGGCGAGAATAAATTAATCAAAAACAAAAAAAAAATTCAGAAACAGAATGAAATTTACTGTGAGAAAATGCAGACATACTTATGCCAATCTATATTGTCTGTCTCTCTTCTTTTTTCTTTTCTTTTTTCTTTTCTTTTTTTTCCATAGAATCTCTACATTTTTCCTAGAAACATACATATCATGTTTGTAGCAACAGAACATTTTAATATCACTTCATTAAGCATAAAAGAGTGCATTTTAAATCATGCCTCTGTTTATGATCAAATCATATTCCCTATTACATTAAACAGAGTCTGCTAATGTATAATATCCAACTTTGTTCCCCATGGCTTCTGACAAACAAAATCACTACTGTATTCACATTAAAAATAAATCAAACACATTATTTTCAGTGTTGCAATATTATGAATTGCCACAGTCCCCTGGTGGTCTTCAAACAACATTAACAATACAGCATTCAAATAATAAAGCAAAAGAAAGAAATAGGAGGGGTATTTTATAGCCCAGGATAGTATCTTTTACCCATCTTTACATACTTTCTTCAGCATTGCTGTTAAACAGTAAGTTCACTAAAGGTCTCTGGGTGACAGTGTAGACTCATGAAAATAGTTACATAAACATTCTAAAACATAATAGTATAATTCTAGGTTTTTTAATACCAACAGGGCTGACACAGTGTCTCATAGAAACACTATATATCTTCTACATTTTGCTTTCTTAAATCTATATATCCATGATGCTACTTAATACAAGTGCATCTGAGAATTTTCTGCCATAACACAAATTAATTTCCTTAAAATAGTCAGAGTATGAATTATCTACTGAGTTTCTTGAGATATAGAAGAACATCCAGAAATTAAGCTGAATATCTTCAAATTAGTAAAAGCTCAAAAAAACCCAGTGTGTGCAAGCTTCTGCAGTAACCTCCATCAAAGAAAAACATACACATTGTTTTATCATGAATGTGTCCAAGGCAGCAATATGTTCTGGTTAATTGGATTTCCATTTGTATTACAGTATTTAAAAATCTTTTTTCTATGAGGCATTTAGCATTATTTCACGTGCAAATATCCAATCCTTGTCAGACAGTGTTTGGTACAACATAAAAGCGAACGTTGTTCCAGTGTCGTTTTCATTTACCTTTCAATCGCAAATTTCTGATGTTCGGGTTTTGAAAGCTTAATGATTATTTACTTGAACTCAGGAAACTGGAAGAGCAGACGGACTTTATGAAGCTAAAAGATGATTTGGGGCACGCGATCATTCGTACCCTGGCTTAGTTATCTTGTTCTCCCTCTTGTGGCTTTGGATAGTAAGAGCATACAAGGTACTGCTTCGACACACAGCACGGCTCTTGTTCCCCTAATAACTGGGGGGGTGGGGGGGGTGGAAACAAGAAACAAGACTTTGAGGAAAGATGCCATAGGGTCCAGCCGCTGTCCTGGCACTGGAAGGGAGTCTGCCTGGTGCAGTCCCCTCTGCCTGAGAGGGAAGCGGCAACGGTGGTGACCAGCAGGGTCTGGAGAAAAACTGCCTTTGTGACACTCCGCTGTGCGGATCCTGTGGCACAGCGGGGAGCTGAACACCTTTCCCCAGCTTTCTGACAAAATTAAGCTCAGTGCCTTTCAACTCAGAGCAGTAGAGGTTTCCAGGCTAAGGGCTTCACAACCAGCTTTGCTGTCTTCACCAATGCCTAAAGATCATCGAGCTAATTTCAAGGCACAGTTCCCCACTTCAGCTGCACAAACCAAGACTTCTTCTGTGCGCTGAACAGCAATAACAAAAAATATAAACAACATTAAAGTGCTTCTTTTCAGCCATATGAAATAAGTATTTTAATATTCAGACTTTAAGGCTGCAAATTGGTGGCTATAAATATTGTACAGCATTCAAAGTTCTGTATACGCCATCTGGTGACCATGTGATTAGTGTATCTATGGGGCAAAAGAAGAAGGGGGGTCTTGTCATGCCCTTATTTATTTTTTGTGCTCAACTATGCACTCCCTTAAAACCTAGCCATATGCTAAAGCATCTGTTATAGGTGGATTTTTGGGGGGTAAATTTTCTCTTCTAAAATTGAGTCGATTTTGCCCTTTAGAAGCCTACACTCTGAACAGTACTTCAGAATGACATTTACTGCAGACCAGATTATTATTTTATTAGGAGCTACAGTGTCTAGTTTGATCAAACAGCAAAATTCCGATTTGGAAATAAATTAGTACTTTATGGTTTACAGTACCGAAACAGCCAAATCATCCTTTTTTGCTTGCATCCACCAAAGAAGATATTATTAAACTGTGTTGTGTGCATATTCCTGCACAGAGGGTTTCAAGTTGATTTGTATTTTCTTCAATGTGTTAGCACAAAAAGAAGCCTTCTTTGCCTTAATAGAAAGAGATGCCACACAGCAGTTATGAATGTGAATAGTAAATTCTGGCCCAGTGCTCATATACGCATAATCATCATGTAGTTTACAGAATACTGCTCAAGGCAGTCTTGTGCAAGTAGTTTGCCAGTATGCCGTTGGGAATGAAACCAAGAATACAACAGTTTTTGTGGCTTTTCATCATGCCTTAGAAAAAGAAGGTTAAGCTAAAATTGACTCTGTAAGAATAACAAAAGTATACTAAAAATACCCTCATTTTTAGTCATACTTTCTGTTTAAAAAATAACAGTTATTTCTAAAGTCTATGCTTGCTTGAAATATCCAGTGAAGTCAACAGGAACTACATTTATTGATAACATAGGACCAGCTCCCAAGTTTCACTGCTCCAACTTTTTCAGGAGCGTTGCTATTCTTTTGCTAACTGAACTAAGTGTAAACTGTAACATCAGGCTGTAAGGAGCGCTGCAGCAGCTTTTGAAGTTTCCCATTTCAGAGCACATAAATCACTTTTAAATATGATATTTTTCCTACTCCTGCTACTCCTCTCTACCCCCACTAGTTTATATGGGAACATGTTATTTTCTTCTGCACTACTCAGTAGGGCAATGCTGTCTTACTGAACTTTTCCCCTCTTCCAGAACTCCAGAATTATCCAGACCAACACATCCATGTCACTGTCACTGTATTATCCTACTTTCCAGCATTAATTTCATGCACCAGATCCCATGATGAACCTGGGCTGCGCCGCTTCTCAATATTTATGCTAGGTCAAGGTGGCAGAATTTAATCTTGCAAAGCTAGCTCAAAAAGGGCACAGCAGCTGCCATGTCTTAGTAAATCAGATAACAGCAATAGATCTAACGAGCGAATGAAACAGAAGTAAGTGAGATTATTGCATCTGTTTAAATCCTGCGTCCCTTACAACCTTTTTGAAAGCACATATTTGTTATTGACTGAATAAAAATAATGTTGAAACATAATCTAAAACAGCCTATAATGTCATTTAACAATATTTTTTTTCCTAATTGTGGTTTTATTAAAGAAATGTCAGAGATCTAAGAGCAGCTGGTAAGAAGGTCAAATACAGGTCAGTATGCAGCCTAACTGAGCTAAGATTTCTCCATCTTTAGCCTAAATTAAAAGAACATTAAAAATCAATGTACTGTGATGTGAAATGGCAGTTCTGAGTCTGGTACACAAACAATGTGTAGAAATGAGGACAGGGTGTTATCTTACAGTGCTGATGCATTCTGAAAGCACTGACAAAAGCTTGGGAAAACGAAAACAAGAAGAGAGGTCTCCTTTTTTTTTTTTTAATTTAAAGAAATAGAATAGAAATGTTCTATGAGGATTGTAGAATGCCCTTATTCTGAACCCTTCACATGAATTATGAAACTTTATTTATTTTCAAAGGGCATCCAGCCTGGTGATTACTGGACTTCATAAAAATCTAGATAAGAGCAATCATTCCTAGGAATGACAGATCCTGGATATGAATTACTACTGTTCTGTCTACTTATACACACTCCTTATACATGGTACCATGAATTGTATCACTGTCTTGGTGGCTTGGACAATGTGCTGCACCAGATATAGCCTGGAATTCACATTTACTTCCTTAACACCTACCACCTGTCAGCATCCATAAAAACACCAACTTTGATACCATTTCCAATACATCTGAAGTGAAGCAGGCAAGAAGGAATAACATGAGAAGAGAGAATCCACATTCTAATGAGCTGGTAGGACTACATTTCTTAACAAAAATGAGAACCTGGGGATTTGTAATACGCATTTGCATCTTGAACCTGTTCCAGAACTGACCTAGAAGGGCAAAAATTAATGGAAGCTCTAGTGCAAGATAGGAATCAATTTGAAACAGGAATTAAGTACAAATAATTTTCCATTGACTTTATTATCTGGTAGAAAATTAGATCTCAAACTTTTTTTTCTTGAAAAACACCTCTTTCTGTCTGAAATAGCAATAAAATATGATATTTACATTCTAAATTATACTGCTTTTTAAATATACGTATCTATAGCTTAACTAAAATATTTTTTCTTCTTAGGGGATCCAGCAGCAGCAGCATACCATGAAAGCCATGACATTTCCCATATTGAACCGCATTTTCTTGCTTGAAGAGGATGATAGCATCCCATGGTTGGTTTCTGAACTGAGTACCAAAGTATAAGGCCTAGAAAATGTTCTTTCTGAAGGCCAAACACCATTATTTCCAATTTGAAATTCTTCATGGAAAAAAACAAAACACCACAAACAACAACAAAACCCACAAACAACAAAAACCCTCAAACATTTTTCTGATGAAAAAAATAGTATACTTGAAATATTCACTTTTGCACATATATGTCGTAGGGGAAAAATATCTCAATGTTATAGACAATTTGGTATGAGTGTGAAGCTTTCACAGCATTCCTAATAGGCAGCTGAATGAGTGCTTATGGATTATAAAGCAACAGCAGTTAGTTTTAAGTGAACATTTTTCAGCTTGGAGAGGGACATTCAGAACAGGTTCTACAAGACTCAGACAGCTGAGCAATGCCTGGTCCAAGACCATTCTGGCAGGTAAACAGCAAGGGTTGAAGCTGTGAAACAGGCAGCTACTAACAGGAGGAAAGGCAGACTTTTCTTGAAACAATTCTGATTTATTTTCATCAGAAAGGCTGTTTTTTAGCACAGTGCTGACCCAATATCAATGTTAGTTATGAAATCTACATGTAAATTATTTGAAAGTTGGTCACCAATGAACTCTCTTAAAAAAAATGTCAGTGGTGACAGTCTTTCACTTGGCACCAGGCTTCTTTTCCTCAACTTGTAACCACTAATAGTATACATCACTAAAAAAAAATAAATTAAAAATATCACCTTTAGAAGCAATGGGATGCAGTAACACAGCAAGGATTTCTGAAAAAAAGGCTCAGTGACTAAAGTAAAAGAGCCACTCATGATGCTCAAATATTAAATGTAAAATGATGTGTTCAATCAACTAGAGGGAAAGCAAGACATGAAAAAGAGAACCTAACAGTCTAAATGACACTTTTGTGGTCAGCAGTTTGAGGTTACTAGGTAATTAAGGTGATCATGGGTAATCCTTTTCTTTGTTAGTTTTTCTATATATAAAATATCTACTTCATCAGAGTGATGGTACACAGTCCTTTTGTATACACAAGAAACATCTGAGACTTCTGGGCCTATAAATGCCAAGAATTATCACCAGTTTTGTATGATGGCTTTGAACATTAGTTATATATAAATTCAACTTTTATTCTCCTTTTACTATAAGTAGAAATTACGAGGCTTAGAAAGTGTTAATGAGTCGTAGCTAGAAAAACGATCAGAACCCAATACTATCTCTACCTTTGCAGTGTGTTTACATGTGAGATGAGTATGAAATCTGCCTGGTTGATTTTATGTACCTAAGATACTTTTTAAAAAAATCTCTGCATAAAGCCTGCATTTGTGAGACTTTTAAAATCTTTCTTCTGTCATTATAATTACAAAATGAATTGTCTGGCATATGTCCTGATTCTAATTAAGAATTAATTCATTAGTTGTTTTCCAGATTGAAAAATTTGGGGGAGAATTGTATGGGCAAGTATACAAGGCAAAAATATTGTTTGCATAGCCAAGCTGAAAATGAGGGAGGGAATGGGAAAAAACATGTGTCAGAGAAAAAAGCCATCTGGCTGATGGGCAAAATGGCTCAAGCTGACCACCACACAAAAGGCAGAAAACTGCTCATTTGAAAGGCCCACCAGTATCCTCTGCATGGACCTTGGCAAGCATATGAGATATCATGGAAACAAAGTGAAGGCTCAGTCACTTCTTATTGGCAGATTGCACGAGTATGGCATTGCTATAGGACATTTCCACCTCATTTTTGCCTTTGCAAAAGACTGAGATTCCCTTTTTTTCTTTGACACTTTATGTCGTTAAAGCATATACAGTTCATAGATGTATATTTCTACGTATCACCACAAAGGGAGGTACAGACCAGCTCCCTAAACCTGGAGACCTCCAGAAATTATACTGAAGTCCCTTTCCATACAAACCAGTCACAAAGGGGAAGTTTAACATCACAGCAACAGCCCTCATGCTCCTCCTCAGCTACAGCTGCGTGTTCCAAACAGCCCTGGGTAATGGGCTCTCAGTACGATCAGTACCAAAAATAAACACGCTTTCCAGTTGGAAAGGAGTGTTGCCCAGTATGGAGGGAAGGAAGGCCAGAATCAGGGCCAGAAGTGACAGAGGGCTTTAGAAGTCTAAGAAGGACAACAGCTGGCTTCTGAAACCCACAGTTTGGTGGGGAGGGCACGGTAGGGCAACCTGTGGCTTGGTTTACTACATCGTCACAGAAACATGCTCGTGACATTGGAGAAGTCATAGACATCAGAAGCAGAGAGTAGTAACATTGCTGGGGAAAGCAGAAAGCAAAGAACATTGTTTCAAAGCTAGTTTTCAGCCCTGCTCTCAGAAAGAAGCACTTCAGCTGGTAAAAGGCTCGGCTATGCATCTTGTCCATAAAACAGCAGGAGCCGATTCTTCTCAGCATCTCCTTGTGTGTTGTCATTTATTCCCTCACAAAACCAGCATAAAGCATCAATGATGGCTTTTGTCATCACCCTGCAGAAACATGTATTACCTCCAACACCACATCGCATCAGGGCAAGGGCTTAGGGACACAGTGAGAGGAACAGACCCTACTATCCAACAGCAAGGTCCTCCAGCCACGACACTGAAGGAGTGACCCCAATCAGACACCCCCTGAATCGGGTCAACCATGCTCATCTCCCAAGAGCTGGGAGGCTTCTAGCCTACAGTAGCATATGGTGCAGAGGCCTCAGAGGATCATTTAAGCTTACAGAGGGGAAAAAGCCCCTATCAAGTATCAGATACTATATTTCATGGTTGAAAACTTTTTACAGCAAAAATGCTGACCATCATTACAGAACAGCAACAGGAGCAGCAGCAGGACTACCTTTAGAAATGGGGAATCATCAGCTGCTCAGCTGCAATCACCGGCTTAAGCTGAATTGGCATGAAGATAGCATGAAAACCTGGGGTAAATATAAAAAAAATAGAAAATGTGTTTTTCCACATTATAGATTACACTGTTTCCAGATTTCTTGCTATTCCCACAGTATTTTCAACAAATGAACCTCTTGTTTCCACATCTCTTCCCTTCTTCGTTTGGGAGAGGTGGTAGTAAACAACAGAGAGTGTAGTCATCTTTTATGCCACAAAGCCCTAGCTGAAGAATTTTTTCTTAACAATACCTGTATTGAAGTCTGGTTTTTTTAACATCATTTGTATTTCTTGAATTTCAAGCTCGAGATCATGTCAGGACTGACAGACAGCACCTAGGTAAAAATTACATGATTCTTTATGTGACATAATTTCCCATGTATTCATCTTTGTATTCAGACAGAAAAAAAAAAAAAATTATGCACAAACTAAGACACTTTTATGAAGCTGCTGATTAGGCCACAGTTTGAAAATGGAGAGTAAGGAAAAATATGTTCATTCTCCTTCACGCTTGTGCGCTGAAGCATTGGCTGTGGAGGACCTTGAGACTGGTTTCAGTGCAATCAAAGGGACTACACCTGTCTGTGCTTCACTCTCCTGGAGCTAGGAAAGGAAGCTAGCTTTTAACACAGTAGTTCCCCAGCATAAAAGAGAAAAATAATTTGCAGTATTAGATCATGGCTTGTCTTGGCTATGTGCCAGCAAGTCAAAAGCTTTCATTGGTGCTGCAGTCCCAGAGATGCTGAGAGTGAGCAAGCCTCAGCGAACAATTCAGAGATGTCTTCATGGTACTAACAGAGAACACAGCTTTCATAAAAAACAAACCATTTTAACTTCAGACATTGATAATTCAAAGGGAAAGCCTTTTAATTGTGCTATTCTATCAACAAGAGGACAAACAATGTTAAATGGTAAAAGATGCTGAACTAACAAGCTATTTGCTTGCAGCATTTTTGTGCTTGGAAAAATCTGTAATTATTCACCAGCTTCATATAGGGAAACTTTCTTCATACTTCTCACTGTTGAGCTCTTCCAATTGATTTTATCATAATTCAAATACATGGCAAAATGCTCCTGAGCACAAAAGCAGAGGGCTAAGCCTTACTTTCTTTTATTACACTAGAGAGCCACTAAATAGCAAAGGATTTTGATTTAGATTCCTGCGTTAAAATTAAATCACACATCCTAAGGAAAAATGATCCGTAATAATGAAAGTCACACACATGGGGATTGAAAGTGCTATTGAATAATGAAGAAAACTATAGTAGCAATGACTGTGAGGGACCACTATGCTTTAATGAAGAGATATTTCCGAAACAAATGTCTCCCTTCAGTTTTTTCTATTGATAGCCTGAATATTATCAAACAAATTATGTGAAATATGAATATCACAAAGCGCAAATGAAGCCTTTTGATTTGAGTTACAACATTTTATGTCTCTGCTGTAGGTAAAAGTTACATGTAGCCAGGTGATTTTTAGTGCATCATGCAGGTCAGGATGCACACACTGAGTCTCCAGTGCCCAAGGCTGCAAATGTACTTCCATTTTGTAAACTCTTACACAGTGGCACTGGCTATCAGATGGTGAGATTATATTCGGTTCCAGTATTGGCATCTTTCTTTTGCTTTCAGGCCCCATTTACTGATTCTGTAGATCAAAATGTTCTTCTCAGTAGCAAATTGCTAATCTGTCCCTGTTCTGATTATGACTGATTTAGATTTCAACCTCTGTAATTTCAACTTGATCAAATATATTTTAAAGTGGATCTTGGTGTTAATTCATTTTTAGCACACAGCTTTAGGCTTGAAGTGTGGGAAGCAGATTTCTTGAAGAAAAATTATTGGACCTGGCAGCATCAAAATTTTTTATTTGACTGGACACCAACAGTGAATAAATGATGACTACATGGTGCAGGATCATGCCACAGTTTCCAGAGGCGTGATCTGAGAAAAGAGCTCTTGACCCACATTGTTTTGTGACCTTTCAGTACTGCTATCAAAATGATAAATGTCATAGCATTGATCCAGCTCTATTCTTTCTTCTGAAAGAACCCTGGTATCTCTGTGCACCCTCAAAATCCACAAAACCTCTTTTGCATCACTTTGGTAAATGAAAGCAATTCATATGGAATGGAAATTCATAGAAGCACGAACAAACCATGAGCTGAGCTTTTATTCTGAAAAGCACAGCACAGTTGAAACTGCATATCTCTATGAGATGAAATCACTAAAGATTTTGTTTTTCACCTGAAACCAGTTTTACAAGAGAAAGGTAAAGATTCTGGGGTGAGAGTGTGGGGTGTGGCAGCTTATAACCATAAAGCAGAGAGGAAAAAAGCACTTCTCAGTTCTATAGCGATCAGCGCTATTCAGGCTTCAAAATTGTTCCAGAATCACGTATTTCTTAATTTCATTTTGTCTTTGTGTACAACAGGGGAAAAAAAATGCTTTTTCAAAGGAAAATTATATCTAAGAAAGGGATAGCATCATACTCTGCAGTATTCATCTAACAGGAGATGCAACTCCTTAACGTGCTTTAGACATTTAACTGAAATACATGTATCTTGCTTCCAAAATTACCTTTATACCTTGGGGGGAGATATATTATTATAATTTTATTTTTTATTCAATGACTGATTACTGTTAAATGCATAAATAAATCTAGGCACAGGGAAGAGAAAATAAGGACTCTTCTGGCTCCCCACTGGTCTAGCCCCATGATCCTTTTTGCATGCTGCTCTGGCTGCAAATACTATCCATTCTTTGCTGTTCTCTAAAACAAATTTAAAACTACAAAAGAGGGAGGGGATACAGCCCTTCTAGAGAATATGCAGCCAACAGCTTTTTCACAGCTGAAACCTCCTCTTCTGAAATGGCAGAACTCTAGTTGAACCGTGGAGACAAATTAATACTGTTAGCCCAGTTTTTGGTAAGTGCTTTGATGATTATCATCTCAACAAAGATCTATGGCTATAATAGTTTAGTCCAGGATGGGTGTATATATTAGTTATGCTCAAGAAATGTCTGTGATTGAGTCCTAGGGAACTTAAATATCTGTTCCCCTCCTTATTCATTGTAATGAGATTTAGGCCAGAACTGTGGACCTATTCAGAATCAGACTCGGAGGTGTAGCAAGCTAAAATAGCTGCTTTATGGAAATGTTCTGATCCCCAGCTTCATCTTGTTTGAAGAGACAAGTCTTTTTTTTTTTTTTGTTCACCTGCCAGTGGGCTCACCTTCCTTTGTGAAGGAAATTTAAGGGTTCAAAATCAAATAAGTGCTTTCAAAATATTTTTTGCTGTTTTTTCCAAGCCTCAGGATTTATAGCAATCCCACAGTGATTAAGTTAGAAAGAAGCTTCCATCTTGGATCCACTATTCCATAAATGTCTACCATGGGGATTGTTCAATTTCCTTGTCACCATTCATAACACACAAAAGAGGTGTTTGGCCAGGTATGCTGCTGTTCTGTTCTGCAAAAATAACATGGGCTGAAATTTAATAGACGGAAATGACATGTTACAGCCATGAGTGAGAAAAAATGCGTAACTGGTTGTTCATCTCCGAATATTTACTTTTGGATACTGAAGAAGTTTACTCATGTCAGTACCAGGGAGCACACCTTGTTACCTCTGTTATGTCACTCCCCAGAAATGTTAACTTCCCAAACATATGAGATTTTAGATGTAGATCTTACTTATTTCAACAGAACAGATGGGTACGTTTGCTATTCAATGAACATACTAAGAACTCTTTTCGCACCTCTAACAGTCACAGCTTTGCACACCCATGTGCTGTACATCTGTGGATTATTGGCACTGCATTTGGCTGCACAGTAGGAGTTTTTCAGGTTTAAAAATTTCCCTCTATCTGTTCCTTCCGTGTGATTCTTTTTTAAATGTCTGTCTTCTCCCTTTGTGCATCTGTTCACAGCTTTGACCACAAAAAGAGACTTGCAACCTTTGCAAAACTTTGAGTCTGGCAACCTCCATATGAGAGTGTAAGAGGTGTTGTAATAGGGCAGGGAACTAAATGAACAAAACGAAGAAAATTACTTTCCCTCCATCTCCCCACCCCCCCACCTTTTTTTTTTTTTTTCTTTTTACAGATTATTTGTTCTCCTGCAAAGAGTAAGGACAAATCTATAAATTTATTTTTAATTGTGGGGTAGAGGGAATGCAGAGATGGTAAAGGAATGTATAAAACAAAGAAACAGTAAGTTTAATGTTTTCCAGCAGTACTAGTTAGCCCAAATGTGATGTTATACTGATGTGGCTAGGTTTCTTCCTGTTTTGGAGTTGTCTTGTTCAGCTGTAACCCCTGTATCCCAGTATGGTACTGCACAGAGAGAGTCCACAAGGCTTATAAGGACCCTCAGCCTGCACGTGCAACATCATCGAAGTCTTTCCTCCTTTTGATGTGGCTCAATTTCCCTCACTTCTAGGCACAAACTTTCAGTTTACTTCTCATTCAAGAGCAATTAATAAATGCTTACTTCAATATTGGGTTATCAGTATATCACTAACTTAGTTTTCCGGTTCTCCATTTCCACTTTTCCACCTTCCCAGCCAGCTTTTTTTTTTTTTTTTTTTTTGGGGCTGACACAAATAAATGCCAGTGCACTATTTACACAAGTCCAATACTCAAGAATTTCTTCACAAGCCCATAAACTTGTTCTTTTCTTTCTTTTGAAAGTGGAAAGCATTTTTACCATCTTCGCATCTCTCAGCTCTACTAATTGTTAAGTCTCTGGAAAATATTAGTATTGGTAGACCAGGTAGAGTACATCTTCCATGCTGCTGACTCAGTATCCAACAGCAGCAGTATCCAACAGTACTCTTTCTTGCCTAGTGAGACAATACGTATGTATCCTTTTAAACCCTTCTGTATACTGACACTTGAATTTTGATACAAACATGTTAATTACTTTATACAATGGACTAATTCCTACAGGCTATTACATAAGACAAGTTGTAACTACTAACAATGCTATGATAACGATTTCGGCATGCTAGAAAGAACCTTTAAGAGACAATACAATACTATTTTTCCAGTGCACAGTCCTCAACAGAGGACAACAGAGGACAGTACTCACAATTCTACCTGGCCTTTTTTTCTAATCTTATATTGTACAGACTCTTACAAATGTATGTTGTTGTTTGATGTTTCCACTAGACAAGGATGGAAGATCAGTCTAACTGCTATCTGAAGTAATTTCACCGATTATTTAGTAAGCTGATACCTGTCCATTGAAAGGGGCAGGGAGAAATGCCCCTTTTAATTGACTGCTATCCTTTTTTTAGAGTCCTACTCACAACTTTTTCTCACACAGATACATTTAAAAATAGATAGACAGGTAAAGACAGGGAGTTGGAGAATAAAAACTACAGTGAAACACAGGCACTTTACACTGTCCAAAAACTTTAAAAGAGCTTTCATAGTGCTCCAAAGCGTACAGTCAGTTATACTGTCCCCACAACCATGAAACTTCATAAAAGTTGGAGAAGGAAGTTAGGTCTGTTATAGCTATAAATAAGATCATCCAGACAGCAACTTTATTTATTTACAAGCAAATAAAAAAGCAATATTTCTTACATTTTAAATCAACATATTTTATCAAATGCCATATGTATATATATACAAGTATGTTCTTTGCATGTTAAATAGATGCATATATAAATATATTTATAAATACTGTTATGATTTCCTCTGGAGGGACTGTGTACATCTTCAGCGGCAACAGTAAAAATTTCAGAGACAGAGTCAGTAAAGCTGCACAAGGTAGCATCACTAGTAAGCATTTGTCTTCCTCTCAAAGTTCCTCTTGATAATACAGGTGAGGAGTAATTGTGAGAGTTTTTATGTTGCCTATCATCAAAATAGAAACAAATTGAATATCAGAGAGGTTATTCATCAGAGTTGAATAAGATGTCTTTACCAAAATTGCCTCTCTGTGGTAGTTACTTCATGCAATAAGATCCAACTATTATATGAGTTTTTATAAAAATATGTAAGAAAAGATAAGATAAAACAAATAAAGGAGGAAAAAAAGTGTTCTAAAATCCACCTTTTGGGGTTGTGTTTTGGGGTTGTGGGGTTTTTTTCCCCCTTAATTGGTCATAATTCTATTTAATATCACTTCAGACTGATTTTGTCTATAACAGATGAAATTGACAAGGGAACTAGATTACAGTTGGAGTCAGTAGTCAAGTTAATAAAATTTCCTATGGTGATCCATGCAATCGTTAACTGTACATTGATGAAAATGCTTAGCTACAATGTTATGTCACTTACAGACCAAGTAAATTAAATTAACTTCAGAAAATATTGTATTAGACTTTGAAAAATAGTCATTAAGATACTTCTGGCCTTTGAATTAGGAGAAGGAATTAACAGGATGAGCAGTTGCCAAATCATACTATCAAACCTTTAAATATATGGAAGGTAATAATCCTGTATTTAATTAAAAATAATAATTAGGAGTCACTGACCAAAGATTTAGTGCATCAAGTAACTATTCAAAATGCTATTTATGTAATACGTGAAAATTTCATTACCCTTTTAAGCATATTTTTACATATATTATTTACTAATTTTAAAGAAGGGAACATGAGAGACGGAGTAAGATACAATAGGTTTGAAACACCACGGAAGTAATATATACAAAACTTTTTTCAGTGACATGATTGAATCACTTGGTCATTCCAACAGGTTTAAAATTATTCTACAATCCTTATTCATGCCGTGAATAGCATTCACTCAGGCAGTTCTATTAATTCAGTGATACTTCTTCAGTGTTAAGTACCAGCATGGATTGTAGATTTGAGCCTTAAATGAAAATCTGAAGTGAGTTGTCATTCATTCATTCATTTGAAATACAGCTCAGCACACTGTACATTCTGTAGTTAAATGGAATTTGGTCTTGATAGACTACAGTTTTGATATGTCAGGTTTTCTGTGTTGGATTGATATTTTTGTGGGGGGGGAGGGTGGTGGTAACTGAGTAGATGAGATAATAAAAGAAAAAGAATTTATTCAGGCAGTTCAACATACGCTTTTCTGGTCATTGCTTCCTTTTAAACTCCCTGTTACTCTGTCCAGCTAAAATGTAGACTCACGCTTCAAGTTCAAATGTGCTAAGAGTTTTAATGCACTTCACTCAAGTAGAAGGAAATTATTACTTTTGTTGCAAGGGCATGCAATGTTGAACAAAGATGTAAACCCTGGGTCTCAGAAAGATTTAAGCATATTTAGTATGTTGACTTTTTTAACTAGATCGTCTAGATGAGCCCTTTGATAACTGGAGAAAAAATGATGGACAATATTATGTATGCTATTTATTGTCAATAATAGAATGAACAGCAATTTTTTTGAATTATTTTTGTGTACACATATGTATACATAATCCTCTGATGCTTTCTGCTTTTCTTGGCCCAGTTTACCAGATGCAAGACATATGTGAACCAACATTTACAGGCAGGGCTGCTTAAATGTATTTACTACTAACATCATAAGTATTAGTAGGAAACAAAACTTCCACTTCACAAGCGACAATTCTGCTTGTGTTCTCTTGTATTTCCATTTTTTGTGCACAGACACCTTCTGCTTCTTCCTACGTGTTACAACAAATGGATAAAAAAGGGAATAAACATCCAAAATCTGCACCAGCACCAGCAGACAAAAATGGCAGTCCCAGAAAAACTCATTGTGGGTATGTCCAGACTTCTGCAAGGGACAATGGCTGGGGAATTCAAACAGGAATAAACTCAGATTTAATAAATACAGAGTAAATGTTTCAGAATCATCAGATTAAAGCATTACAAACAATAATGTCAGGTAGTGTTCATACCCCTCTATCTTGAAGTTGTGTATATCTTTCAGAGCTTGGTCAGCGAATTAGTTATTTCATTCAACTGCACACTGAAAATGCCTCATTTAGTGGGAAGTCTCGTTAAAATCAACTATCATTATAACTCAGTGGAACAAAACTGCAAGCATAATTTTGAGTCTTTAAAACACTTCTATGTAAATATGTCTTATTATTTGGTAATGTACTAAAGGATGTATCTAATCAGAATTCTGATTTTCATCCCAAAAATGCAATAAATAGACCTAAAATGTTGGCTGAAAATCACAATAGCAACTAATTGAGTCCTTTTGTTTTGATTAAGACATGACTAACAGACCAGTACTAATCTTATTGGATAGACTGTCTCATTCCTACAATTAACTTGTACCTGACTAAACAAGTCAGATAACCGTCTAGACCATAACAGACTGAAATATATCTAATTTATTTATTTGGAAGAATGTCTCAAATTACTGTTTTCTGTATTATTCATCTAGCTCAAATTTACGTGCTACCAGGCTAGTTAATTTTTAGCTGTTTACTACTGAAGACTTAAACCCAACCACCTTTATGATAGTACTCAGGTTCTGTAGGATTTCCAGAGGTCTGCTTTTCCATCTTTTAACTGAGAGATAATGGACTCCAAGAAAGTGAGTCTCGAAGCGGACCTAGTTTTATTTATGAAACACTAGAATTCTGCTCTTTCTGCCATGTTTTTACAAGGAAGTAGTAACAAAGAATGAGAGGAACCGTTGGTAATTGTACTACTATTATCCATTTATTACTTTTTTTCAAGTCTCTGCTTATTCTACTTTGGGTATCACCTGTGCAGCTATAATTTAGGGATCTGTCTTGGGACCAGCTAGCAGGGAAGAGAAATGCAGGTTGTCAGGATCTTACTGCATTTTTCTCTGGTCTCATTTTCTCATCTATAGCTCTGATGGGGAAAACAACTGTTTCAATTTAACTTACAAACTGCACAAGCAAATACTTTCTTACTTTACAGTACTACAGGTTACAAAGATATCTAAGACAATTACGAGGAACAGTTCTAGAACAACTTGTGTTTGTATTCTCAGTGACCTTTGCAGGTTGGCTTTTTTTTTTTCTTTTTACTGTATTGTATAAGCCTGAGCTCTTTCTGAACTGAAGCTGATATAAATCTGTTCTGGAATAATCTAACATTTCAAAGTCCAAATAAATTTATCTCTGTGAGCAACAAACCACAAGTTCTTTGGTCTTTCTTTTTTTTTTTTTTCCCCTTGAAAGATGACGTTAAAAAAAAGTTATTTGTTTTACCTCTGTGTATAAACTATCTTTTTAGCCAGGCATAAATAAATAAATAAATAAATTTTTATTTATAGTAACTAAGTATTATGTACATGTATATTCTTTTACAATGACTGCTCTTCTGTGATATACATATACATTTTTTACTGTTATATGTCACCAACCATGTTCTTACAACTTCATTTGTTCTCTTATTTTGTTTGCTTGGATTTCTCTTATGTCTTCACCTATCAAATTTGAAATCTCTGTATCTAATTAATTTTAAACAAGTAAACCAGCATGCCACTTGCATTTTTGCAATCCTCCTTGTTTCTCCCTTCACCTAAAATCTTGTGTTATGGTGATTGTCTCTCAGTACTAGTCATTTGAAGTGGATGATCCACTTAACAGCTGTGGATTTATACATCTAATTTTGCATGTATTCCAAATACTCTCTTTAAAGACACAGAACCATACAGTGTTGTCATATGAATGTCAAATAATCTTCCAAGCCTTCCAGTTAAAAAAAAAAAAAGAAGAAAGAAAACCTAACAATATCTCTTTTTTTGTAATTTCTTTTTCTTTCTTTTGCAAATAGAACTAGCTACAGATCAGCAGCTAATACAAGAAAAAAAGAAAAAATCATATTAGGTTTTTAATTTATGATTTAGTCCTAAAAGTCAGTCAGAACTGACAAAAACAGTACCATCAGGGAGAAGCAACAGTCATGCAATGCTGATCTTTCACATCCCAAATCCAATGACAAAAATAATATATCTTATTTTGCAAATGAAGTCAATTTTATTTATATCCAAATCCCATATTTTATTCTAATAAATACTTTTTCTTCTATAAGAATTCATTATAAAAGCATTTAATTTTACAGAATACTGCGGAAAAATTAATCACTGTGACAAGCTTGCTATACCTTAAATAGCTGAAACTATATTATATGCAGTAATTGCTAAGGATTTGTTTGTTGGTCTTTGGTTGTCCTTTTTTTTTTTTTTTTTTTTTGGGGGGGGGGATGGGTGGTTGTTGGTTGGGTTGGGTTGAGTTGGTTTAAATCTCTTACATTTTTGCGGTCTGTAGTTTTACCAATGAACCAGCATCAGACTAGCAGCTTTAGCAAAACCTTCTTCACTTTAAAATTGTCAAAGGATGTTGCTCACATTACTGTTTTCCTGTGAAGTTGTCCTGTAGTCAAGGGTGATGACATGTTGATGGAAGCCCATCAGTTGAAGGGCTGCACAGCTTTGCCTGGATCCTATGGGAGCACAAGCTACACCTCCAATACTGCTGGAGAGCTGGAAGGAGCTGTCAGGATATCCCGGCATTGAGAGCCGTGAACTCAGCTATGGATCTCACAACACTGTAAGACTCCTGACTCTTCTGCCACTTCTACTGAACAGATCTAGCTCTGACAACCTGAAGATATTCATTCTCCTTTTACTTTGCTTATTCCTTGAGGATCTGACATTTCTGGAAGAAAATAGAGAAGTTGGTTTAGTCAAGAGCAAAAATGCCAAGGAGGAGGTAAATGTTTAACTTACCTGCCATGATGTGAAGCAAAAAGTAAGATGGACAGAAATGTAACAGTCTGTAGCCAAAAGGGTTAGTTAAAAAATTGTCCATTAATTCAGTGATACACCTACAATATTATAAAAATCATCTTCCCCAGTAGGTTACTCTCTTTTATTGCTGACCCTGGCAAATGTTCCCTTCTCTGGGGAGAAAAGACAAATACAGAGAAATCTTATTCAAATCACCATTTAGATTACAAGCACCGTCATGATTAGAGAGGTCAGAAAAAGTCTATAAAGTGAATTGTCCTGAGATTAATTTAGGAAGATGGGCAAAGGAATGAACTGATGAAGCAGTATTGTAAGACCAGGACTGAGTTATGGAGTAGCTGAGAGATGTGCCAGATTTCTCACACTGAGAGTACAGTGCAAGGCTGCCAAAAAGTGCGTGGAAGCCAGTGGCTTCCTGCTGACTTCAGCAGATTTGGATCAAGTTCTGGAACCCATGCAAAGCTACTTTGTTTTTGTCTTGCATTCCTCCTCGTGAGCAATGATTATTACATCAAATTTTCTCATTATCAACTAGTCAATTCCTTTTTCTCATTACTTGTTATTAATTCATTTTTCCCAATGTTTAGAAAGCTCTTGCTCATTCATTTTCATAGAGGTGTATACACATCAATCATTGTCGCTTAAAAATTCTGTATTCTATTTCCTTTCTTATTTTTAGGCATGTTGCTGACATGTTTTCTCCATTCACAACTCTATTCTACTGCTCAAGGTCAAATGCTTTTCTTGAACTACTTACAAACTAGTTCATACTTAGAACCACTGAAAATAATGTCAACAACCGTGAATATATCATTAAAACTATATAGCAGAAATGCTTGCTTTTTTTTTTTCCCCCCAAAGCCACTGTTGGTATCAAACACTGTTCTGTCTTCTTTTCTAGCATTGTGTTAGTTGTTTTATTCATATTTTGTTGTTATTTATTGTAATTCAAAACAGACAGACTGTATTTTCTATGGATACATCTACGTTAGCAGTTCAGCCTGTGTCAGGAGTGCAGGCTAGAGGCAAGTCTTCCAGGCATCCACACTGAGCGAACAGTGTAGTGGAATAGGAACAGTTCTGTGAAATGAAGCAGTGGATGCTGAGGACCCAACACGGTGCAAGGTAACCTTGAAATATCTCTAGCCTGGCCTCCAGCTGCTGTCTGTTGTGCACCTTTCAATTTAGTTTCCTCTAAAAGGATCTACTTCCCACATTCCAAGATTTCCCTGTGATAAGAAGCAAATTGCAGTGAAGGAACACAGTTGGGAAATGTTTCCAAATTGAACACCTGATCTAAATAAAAATGTTGATGTAGGTGTGCTTTATCATGTTTTGATTCACCTCAGGGTGTGGTCTTAGAGCATGTGAACTCAATTTCTTTCAACATCAAGTATTCAGAAAAACACACTTTGGGAGCTTACCTAGCATGTTCCAATCACTAGCTGAAATTTTGAACATCAGACCAGAACTAGTCTGAAGTAAAAACCAGCAAAACACATATAGGTAGTTGCTGGGTCCTAGACACTACCTTTTTCTCTCTACAGATACACAGGTATCCCTGTGCTAACTGCTAATATGGGCATAGCTTACACCACTGCAGTAGACTCTGTCCCTTATCAGTTTATCTCTGATCTCTGTCTCCTTGCATGTAATGATTTTTTATTTTTATTTTTGGCTTTTTATTTACTTCGTTGACTGTTATCCAAAAATTACATATTTTAAACAGGCAAAGGCTCATTATCGATAACTAGACAAATTGCATAGTCTCATATGTGAAATTGAAAGCTCTCTTAGATCTTATAACGTATGTCAGAATACATACAATACTTTATTAAATATTAATTTGTAGAATTAATCCAGAAGTGCTAACAATTAATGTAACTTATAAAATAAACGTAAATAATGTATATGCTACAGTAATGATCCTGTAATAAATAGTGTAACTTCAGTGTTCATTTCTTTATTTGTTTTGATTTTTTACAAGTATTTAAATAGTAGCTCTCCACTTTGCTAAAGAGAAAAAACTACAAAACAAATAAACACAAGTAACAAGATTTATGTTTTGGTGACCAGATCCTTGGTTTTATGAATAAGAATTCTGGGGGTTTTATGTGTAAAATTTAGTTAGATTACAGATACAAATAGGTAATACAGACTAGCCAATTGTCTTTGCCTGTCCACTGCTATTTACTTAATGCCATGAAGCCTATTAGCAGAAAAAACTCAGGCTCTCTTTGAGCTCTGTCTGATTTCAGGTAGCTCATATAATCATGGTCTTATTAGCCAATAATATATTTGTATTTGATATTGCTAAAGATTCTGTTAAATCACGTAAGTGATTCACTAGGCGTTGTATAGTTGGACACCTGAAGGGGAAAAAAAGGACATATCTGAAAAATTCAGTGTTGTATAATGAAAGAATAGGTCACCTACCTTTCCTGAGTAAAGAAATACTACAGAAATCAATTCCTTTGAGGAAAGGAATAAATATATGTGCATGTGTGTGTCTGTATTCATATATGTTCCTATGTACATACACAGAAACACATATATATCTCTCTATATATGTTCTGTATATATACCAGTTCTTCAAGAAAAGGAACACCTATGTATCTATAGGAATCTATAGAAACATACACACACATATTTTCTGAAACAAAGGAGGGAGAGAGATAGATATTCTGTATTTGTACAAAGTGGCCATGAAAGTTTTCATCACTGCCTAATAAAAGTGCTGAGGCAGATACGTAGGAGACAAGAGTGCCAGATTCTTCTGAACTCTTAGTCACATAAATATATTCTGATATTAATCTTGGGACTAAAACAAGGAAGACAAACCATGTACCAGAAGGTCACAATACTTCATTTCTCACCTGCAGCTTCAGTGGAGGCTTTATAGTATCTCAAAGTTGAGCAGGTGAATATCTTTGTCCAGCTGCCCAAGACAACACGAAGAGTGCAGAATAGTTGCAGCACAGATTTAAAACAATTTTTACTGTAAACACCCTTTCTGTTCTAGCATCCTTGGGTCACCACAGATACTATGTTATAAGATGAAATTAGATACATCAAAATAAAGAAAATTGTCCCTAACTGATAAAGGTATATGTAGTCTGTGCATGAACTGAAGATATCTTGATACTCTCTATTCCTTTCTCTTTGAGTTTAAGCATCTCCTGAACAATATACTGAGATGTTAAGTATACACAAAAAGTGTAGTTCAAGTATATGGTTATAATTCAAAGCAAGCTATAAAGTGGATGTAACTCCAGAAAAGTTAAAATAAAAATTTTCTGCATATTCACTAGTTATTACTGGACAATGTAAGCCACACAATCAAATTAAATTATATGTCTAGGACTGTCAAAGCAACATAAAATGGTTCAATGCTTGCTGCATGGAGATTCAGCAAAATCTGAGTAGAATTCTACCAGTGTGATGAGAAGCTGCCATTCCAAGTGGAATGCATGGGCTTCATCCTTCTTTTTATCTGCTTCTAACAATACTTTCCCAAATTATCCAGGAACTTACATATACTCATCACACTCAGTAACATGCATGTTCTCTGTTTTATTTTAGTGGAATTGTTTTAATCATTGTTCACATTAAATTCAAGGTATTAAGTCTGGTCTGTACAAAAAAAAGGAAGATTTTTTTTCTTCATTCATAAAATATAAAACTTTAGTGTCTACGGTTCCTGATACATGAAAACTTTAATCTGTCTTTAACTCTTATTAGACTTCAAAGTTTGTGTTTTCCAATAAATGCAGAAAGTAATTTTATGTTAATATCGTTTCTACACAGTAACTCAAATATTAAAAGATTTAGCATTTACACAATGATCAGCCCGACCACCCTTTGATTTACTCTAAGCTTTTTCTGCACAATAAGATTAACAGGAGACAAGATCAGAAAAAAGGATCAAGAACACTGAGGGTTCAATCACAGTTCATCACAAGATGATATTTTTCCTTAATATTGTTTCATTGATAAAAATAAAAGAAAATTGCAACCATTCCATTATTGAAAAAATCCCCACCTAAATGTATAGTAATTTCAAAAGTGATTTTCAATATTCTGGTATGCATAAAGCCCTTATAATCAGTTATGCAAAATCTATTCTATTTTATGTAAACCCTGAAGCAGGCAAATCAATTACAAATGTAGATCTCATTTCAGGAAACATACCTACAGTAAGCACATCTATCTCATTTTTTCAACCCATTTTTGGAATTAGCCTTCTCTTTCCAAATATAGGAAAAAGATTTTCTTTTATTTTTATAATCCCTTTTAATGAGATTTAGCCAAACATTATGTTTCAACTGATTCAAATTGCCTCATACAGCTGTTCAAAATAATCTAAATAGGAGAAATAATAAGATATTAAAAATATTCTTACTGGTAAAAAGGAGACACATTCCAATTCCTTTTTTTATCATGCCATTTTATAGAAAATGTGGGGGGTTCAATAGCACTTGACAATTGCATTATGTCATAATTATTAATAAAAGTTATCCTTCTTCCTGGAAATAATTCAGAGCGTGGTGTGAGACCACCATGTCAGTTTCATGCCTTGTTACAGACTCACAAGACCATGGTCTCTTTATACTGAGCCCCATGAGTTACTCAAGGGCTGTCAAGTGAGCTGTAACAGCCTGATACTGTACCAATAACTGGAGTAAACACAGTGAAATTGTCAGCTGTGATCCTGAGAACCACATGTACCTAGGGGCACGTTTATCCTCTACAGCGGAGCACAGAGGTAGTTACACTCAGACTAGCACATGGTCTCATACCAGTAAGTCCACATGGAAATCCAAGCCAGGAAGCACAGTACCTCTCAGCCTTCCCAGCTCAGCTCAGGTTGCAGAGCAATTGGGTCAGCTTGGCACCGGCTCCATGAAAAAGTGCTGCAAGAGGTAGCTGGACTGTGGCCAGGCATCGCTGGCTTCCTCTCTTTAAACTTTTTTTGATCATTCCTTCCCCAGCACAGCATGAGGTAGGCTAGCTGAGGTAGCTCTGTGTTACAGTGTCCTTTAGATAGGCTGAAAGATACCATGCAACTAATTTTGCAAATATCCATTGGCCTGTCAGCTGGAACAGAAAAAAAATAATACATTGCTAGCCAAAACTCCTTCCAAACAGCTGAAACACATTGGTCCTTCCAAAATCAGTTTCTGTGTGGCCTATTTGATACCAAAAGGCTTATAGACTTCATAGAAATTGACATAGGCTCCATAAAATATAAACATTTATAAGGAGAATATTCCAGCAAGGCAAGGACCCACCAGTGGTTTTAAAGCAGAGAAACCTGTGAGAAGGAGGTCAAGAGCTCTACACGATTTTGTGAACAAGAACCACTAAGACAAAGCATTAGTTTTAGATTATTTTCTACCACCTTATCTCTACTTTCCAGGTGGGTATACATGAGCATTTATCGATGCTGACCTCTTTTGTGCTTTTCATTGATCTCTGACAGACTCTTTTGGGCTCTGCAAGCTTCTCTGCCAGGTTGGCTAAGGGCCTCTCGTGCTGCAGGCAGATAGCCTTGGCCAGATGTGAGAAAGCCTTGTCACAAAAAGCCTCTGATAATACAAAACACATCAACATGTTGGTTACGTTATTTAGGTCTTTTATATTAATTCCTTAGTTTGTGATTCTTTTGTCACGTACTAATTTTGCATGCGACATTTAGTAAGTGAAACTTTGCTAATCATGTTTACTTTCTCTTAGCTATCTTATTGTCAGCCACCTGCAGCCAGTATGTCTATTGTGTTCTCCAATTATGTTTGGGTAATTATGCACCACCATCTTCTCTTTTCTTCGTTTTCTTTTCTCTGACTTGTAAATTGTATTGCTTTTAAAGAAAGATTTCTGTTATTTCAGACAGCACAACTAGGAATAACAAGTAATCAAAACTTAAAAAAAATTAAAACCAGTTAAGTCAAAGGCTCAAAAATCTTTTAAAAACACATGCAAGCACATTGTTTCTGTGGGATTGATGGGGAAATGTTCCTTCTCATTTGGATAATGTAGGTGTCGTTAGTGATTTTGTGGTTTCATGGTTTTACTGCAGTTCAATAACTTCCAAAAGTATGAGGTAAGAACCTATTTGCCTTCTTCATGGTAGCTGAAAGGACATAGAAAAGTAACCACTAGCACACTGACACTTGCCTTCTGAAAGTAATTAGCTATAGGTATCCTGTACATACTGGTGCAGTACTAATTACTGTCTAAAAGCAAATCCTACATTCCAATGGCAAACACAGGCCTTACTTTACTGGAGAAAGAACAAGTTTTTCCTTTGTACTCCCACCTCTGTTTCCACAGTATATGGGTTCATACACTGAGCACACCTTCCCCAGCAGCAGCCTCCACTGGGGCCCCCATGTCCCCAGAGGCCAGCCCTCACCTCCTCCCAGCATCACACCACCCCCAGCCCCAGGGACAGGCATCAGTGCTGCCCGTGCCTGCACCCACCAAGCCTTGGCCCTGGTGGGCTCCATTTGGAGACTGGTCTGCCTGAAGGCCTCCCGTGTGCCAGCTGGCATCTGGGGAAGGAGGGCTATAAACCCTGTGTTGTCTGCATCAACATTTCTGTTTGTTGTGCCACTGATTCTCGTTCAAAAGAGCGTTAATCCTGGTGTTTTAAACCCAGTAGTCTTCACCAACTAATTTTTCGTATGGTTTTCAGAATTTTACTGTTTTAACATGGAGTTCCATAAACTCCTTTCTTCTTCTATGTGCAGTACATTTATTGTGAACAGGAAGGATTGGGAAAAAATGTAAAATGTAGTGTTCTGCAATGTCTTCAGGATTTATGATATGCAGATTCAGGCCTGATTTTTGAACAACTTTGATCTTCCAAAAAAATTGTGATTCCATTCCTACATAGCCTCTGTCTTCATTCAGCATTAAGCTGGTTGCATTGGTAGTAGGTACTGAACCACTATAGCTATCGACAATTCAAATGAATGTATTTTCTTCGTAAGCTTTCCTGAATTCTTACATTTTGCTACATCCAAAAGCTACATACTCTTGTTATGGTATGCAATAGAATATAACTTTAAATCTGCTACTTACCCCTATAGAAAAGCAACTAATGTTATTTCATAAAGAAAATATTTTGTTTTATGTGAACTTGGCAATGTTTCTTTGCTCAGGGGATATTTCTGCAGATATCCTTTCCACTCTGCTTAGCATGCAATGATGTTTGGAGAACAAACATTTCTGTAGCTTTACATACAATTTGTCAGTATTAGAAAAAGAGACAGAAATTAACATGCCATAAAAATATCTTGTTCTGCTCTGTTTAAAAAAGAAAATATTTTTTACACTAGTAATGCCCTTTAATGTCACTTGAAATGTTCACTAAAGTATTTTATCTGTTTAAAATTAATCTGAGAAAAGAAAACTCTTGGGAGTTTCATCAAACCACAGGATTTCCATTAAGTGGTTTTATGGAACCTTAAATAAAACAGTTATAAAATCTGAAACATTTTGACAACCAGATTTATCTTATCATGTATTCACCACTGTATTTTAATGAGTTCATTGTAACTGTTAGTGTTTTTTTCTCCACTTCATAAAGTACAAACCTAATAAATAATTTTGGTCTAGAAGCCTTTTCTAATACTTTAAGCTAAGAAGTGATTAATCCATAGTTATCACCATGGAAATTATTAAAATCAATAATAATATCTTTAGGGATGTATTAATCTATTGAACATGCCTTAATTATATCTAATGTAATTCAGGAAGGTGGGGATATAGACATACAAAAGGATTTAGAAATTTTCTGCTGATAAAACCTCAGGTGTATGCCTCATTAAATCATCATAAACCTTCACGCAATTTTGCAGATGTACACCATTTGAGATTTAGTTGCACATGCTTTTGTTCCTTCATATCACTCATTAATGCAAACACACACGCATGTATTCACACACACATTCACTCAAGGGAAACCAAAGTGTCACCTCATAGAAAGGTTTACGACAATGGTGCCATACTCACAAGGGGGAAAAGCTAAATATAATCCCAGATGTTACATAGAATAGATCCTGCTTATTGGTTATTCACTCTGATTTTACCTAGGGATACACTTGGCAAGTAGATTTGCACTAAATAAGGCTATCCCAAACAAATTATGTGAAATATGTAATTTTTTTTAAAAAGTGTTTTGATCTGTTATGCCTATCCCACCAAGTAATTTTTCATCCAGGAATAAAAAATTATGTTAATTTTAACCAACATCAATAACATATTTCAGAACACTTATTCAGATGTACTAAAAATAATCTGGCAAAACCATGTGAGAGGAATATAGTGGCTAAAATACATATATTATTTATCTATCTATCTATCTACCTACCTATGTACCTATAAAAAATTCTCAGAGCCAATATCTACTTTCCCCTTTAGGCAACAGGTGTATTGCATATACCAGAGACACCTAATGCTCCCTTCATTCATTGAGCCCTTCAACTGAGACTTGACATTTGTCCTTCATAACCTGCTGGCACCAACAGAAGTGTTTCCCTTAGCAAGCAAAGAAAAAAACAAACCAAAACAAAAATCCCTTCACCAAAAAATCAAACAAAAACATACCAAATCCACCTTACCTGCTTTGCTGCTGGGTTAAAGAGCACACTACCAGTAATACTTAGCAAGTCTCCCTTCCACATACATTTGCATTCAAAAATGCGTTGCTTGAGAAAATATGTTCTGTTCTAGTGAATTTAATTCCTTTTTTTCTTTTTTTTTTTTTTTTAACAATAGATTCTGCCATCTGAGTGTGGGATGTTGATATTTCTTTTTGACTCGATTAATAAAATATAAGTAGTTCCTTTTTTGCACTACTGATGGACTTGCACATTTTCTTACCGTTAGACAAGATTTATCATAGCATTTTTATTTTGTTACTACCAATGGGCATACCAGAAGGAACAGTATAGGTAGGTGATAGAACTTCTGTCCCGACAAAATCAAACCCAAATAAGGTGGGACTTGCATGTACTGATATTTGGACATTGGCAGCCACGCCTTCCCAGTCTGCACTGACAGAACTACTGCCATCAGTGCTGGAAGAATTATTAATACTGACATTGCCTTCAATGTGCATAAGATAAAGCCATAAAGTAATTAAGAAAAATCAATAGAATAAAAGCTGTTATGACCTGGAATAGAACCAAGACAAAAGCTGAGCTCAGCTTATTGTATGGTTTTCTAATAGGTCCTATTCTAGATTTTCTCCAAACTCTCTTCAGCAAAGAGGACGTAAATCAAAATGTTGATGAAACACATACTTTGAGGTGGTATTTCAAAGCTTAGAACTACCTTCATTTTAGAGTCAATAGAGGCCTCTCGGAGGCATATACAAAGGAAAAGACTAAGTTTAGGTGCTGTAAATCAACTTTTATTGGCCACACAAGGAACCTAGGAGACCCACGTCAGGTAATGTTAGCCCTTAATCTAGTGAAGGCTTAGCCTTTTTAGCTATTTTCCTTTGAAAAAAAAACCCCACACCATCAGTTTAATAAGCATTTTTTAAACTTTTGCTATTTTAATCACAGTGATTCAATATGAAGACCTGTTTAGTTAAGTGTGTTGTAGTTTTATGGAGATCAAATCTCTTCTCTCATGATAGTCCTTGCCAGCAGAGAATTCCTCCATGCACTGTGGCTTCAGTAGAATTAAATATAGCAGGCAAAACATCAGCTGCTTTTATGCTTTCTTTTCAGCCTTCATCAGGTAACTAGAGATTGTGTTCACCTTCAAAATTAATTTTTCTGATAATCTATTTATTCCAAAAGAACTGGTTTTCAGTACCAATGGCAGTCCAAAGGTCCCCAAACAGTTTACAGGCATAGTAGTGTGTGTGCGTGTGTAAGTGGGAGAGAGAGAGTGAGAAAGATGATTCTTTGGTGCAGTACCCATACCTTTTTGTAGTTCAAAACTACTATACTTGTTAACTAATTTTCCTGATAACTATCAGCCAAAAGCCCTTTTAACTGTGACCATTTAAATTCAGCTGAGGAAATAACAGCTTTGTATCTATAAATATGAAATATATTCCAAAAAGAAAGTGACTAGAGATTGATGGTTTATTGTTGTAGTTTAGACATCACAGTTCCAGACTTTGAATTTACACAACTGCGCTAAATATGAGACCTGTACCTTTTCCTGTCTTATAATACAGATGTCTATCTTCAGAAATAAATCACTAAATCCTCAAAAAGCTGTTATGATAAACCCATTTTATCATTTAAATGTGCTTCTGGAAGTGCAGATACTACATATAGAAGTGGTCCATTTTGCCACTAGACATGATAAAAATGGAGATACTGTTTTCAAATGTGAATGTTTGCCCACAGTCATGGATAATGGATGTGTAAGGAAACGCTTGGCTAACCATAGCTGAATTACAAGGAGTTATGTGTTGTCAACAGAAGTCTGTGATATCACCAATTAATATTCAGTCCCTGTATACCACAAAAAGGAGGTGATCTTACCTCCTGCTCTCTCAGACTAATGTGACAAATCCTTCTGATGAATGTTATCTAATACCCAAATGACATACTACTTTAATGATTCATTCATTGTGTTCAAAGTGGTTGTGAGAGGACACGAAACTATTATTTTTCTGAAATTCTTGATAGATGCACAAGTTGTTTGCAGGCCAGGGGGTGGGGGGAGGGGAGGAAGAAGAAATGAAAAAGTGATTTATGTTGCTCAGACAGAGATCTCCATTTTCAATTTGAAAAATCTTTCTTCTGCCCAGAAGTATTTGTTTATCTCTGTATATTATTTTTTGTTATTACTATTTACCTTCCCTTACAATTCTGCCTACAGAAGTAGAGGTCAGACTCCTCCAGTGAGGTGTAGTTTGGTAAGGACAACGTGCAGGATCTAACTTCAGAGACAAGCTCTCAGGGTGGTTCAGTGAAATAGATAGAAAGTGTTGCCACATCCCAGGGAAGTTTCATGCATGATATGCAATCAGTTTTGTACATAGAATACATTTTCCTCTCCAGATCACTTTTGTTTAAGTTTCTTCTGCCACAGAGACCGAGACGTCATGACCATGATACATGCCATTCAGGCATGCAAAGCAATTATTTATTGATTAATACACACAATAGCTGGGACTAATGATCTGCTAAGTTAAATATTACGTGCTCACCACACCTGATGTGGATAACCTGATAAATCTTTGCAAGCCAACCAGTTTTCAGCCTGATAGAGACAGGTCAGCCACCACTGATCCTGGGGGCATCTGAGCCTTGATGTTGCTAATTTACCATCTTCTGATGCCATTTTCCTCTTCTACCTTTGGGACATCTTTCCTTCAACAGGTGTGTTTCTGTTTGGATTCTTACTCATCTTGATTGCTTTACCTCATCTGCTTTCTCACAAAATAGCAACAGTATACTCAGTAAAACTGAGCCAAGGGAGAACAGCTGTGTTATACCTCATGTCTGGCCCTGAGGGCACTGAGGGACTTCCCTGTCCCCGCCCACACCCTCAGGGCTCCCACTACTCCAAGAACCCCAGGACCAATCTGGTATTGCTCATTGGGTGCAGTGGTCCCTTGAGAAGCTAGCAGAAATATTTCCATTAGCTTAAAGTATGTTGATTTCTTCCTTGCATATGGGATGATTTCTTAAGCCTTTAAATGTCATATGTACAAGGCTGCATGCTAAATGAGGACATTCTTCAGAAAAGACTTTCTCTAGCAGAGAAGAAGCATCAAAGGACACGAGAAAAAGAAGTATTTAAATACTCTAATGAAGAAATCAATTCCAAATGAAAACAGCTATACTTCATGGTTCAGGTGAAACAGCAAAATAATACACAAATAAATGCTGACTACCCCAAAATGGTAGCTTTCATCACCGGAATGTTAGGAATACAAATGTATAAGCATTTTGCTTATAATATACGTGGTGCTATTTGTTTTTTTACCTTTACGTTTATGACTCTACCTCAGAGTATAAGGAACCTGAAACTGTTCTGAAAGCGCACCAAACACAGGTCAAGCTCATCCTGATATCCTGCTGGGACAGACAAGAAAGGATAAATAAAATTTTTCAGCAACACAATAAGCAAGGAAAAGTTTAGAAAACATCTTCCATTCTATGTTTTCATGCTAATTATTTTGTACAAGGGTTAGAAATTTGTTTCAACAGTTCATGTTTTTTATTGTTTTTTTATGTAAAAATTAAGCATATTTTCATAAGGCAAAATATGACAATATAGAAGAGGGCAAAGTAAATATTTGTTACTGTTAGTGTGAAATTTAACATAAAAAAAATAATAATATTGCTCTATTATTTCCTGAATTTTTAACTCAGCTACTTAAAAAAATATCCATTATTCTCTTGACTAATTAAAACTACATCATATTTATATCAGCATGTTTCCTGCTAGTTTGAACTCAGGGTTGCTCTTTGCTTTTAGAAAATGTTAAATAGACAAGATAAGTGAAATTCTGGCCCTGATGAAGGCAGATGAAGTTCTAATACTTACTTTGATCAAGTCAGGATTTCAATTTATTGGAATGCTTTTTTTTCCCACTGCTCCCCTTTTTGTTACCCATAACTTTTCCATTAAACACTTTCATTCTCATCTGTCTTCAAAACTATTTAATCCTTCAGAACACGACCTCATTTTCACATCTGTAGCCCATTCATCTTTGCTGACGTAAGACAAATAGCAAATCATGGATTATACTGACATTTAAAAATACTAGAAGGGGTAAGAATAGGGATTGGACAACGGTAATGGAAAAAATAATTTAGAATCTGCTGTGGTAAGTTCAGAAGCAAACAAAATCCCTGAAGTACACAACTAAGAAACCAACATAGCATTGTCTACTTCATGGAGTGGGAAAGAAGTAGCTGCTTCACCTGAATTTTATGCACTGCACTGGTTGGTGATGATTGCAGGAAGCTATAGGATGCAGCTTCCTCTCTGCTTGGCTTTCCCCTTCCCTGGGAAATCCTAATCTATGGTAGTAATCTATTAGTAAAACCAGTGGTGTAATATTATACCATGTTTTGACATGCATGCTTTAAAGAAACTACAAAAATCAGAAAAGGGCTCAAAAATAAATGCAAACTGCAGTCAAATTCATAGAACAGTCCAGGCAGCTACATTTGTGTTCATAAATTTAACTTGCCACATAGTACAGAATGGACTTTGTTCTTATGATTAAAATCTTTTCCCATCCATAGTTGAATGGCTTCATACAGAACGCCTGTTGGGAATGGTCTCTGGTTCATGCAGACTTACAAATTACTCAAGGGTATTATTTTGGAGTGTGCTAATTTAAACATGGTAGAATTATGTTGGGATAACTTTTAACAAATAAAATTATACACAGGTGAGTTCCAGTTCCTAATGACATTCCCTCACGCTCATAAGTATAGATGTAGCCAATGAAGCTTAAAAAGCTTTAACCCAAAAGACCTGAGTTTATTTGTTCAAGATCCATAAAAGAAGCTTTTAGAATAATTCCTTTTGCATGAATGGAAAACAAGATTTTAATTTTACAAAGAAATTAAAAATTTTTAGTTAAATTTTTAATCTACAACACCTACTTTATAGCCTAAGACAGATGTGGGAAATGTTTCTGTTTCAATTCTGCACTGGACCGCTCACCAAAATTACAAAGTTTTCTCGAAAATTATGACTACTAAAATTCTTCCCTAATAAAAAACATTTCCAGAAGAGGGGTAGCACTCTATACTATAATCATGAAGACACTTTTAAAATAAAACATGAATACAGCACAATAAAGACTCTACCTACACTCACATACTTTCAGGAAATGTGCACGATATATACTTCCACAATCTTCAGTAAATCCTTCCCCTAGGAAACTGAGAAACCCACTCGTTTTTTACATCACTATTCCACTTTGTCTGTTATTTCAACTTTGTTATAACATAAAATGTTACTTTTTTTTTTTTACATTAAACATATTACATAACATAATAAATATAACATAAGGATACATATATGTATGTATCCTTAAAATTCAGTCTCTTCAAGGAAAAGACTGAAGGGTTGGGTTTTGTTTTTAATTATGCCTTTCATCTTATGAAAAAGTCTCTATTATAAAGGGATCTCCCAGTATTATGATCACTGAGAAACGATTCACTTTAAAAAATCCATATTATAGTAAAATCAGGCTTGAAGAACCTTACTGTCTGAATATCATCTAGATGCCAAAATATTTTTCTATTAATAACTGAAGATGGTAATACTATGGGTAATACTCTGTACTCACTTTCTTTGTATCTCCTAAAGTTTTAATACCTTACATTGTCAAGCAGACAAGGAAAATACATAACAGAAGAAAGAGCAAGCAAGACTAACAAAGTCAGAATAGCTAAAATGTACGTAACAACTTTGCTAGTCCTTTTGTTTCCACAGCTGACAACATCTCAATTTCTTGGTCTCTGTCTAAACAATATTATTTATTCTTTATGGAAAAACAAAGAAGAAAGAAACAGAGAAGATCAGTAAAACTGTCAGGTTAACACTACTGGATTGACAGGTTGCGATTGCGTGTCAAAACTTCTAGCAACAGAAGGCTTCAGTGCACAAGGTGATGATTCATGATTCAAGATGGCAGTTAACTCAGAAACAGAGATGCAGCAAAATTACTGTTTAAAATGAAGGGAAAATAGATGTATAAATAGTAGGAACTGTAAGTGCTATTCATACAAAAAATATGAAAGATACAATTTATAACCATCATCTCAGTTATTAAGTTAACTTATTGGTCTGTCCATTGTTAATGCAATTCAGATAAACGGATCATAATGGAAGCTTGTTCTGAATTATCTAGGTAAAATTTTTGGATAAATAGTTCCTATGTACTGTGATAAACAACAAGCCATTTCTTCTTATCTATATGTCAACGACTATTGAATTGAAGAGACAAGAAACACAAATAGGCAAATAATTATAACCCCAGGAAATAGGATTTCCCCCATCCGCACCCCCCCAGCTCTGCATCCTCATCAGAGTCAGTTTGATCTTCTGGAAAATGAAGGCCAGAATTTTCACATGTCAGATTCATCTATCATCACTTTCAGGAAACAAGTATAGTGTCTTGGTCTCTGAAGGGACTTTATTAATTTGCAAAAACTCACAATCTTGGTATCTCATTTAATTAACAATAAGTGATCAAGAACAACAATTAAATCTTCAATAGTGAGTTACCTTTTCAAAATCCATACAAAATAAAACTCTCTGTATAAAATAATACTTATTTTCGGTATATGTATGTTAAAAATTTGGTATGAAAATTAAACTTTCTACCTAAACGTTCATTACTGTTAAGTGAAAGTGAAGAAAGTAAAAAATCAGACACCTCCACAAGAATGCAAGTTTGAATTTAACTCTTTTTTTTTCCAGAAAAAGCAATCATAGTACTAGCACATTTTTCCTTTAAGCCTCCTTTTAAACTTAATAATAAAAAATTAAATGCACAACATGTTTTCAAATGGTACATGTGGTTAAAATACTTTCTCAGCTTAAAATCCAAGACAAGGATTTTAATTCACTACTTTTTTTTTAATATTTTTTTTGTTGCATAGGTTCTGCCTTTTCAAACTAATCTTTGCTATTAAAAACATTTAACTTTTTGAAGGTTTTTTAAAAAAACACAATACTGAGCAAGCACAAGCTGTGTTGCAAATTAGGACATTCAAGGCAAGACAAAGCAGCCTGTGGAACATGTCTATGTTGATATTCAACCAACAACATCAATTAGTATTTTCTTCAGACACTGGTCCAATGCTTTCCACTGTCAAGGCTGATTTGATGACTCCTAGACAGAAATTTTATAGGGAAATCATCTTTCAAAAGAAAATCAGTAACAATTAAACAATTTCAAATAAACCAAAACTAATAGGAAAAGAGCAAAACAACAAAAATATACAGTATATTTCTTCCCTTCTTACTACAGTCAGGTAAAAATGCAGATAGGAGGGATTTAGCTTGCAAAAGTGCTTGAAAAAAAGCATTAAAAAAATAAATATAGAAAAAAAAATCTTGCAGTGAGTAGAACAACAGATTTTGCATTTACATTTCTCTCTTGACCCAATGCTACGATTAGTGCATGCTACTGATTTTACTCTGTTTTAACATTTTTCGGATCCTACCATGAAAACCTACCATTTTTTCTCATTTAAAATAGCAAATGCTATGTTCTAAAACCAAATTTCTTATAGATAACATGCTAACATTTTAAATTGAAAGATCAATTCAAAGACACAAATAATTTTCATAGAGTTACTTTCTTTATTAAAACACGCACTTTATCTTATAGAAAAGAGCCATATTGCTATCCATCATAGTCAACTTCTAGTCAAAATGTGTCACAGCAAAATTAATTTTTTGGATTGTGATGTATGACTTCAGTGGCACCAATTTTTCTAAAGAAATATTAAAAACAGTATATACAAATACATACACTTATTTATTGCAACAAGAGTAATAGCGTGTTGCTATGTGCAAACGCCTATACAAAGATTCTAACACCTGCCCAAAAGCAGGCGACAAAAGGAGAAAACAAAGGGAATAATTGTTATTTTTCAGTCCTAGACTCAAAATGAAATCTCTGTAAAGATGTAGTCTTTGTAGAGGACATTTGGTACCAACACATGTATGTTCTTCACATAAATGTGTCACTCCAAATGTAAAACAATGAATTAGATTTCATTACAAAATATGTAGTAATCAAACTATCTCATTTCAGAAATATAACGCCTAATTAACACTTTGGTAAAGAAGGGATTAATATTTTTTTTAAACAAATTAAACAAATTTATAGTGTCTTTCATCTCTGAAGAATATGCAGCTCACTCTGACACCAGAGGTAATTATGATAAAGTTGATTGTGCAAAGTTGCCATTTATTCTTTTTAACAATATGGACAATATTCTTTACAAAAAGAATTAAAAATACATTACAGCTGCCACAGTCTAGCTTCAAGCTGGGGGGGGGGGGTATTTCTGTGATTTAAAGGGGTTGTCTGTAGACTTGTTTTAAATGATTCAAAGACAGGTTTCAGGTCTAGGCTGAAACCTCATGGCTCATAACACAGTAATAGGGAGCAAGACACATACACACATCAACTTGAAAAAGAAAGTATTAGTCAAATAGTTGGATAGTCAATAGTATGTTGATCATTTATATATAATGACACACTTTTTAAAATCAGAAAAACAATACTTGATGTATTTTGTTTCACTTAGATATTTGTATTGCTTGCCTATGGGTGTTAAGTTCTGCTGAAAATCTGCCTAGCAGTTATTAGGCTGGAATGTATTTTTTCCCTTTTATAAATAGAAAACAGTTCAACAGACTATGTATCTAAATAAAAAAATAAAATTAAAAAAAAGAAGAAATATTTTAAACATCAGAACTGAGCTGAAAAGTTATTTGTTATAAACTGTAATCTGTGAATATTTTCTTATTAGTCTCAATATGACAGAATCTGCCATCCCGTTATTGGTGTGGTGATCGTTATAGCTACATAGCTATAGCTTTAGCATTGATATAGTTACATATATTATGACTTGGATATGAACAAGTGGAACTCGAAATAAAAAAAAAATGTTTATTTATTTGAATATTACTTGATAAATAGCATCTGAAGACTGAAATCTGCCTAGTGATGAAATCTACTTGTTCAATGAGAGATTTTTGTGACACTTTTCCCTCTCCCTTTTTGTCACTTCATTCTAATAAAACATGAAAGAAGAAGAAGGATCAGTTTAGGTAATCATGGGAAACAGTCTGAGCATTAGAGTAAAACGTTAGAGATATTTTTTTAAAAAATATAATTGATAGCATTGAAATCGTCCTCAGGAAGCTGTGTTCATGATCTATAGTTTATTAAGGCTTATTATGATCCAAGTTCTTCCTAAATATCCTTAACAAGTTGAGATTTTTTTTTCCACAATCCATGAGGGAGTTAAGGTAATATTAAATTCAAACACAGTTCATTTATTTTCATGTACAGAAGTCAAAATATTCTTCTTTAACATTATTCTCAGTGAAACATACTTTTCGTAAAATGAAAATATTTGCACCTTAAATAACATGTTTGCTAAGGCCAGAGTACTTCAGCCCAGAAAAAATGAATTTTCCAGATTATAATAAACTTCTTTATGGTTGAAAGTATGTTATGCCCCATCAGTAGAAGTACTCAAAGCTAGGTGGGATGGACTTTGAGTAACCTGATCTAGTGAAAGATGTCCCCGCCCATGTCAGGGGCATTGGACTAGATGGCCTTTAAAGGAATGTCCCTTTCAACCTATACCATTTTATGATTCTATGACTTCAGTGAGTCATCTTGGAACAGTTTATATTTTGTTGGATTATACTGTTTCATATTTTTTAGTCATTCACTACAATCACATCATAATTCAAAGTTTCATTTGTGAAAGCATTCAAAAAAATTATTTTTTAAAAGGAGTACCACTACTTGCTGGTTATTCTTCATTTTCTCATGTATAAATATTCCCTGTCTCCCAGTCAAAAAGCAGAAGCACAAATCTGTGTTAAGAAATACCAGATAGTTTATTTATATCTTTTTGGTTTTGTAGTCTTCTCTATTGATTTTAATATTTTCTGACAAAAAATTGCTAGCAATTGCAAGTAGAAAAACCATAGAAGCATAGAATAATGGAATGGTTCAGGTTGGAAAAACCTTTAAAGATCATCTACTCGAAGCCCCCAGCCATGAGCAGGGACATCTTTCAGTAGATCAGGTTGCTCAAAGCCCCATTCAACCTGACCTTGAACACTTCCACTGGATGCAGCCCTCTAGGTGTTGTCTCACAAGAGCAGGGCAGAGGGGTAGAACCATTCCCTTGACCTGCTGGCCACACTTTTGTTTATGCAGCCCAGGATACGATTTGCTTTCTGGGCTGCAAGTGCACAGTTTTTTCTCCTTTAGGAAGTGGAATAAAATTCTGAATATAGACTATAATCATCTAAAAAGCAAAGCTCTTAGACATCAGAATTAATTTGTGGAAAGGTTTAATTTATGAATATGATATCAATCACATTTTTAACATAACACATTACACATATTGTATCTTCATTACAAACATTTGACAGTTTGATCCATGTTGATTCTTTGTCTCAATGAACTTACAAAGAGGTATACTGGATGAAATTTTTGCCCTTAAAATTCCTTTGGATCTTAATCAAGTTCAATGTCTGCCATGGGCATATGCAGGAGTTTTGAGTAAATTTTAAAGAAAATTCATTTAAAGTCATACAACTAACAAAAAAGGTGTATTCACATAATTTATTGAGAAAATATTATTTTAATGGTAGTCTCTATATGCTGTGAAGCTCACCCATCCAATTATTTCCTCCTATCACATTTATAGTTGAGTTTTTTGGTATCTGAGATTATAAAGCAATTAGCACAACTTTCCACACTCTCACAAATCATAAGATTTTAAATTTATTTTCCACAGTTGAGCAGGAAAATAAGTTTAAACATTTCTATTTTAGGAACTCAGCATTCATATATTTATGTAACTACCATGTTTGGCATACTTACTTTACACATCATCTCTAGTGGTCACATGAAAAAAAAAAAAATCTTTTTAAGACATTCCAGTCTGTCACTTGCTCATGTTTTAGCTCTTTAGGGTATCTGTCTGAGGATAATGTGCTAAGTTTACCAGGTCAAAGACTATCTCTGTGTAAAAACACTAAAGACATTCAGATTTCTTTTTTCAGTCAAGACGCTGGGGAAAATAAATTGAAAAGCAGCCAGTTACTTGATTTAATTTCATAGTTTCTATCAGAAGATAGAACAACAAACTATTAATAACTCCCATTTTTCACACAATGACATGTCTTCACTTCTAAACAAAACTAATGGGCAATGGAAATATTCATGCATGGATCAGATTTTAAATTAATAATGTCATTAGATAAAAAATGTTCAAAAGCAAACTCCATAAATACCTATTATGAAATTAATGGCGAGTGCTATATTTACTTCATTTTAATAATCAGCATAACTCCTGATATTATTTCTCTTTTATGTTATTTTTACAGCATAATTTGCATCTGATTCTAATCATAAATACATAGTCCAGCCCTATAGAATTGTACCACTTTGCTGCTTGTCATGCTTCACCTAAATTTTCCATAAATTCATCTAATAATAGTATCAATTTATTTAAGTGAATGTTCAGATTTTTGTGGTATATTAAAAATGATAGAGAGGGCCTCCTGTACAGTGAAAAAATATATTCAACCATTATCTACCCAGCCAAAAATTTCAGAGCTTTCAGAAAGTAGGTCATACCATAATAGTGACATTGAACTTTTCAACTGGGAGTAATTAGGTTTTATTTCCAGTGCTCAGTGACCTACTCTGAAAAATAAGTTAATACAAGAATGGTTCAATTTTATTTTTCATAAGTTAGTGGCTTGCTTTATTATTTCTTTCTACTGTATATACCTTAAGAATCCATAATTGTTACCTACCCAGAAAACAGCAGCTGACAGCTGTGTAGGGTATGTCTGCTGTTTAATATGTCATAAAGAATCTGTTGCAGGCAATGATGTTATCATTAGGGAACAAGGATACTGTCTATTATTACAAAACCGAATAATTCAGCATTAAATCATTTCAACTGCAGTGTCACTTTCAGAGAATGTGAAAGTAGAAAAGTTACTGTGTATGAAACAAGCTTTGCAGTAATGCTTACAGCACAGAGGGCATTTGAAGCACACTTCCTTGTATATTCCCCCTAGGGTGTTTTAGAAAGCTTTTCTTTTATTTAATGGCTGCTTCCTAATGCAAAGAGACATAATAAAATGCACTTGCATCTGTTAGCTCAGATAACAAGACACATTTTTCCTTTTTGGGGCTGGGGTGTTCTAAGAGCCATTTGACACAATTCAGACTACTGTTGCAACATGATCTTATTCCCTCCAGTGAGTCTTAAATATTTTATTTGTTACTAATGTCATTACAAGAAGAAATACCCTCCCACTCCTGACTTTGGTCATGCATTTGTCCTATATATAGGTGTGTGAAGTGGCCTGCTGCATCATGTCAACCTGTATTGTAATACAATGATAGTGTAACTTGGCACAGTGTGTCAGATGTTAAATGACATGAGAAGGCATACAGGAAACTCTCCCAGTCAAGGGACTGTGGTCCTTCAGAGGCAGGCTGCTTCTCTGGTATTTACGTAGCTGTGAACCGGGAGCACAAAGTCTGCAATGCCTCCAATCTTGTTACGTGGAGCATACAAAGGACAAGTTTTTAATCTAGCAAACCTTTTGCAGGGAGTGCTCCCTATGAATTTTACTAAATATGAGTTAATATCCCTAATGGATACAGAGAATGAAAAGTTTAGTAGTAGATGTGCACCAGAGACTAGCAGAGTATCAAGCACCCAAGAACTACAAGCGATTTTCTCTGAGACTTTCCATGTTTTTTGGAAGAGAAGAAGTCCTCCAGCTATTATTTTACAATATTGTCTCCCTTGAAACTCACAACAGGACAGATTCTCAGTAGAAGAGTTAAGATTTGACCATTCTACATCTGACTGTTCCCTACAAAACCATCATTAGATTTTCCAAAGGCTCAAACAGAAGAGGACCTTTCATAAAGACTAGAACATATGTTTCCATGATTATTCCATTATTTTTTTTCATGAATAGAATGAGTGGAATGAAATACTATTTAAATGTTTACATTGTTTGGTTTGGCTTGGGTTTCTTCTTCTTGTTCCCCCCCCCCCCTCCCCCCCCCCCCCCTTTTTTATTTTCAAGACAGAAATACAAGAATAATCCAAACTTTGAGAACTACCTAGAAGTGCCCATATCTGTGCATCCATTTCATTAAGAGCCCAGTTTGAAAAATACATTAAGTGAACAATGCTCTGCCACTTGTTTTCTGATTTAAATATAGCCAAAAATTGATTATATGTAGTATTTTCATGTTCTGACGTTTGCAACAAAACAACCCAAGTATCTTCAACATACAAACAAGCAGCAGCAGCTCAATACCACCTCAACAGGGACCTTCAATAAATCAGTTTCTGTATTCAGTAAAATAAGGCTTTGTCTTTTTTACAAGACTTCAGAAAATTCAGTAGCAACTGTCTGATTTTAATCATGTTAATACCCATTTCCTCAGTTTTTAGATGGATTAATTGTGAGTTGCTTTTGAAAAAAAGTAATAAAACCATCTGTTTTGTAGCAAAAACCTTTATGTTCCTTCTCAAACCCTCAGTCATAACGTTTTCCCAAATATCTTCATTTATATTTAACTGTGCAGAAAAATAAAAAAGATACTTCCTGGTCTTTCTGTCTAACTGCTGCACCATCCTGCTCTATTAGGCAGAAGAGTAGTAAGTTTATTACTGTAATTTTACTGAAATACCAAGAGAAACATATACTTCATATCAAAACGAATCAGCAGCTCGCAAGAGTTTTGAGCCAGTGGGAGAGACCTTTTCTGTACAAGTTCGATTCAGTATGTAATTACACATGCATTTAAGTTTATTCCCATTCAGCAGAGTACTAAAGGCTATTATTAGCACTTTGTGGATAAAGATCTATAAAAATATATCTAAAATAAAATTTGGAAGAATCCTACTTTTTCAAATACATTCTTTAAGAAATATTTTTCTGGTAAGAAAAATAGTTACCTTCTGTATTCCTGTCAAGCAATTTTTTGAAACCATGTGGTATATCTATCGTGGATAATATTCAACAACAGCAGGTATTTTTTTCATTTCAAGGCAGGTAGAAGTAAATCCTAGTGTTTTAATTTCAGTTCTGGCACAGTATACAATTAACTCTGCAGCAGTAATGGTATACAAGCTCCAGAAGAAACTGCTAGGCAAAAGAACAGAAACCAAGCCAGTGGATAACATTTAAACAATGGAGATTACTTTTTGTTTGTATGAGAATGAGTGCACGCATACTCTAGCAAATGTAAAAAATTTTATTATGTGGAATAGCAGTACAAAGAGTACATAATATTTTATGTCTCATTTGCAAGACCATAGTAATTATGGTGCATTTGCAAAAGTCTGAGAAAATCCAGGTACGAAAGAAATGTTTAGACTGGACTAAAGCATGCTGTGAATTAAAATACATTTACTTTGACCTTTAAAAATTGTACAAAGTTTCCCCTCAATTACTTCTGACTTAGAATTCAAGGACATCAGATAGTGACTTTATACTATAAAAAACAATTTTGTGCACTTAATTTGAAACATGGGATTATTTTATTTTTGCTGAGTTTACCAACAATTCACAGTATTCAGTAGCAATTACAAAGGTGGTGAAAGAAATGAGTCCACAACACTTTCTGACCACACTTTACAGAAAAGCACAGTTTTCAGTTTTAATGTGCTTTAAAAGCATCTGTTAATCACCGAGTAAGTTACAAACAGACACCAAGGAGAGAATTAGCACCACAGCTTGTACCTTACTGATACAAATCAATAGTCTTTGGACTTTGCGATGGGTAAAACAGAATTTCACACCACAAAAGAAGCTGTCAGTTTAAATGCCTATTGATTGTAAAACATATCATTATCCACACTACACTCTTCACACTTTAATGGAGTTTTTGCAGCTATGTTCTGAATATCATTTACTTGTGTGAAGCACACACTGGTGTCAGCAGGATTAAGTATCAGGTAAGATAAACTTGGGGTAGGAAGGGAAGAAACAGCACACATTTTGTGCCGATTTTGCCGGCAAAAGTAGTTTTCTATGTACAAATTGCAGTGAGTTAGGAGTGTCCCCCATCAAGATCTTGTCAATAATTGCCTTTTAAAAAAGAAAGTCAGGCTTTCTTGGGCAAGCTTAAGTGTACACTGTGTGACAAATGCAACGTAAGATGCCATTTTCCCACTTTTTTTAGTGACTGGAGGAAAGCATAATTATTAATAACTGACCTGACATAGTATCCACAAAACACCTCAGTACAGAATATGAGCATCGTAGATTTTAAAGGAGTTGCTTTGGAAACAAGGTTGTATAATAGATATGATCTGTGGTACAAAATCCAGTTCTAGTATTTACAACCTTCCTATTGATCCTTCTGATAGTGACAAAGATTTGCCATCAGTATATCTAACAAGTATTTGCAAATTGAAGTATTATCATTGTGTCTTTGACTGAAGTCCATGCATGTAGTCAGAGAAATGTATGCTACTTTGAAAAAACAAATTTTAAAATGCCTCATTCCTAATTAATCCATTTAAAGGACACCAGTGGAAGACACAGAGGTGATTTCTCTCTGTCAGCAACTTCCTTTTAGCAATAAACACTTTTTCTGAGTTAGAGCTGGAAGGGAGGAGCTTATATTTTCAGTGAAGGAGAGCGCTGCAAGTGATCAGACTGCCCTGCTGAAGAATGTTTGCCTACGTGGCTACCATCCAGCGAGCTAGCTAACTGCATGTCCCAATATTTTGGTTTCAGTTTTTCAGAGATACTTCTCTGTCTGTGCCAAGCTGCAACAGATCTGCATGAAACAGTCTTTGCTCTGTGGCTTGTCTCAGACAAAATGCTTTCTATTCTTTAGAGCCCAAGTCTGTGCTGGTCACTGTTGTTTCAAAGGTTTGGTCTTTGTTTGGATAATTTTAATTACATTTTTAAAAATTTCATTATATTTTTAAGATTATTTTGGAGCTGAAGTGCTGTATGAAAAGTATGTGAGTGGATAATGTCTGTTTCCAGACTGTTCACACACAGAAGTGTGTTGACATTATTAAAGGGATAAGCAAATAGATGCTTAGTCTACCACTGGCATAAAGTGAACTTTATCTGCCCCCACCCCACCCACCCCACCCCCTTGTTAAAAAAAAAAATCTATTTACAATAAACAAACAAACAATAAAAAAGAAGATGGATTTTTTATCGATTTAACAGAAAGTTGGAGTAGGTCAACCATACACCAACAGTAGAACAAAAGATAAAATATATAGAGCATCTCTTTGAGAAGGTAACCCTGGTGGTGACCCTCTATGCCTCACATTAGCTGTGAAGGAACAGAATATCATTTGTACATAATGAACAGGAAGGCAAAAGGTAGTATAAACAGCATATAATTTGTCTGTCTGCTTGGTTCTTTTGCACATTTGTGGAAATGATGTGAAAAAAATCAAGCCCACTATCACCTGTCAAAAAACATTTGCATCAGTGTTAAGGGATGCCTCATCATTGACACTGCAGCATTGCACGCATTATTCTTTGAATCACACGATACAAAATAACCCAGAGCTTGAACTCATTAGGGAATCTTGTCACTGTTTGTGGCTGAATGTTTTAAATTAATCATTTGGACTTTTTAAGTTTCAAAGCAGAGCTTTATACTGAAAGAGTTAATTGGACCTATTGCCACAGTCACACTACTAAAGAGAATGAGTATTTAAAAAAAAATACTAAGAACCTTAACTAAGATCCTACAGCTTGTCTGATTCATTTTAACTTTCTGTGAATCTCAAGACTTGTTAGAAATGCTGAAAGATCAATCACAAGTTATCTTGAATATTTGAACCCCTTCCATTCAAACTGATTCTCAGTTGGTTTTTTTTTCTTAGAATCATCAGGAAATTTAGTGGTCACAAATTATCATTGATGGGGGAACTCAAAATGTAATTTTCAAGTTCTGAAAACTAGTTTCCCTAGAAAAAATGCAGTATATTAATAGTACTTAAAATATATGTTAAAAAATGTCGTCATACTCTAATTCCTGTGAGCTGCTACATTTATCTTAATATTGCTGTAACTTGTTTCTAGTGCAAAGTTGCTGAGTTTTTAAACAAATGCAAAAATGAAAATGAAACAGAAACCCTAAGTCTAATGGATATTGATCTAGTTCTATGATAAAAGCAGTAAGAATCATGCAAAACTGGAACAAAGCAGTATTGCTCAGAGCCTGCAATGACTAATTTCTTAAAAAGAAAGCTCTGCTATGGATAAGGTATCTGACAAATATCAATGAAATGTAGATCCTTAGAAGAGATCTTATATATTGAAAGCCAAAATATTAGTATCAAGCATTACATTGGGGAGCTAGGACCACCAAATACCTCCTAACTACGAAACGAATGCTGACAGTCAAATGTTCGCACAGAACTAGCACTAGCAGCAAGCTAACCAAGAATATCAATGGTTTTCAAAATCATACATTTCCTGTGTAATGGTGCATGGAAAGGCAGCCATCTCAAGGGAATAATTTAGTCTAAGTGCTCCCTCTTTTTGGTAAAATAGAAAACTATGAGTGATGGGTAGAAAATTTTCTTTATTTTCTATTTTCATTTTTTATAGCATCCAAGAGAATTATTTCTTCTGTGCAGATACTTCAAATGCCAGCTCTGCTCCAGCCTTGCTGACTTTTTCTTTCTCAGGTCAATGTATATCATGTATCACTCTCGCACACTGGAGACCTCTTTCCCCCCTTCTTCAGGGTGTTCAAAATTAAGCTGCATTCCAAGCTGGCAGTAAAATGCCAGACTAGAGAAAATGAGCAGTCGGCACAGTCCTTGAAGAAAGGGAGATGTTCAATTAATTGTACTGAACTTTCGCATAAGCTGGGTGTTAGTGAAAATTGGCAGCTTCGATTCCTTCATAGTAGTCAGTGGAGAGGAAAACTCTGGGACTGACTTATCACAGTGTCTAAAATAAAGCAAACACCTCTGCAAGTATTTAAATAAACAGTTTTGAATAAATCATTTGAATTCTAAATTTTATAGGACTAAGTCAAGTCCCATGAATTCCTCTCATAGTGCTCACAAAACAAGATTTTAGGAAAAATCTATGATTAGCAGTAAGACAGCAAGCAGCAAATCTGTTCTTATAGGCCAGCCTATCAGGAAAATTCTTTTCTTTTGATTTTCTACATTTTTACAAGACATTACGGACCTTAATAGCAAATAGCTAGATAACCAAATTGATCTCAGATATATTTAATGTGGCAATCATGTAGGACAGTAGGTTTGGGGGTGAGACAGGCTGATAAAAAGCAAGTACTCACAAGTGAGAATCCAAATTTGTTGTGTGCTCAGATTTTACACTCCAAAAGTGTGATTACTGTAGCGCTCAACCTTTTTTACACAGTTCATATATGGATTTGAAGTTCATATTAAACTATCAGGCATTCTTACTCCATCTCTGTTTTTTTCTCCCTTTAAATTGAGATTTATCTCACTTCTGTGGCATTGTTAATTAAAACTTTTGTAACTTAATGAGCTATGCTATATAATAAAATTAACATGTCTAGAACAGGGTTGGGTTAAAAACCTTCATAAATTAAAAGAAAACAATAATTAGAGGGGTAAAAAATCAAATGCTTTAATGTTCAGAGGATCACAGATTTAACCATCTTGGACCTTTAAGCAGATAATAGCAAAGCCTGATAAAAACTCAATCATATCAGATTGCAGTTTCTGCTCACTAGATGGGAATTTTCTACTCTGCTGAACCAAAGCTTTACACTTTCATTAGCTCACATTCTCTGTCATGACACCAGTGCCCTCTCATCAGATCGAAGTCTGAGCTGAGTGGTGCCGACAGAGAGAGGCAGATAAAAGGAAACTGATGAAAGTGCTAAACGTTTGCCTTCTGGGTAAAAGCTGCATGTGGCTTTGCTGACCACGATTTCCTTTGCCCTGTTCCAAGAAGATGGGAGTGTGTCTTGTGTTCAACATATACATACTAGTAGCTTCAATTTCAACGAAATTTTATTTTTAATTTGTTTGCACAAAGTACAAATCTTGCCTGAGCTCAAAAGGCAACAAATGTTTTTGGTTTCTTTCACAGAAATCACCCAGGACTGTGAATTTAAAGGATAGAAGGTGGAAACCATCTCTATGCAACTTAATTTTCAAGATCTGCATCAAATTTAGACAAACATCATTCATGAAATTTGTAAGAACCATTTGATTTCTCAACAAGTGAGGAAGCTTCATCAGGTGATGGTGGCAGATATATATTTTAATAACAGATGAAATTACAGCCTATTCCCTGTTTCTGAAATTTGATTCAGACTCACAACTGACCTGAATGGATCCAAACGAACTGGAAAAAATATATCTGAGTTTCTCAATCATTTGAATAACTGCTTCTATTTGAATCCTAGTACAACAATCAAAAAGTCAAAAAAATTATAAACTGCCCTGGTCTGATCTGAAAAAGAGATTCACAAATGAAATCCTTATTTCATCTCCAGATACATAAGTATTAGAAATCCCCGGAGTAATCCATTTCTTGTTATAACTAAAGCCTCATTTTGAAGACAAAGAGAGATAAGTATATAAAAAATGAACAAGAAATATAATCATATCATATAAACATCTGGGTGATGGATAGCTGTGTAAAACTGAAAGGCAAAATTATTCTGATTCATTGAAATATACTGAAAAACTGTCAGACTGTAAAACTCAGCAAGACCATAAAAATTGTTCTTCCTGGTAATTGCCACACAAATGGGGAAAAAAGAATGACTGAATGTTATTTTAATGTTAGAGACATCTAAGTAGAATATCTAAATTATATGTATTGCAAAGTATATTATAAAATACCATTATTATAATATTTCTAAACAAAAAATCAAAGAATAGCTCTTTTTTTTCAATAATTCAATATTCACTGCTTAAATCTAAGATAATTTTAAAACGTAGGGTAATTTTTCCATTTTCAGAATAATATATTTAAAATAGAATTTGTGAAAGCCAGAATTATTTACACACAATGCAACATGTTAAAGGATATTAGCCATTTTAGGTTTCTTTTTCTTATTTTATTCAAGATTAACTACTACATATGTACAACTATGTGTTTTGCAAAATGGATGTTTTAATATACTTTAATATCCATTTTTAAAAGTTCTCTTTTTAGTAAAGAATGATACATCAAATTACTATGAAAGACAGCTGATATTTTATGGTTATGTGCACAGAATTTTATGCTGAAGTGGGATAGTGACATTTGAGAAACTTACCAGGCCACTGTAGTAATTTTGATGAAGCTTCTTTTCTACAGGTTTCCTGTATTCCCTTATTCAGCCTGTGCATGTGAGTTACAGAAACGAGTTGTCAGTTCTTGATATACAGGCTGTCAAGTCCTATGAAACATGAGAAAATACAGCGTATATATATCACAGAAAAATACATATAATAGAAAATATATGGACATTACCATTTCAAGTGTTATTCAGGATGTTCCATTCTATTACTTGATAATGTGAGGCAGGATATAAGAACAATACAGATATCTCCAATAGATGAGAATCATTTTTTAGGTAGTATCTTTAGAATGCAAAAAGAATTAATGTAGTTTCTATCAATTTCTGAAAGTCTGCTCTTAATTGTGTCTGTAATGATGTCTTTTGCCCAAGCAAAGCAGATTCAACTGTAACATTTTCATCTAAGAGTTAATCTAAGTATATTTCTAAGATGGTGCATTTTTTCATATTCTTATACATGTTACTTCAATGACCTTTTCTTATTAATTTCCTTTTACAATGATATTGTTGAGAAATAACACCATTGTTTTATGAAAATTTAGAATATTGACAGACTATAAGGTCAGGTGCATTTTGTTAATACCGCCAGGAATCTTCTCAAATTCTGGATGATGAATTACTTTAAGTGTGATAAACTATGAAAGCAACAAATAAGCTTTAAACTATAACAGGAAAATACACATAGATCAAGAGAAACAAGTGTCATTCTGCCATCAAGATAAATTATTATAATATATATATATATATATAAAATAAGATATATATTAAGTATATAGTAATCTGGTTGACAGTGGCTCTTGATATTCCCATTACTTAAAAAAAAAAAAAGGATAGGTGAAGCACTCTTAAAATTTAATACCCAAATTCCTCCATGCTCAACTGATTTTTAAAAAGCCTCTGCTAAACAAGATTTATGAGACTGGACATGCTTTGCCAAGATTTTGCACTGTTTTGTTTTGCTATAGTAATTTCATCCACTAGTGCCTCTGGTCTTCCTCACCCATTGAACTTTTTACCTTTTAATCAGGCAAACACTCATCTGGCTCACAGTATGTTCGAATGGCATTGTTGCACATGTAAATCTGAAGTTTGAAAGGAGCAAGGCTGATTATCATTGCTCTCCATACAATAAGTCTCCTGAAATTTATTTAGTTTTCTCTTTGCCTTGCTCATCTTCAATTCAAATGCCTGGAAATGAAAGGTTAGGTGGAAACAGGCAGAAAGTGAAACGATGTAAGACCAAACACTTAGCAAGCCCCTCACTTCAAACCTGGGCACAAAAGCACAAAGCAATACAAAGCCACCCACATTTTTCAAGGTTCTACCAGCTGCAAAATGTAAGTATTTTGTTCCTTCTTCAGTTCCAACATCAAACTAGTTTGCTCTTTCCCAAGGTTCACAACAAATCTGTGACCCATCAAATTGTATATTTCACTGAAGTGCAGCCATCTTGAAAATATTGTAGCCCAGAGATGTCAATAAAATGTATGTAAGACATGGCATTTACTCTACATTTTTATGTGAAAATGTTTTGAAAACAAATCTTTCTCAGGAAAACAGTTCTTCATTCAAAATACACTTTGGAGAGGAAACAATTAACTTCATGTGTTTTTATATTTTCTGTAGAGGGTAAAAGCTAATGGCGGGGTGTGTGTGTCCTGTGAATGCTGCCATTTTCTGAACCTGATATTATGAATATGAACTGCCAAGTTTAAGTCAAGTGTTTATACACATGTGCCTCAGTACTTCCAGTGTTTCAAACATATCTGTCACGCACAGCAAATGAACAGTGCAGTACAATCTATTGCACTGACAGGCAAACATGAAATATTTTAGTAAAAATTAGCCTATGCTTTTACCTCATTTATCTGAGCTTCCACCATTTTTAATAACAATTTTCTTTACCTGACAGTTGCATACAATTCCTAAATAAGCAATTTCCTTGAATCTGCTGATTTGCAACATTTTAAAAATTGGTGGTTTTTTGTGTGTGCTTTTTTTGTTTGTTTGTTTGGGGTTTTTTGAAGAGCTATTATATTATAGAGAGAGGGGAGAGAAGAATCATGCTGCTAAGTATAGATATGTATTTTCAAAAGAAAATATCTTTTAAAATGTACACTATCTTTAATGCTAAATTAAAAATATTGCTGGAGTGGTGTTATTTTAGCCCTCAGGTATATGTGATATCAGCATTTAATTAACTCTGAAGTCTTCCTGTAAATAGAGCTTATGTGTCTGTGTAAAGTTCAGGGCAGCCAGGCTGAATCTATAGGAGAAAACTGCTTGGAGGGGCTGATGTCCTAGAGAAGAAAGTCTGCCCTATCTGAGGCAGACAGACTTTACCACATGGCTACATGTACTAAATTAAGAAGTGGGGAAGTTCATCCAAAGTGCACAGATTAAAATTTTCAATAGGCCTAAAAATGACTCTAAGGCATGAATGAGCCTGTCACTTTTTCTCTGCCTCTTCAGCAAATGATGGATTCACTCTATGCCCATAATATAACCCGTTAGATATGCCTGGCTTCGTTGGTTATTCTTCATTCTCAGTCAAGCTGAAATAGAGGCTGTGGTTAAACAAATCTGCTTTTATGAAGCAAAGCACTGTGAAACAGAGCTGATTATGGCCTGACACATTGGATTAGAGTGTCATGTAAAGCAGTGCTGATGATTCCATTGTTTCAGGGTCCTGCCTGCCTGCCTGAGCTTTTCCTTCCCTCTCAAGCCACACACACTTCTGTTTACCCTTTGCTTTAGGAACCCTTTTTTCCAATCTATTTACTCTTTGTAACTGACTCCTCAGCAGAATATAATTTATAGGTCTGTTCAAGAAGAGGTTTAGTGACTAATTCTTTGAAGGAAGAGGATCATGTTCTTCTCTACCACTATTCTCAAAGACAGATTGTAAAAGCACCGCAAACACTTATCTAACCACTTCTGATTTTAATTTATAAAAAAGTACGTGTCAGCTAATTAAGGTCACTGGCTAGCAACATCTGCTAGCCTGAACAAATGATCAGAGCCCAGGAAATACTGAGTTCCAGGACCTCATGATACTGTACATCTTTTATTGCTCCAGAGAGACAAGAAATGCTTAAGCTTTCTGCTTAATTGTCAGTCTTTTAAGTCATTAGTTCTGATGGCACTTGGTAATGAGTTCTTTGATCCATTTCCTATGTTTGAATCTGTTGGTTACTCTTTCTATGTTATTCCAGTAGTTTTGGGGCTATGAAAGTGAGTAAATAACAGTAATTTTCCTAATGTAGTGTTTTTCTTAGTATAAGAAATGTATCCCACCTTCTATGTGTCCATTCACCTTAGAAATTCCAGTCATTGGCTATACAATTAGTTTTTATCACTTTCAGTAAATTGTGTTCCATCTGCAACCTCTTTATTCCTACTAGGTTTGTTTTTGGTTTTTTTCAGATAATATGCCCAGGACTGCTAAGTCTCTGAGAGGAGAGCAGAGCATGCCAATGTTGCAGGCACTAAATCACTGCAAGACTCGTCCAAGAAACAGAATATATTACCTTTTGCTGCCATGTCTAATTGATACTGTTACTCAAGTTAGCTAGCTTAAAACAAGCTTGAATACCTCTGTGATACATTGCAGTCATAATTGTTATAGTGTAGGTATAATAATAGAACTATAGTACAGTTTAATACTTTCAAAAATATATTTTCCTTTGGTTCTGTAAACCCCCAGGTATACTGACTTCCATATTCATCACAATGCATTAAGGTAATGTTTTCACTGAGCTAGCCATAGGTGTTTAGAAATTTGAATGCCTTCCACCATTTCATTATCAATGTATATCTGGTATAAAAAAAGCATATGCTTAAATGAGTTCAGATTTTGTGTACAGAATAATGTTATATGGTGCACAGGGTTTTGTAGGCCCTTCAGATTTCAAAAGAGGCTGTGAGCAGTCCCAGGGCTTGGTATTCTTCCTATACACAAAACGAAATTATCTCAGCTCACTACTTATTTATGTTTATGACCTCATTTCTATTAATACCTTCACAGGATGTTCACCTCAGCCCTAAAAGTTGCTTAAAAGTATAAGTAAATTATCCTAAGATGGTCCAAAATAATGAAAGGGAGAGGAAAAAAGAAAAAAAAAAAAAAGTCTTAGATGTCTAGAAATGACTGATAGGTTTTTAGTCCCATACAAAAGATGGAGGCCAGTGTACTGTTAACAGAGTTCATACAGGCAGGTCAAACCTACTGCACTGTTCAGGTACTTTTTTCCAACCCAGTCACCTGATAGAAGATGCTGCCTTCATAGCAGTGGAGGCAGGGAAGGTGAGAGGTACTCCAAAACAGAATAAATGCAGGTTTGATGTGTGCCACATGCTGTGCTGTCAGTGGCACTCCCCATGGCATAACGGGCTTGTGTGAAGTGATCACCTATGCACTGGCTCCTTGGTACCATTTCTACTGCAGAGTCTGGGATAGTTCAAGTTCAGAAGGGTCATAAAGATTAGCCAGACTGAAATACCTGTGATTATGAAAACAGACCTAACAAATTATTGTTTGGTTTTTTTTAATATGGAATAAAACGAGGTTTGTTTTTATATGAAAAATGGAAACAGCATAAAGTATGGAGAGATCAGCACTTGCACAACAGAAAGAAATGTCAATAAAGTAAAAATCAGCATTCAATAAATAGAAATTAAGTTATACAGCTGTGAAACTTTTGGGTTTTATTTCTATTTAATTTATTTAACTTTTTTTCCCTTTGTTTTTCTCTCTTTTGTATCAATGGCATCATATTGTTCCATATAATCTGCAAGCTTTTCTGTTCTCCTCTTACACCTTCTTTTGTCATTTGTTTGGTGTGTCTATTTTCTGTTTAGGAGTACCTTACCAATTCAAATGACTGATTCTTGGCTTGGCAGTGATCTCCTGTTGGCAGCATGAAAATTACTTATTATTGAAAGCCACACTGAAGCCAATTTGTTCAAAGCTTCTCATCAAGCAAAGAAAACTACTATCGTCACTCTAATATAGTTTCAAATGTAGTAAATCTTGCCAGTAAATAAACCAATTGCCTCTCTCAAAAGGCAAGAAAACAGCCAAAAAATATCTCCACAAAGAAAGTACTCCTTTCACCTCTTGACAGAACAACCTTCAATAAGAAATGCCACACAGAAGTAGGCGGAACATAATGTTTGTATCAAATCATAGAATATATTACCAACTAACAAGACAAGTCCAAGGATCTCAAGACTTTCACTGTTATAATTTACTTGCAATGGAGAGCACTTTTTTTTATTATTTATTTCAAGAACTTTTTTTTACAAAAGTACAGATTGGTAACACAACAGGCTAGTGTTCTCTCGTCATAAATAATGTGGGCAAGAGATGAATTATGCAAGTTTTCACAAGTTAATATTTTTAAATGTTCTAGACTGAGGCTACAAATCCAGTTTTCACATATTTGATAGAGTTCTCACTAAAGTCTTTGTGCAAGAAAAAGGTTTTAGTCGTATGTTTAAATTGTGAGGTTTTACTTTCTATTCTGCTACAGATTGACCAATTTTTGCATTATGAACCCCTATGCTGAGTAGAAACACTGAATTCCATTTGCTGAGATTCAGTTTTAATCTGGACTGCCCTGACTCTTTCTGTAAGAAATGATGTAAGACTAGACTCTGCGCATACCTCTTACAGCAAGGTTTGAGTAAAGGTCCAAACAGACTTTCAACCCATGGTCAAGTATTTATTATGACAAGCAAGTGCAGAAAAGTTTTATTACTCAAAAAAATGTTATGCTGTAACCTTTTAATTTACTTTATTCAATGAATTCATTCTTTTAAAAATCTGTTTTAATCTATAAAACAGATTAACCATCAGCTGCACTTGCAGCTCCTGCAGTTTCAATGTGTGCATGTGAAACTGCCAGGATAATTGGATACATATTTTTGGCAGGAGCATTATATGCTGCAGTTTCATTATGCTATAACAATTCAGGTGATCAAAGAGTCAAAATAAGTACTAGATTTCAAAATCAACAAAAAGGAAAGGTCACACAGATACATGGATTCATAACGCTGACCGATAACCTGGTCTTTAAGCAGGTTGGAAGTACACAGGACTTCTTGAATTCCTTTAAGAGTTTGTGTCTGATGTTAGTTAAATCAGATCAGTAGGATGCTTTTCACTGAGCTTTATTGCAGTAGGATCAGGCTTCAAGTACCACGGTGGAAAGCAGTTCATAGCGTCTTTTTTAGTTTATTTCAGCACCAAGGCATTGAAAAGACTTCACGGAGAAGTGGCAGGGGGAAAGGAGGGAAAACCAGGGTAAACTGCTAGCTTAAAACTCAGTTCTGATATGTTAAATATATTTATATCCTGGTTCTCATGCGTAACTGTTTTTGATTTCAACAGTAATTATTTATATGGAACTTCTAAATAATTAATTACCAACTGAGCTGTATTTATCCCCAATACTAAATTCATGCAGTCAAATTCAGTGCAACCTTTTTACCTTCAATCTGCTTTATGGAAACCCATTGTGAAGACAGCTAAATGGTATTCCACCTTTGCTACTTACACATTTCTTATATTCATGATCATTAATAGCTTAACAGCCTCCAAACTGTTACCTTAATCTTTTTATGTCAATGAGACATTCTCCTACCATCAAGATTTTACAGCCATTATATCTATTAGAAATTGCTATATTTCAAATTATGTCCAAATGCCCAATTAACAGAAGAAATAATTGCAACATTACATTTAATTGAATGGAAAATGTTGACCAGGTTTCTTCTATTTTTCCTTTAGATGACATTTCCATTAGAAGTGTTCTGCTTTGAGATATACACAAATACACAGATTTACTATAATGCATCCTTATAAAAATAGTGAATAGCCATGATGAATTCTTCAGATAAGTTTTCTATTATTCTCTGTTTTGAAAAATATTCTTCCTATATTATGCATCCTTATAAGAAAACAGGCTTTCCTTGCTGTAGTCTGGAACAGCATGGATTTTTAGGTAACCAAATTTCACATGCATTTACTAAGAATATTTTACAATCATATTCCATATTAAGTAGAAATAATACATACACATGTGCAACACATACATGCAGAAAGGTACTCTGTCCCATTTTCAGTTACTTACTTCTCTAGACTGTTTGTACAACTACATCTTCAGATTTTATATGATGCTACACAAAGGAGTTATACCTTCCACATTGATTGCAAATACAGGATATACTAAGATGCCCCCCAAAAGGCTGAACAGTCTGTGGAAGACAATAGGCTTTTTTATGCATTGGATAATTTTGTTCAAAAAGCGAGGTAGAAGTGCATTTTTTAAGTTTATTTGAGCAGGGTAAGGGTAGTGACTTTACCAATGCACACAGTATTTCAAGTGTGAGAAAGTATGGAAGGAATCATAGATGTCTGAATGCATTTAGAAAGAAACATTTCAACCCAAGGGAAAGAAAAAAAAAAAAAAAAAAAAAAGAGGAAAAATTGGAATTTGTGTTTTAGGCTTCTCAAGATTATTCACTTCTCTCATACACTTAGCTGAATAATATTATGAAATATCATTAGCTCACATAAATCTGTTGGAAAACAGCAGCAAAGGTTTTTTGAAGTTATTTCTGTGCATCCCCCTTCTGACTGTGTCCATTAGTTTAAGAATGATGAGAAAGAGAGTCTGCATAGCTAAAGGCAATATTGGAGTTCATCAGAGGTTCACGTGCTGATGAACTAGCCCTTTAGCTCCCTAAGAATCACTTGTTAAAGACAAAAAAAATCTACCTACCATTTGAGCTATACCTGTGATACCTGCCAAAATTTCCTTCCAAATTCTATTCGCTTTAGTGTTTTCACATTGAAACTTACATAACTGAGATGTGGCATACATGGGAAGACCTTTGGGAGCTAGGTGCATACCTCAATGTAATTCAGAAATGTGTTTATCTGATGGTGAAGACTGACAGGAAATGAGAAAAAGATGATGTGACCTAACAAGAAACTCAATAAATAATGATTCTGGTTTATATAAATATATATATATATATATATATATACACACATATATATATTTATATATTTATAGAAAACACATTCTTTTCTGTTAAAGTTAATCAATTAAACTTGTGGATCTTGTAAAGCTGAAGAGACTTTGCTGATCACTTACACGCAGTTAAATTTTAACAATTTTCTGTGGTAACAATTTTCTGTGAAACCTTTACTGGTTAACTAAACAACATCATAAATGAAAAATGTGAACATAATACATGCTGTTGCTTTATCAAATAACAAACAGGTACATCAAACAAATCATTAATGAGGTTTCTTCTACCCATATCTAAAAGGAATTTTGGTCTTTTTTTCAATGCAATGCTAATTCAAATATTAGGACTACACTACAACTTTGAAGATAAACTATCATTAATGAAGTGTAATTGTAATTGAAATAACAGTATCATTTTCAGAAACAGATTTACATTTTGAAGAGCTAGCCTTTATGTTAACAGAACTGGCAAGCCCTTGTTATTGTCTTATGCCATCAATCGGATTATTAAAGAAAAGAGCGTAAGAACTGATCTCAAAAGGGAAATAAAAAATTAATGTTTGTTAAGTTACAGGAAAGAAAAAGAAAAAATTAAAATATTATAACTGGGAATGTATAAAAATTCTAGTTTTCTGCACATTAAACAAGATTTTCTTCTTTGTCTCTCTCTCTCACTCTGTCTCCCCCTTTATTATTATTGTTCTTTTTTTTACCAGTTCATCTCTAGGTCAAATCAAGTTCATTTATGTCCAGTAGATTATTCCACTTAAAAGGAAAGGCAGAGATTAAAGTGTATAGTGAAATACCTTCCAATCTGCCATGGATGCAGTATTTAATATTAAAGTCAGGTGACACGACTGCAGCTAGGCCTTGGTAGCTAACCTAGAGACCTCCGGGTGTTGAGCTGGAAGAGATGAAGTCTGATTTTGACTTCATAGTATAAACAGAATGTCATCCTCCCATCAAAATTCCACCCACAGTGAACCCCCGGCACGGTTAATGATTATAATCTTCACATTTAATCATGGGAACACAGTGACAGGCAAACAAAGGTTAGCTAAACTGACAGTTCAGACTGTTTGAATGGAAAAAGGGGGACTTCACAAGTTTTATTTTAAGATGTGTATACTCTTCCAACAGCACTTTTCAGCTTTACACTAGAAGAGTGTACAAAGCCTGGCTGCTTGCAGAAATTGGCAGTGTGCATAATTAACCTTTAAACTGCAGAAAGACTGGAAACTTTGATGCTTTCTTTAAAACAGTTGCTATGCCAATACTACTTTCAAGGTTTAAATTAAGCTAAGGGCACTTAAAGGGTAAAAGAAGGAATACAGCACTAACATGCCAAAGCATCAGAGGGGGAAAAAAAGCCATTTTAGAAATGGCATAGTTATCTTACAGAGATATTCTTTTTACATAGGGTAAAGGACAGCAGGAACTTACTGAGAACAGTATTTCAAGGTACATTTTATCCTCTGTATAGTTTGTTGCTCATACAACTGTGCATATCCTTCTGTGCCCTTTCATCTTACTGCTGAGATGTCTAGAAAATTAAAGACTTAAGAACAAATGCAAGTAACTCAAACTTTCTTATATTAAAAATACATATTCACTGGTCTTTTAGGCATGTAGGCAGTAAACGTAATCAGTCTTGGTATGGAGTAACGAATAAAAGTGCAACAGTTGATCCTTACAAAAAAAATGAACCTAATTGAATCCCTGCAGCAGAGAAGTGATATTTGCAACAGAACATAAATATCCACAATAAATTAAACACAAACAAATGGTCACAGGCTTTTTAAAGGATTCTGAGTTATTGTATTGGTTTTGATGCTCTTCAAGAGGCAGTACTTCATAAGTACTATTAATAGGAAAAAAATCAATACAATACATTCTCACTAAGTTGATAATATATTTTGGTATGCAGCTCTCACTGCTATTGCAAAATGTTCAGCTGAATTTCTCAAATGAAAATACAATATCAAAAGAATGACAAGACACTCTCATGACATGAAAGGCCTATTTCATGTGCTCCCGGTGGGCTCCAAGGTGACTTGCACAGGCCAGGATTAGGGATTTTACAGGTCAGAGGGGCTATCCAGCCTGCAAGACCCTCTGTCTCGTATGCTTTCTTTGCCACTGATAGTGCAACATACTGAAGGCAAACATCTCCTTCCACTTTCCAGCCAGACACACTGAACAGGAAGGAAGGAGCACTGGTCACACATCTGTGGCACCGATACCTGTGAAATGTTGAACCCCTCAAACCTACCAAAACAGGCAAAGGAGGAAAAAATACTTGGAATTTGCATCACTGTGATCTAGCTAACCACAGGCTGACAGGAATGCAGTGGCTTTCTGCAAAACCAAGAAAGAAAAGTCACTAAGAGAAGGATAAGAATATGTTGTTATGAAGGGAATTTAAAAGCATTCAAGCTGAATATTAGAAGTTTTCTAGTCATAAATGTGGTAAGGAACAGGAATATTCCTGTAGCTAAAGAAACAGTAGGTAAAATAATATAAAATAATTTGATAGTTCATTTTTTAGAAATATGACAGTGAAAAACAGCAATAGCTGGGAGTAAAGATGATGACCAAAAAGGTCTTTTATGACCCTGTTTTCCTACATAATGAAATAGCAGTTCAAGTCTAGTTCAAGACTCTAGCCACTGATTGTAACTAAGCTGAATGAATTCAATATGTAGTAAATTGGTTTCATTTATCTTCTTTCAATTTAAACTGTTAAAATGATATATAAGATCAAATTCTTTATTGAGTGGCTATTTCTGTCATCAGTTCAGAGTAAAAAATGTATAGATCTATGGAAAACACAACCAGAAGTTTATGTTGACAGACACAGATCTGCAGTTAGCATTAATTCAAATTCTCTTCATATATTGATGCTGACTTCCATGGTGACTAGTTTAAAGCCAGATATTACAGGTCTGTGTTCTCATTTCTGCATTTAATTTCTCATGATCTTCTGTGTTTTGGTTTTGTCTCAATCATTCTCTTTTTTTCTCCTCTGTAAGGAATACAGTGTGTACCATTGTTCTCAAAAAATAATTTATTCTAAACTTCCATTTTCCCTCTTTATTTTGTAACCTTTTTATGGTTGGAAAGAAACTGTTTCCACATTTTACACCCTCATAATAGCACAGAACAACCTGCCTTACCTGACAAGGCATAGTTACAGGAAATGAATGCACTTACAGAGCTAGAAAGGACAAATACATACACAGCCATTCCTCCCATGCCACTATGATTTATTACATACTGAGCAGAGTATGAAATACCTGATGATGATTGAATTTAATTGTTGGAATTGTTAAGTAATTTTTCATTCAGATTAAAGCCAAAATGAAAAAAAAGGACTAATTATTAAAAATATAGAGTTGCACATGTACGGCTTTTCCATAAAATTCAAGTAGTACATTTTAAGTTCACTTGCAGATTTAAAGTATTCTAGATTTTTAGGCATAAAGGCACAGTCCTCACAAGGACTATTTTTTCATGGTTAGCTGCTAAAGCATCGTTCTGGGAAGGAGAAATTGTGTACCCGTTTGCTTTACCAGATAAATTTTGGACTCTGTTTCAACTTTAGGTCTTAACCACCAGCACAGTGCCGGGCACCACCCTACTGAATCAAATGGTGCATGCTTGGTAACTGTCATTAAACTTGCTAGCATAGATCTGGGGGACAGACCTCTTGAATCTTGTTTGTCATTATTGTGGCCTCCGAAAGAGGAGATTTATGAACTCACTATGCTTTTGTTTTCACTAAACCATGCACAGTACTGGTCTTTACTAGAGAGGCTTTTTCCCAGCATACAGCTGAACACAGATTCAATTGTTGTGCTGTTTGCATACTCCTTAAGCACCACTATTACGTTACAGTGTTGACTTCAATGAAAAACTCACCCAAAAGAAAGACTCAGATTAAATTGTTTTTAAAACACTAAGAAAACAAATATCTATTCAGGAGAGAAAGCAACAAACAAACAAACAAACAAAGACAGAAAGACCCTAGCTTCAAAACAAAAAGGCACAGGGGACACAATGAAGGGAACTGTGTCAGGCAGAAGGTTTTGGTCACCACCATTCTTCTGTTAGAAATAGAAACCATTTCATATTCTTGAATCCTTTCTCCCTTCCACACTAATAACTGAACATTGTCTGAGCTAAACACACCATGAAATGTATTGATTGTGCTGCGAGAGATGTCTGACACAGGGAAAAACATTTCCTACAGCTGTGGTCTTATCAGCTACCACAGAGAAAGGGCAGTGAGGGAGAACAGCTACTTAAATTCATCCCCATAAGAAAGAGGACACCACCAAACCACATTCATTCTGAATACAGTTAATCCTGGTCTGTCTGAAAACTCCATTTTTATTCAGATTAACAGAACCTTGGGTAAATACAGACCATAAGATAGGTTACAGTTTAAATCCTTAAAGTTCGTAGACCATAACAGATAAACCAAGAAAGAATTTAGCAGCTTGGACTGTAAATCCAGGAAACAATTCCTGTTAATCAGACAAGGTTAGGCTTATAATGTGTCAGTGGGTTGGCATGGGTTGGAGTAGTTAAAAGAACACAAGTTTTAGCCCTTTTACCTATACATATGAGAAAACTTATGTGTTGTGCAATATGTAAAACTCACTAGGAAAGTAAAGACAGAATATTTTTTTTTGTTTACCATTATCCCAGTTAATTCAAACTAAGAAGGAGCCCTCAAGCACTTTTCTGCTCCTTTTTTTTTTTTTCTAGAAGAAAAGGAGTTGAAGTATAGGGACCATGGGAGCTTCAGTTTTCCTCTTTTGGAATTTCCTTTCTCAGTTTTACTCACAGCCAACTTCAAAGTAAGCATACACAGAACATTTAAGGATTTACTTAACTTTGCAAAAGTGTAGAAAATTTTGAGAAGCAAATAGATACTGAAAATCACATTCAAGGGTAGCTGAGTATAATGCAGAATATTGTTATCATGAAGATCTGACTCCAGCAAGAGAAGAGAAGATCCCCAGAGAGACATTCAAAACTATGTGATTTTTTTTTTTTTTTTTTTTTTTATTGCAGAGTTCACCTGTCTTTTGGGATGATGACAGCTAAGGTTCAGTGCAGCTGCAGAAGAAACTCTTATAGGAAAAGTGAAGCTTTCTGAGATAATATTCTCTTAACTTCTAAGCAACATTAAAATCTTATTGAAGTGACTCCTTATGTACAGAATTGCTAAAATGGTGATAACACTGTGACCTTAACACAGAAAGTTTCTTTGTTCTGGTCTTCCATTCATCTTCATCACCAAAAATGCCTTTTGTCTGCTGATATAAGAACTACAGCATAGAGAGATAGACAAAACCTCAATCCTGCTTGCACTCAAAGAAATATGCTTTTAAGACCAAAATTGAGCCGATACAGTAATCTGAATTCAAACTCCTACAAGGAAGATCTTTAGCAAATTGAGTGTTCTTAAGCTCTGCTGCAGATTTACCACACCACACGTAAAGTACAAGGAAGCACCATTTAAGATAGAAAAAATAACACTCATCAAAAAGAAGCAAAGGAACAATACTGTCATAGTATGCATTTAAATATATACACAGCCCTGGGAGTTCAGGTGAATGTTTGCCATCATAAAGTTCCATAATCTGTTTCTTAATCACTTTGAAAAAAAAATAATTTAAAAAATCTTAAAGGTTAAATATGACACTGAAGGGCAGCAGTGTACTTTCATTCATACTTATAGTTTCATCGGCAAAAATAGAAATCAGTGGACTATATTCTATGAAACTTTTGACTGCTGTGTTCAAAGAAATCAGTGGATGAGCCCTGAAACTGCTCATATGTAGTTTCCCCTCAGTGTAAGCACATCTGTTCTAGGAGACTGATGAGGTGACACTTGTCAAATATGTTTAGGTTTGGTGGTTTGGAGGTTTTTGGAGTTGTGCAACCTACACATAATACCTGATTTAGTTTCTTGTAGAACTTGGATCAGTTATCTTCTGGGGGCTTCCTCCTTTGAACTCGGATCTGACTCTGCGCATTTGTCTGTGAATAACCTTGGCGTTAATTTAAAAAATGCACTGAAATGCTTTGTCTTATTTACCCATTTTGTGACCCTTTGATTGACTAACTCAAAATTGTTACGTTAAGAAAAAAAAAGTGGATTTGGTTTAGTTAAGAAACCTACAAAATTTGGGGGTCCAGGCAAGGCAGAAGGCATTACATATTGCAAAGGGAGATGAGAGTAAAATGCAAATAACTGAGAGTCCAAATTCATCCTTCTGCAAAGAACAGAGAAGGATCTACTCAAAAGGTTAAGAGGACATATAAAACATCAGGCAGAAACTCTCTCACTCTCTAAAGTATGGTACTTCTTTCAAAAGAAACTGTGTTCAATCTTGCATCCTTTTACCAAAAAGCCTGTTCCTATAGAAAATCCACCTTTACCCCAGACAAAATCAGCCTTGTAGAGCTAATTTAGAAAATAAGGCAATGTGGTTTACTCCTTTCTGTGCAACATCACCTATTCCACAGATATACACAAAATAGAAATTACAGGAGCAGCCAGTAAATCTGTGCTATCTCCCTGAGGATGCTGGGCTCACAGAAACAAAATCTGGGGTCTGTTCAGAAACCACTAAAATATTAGAATAAAGATTCTGCTTACCTCTAACTATGTATGATTTACTACCTATATTTATGGAAGGCTGAAAAAGGTGATTACTGAGAGAAATTAACCTACAGTTTCTGAACCTCAAAAGAGCTGACTATAATGTTTTTTAGAAAATTCAACCTCTTTACATGACTGAATAACTACTGGGAAAGAAAATCCTTGTTGATGATTTTTATTTTAAATGCCAAGCTCTATATATACTGCTTTCTCAAATGATTTAATATTTCAATTCTTCATTACAACTATATATTCAAAATTTGGGATTTGTTTCCATTTCTAATTACTGAAATTCCTCAGTAACAGAAAAAAAGTCACATAATCACACAAATAACACTTTCCACAACTTTCTGAGTATTTCAATATATAAAATGCTAAAATTTAATTCAAAAACATACAACAATGCATTCCTTTTTTATATATTTATTTCATATAAAAAGATGGTTTGTCATTGGCAGTAAAACTGGTGTTTTCAAAACAAATATATTTACAAACAATTTAAAAGTTGTTTGGGGTCTTTTTTGCCAGAAAAAAATCCAGCCATGTAAGAGTTAAATAGATAGGAAAATACACAGAAAAACAAACATATATTTTTTTAATTTTAATATTTAATTTGCATTGTTGTTGACTAAGGGCAAAATTTTAAAAATCAGATTAAAGCCCTGATAGCTTCAGCTTCGCCTTCTTTTCCAATTTTTTAAAGCCTTATGAATATTTGTACAGGGTCTCCTTGAGACTTCGGCTCTTCTTCATCTTTCACAACTTTTGAGGGACAAAAAGGAAATACTCAAGTGCAATAAACCAGCAGATTTCTCATCCCTACTCTCTCAATCACCCCAGAAAGTTCAGGTGGTAAAACAGGAGTGAGATGTTATCAAATCTTTACTCAATCTCATAACACAAATAAGTATAATCCAGTTGAAGGTGAAACATTTAACACAAGGTTAAAAATGCTAAATTATGATCCACTAGATAACATAGAATGGTTGTGCTTGAATTGTCCAGACCAAGGCAATAAAGAGCTCATGTTGAGAAATAAAGATTAGACACCGATTGCATCATTAGCATGTTACCATTTGGATCCGTATGTAGGCAATAACTTTTTCAAATTGCCACATTCAATGCTGTGAATGATGGTGACAAAATAAAAATGAGGTTTTATGTTATATGTAGTCTTGTTTTGTAGCATAAAGGAACTAAAGTGCTTAAAAGCAAAGAGAGAGAAAGAGAGAGAAACTCATTCTTACTGAGAATTTGCCCTTTACATTGACAAAACTCATAGCAAATATGTTTAGAAAAGTAATGGGAAATAATAGGAATATAATTGGAATGCTGACATTTTAACCAGACGCTCCGCTAGCTTCCAGCTCTGAACAATATCACCTCGGTATGAAAACAGTAATAAGCTTTTTTTTGATCCATTCTGGCAATGTAAATGTGGAGCAGTCAGCAGGATGTTCTAAAACTTACAGCTTCAAAACTGCAATCAGGCTGTACCTAAAAAGTAGCAGAGTAGTACATAGAAGTACGGATCAGTAGACAGTCCCAGTAGAAGTACGGATCAGTAGACAGTCCCAGTGAGCACTGGTTTGTCATTTTCAACTATGGCATTTAACTCATGAACATTTAGATAAATAAGTTCTCCTTAGTTTTTCCATCTTCACAATTAATAGAAATAGTTACCACCTTCCTAGCACTGTTGTTCATAAAATAGGTCTTCAATTATATGAAGTTTCTTTTGGAAAGTAGAGTGAGTTTAATTACTACTTAGACTTATGATTAGTGCTTGGTGATGTGAGATGATATGACAAACACACGGTTACTGATAATGTCCTTCATACTCTATGTTGCATCAGAAGCCAAGCAAGACACATGGACAATTAAAAAATATTTTACCCATGGTTCTTTTGTATTTTTACAGTCAGACTCTTGAAGTTACAGTCACAACAGACATTACCAAAAAGATCAAAATCTATGTGAGACAAAGACAAGGTGGAAAGAGCAGGGAATGATCTAAGAAACAATATTAGAAGTATACGCGTGAAAGAGGCTAAGACTCAGGAGAAGGAAGATCATTTTCCAGCAGTCAGTAGCAATTGCAATAAACATAGTCTGCTACAATTATGGAGAGATGATGGAATAAATTTATCCACAATTAAAAGCATGCAGGCTGGCAGAGGCAATTATAATAATACATATACAGTCAATATATTCACTAATTAAAAAGGCAAGATGGAATATGAATGTATTGGGAAATAACAGAAATGCATCCCATTCAAATATAATTCAGTATATGAGATATAATTCTTTGGAAGTCTCCCCAGTTGGCAGCAATAGCCTAGAAATTATGCTGTATATTATATATAAACCACCCTCTGAGTGAATACTTGTACAACAGCACCAGTAAACTCAGTCCCAGTTCAGAAAAACATAAATAGTTTGGCCTTGTTCCAAAAATATGGAGTATGTTTCTCATTTTCCTCTCATTGAGCATCTGTACAACTCTCATCAGGAATTTCTACTCTGGGGCATTCTAAGAGCACAAGAGACAGATTTTCTGATTTGAATAATTACCCCTTGATGGGCAAAATAGTATCTTGTGGTACATTTGCCTGATGTAAATTAGGAAAAGACAATGTGAACAATGCTACGCCATTACACTGTTCATTCAAAGTCAAAGTAAAAATCAAATCACGCATCAATCCTTAAACTAGATTCTGCTTGAAGTCACTGACCAGCATTAGTATTTATTAGAACTGGATTCCTAGGTCGCAGGAATGTATAGGTATTATAGAAATTATGTTCTTGTTGGTGTTGAGGTCAAGGGACAAACAGATAAGAGGTGCACAAAAGACATGGAAAACAAAAAAAGCAAGAAGACTCCTTCATTAGTATTTACAAACCATTTACAAAGGACATACAAAGCATACACTGCTGACTATCTCAGCATCTGACTCTTTTTCAGGTTTGGAAACAGCAGCTTTGACATTTCTTGTCTGTTGGTGAACGTCAGTTCCATTTAAACTCTCCAAGCATCAGTTTATTCAGTGAAATATTGCTGAAAATATCAGGCACTTTCATCTCGCATGCATTTGCAAGTGGTTTTAAAGTAATGGTTGCATGAGCTCATGAAGGGAAAGAAAATTATAGTGCCCCATTAGGCAGTAGGAGCCATGCAGTAACTGTAACTCCCAAGACATAAAGGATGAAAGGAAGTAGGGGATCACACTACGGTATAGAAACATGACATGTTGTAACTATACCTAAACCTCAACTTCCACTCAATTTGCCCCATTGACTTTGCTGTGTCACCTCGGGAGCGGGGTAGCTCTAAGACAGTAGAAACAGTAATTACAAAGAAGAGCTAACACAACATGGAGAGAAGGAAAAAAGCTCGATGTGCTGCAAGAGTATCTTGAATAATACCTATACACAGAGCAGTACTGAAGCTGGAAAACCTTGTCCTCCATTAGTACGTGTCACTGCTTCAGTCACGAGAAGCTTCTTTCTATGAGATAGTAGAGGTCAGAACTATGGATTAAGTTACATACAACTCTGGTCTCCTGAGAATGCATGAAATAATTTAGGAAAATCTGTGTAAAGCCTGACACTAATCAGAGCAGCAGGTATACCGCGGCAGCACAAGTCTCACATCTTGGCAAATTCTGCTGTCAGAAGGGAAGAGACAGAACGAAGAGCATAAAGTATAGGATAGATCAGATTCTCCACCAAATTCTGAGTGATCTGTAAAACAGGATAATGTGAAAATTGCACATCTGTGTATTTCCAAGGCTGTATCCTGGTCTACTTCCCACACTATGATCCCATAAGTCAGAACTCAGTTGTTTGGTTTAATCTTTCATCTGCTAGCATTACTGGTGTTTGGGATGACAGAATGAGTAAGGAAATGACAAACTGCAGTCAAAGAAACTCTGCTAAACACCCACTTTAGTTACAGACACATTCCTTCTTCCATAGACATATATGTCCTATGATTTAGGGAGAAAAAAGGAACATCAGACTGTCTCATGAGTAATAGTAGCTTTTAAATTAACTTTTCAGAAAATCTTATGGTTTTGTTGTGATTTTTTCGAGTAGGCTAACTATAAACAGGACTGACAGTGGCAAAACTGCCCTTTGGAATTCTTTAAGTACTTAATCTTCTCAGTGTCAACAACTTATGTCTGAGATGCTCCTGTGATACATTTGAGATGTCTTTACCAGAAGGTTTACTAACAAAAAGCTTTGCAGCTATTTGAAAATAGAACAGATATAACCATAAGGGAAGTAGAAGATTGAACTTAGTAAAATACACAAAACTGGAAGTCATAATGAGCAAAGGCATAATAGCTAGAAAATGCTTGGAAATAATCTCCAGGCTAAGAAATTAGATGGTGAGGTACATTTCCAACTGACGTAGATCATATTGCTTACACAGGTTTTAGTGGAACTGTGCCCATTATCATGTGGGAAACTTGTCTGACGTTTTTCTTTTTAAATTCTCTTTTGAAAATAATGTTATTCTATATAATGTAAGAACTTCTATAATGAGACAGACCAGATATTTCTTTAGTTTGAAATACTGTTTCCTGCAGTAGTGAATGGAGGATGCTCAGGAATAAAACAAGTATGTTTAGACAGAAATTTGAGGTACTTGTTAGCTTCCAGCAGTAAGAGGTTTTGGGATTTCCTGATCTGAATTTCAATACATGTAACTATATTTTTTATTTATTCACTGTTGCTTTCCTGAAAGTATCCTGGTGTATGTGCTCAATCATTGCTGAGTATTGACATGATATTTTCAGAGGTTAGAATGACTAAGAAATGTTTTCCTGAAAACCAACTTTTTAATATGTGAACTTTTTCTTCCTTCATGTACATTACTTTGCATTTACTGTCTTTTAATTTCATCTCTCATGTTAATCACGCATGGCTAAACTCTTCTGCAACTCTCCAGAGACAGGTTCAGATTTGATTATCCCAAATATTTTTGCAGTGTCTAATACCCTTGTCAATTAAATTTTTAATCCTTCTCATTTCATTGAGAGCCATGACAAACAGAAGAGTTTAGCTATCAAAAATGGTAACTTTCTTGTATCTTCAAAATTATCATGTAATCCTACCTTAATTTTCCTATCTGTTAAACCTCTGTTAATCCACACCAGCTACATAATAGCTCAGTTTCCTTTGGTGAGAAACAGAGTGTAAAGGAAAATATCTAAGGCACCTTAGTAGACTAGTAGATGGGACCTGTACAGAGAGGTTGGTCTTTTTCATTACCTTAAGTAATATACCAGAATAAATGGACATTCAGTCACACAGGAAGATTTTTATTAACCTGAAAGCTTTTCTAACTTTTCCAGCTATAAAAATTAGACTACTAAAAGATGCCTCTTTTCCATCTAATTAGCTTCTTAAGCTAATATGGCTACATCTTATACTATGATACTAATTATCCAAAGCAGAAATTAAGTTTATTTCACAATCCTTTAATTCTGTAACAAGTTGTTCTTAGAAACTATAGAAGGTTTATGTCTGTGGTTGCACAAAATCTGTGAATTCTAATCACTTGGTAAAAATAAGTAATAAAAGCCTAGAAACAATATTATATGTTTTGGAATCAATATGAATTGCTATAGTTAGCTTTTCACTTGCTAACCTATTATTGCATTTAAATTACAGAAACCCAAGAAATTGTCAGACAAAAATTATCAGCAGTAAAATAAAGCCAAACAGATGTTCTAAAGGGAATGATTGTCAGGTTGCAAGGAGAATCATTTAACTTCTGACAAATATTATATTCCTTAGTCTGCAGCCATTTCTACAAGCAGCTGATAGCGCTGTTTTAAAGCTTCATAAGTGTGGGCAGTAAAGGGAGAAGTTCATTGCTAGATCTATGCTGGGCGTTCTTCCACAGCAGAACGTGATGCTTCAGCACTGCCACCAAGTTGCATTACAGCTGCACACAATATTCATTCAAGCCAAAATCTGTTTTATGAACCTGTTTTTCCTGAAACTTATATTTCCTGCTTTATATATACTATTTAAAATTATGTAACTCCTAAGTGTTTAAAAAACCCACTCCCTTTGTCCTTCCTGACGTAACGGTGTGACAGGAGAGCCCTGCCCAAAAAAACATAGGACAAGATGCACCGTGCTGAAGTGTTAGGAGGCTGGAATAAATGTCAGCAGTTTCTGCACTCCTTCCAAAGACAGTTGTTGATCCAAGGGCTCGTTTTTGTTTAGTTTTGTTTTGTTATATCTTACTTTAACATGTTATACTATGATTTTAGAGGTCTTCTGTCTGCCTGCAAAGAGCTGAACAAACCAGACCCAGGGTATCTGGACATGAATGTTATTTTGCATGACTGCTAAACCAGAAGGGACTTCTAGCTTTCTATAGAAAAGATTCTTTAGCTTTGTTATTTTAAATAAAACTTAAGTCTTATAAAGAATCACTAATTAATAATACAAACCAAAACCTTGGTTGCAGCAACACATCCATTTTCCAAGCCTCATGAAATTGTTTGTTTCCACTGTCCCTTCCCTATCCCTGACACTCTCACCAGCCACTGTGTGCATTTGCACACTAGGGACAGGACTGTTCAAGACAGCTTAGCTTCTTCCTGGGCACCAAAGTAACGGTCCATGCATCCACAAGCACTCATAACTTCACAGCTCCAGTACATCTCTGAAGAGCATGTTTTTCACAGAGGCTCAGCACCCAACAAGCTGAGCTCCTGAAACCATTAAATTTGATGCTCAAATAAGATCTGAGCTTTTTAGAAGTCCTGACTGAGCAAATCACAAATCCTCAATAGCTCACTAACTCCTTTGTTCCTTCACTCTTCAAGTACCACTATTAGTTGTTCTTTCCACTTCTGTCATTCCTCCAGGAGCGGGGAGGAGGGAGGCGGGGGAGAGGGAATATTTGTCTTGTATGAAAGAAAGAAAGAAAGAAAGAAAGAATGAACCCAGTGAGTGCTCCCCAACTGCAGTAAACTATGAGCACCTCTTTTGCCTTTGCTCACTAGAAATATTAAGGGGGACAGAAGTAAACAAGCAACTTTCTGCATATGCCTTTTCTACTTCATTTTCATATAAAGAATGTTTCTAAAGGTCTTGTTCTGACTTAATAGCTTAGAAAATGAGGAAATGCTGAGGGAATTAATGGGGAAATTGAAAAATATTATTTTAAGAATGGCTAAAAAAGCAGTCTGAAAGCCCCAAGTATGCGTTATTGACTATATGGTTGTTCAGAATGATTTTCATGAAACCATTAATACTTAACCCTTTTTGTTAAAGATCCAGTACTAAAATAAATCAAAAGCAACAGCTATCTCTTAGAAGAAATAGTGAACTATTGCTTTCTTCCACCCTTTTCCAAACCACTCTTGATTTCAGAGCCTGTCATCATTAACTCCCTTAGTCCTTTCTTTTCCATGCCTAGCTGGTCCACTCGGACAACCTAGGAAATGGGTAATCAGGTCTGTGTATGCCCACTGTGCTTTTAAAGGAAAGAAACTCTCCAGATAACATTTACCACGTGGCTAAATACCAACTGCTTTCACATAACCTACAATTTCACAAAGGAATTTTTAATAATAATTTTGCAGTAATGCACGGTTCCAGTGACCTAAGACATGCCCTGATCTAATTGCAAAGCTGGTATCCATGGTACCATTCCGCGTGCAAACAACCATTCACTAGTAGCCAACTTACTCTCCCACTTATGCTGAACATCAAGCTTCCTTTTCTCAAAGCAAATGTTTTGAAAGTAAAACCCACTTGACTAAATTAAGAAGACATATTTAACAAACTATCTTAATTATTAATCAGTTTGCAGTTTTACCCACTTGTGCCTACTCTGTATAATAAACATTTATTAAGCTTTTCTTTTTTATATCATGAATGCTGCTAATGTGCTTTGAATTGCTCAGAGAAAATTGCATATAACATTTGGATCCAAATGACATTAGTTGCAAAAATCTAGATCTGGAAGATTTGTGCTGTGGGTTTATTTAACCCTTCCCACCAAAACATTCTGAATATCTGTGTAAATTTTTTTTTGTTATCAGACTATAAATTTAATTGAACTGATAAAAATTTTCAAATCACATCTCAGAAATCACTTGCTTATTTAAAAAATTATGTGAGTCATAATAAAATACAATAATAAGCATATTCTTGTGATGTTGATAATTTATCTTATTATATACGTAACCATAAAGTAATACATACCATAAGGTAAAAGTAAATGCATACTGTGTTTAACAAACAGCTAAAACAATTACTAGATATACACAGTAACAATTAATACTTTAGCGCTTTTTTCTGTTTGCAACTTAACAGCAAACGGGTTTCAACTTTTACAAATATGTTCATTATTCAAAAAAGTCAGGAAAGGCTGGAATGTGTAGCTGTATTCCCATTGACTCCTACCCAGTTTAACTCAAATCCTAAATATATTAAACATATTTCAGTTTGGGTTGATCTAAAATATTTATTTTTAAAATTAAAATTGGGCATTTGTTAGGAATACTTAAAATACAACCTTACCTGAATTTTTGAATGTTTTGCACTCTACAACATTTCAGAGGCTTAACAATCAAAATTCTTTCGGTTCATAATAAAGCTGGTATATTCTGGGGAAAAAACTTTGATGGCAATGTTTTTAATTTTCTTTGCCTTTTATCCAGATTTTTTTCTTTTCTTAATCATGTATATGTGAAATTAAAACTGTTTCTTAACCACTGCATCATGTGCTTTCAGTTCTCACTACATCAGTCTCACTGTGACAATCTGACAAATCAGTGGAGACTACTCAAGCTGCAGTGTAATGCTCACTTACATCAACAAGAGCTCTTAGTAACTACTAAGAGCCATAGATCAGGCCCTAACTTAATTTCACATTGCAAATATTTCCTAAAAAAGTTCACAGAAATACACTTGCAGTATTGAAAAATCATATGAAATCATGACTGCGAATGTATAGAAAATAAATGAGAAGGTTTGCCAGTACTCCATGAAATTCACATTTTTCCTCTGGGGCAATAAATATTGCTATGTACTCCTAATATTTAAAAATGTACTCCTAATTTTTAGTATCTACTGTATGTTAGAATTCACACTGGTACAGTATCTGTGTCAAGAAAAATCATTCATAAAACCATAACATTCCTAACAAAGGAACATGTCCTTTCCTTTTAAGATTTTCAGGGAGAATACAAGCAATCATTTTTCATGCAGTTCTTCCACAATCTTTAGGGACAAGCTAGTTTATAGGTAATTTCTTCCTTTGTATTAGTCAGGTCACTCATCATCTACAACATCAGATTTCAGTGTGGTATTCACAGCATCCCTCATTCAAGAAAAGGAGAAACATGACTGATTTTACAAAAATCAATGTTACCAGGACATCAGGATCATGACAAGGATTCAGAGGCAGTGCCTGGGAAACAGAGTTGTGTTGGAGGAGGAGAGGAGATCTGTACGTACAACCAAACGATGCCAGTCCAAAATCTCCCCTCCCAAGGCCAGACCTGCACAGCTAACACTGGTGGTGCCTCTGGGCAGACCCTGCACCCCAGCCGCGGCCCTGGCCAGGCTGTGCAGCAGCCAGCAGCCTGCTTATCCTAATTACACCTGCACTGCAAACAGCAGAGCGCTCGTAGCCAAACCTGAGAGTCCAGAAACCACAGAGAAACTGTGGTTCCACGCAACTGAACTCGTCGTCACTCGAAAAATTTCATTTTGTGAAATTACATACAAAACATACATTCAAGCTCTTTTAAAGATAAAGGCTAAACACCCGTGTGCATGTTGTTGGGCATTTTGATGTGCTAAAATAAAAGGTTAACAACTTTCTTCTTAGGGTTTGGGTTGGCATAGCCTGTGCATAAACACTCAGAGCAAACAGCAGCATTTGGGAAGCCCTGTTGAACTTCAGCTCTACTCTAAAACAGTATTTAGTGTTCACCTTGTACTCTGAGGCCTGAACACCATGTCAGTCACAGGTTAAGTCAGATGCAAAATCACTACTCACCCAGACAGAGAAGTCTTCTGGCATCTTGCCACTGAGTAGCACAAGCTTTGTCACCTCCTGGTAGGAGTCTCTGTACAGGGAAAGTGGTCTTTTTGCTCCCACCCAAAACAGGCATTAAATTCACTGATAAAATCCATCTTTGTGGTGAGATATTCTGTATGTCACTAGCTGCAGCAGGTTTGGCCAAATGGTAACCTGACAAACCCTAGGTGCACAACATCTTTTAATCAGTCGGACAGAATCCAGTTATACAGCAAAGCCCGATGCCCTTGTATAAAAGTAGATATTGATTATTTGATTAGGCAAAGCCTCTGAAACTGAATGTCCTGTGGTTCTGAGAAATGAGCCCACATGACATCTAGACAATAAATGCTGTGCAACCAATTTGTATCTTTTAAAAGGGCATTCCTGTTCCAGTAGGGACTAGAAAAACCTAACCAAGAGAAGGAACTTTCTCATCTCCCTGTATGCCTGGATCCACACTATTATATAAACCAACAAAACAGAAAATAGAAAAAAAAAGCTAGAAATTGTGGAGTTAATGTGTCTTTAGAGGCATACTCACAGTGGGATTATTTTTCTATCAGACTGAAAAAGAACAAAGAATATGCAGCCATCCTCACCATGGGGAGTCACTGAAGCTTGTTTTTGCGTTTGGTTGAGCATCGTAATTACAGGTGATTGCTTCAATTGATCAGATACAAAGGAAAAACACCTTGCCACTTCCTCTCCAACAGCTCAACGAAGCCAGTGTTAGTCTATGAAAATTCATCAAACAGCATCACAGTAACAACTGTAGATATGCAAAGAAGAATAAGCTTCATTGAACAAATAAAATCCCTAAGGATTTATAAGTCCAGCTGTAGTTCCAGCCAAATTTAACAAAATATTCTGTTGACAGAAACTAAATATGAACATCTAGGCAATTCAGGAGTGTGTTAAAAATACTTTTTTAGCATTCTTGTTATTATTATCTGTAACTTGATACTACTTTACTGTCTATGAAAATGCAGATCCATATTATACCATGGAAGTTTTATGAACCTTTTTAATTCAGATTTCAAATATTTAACAAGCAAACTAAAATATGCTCGTTTTAGACTGAAAATTGCAGTATTGCAAAGCAAAAATATTTTGTAATTCTCATTTTCATTGCCTGCTTTCAATGGTACATTTGGCATTGCCTATGAAAAAACAATTGTCATTCTTTATCAGAGTGTGTGTGTATATATATATATGCTTTAATAAATTTATTCAATATTTATATTTATATTTACATTATCCCAAAGTTGCTACAAATAATTTTAGGACAGAAAGACTTTTCTTCAAGGCCTGATGCCTACTTCTGGAAGTGGATACCAGGAAAGAACAAAGAACAATTGAGAAGTTTTTCGGTGTAAGGGCGAAACAGAAAAGTCTGGGATTTTCCTTTTGTCTGATCTACATACCCCCTCCTTCTGACCTTACATTCCTTCTTAACCATTCCCCACATTCAGTTTATTTTATACTTTTAGAAATAAAATAAATAAAGCTATTGTTACTCCATTTGTGTTTAGTTTCATTTCATAGAATACGGACAAATATATCTGTTTAAAAATATTGAGAAAATATAAATCTTTAATGTTTAAGAATTATCCTGATTCCATGAACAAAACAATCAGGACTTAAGTTTTTTTCTGGGTTTTTTTTGTTGGGTTTTTTTAAAGTTTTTAACATTTCTTTCAAGTTCACATCACACAGACCTTTTACCTCTTATTGATGTGTTGCACCTATGTTGCTGAGTATTTAAACGCAATCTGGTGTGTGTGAAAATTTCCTTGAACTTGTAATTAAGCAAGCATACTCATAGCTGAGAACTAGGTTTCAGGAAAAAATTACAAGTTGTGTTACAAAATGGATCAGATTTCTCTTTAAAATTCCATCTAAGCACAGAAGTGTAGAGGTACAAGACTGTCATTTCACAATATTTTTAAAGCATAACCATATTTGAAGCTGGAACATCTAGATTATTTCTACCATCTCAGTAAATGTTGAGAAATTTGCCTTCTGATTATGATCACATATTATTTTTATTTTATGTGGCTTTATGGGAACTTCTAGATAGGACTGAATTCATAGAGCTTCAAACCCCATGACAAGGGACTCATGTTTAAAATAGTGAGAACTGACATCACTGGAGAAGATGCTAAAGTCACTACTTTTCATCTTTTTCTGCTTCAAGACAGTAATATTTGCAGAGTCCCATCATGTTCTTTCTCCATTCTTGACTTTGTCCAAATCCATGCTGACTCTCTTCATTAGAAGTTTTACAAGCTCCTTCTCTTACTGTGATACTAGCTCTAAAGCAGTTAATTTCTTCATCTCTATAATACTTACTAGTCCTTAGTCCTTGAACTTATTTCCTAAATTTTGAGCATTTAAATTTTATTGCTACCTGGAGCTGCCTGCTGCTACTTTTATTTGATCACACAGAAGTCCAGAGACTAGAAAGTCAATAATAGGAGCTTTACACTTTGCTGCAGTTAAAATGTAAATTGCTCCTCAGAGACAATGAGTTATAGAATTGTACTTCAGCACAGTACTTATCTTCTTTTTTTACAGTATGATTAAAATGCTTCTTCCTATCAATTAATGAGTTAGATTAAAAAAAAAAAAAAAAAAAAGACTGACAGCTACAATTTGGGTTTCACAAAAGCTAACTTTCAGCCACCTGTTACAGACAGATTCTATAAGTGTGTGTTTTTACTGCCCAGGCATGGGGAAATCAATATGCCCTCTGGTAAATGAAAGGGTTATTTTGGCTCCAATCAGGGAGCCACCTGGGGGCCAGCTGCCAGAAAGGTGATCACCATGGTTTGGCTGCAGTCTTATGGCACTTTGGAGGGCAAATGCCATTGGCCAGTGCTTTCCAGTTCCAGTCAAAATTTACTTTCATTTCTGATTTAATCTTGTGCTGCATTAAAGATCTCCAGAGAGGTGCAGGTTTGATCCCCCAGGTAAGGACGGGCAAGGATCTGCGATATCTTACCTTCATGATAAATTGGTGGTAGCTTTGCAATGCACTAAGTTCTTGCACAGAAGTCACATGCATCACAGCCAACACTTTTTTCCTCTAGCAGTTCTGTTCCAAACACAAAAATGTTTATCAGCTTCCCTATTCTCCCTCTGTATGCTATTTCTAACAAGCAGTGTATATTCTAGTACCTGCATTCTTTTGTTAGTAACAAAAATCCTAGCAACCTACTCTGTGTAGCAATTTCTTTTGTGTAAAGATGTCTGTACTGTGAGACCAACATGAACTGACAGCCATCAATATTGCTTATTTTGATCTGAGGTCAGATCAAGTAGAAATATAAGCTCTGTAAATATGACAGAGAAAGTGCACAAAGAGAAACAAATACATGCATTCATACACCAGACAGAGGACAAACCCACTAACATTGCATTTAATTTGGAGAGAGATGCTTACCATATTTAGGAATGATCAAAGAATAAGAATTTCATATGTTGGGAAAAATAACAACCAACAAAGAAACAGACATCTTCAGATAATTGTTCATGTTGAGAAGAATTTAAGCAGTGGGTTGAGAGATACAGCGCTTTAAGACATATTGTCTCTATTGGCCAGACATACAGACTAGACAACTCCCCAGTAAATACACTTCCTGATTTTTAGGTTTTGTCTTTGCATTTTTGTGCCAGAATCTGACTGTACAGAAGAACGAGAAAAAAGTCACCCAAATGTACATGTCTGATTAATATTAAACCCCTTTTTTTTTTGGCAGTTTACTTTTACAGAGAAAAAATTTGAACTTTTGTCAAAAGTTCCCCTTAAAAACATCCAGGTGATTATTTCTTCAACTTAAATAAAAATTATAAAGTTAATAAAAAAATGCTAACCAACCTAATTACTCATAAATGAGAAAATAAACTGACATAAAATCACAGGTAGTCACATACTGTATTGGAAGTAAGCAGAATATGTTACAGACCACATTGGACATGTCTATCTCAAATGAAAGTGACACTTTTCCCATTAAATTAAAAGTAGGACTTGTAATCACCTCCATAACTTCCAAGTAACGGTATAGTAATAAAGTATCAGCAGTTTTGAAGGACTTCTGCAGAAAAATTACAGACTGTATAAACCCTGTATTTTTATCATGATTGCAAGACACAGAAGAAAGTACACTCATCAAGCAGCACGAATAGAGGGGTCTGTGAAAGAGAGGCACGTGACAGTTAAAACATCAGTGGGAAATGTTACTTTCAAAGAAAGCAGCAGAAAAAATGTCTACAAGGAAAAGACAAAAATTAATCCCTGGGTATACTGTCTGGAAGAAAGGGAAAGCTCTGAGTATGATTTTGACATTTTAGATGACGACTCAATCCTACCTTTCTTACACATACCTTTCTTTTAACACATGCTCAGTCATTTTGATTTTCCAATTTTTCAGCTGTTTTTGTCCCCCTTCTCTGTTCTTTATTCTTTTCAGCTGCATATCACAGTACTTAAAGAAACAGATCCTCCCACACAGATACAAGACCTTTTTTATACACACATTCCCAGATGTTATCCTTATGACCTTAAAACTGAGACATTGCCCAGCACTAAATGCAATAAATTCGGAAAGTAAGACAAATTTTGACTGCATCATATTAATTTTGTTTGTAGCAAACAACATGCATATCTATATGCAGCAAACGTCTCTGAAATGGAATTTTCAAATACTGCCATATATATTTGAAAGCAGCAATAGCTGTTTTTAAATAATACTAGCTTGAACAGTGAGGTATTAGCATCACGGCATTTGTCTGGAAGCATCTTGAACATCTGACAAATATCATTGGACCAGAAGGATTACGCTGTTATAAGCATTGGATCCAACAAACCTCTGGATAACCCATATTTCAAGATATTAGTGACAACTTTGTATCATAAGTTTTTAACTGATGAGTAAAGTACTTTCTGACTTGTAGCAATTTGTCGTTATTGTGAAGAGGCTTTTAGAAAGGGTTCATGGCTGTAAACCGTGTTTATAAGATGTAGCTAATGAACATGCTGCCTTGCCATGTTTTTCTTGGTTGGCTTCAAAGTGCAGAATATCAAGTTTGCATGCAACCTGACATGCTGACCACAGCAAAAGTGTCCCTGAGCTGCAAAATGCTCTAAGGAGAAGTAGATAGGTTGTCTGACCTATCTCTGTCAAATGGGCTGACTAATTAGAAATTGGGAATAGTTATACTTTAAGTATTTGCAAAACTTGAGAAATAAGTTCTTTATGAGAGAGGTTGGTGTCTCATGTTTAATTATGCAAATGATTGAAATCTTTGTAGAGGTAGTAGTCTGCAAACTCTACATTCTAGTGTTGTATTGTTCATCGGCACTTCCTTAAAGGACTACAGGCTGTCAGTTTCTATCATGCTTAATATATTAGGAAAGCTTTTTAATTAATATGTTAACACTGCCAGCAATTTCTATCAACAAAAGGGGATCAACAGAAGAGAATATGACTCACGGCTTCAGGTTCAAACATGGTTTCTATGCCAGGACTATGAAACAAGCTTCCCTATCAACTCTGAATGTATTTCAAGAAATTTCAAAGTAAATTATGTTCTCAGCTTTTTCACCCAAAAATGCAGAAGCGCAGTAGTCAATTTATTTACTAAGAAGTGTTGTGTGCACTTTACTGAAATAGACCTTCAAAACTGTTTTAAAAACCTGATCCCTTCATATGGCATAATTTTATCCCATTCCATAAATTCCCTTTTGGTTTAAGAGAAGAGCTCTTCAAAGGGGACAGAACACTTGTGAATGATAGAATGCTTGTGAAAGATATAATTGTTCCATTTTCCCTGAAAAGGAAAATAAAATAGAACTTGTTTATCCAATTCTAGCATCAACTTGGTTATTATGTGAATGTGCAATTTATGTAAAAGTTATCTCATCATTTTTCTTTCCATATTAATGAGAGAAATAATTAGGCAAGTTTCGTTTCTGAAATTGTCACTTTTACATGCTAACAGCAGAAAAATACCAGTTAAATTATAATGTATTAAATGTAAAATCTTCATTAAAATGTATTAACAACAGATATAAAGCTAGAATTTTACTTCCATAGTAAGTGCCAGGTATAAGGATTTACTTTCTCACAGAAGTGCCCAAAGATAGGCTGCTTTAAACTCTTATTACTTTGTCTATGCAATGAAGCTGCAAGTACATGTTTTGTCTTAACTTGCTGATATCCAGCAGCTCTAAATTCACTAACACCTAGTTAGCATCTATATAAAAACCAGGTTATTTATTTAAGCTGAGGATTTTCCCAAGGCAATGTAGGAATATAAAGCTCTTGATACTCGAGAAACTTTCATTCAGATCATTCAAACATTTCTGAGAACTCTGGGGGGTTTTTTTTGTGGGGTTTTTTTTAGGAGCATAGTGTAACCACATTGCGCAATGTTTAATAATTTTGTATATGTAACCTTTGTGCTGATCTTTTTTAGAACAGTAACACATTTTCAGGGTCTTGTGACAAGTTCTGTTATCAGAAATGCTTCAAAAATGTCATTGTCAGTTAAAGGAAAAGACTGTTGAAAAGAACTGCTTGTTATATTATAGTTGGAAAGGACTCCATCAAAGTTAGTCAAATATCATGTCACACAGAAATCCCTAGAATTCCCATGGAAATATTTCATTATTCTCCTGTTTTATTCATGACTTCAAGTGGTTGTAGAAAGACATTAAATGCACCCTGGAAACTTGTCGCCCCATCACTATAAAACCATCACTAATTATAAGCAGCAAATATCACCATCCTGACATATGTATAGGTCTAATTCAACTAACCCCTAGAAATTTTGCCTAAGTGTCTATTATTCTCTATTTTCTCATTTTTAAATTTTTTTTCCTAGCCTCCTTTTTATCATCACTCAATCTTTTGCCTTTATCCAATAAGGGATCTATTTGCATAAAATAATATTAATTTTTAAAAAGGTAATGCTTTCTTATAAGCTCTGTCAAAAAAACCTCGTTTGTATATGAACTACATTTGTCATGGTTTAGCATTATACCAAGAATGTCCTTACAAGACATAAGTGCACATCCCCTTGTACAAATGTATGTGCAGGAATGTCCTTTGCTATGTTCTCTGCACATACAGCAACAGCAAATCACAGTCACTCCTCACTCATGGGAATTTTGATTTTTAGAGAAAATTTACAGTCTGAACATGTAAAATATTAGTTATTAACCTTCAGGTACCACATTATGTTGTAAACTACAGGGTCCATTTAAAACTCTAAGACCTAATTTTTCATTGCATCTTCATTTCAATTGCAGATTAATTTTATTATACCATTTGATATCTTTGCTTCCTTGAGACTTATAGGACATGCTGACTGAGAAGACAGGTATAAAATAATTTATTTCATTCTCCTCCCTTCTTCACATCTGGCTTTTTCAATTCCTCTCATTACTTTTTAATGCCTTAACAATGATTAATAGAGTCTGTGATTAGTGCCAGCTTTGGATCTATCCACAAGTTCCACCTAGAAAATCTGTGACATGCATTTTGATTCATGATGTTATTATCCAATTACTAGGCTATTTATCATTCTTCCATCTACAGTAGTCTGTACTTGCAACACTTCTGTAGCACACAGCTCCTAGAAAAGGTCTATCCTGAATCACTACTAGTAACCATTGGGGAACACATGGTAATTTTACCCTACTCAACCACACCCTGAGTAGTTTAAAACAAAGCTGCTGTGAGCTCCAAAGCTACATGCTCCATTTTTATAAAAACAGGTCAGTCTTTTCAGAATTGTCCTAACATTGCACTTTCAAAGAGATTATTTCCACAGAAACATTTAAGGCACTGAGAGACGAACTGACATGATGACTAGAAAACTGATAAGAGTGACAGAGGAACGCTCACTTAAGAAAAAGGGATATAGAAATCCTGTTGCTTGTGATAATTTTTCTTTCAGGATGATATTTTTTCCCCTACTCTTAATCAGAATACCTGGATAAAAGAGGAAACTGTTGCGACAGAAAACGTGTCTCTTCAGAAAACAACAGGATTTTTTGGACAATCCAGGAAAGTCATTAGTAAGAATGGACACCATAAGCAGTGCTGTAAAATATTCGAATGAGTGATCCAGCTTTTCCTAACTGTTATCGGGCTTCCTCAATGGGTAACAATGATTCTTCACCCATTCCAGATATTATTTATGTTGTTTACTTCTCATTCACCTTATCTTAACAAACAAATGAATCATAATTCTTAGTATTTATAGCACACATCCGTGTTGAAGGAGAGTTTAGTTTTGTTTTAAAGTTCTCAAAGGAAAATCCTGAGTAAGCTGATTAAGTTGGTTTTTAAATACAGGAGAAAATCAGAGAAAAAAAAAATGATTGAGTCGAACCAAGCTGAAATTAGGAACAGAATTCAAACACTTGACTCAATTCTGTACAGAGATGATTGCATATATACAGATGTATATAGTCAAAATGTATACAGATATAATTTGTATTTAACATATTGCTGTATTTGAGAACATACAACATATTTAAATTGCATATAAAAATGTACAGGTAGTATCAGTGAAAAATGAAACAAAATGACAGCTTATGTAGAAATCAACACCATAGTGCTACAATGCCTGCCTGGTTATCTGGCCTATTTTAACATCAGACTTTCTCACTAGTGTGCAGAGGTCTCACTTAAGTTGTTAGTAGTTTGTTCTGGACAGTATAGAAACGGTGGTAGTGAGAGATACCAATAGACTTGAAACGCTTGCTCTTGACATATAAATAACACAAGGTATAATATATAGAGGTGATAAAACCTGAAAAATTAAACTAATAACTTTGAAATGTCATATTTATGGGGGATAGCTAGATGCATAATTTAAAGATTTAGAACACATTTAAATACAAACCATGCATTAATGGCAGAAATCACCAACAGCCATCTGTCTAGTATTAGTTGGCATTTTCTTTAGTTACATAGTAAAGGAAGACTTCAGATCAGTGTCACCTCCTTGTGGGTCTGTACAGCCACAGTATCTGGCTTGGCAACTGATGTGAAGATGAACATGAAAATACTGACTTAGGATCATATTTCCTCTGAAATTTCAATTCAGAAAATTTTCATGCTGTCTAACTACTTCTTATAAAATAAAGATCTGGAAGAAAATCTGTAGGAATCAGGAAGAAAAGGGTAGGAGAAAATTAAGCAGGAATTAAGAATAGTTTTAAATATGAAGATCATGAAGATTAATACAAATGTACACTATTAATAAAAGATCATAGCAGAAACTCTTAGCTACTTCTTTTATTTTAATAAAATAGAGCAAGAGCCTGAATAACAAAAATGCTCAGCAGATAAGGTCTAAGAATAATTTTTAACCCTGAGATTGTAAAACATTGTGCCTCACAGTACTTAAAGTTCTGTCTTAAGTACACTGCTTCATAAATTGATTAAGAAAGGAGAAAAGCTATGTCCCAAGAACTTTTAGGTCTTCCATTCCAAAAGATAAAAAGAAAAAAAGAAATTAAAAAAGGACGTAACAATGTAAAGTGACCATTCATCTGTATTTTGTAGGAACTGAGTATTTAACTTGTGCTTAAATTGTTAGGTGCAATGCTATAAAGTTCACTGAACACAGTTCAGAGTTAATTTCACTACTTGTATTACCAGCTTTGACTTGGCAGAAATTATTCTGTTCAAACTATGTTATTATATGATTTTTATTATAATATTAATTATTATATATAATAAATAAAAGCAACACTTTATAATCTGATAGGACATTTAACTAAAAGACATCAAAGAACACTACAAACTTACTTATATTTCATAATGATGAGATGAAGATATTATATCACAATGTCTAATTTAGTAAGTGGGGAAGTTGACTTGGAAAGTGACATAGTGACATTATTTTTCCCATGGTCATAGATATTACATGTAGGTAATATCAAAAACCAGCACCAAAGGAGGGCAAAGTTAGTAAGTATCTCTTGTCCTAACCAGTTGACTCAGTTTTTCATGTCAGTTTTCTCATTCCAAATAGGCTCACTTATCTCTCTTTGGGCTTTGCAGAAAGCCAGATATTTTTTAAAATTCTGTACATCTTGTCAGAAGATACCTAAATATTCCAGCCAATTGTCAGATTTGATTGTTGTTTAAAGTCACAGTGCAGATATTGCTCTTTGAAGTAGGCACTAAGTAAACCCCAATTTTGCTATATCTTACATTCCAATATAGCATTGGAAATGCACTTCAAATTGCATTTACATCATGTTGAGAATACACAAACATTAAAATTTCATTGATGTATAAAGTGTTACAATACACTGTACTGAGTTAACAGATCATTTTATTTTGATCCTTTCCAACTATTATAATAGACCATGGCATTCTGCATTTCCTATTTTAAAAAAGTAATAATTGTATTATTAATATAAGAAAACAGGAAATACATATTCTTAATTTTAGGCATGAAAACAGGTAAATGTTATGATTACCATGGAAGTAGAGATACTGATGTCTAATGACCATTAGAGCTACAGTATTTCAACACAGAAAAGCATCTGCTACTACCAGTGTATATATATATGTATATATATATATATATATATATATATAAAGCAGTTCTCAAGTTCTTTGGACAATTTAGACCTTCTCCCTCATATACACATTATAATTGGTAGGCTTTTTTCACTATCAATGTAAATGAACAGTGAGGCTGCTTCAGACACAATATTCCTAGTTCCTGCCAATCCCTTCTCCCTGCCTGTGGCAACAACAGATTTTTTTTTTTCTGGTACAAGATGTTCCTTAATTGAAAACTGTTGGATGCTGGGAGATTGTTTTGTGGAAATTCTATTGTTTTCTGTTGTCTTTCAGGGTCTCCCATGCATCATGAAGAGTAGATCTTGGAGAAAGCTTGAAATCTATATAATGCGCTGGGTCCATATACACATATTGGTCTATATAATGCATGAAAAATGGGTGAATGTAAAAACTTTACTCTTCTACTCAAGGCCCTGACCTTCGTGGTAGAGTTTTGTTGACATAACACTGTCCTTTGAGGTTCACCTGGAAAGGGAGAATTCCTCCCTTTTTAGGGAGATAACGTACTCTTTCCTTATTCATTCAGCAGCTAGGGAGAATGTTTAGCTCTTACTCTTTTTTTCACTTAATCAAAGCTCTTTGAAATGTGTGTTTCTTTCTCTCCACATTTAAAAAAAAATAATTAGCATACAATATTTCTATTTCAATTTTTGGACGTAAGTTGAAATATGACAAGCAGATTAATACTGATTGGTAAGGAAACAAGTAATTAATCTCCTGCCTGTGTCTGTACATAATTTATATCTCGAACATAAACTATACTGATTTTGGGCAAGGCCCCTCATTCCTCAAAACTGGACTTGCATATACTGTGCTAGACAGTCACTGTACTCTATTAGACAGAATGACATGATCTGCCAAACTTTGAACTTGTACCTTCCCCTCAATTCCACAGCCTAAGAAACAGGCAAAACTCCATCTTTAAGATATCTTAGAGGCACCATGTCCCATGTACATAAAAGAAAAATCCCCACACAAATATTGCTTTGAGCAGAACTGATGCATTTCCCTGCCACAAAAAAATCAAAAACCCCAGTCCCACGCACAGCATCCTGCAAGACATGTCTTTCTCTGTCAGACCATGCTGGTTCCTTTCACAAGGAAACCCGGTACATTCAAAAGAAAACCTGAATATTTTTCACTTTGCTGTGTTGGGTTTAAGTCTCTGATCTCAGTACATTAACAGTATCTAAATGTATTACTCTGGTGACTGTACTCTCTCTTTGATATAATCAGTATTTTCCAAATTGCAATAAAGCTACTCTTAATATAACTATATAAATTCCCATCCTAAAAATTATGTGAAATAATAAGTAAAGATATCAAAATTATAAACTCTCATTTAACTTTTGATGATCACTAGAAAAAGTTTTCTTAATTTTAACACTTTTCTGGGACCAAAAGTACAGATCCTTGACTGTATTTTGAATATGTATCAACATTTTTCAATTTAATTGAGGTCAGTCCTAAACAATCGAGTTCATAATATCTGTACCTTTTTTTCCTCAGCTGGTTTGCATTTTCTCCACCTGAGCTATCAACATCTTACTGAAATAAAAACAGGTCTGAAGTAATTGAAAATTTTGTGTTGCTTAGATTCCTTATCTTTGGTACACCAGAACAGATTAACAGTATAAACAACTCACTGTTGGTTTTAGGTGCAATTATACCTGGATATAAATGAGAATGGAAGAACATAATGCACATGCCTTCACGTTACCATAGGGTTCTTCATCTACTTAGTGACCTTGTGCTACTGGTAACTTTTGACACATCCCTAGCTAAACAAACCTTAAAAAAAATTAATGCACATTTCAAAACAGCAGGAGATAATTAGCAGCATTAATGAGGCTGCTCATTGGATTCCACAACAATATCTTTCACAGCAGGAGAATCAGACTATTCGTGTGTCAGGGACACTTACCCTTGACATTCTCTAATTACTTTTTGTAGATTTTCTTAACTCACCTTAACTGCCAGGAGACATTGACATTGAAGCTGACCATGGTGGTCAGTATATGCCATCAATTACAGGACAGCGAGGTTGCAAGACTGTGTCAGTCACAAAATGTCTTAGTACTGACAGAGGATCAATGTTGATCTTTTAATGAAATTATATTCCTGGCTTGAGATTATAAAGTTATGCCATTAAAAATATATTTTTAAAGGAAACTCAGGTTTATCTCCAGAATAAAGAACAAATCTACAGCAAGGCTCTTCTTTTTTTAAGCAAGTGCAACTATGCCATACAAACACTTTGTGGTCTCTCTTTAAATATGAAAAAAGAGATGATTAAAAGCAAACTTAAATATAGTTTGAACATTTGTATAGGTCCTATAAGATATTTTAGAAATTGGCAAGGTTTTTTTAGGTTATTCGCCCTTGACCTAACAGCTTCTTTCAGATTTGATAAGATTTTTATCCTTTACTTCAAAGGAAAATCAATTAAGGTATCACTGAGTGCTTTTGAAAACTCTGTCTTCTTTGACTGTCACTTTTCATAAACATAACTGATCTATCTCAAATTTAAAAAATCAGTATCTTCATGTAATGAAATAAGAAAATAAATTAAATGAAAAAAAATCTCATAACTGCATCTGCATTTGTTTTCTCACTCCTTGAAGGAAAAGTGGATGACATGTCAAATCCTAAGCAGAAGTTTTCTTCTGGTATCACGTACCTCCTCACATTTTCTCTATTTTCTGTGTGCAGTGCTATTAAAATTTCCATATCCACCTCTTAGCTTTACAGTCATTATAAAGTATTTAAATAGTAACACTAAAATAGTTTTGCTTCCTCTGTGCAATTCTCATTTTATCTGAGATTTTTCTAAATATTTTTTCTTGCTAATAAACTAATGGATTGCTTTTCATTTTTGACATTCTGTTCACATGTAAGCAAAAAAACAATGTGGTAGAAAATGCTAGGAGGGACAGAAGAAGGTCAAGTAACAGGATAGGGAGCACTTATGGTGAAATGCAATCTTTTAGCATCAAGTTAAAGTTATCAATAGGGGTACTTTTGTGCCTTTATGATACACAGAATTAATTGCATTTTTCTGGAGATAAACCTGCTAGAATCCAAAAATTTGTTCTTTCCTGTAGACAATCATCCATCTCAGAAGAGCCTGAACCACACATAGTATGGTGACAACATACACATTGCTTGAGTGAAGAACTGCCATTGCAACTCTTCAGTACTCCTACCAAAATTCCTAACAGCTAATGCATACCAATATTAGAAAGTAGAAAAGTTTCCACTGATACATCTGTTCTGTGAATAGCAAGTGCTTTCTGATTTAGAGCTGCTAATATAAGAATCTTTCATATATAAGAAATATTAGAAGGACAAATATTTAAAGAATAGGCATATCCGGCCCATTTTTTGGTTGTGTATCTTTAACAAGTACAGATTCTTTGGTAGAGTGGATGACGTGAAAAGAATTCCTATGACTGTTTCTCATTTCTTCTGAATTATTGCAGTTATCTAATCATCTGAAATAATTTGTCTCTGGGAGGGCAAAAAGCAGTAGAATATAACAAAGGGTATGGTAGTACCCAGGCTTAGAGTCTCCTACAGATTTTATACCTGACTTTAACACGAGCACCTGATTTTGGTAGCTGATTTAAGAAGACCGGTTCTACTGAGGAAGAAGAAAAGATGAGCTAACCGCTATCCACTGTGGAACCGGTGCAATAAAAGAGAAGCTCACCTCTCAAAAGGCTTGTCCCATCCCCTACCTTTCTTATAGAAGCCTTACCACTTTTACCATGCACATTTGGATACTGCTGACTTAATTAACTTCTGAATTTCATCTGACACATGGCTGCAACATGCACTCTGCCTGCTAAAAACAGCCTTGTGGAAAACATTCCTCCCCAATTCAGAAGGCACCTAACAGCAGGGAATTTTTTTCCAAGGTCATATTTCCCCTCCATGAGGCATGGATGCCATATTGACAAATTTACGTTCCATTAAATAGACATTTGTTTAATTTCTGTTTCTCAGAATACAAACTGCTTCCTGAAGAACTCAAAACTCAGAATGCTCCCTAGTGGACAGGGGGGAAAGTTTATGTGGGTTTTTTGGTTGTTGTTTTGTTTCTTTTCCAATAATGCAATCTTGTCTCTAACACAGCAAGTGAAAGCATATAAGACAGATGGATTTCAAGGTTCTATTCAATGCACACACTTTTAGTATTTGATTTGGCTTCAACCCTTGCTTTTCACATTCTGAGGAGAAAAGTTTCTTTATTTCTCCATAAGCAAGCATTATACTTTTATTTTCCTGGAATTGTTTTCAAAATATTTATCTAAACATTTTTTTAGCATTTTTCTCATAACTTTCATTCTGTATAGTTCTTCTGGTTATGCCAAAAAGAACTGGAGTCCTATTTTGCACATTCTAATAACCAGGGAGCAGAGGATGCTATAATTTTTAAGACCATCACATGCAGTTTAACATTCTCAGGTTTTTTCTGCAAACAGGCAAAAGTAAAAATCATGACCTATATGTCAAAACCTAGTCCCACTGTCATGAAAGGGTACTTCTGAACTGATTTCTATTGAAAAAAATATTAATTAGCGTAAGTGGGGCAATGCCAGACTGCCTCCACATTGATATCCTTTCTCATACTGAGTAGTCTACAATTAAGTTACATTAATATCAAGAGAACTACTTGGGCCATAGTAAGTGTGAATAGAAGTCAAACGGCCTTACCTGTACATCAGTTAAAGCACACACACACACACACACACACAAGCTCAAAGCACTACAAAGTCCACATTTAACCTTTGAAGACATCTAAATTCAGGCTCAGAAGTTTTCCCTGAAGACCTTCAAACACTACTTTCTCTTTCTATCGACTGTACTGGGAACATACTAATGACTCCAGAACTACTTCACCTGTAATTTAAAAGCATAGGTCCAAGTACCTAAATTAGATACTCCAGGTTCCTTCCACACTTGAAAAAAATATTGAGTCTTATAATCTGTATGTCTGCAAACTATCTGAATTCCTGTAAATGTACTAAGGCAAATAGCCTTATTAATATGTTAAAAATAGAAAAATGTGAGTGGGAAGAAAATTTCAGCAGGTAATGGCATTGTGCCTATATCTATACAAAACTTAAAAGTTGAAAGTTCAGGTGCTGTTGTTAATTTTCAGTATGAAATTTAAAACCAGAAGCTTTTTTAAAGATCTATAGGTCTCCATGTAGGATTGTATTTTGTGGTATATACAAATATATATATATATATAGAGAGAGAGAGATATACATACATGCCCACATATACTTATTCATTCCACAGGTTTACAATTTGCAAGTATGAATGAGCAATTAAAAAATGGTCCTTTTCTTTCAGGAAGAATGGCTGTAGTAACTGATGCTGTGAACAAAAGATAGCAACCGGTGTAGTCCAGGAAAGACCCTAACTTTGAAGTTTCATTCACCTTAGCCTGGACAAAAGTGGCCAGCAGTATACTATTTGTCTTCATCTGTCTTCCCAGCCCTGCAAATCGACGGGATAATAGCATGGTTTCTTGGTGGTCTGCAATGCAAACTGCCCTTTATCTACCTAATCACAGTTCAGTGTAGCCTAGGTAAACTCATTTTACAGGCATGCTGTAAAATCTGCATCTTCCTGGTCACCAAATCTTGGGACTGATTTATAAGGTGGATCTAATGATAGAGATAGCATCAGTTGGCTACTGATAGCTGCCTGCCTTTGAAGCTACACTCAAGTCAGATGTAAATAACACACAGTGAAGGCACAGAACATTAAAGGCAGAAACTCTGTAAAACCAGTTGAGCTGAGTAATTGAGAAATTACTGATGTTCCGTCTGCTAGGGTGGTAATATTTTTTTTTTTCAAACTGCTAGACTGCAATGCTTCATTTCACAGAGAGACCATCTTCGACTGGCCTATAGGGAATACTTTAAAGTGATCGACAATGGAAGAAGATGGTGACAAATACATAATTACTCTTTGAGAGTGTAATGTGTTCATTAAGAAAACTAGCAATTTGTCTTTGGTACAAAATATATACATAAAAGTATACGTTCCCATATATGCATGGCATTTTCAGACTTGTAAGCAGAATTAAAGAAAAATTCTTGGATTCTTACCACTAGGAACACCAAAACATCTGTCATACATAGCTATGTACAGTGTATTATTGTAAAAAAAGAAAAGAAAAGAAAAGACCTCAAAAAACCCCAAAAACCAACACCCACACCCCCATAAAGAGATATAGGCAATAACTACCCTGGGTCTAAGTTTCAAAATCTAAGGAATTCAGCTGATTTGGAAAATTTTATGCTTGTTCAAACACCTGACTTTGTTCATACCCTGCATGAAAAATTATTTTTAGGAAAAAGCTAGCAACAATGTCGCTACTGGGACACCCTTAGACAATATCCCAGATGTAATACTGAGCAGCATTTACAACGGGATTGGATTCTAATGAAATAAACTGTAGGAAGTAGAACTAAGAGCAGTGTTAAGCCACATTATGACATAAAAAGTCAATGCAATATGCTAATTCCTTACCATCTGGCAATCAGAATCCCTTCTCCTTATGTCTGTCTCCCACAAATACCATTATGATATCTCCCACACTGCTCTTCATGATTAAGAATTCATTTTTTCCTGTATACTGAATAACTCAATTTACCCTTAGAGCTGGATTACTTTAAGTAATTCAAATCCTCCCTCATTCTGACAAACACTTATAGAAGAAAGTTTTCTGTAAAGCCAGATTTCCTGGAAAAATTGTAACTAAAAATATTCCTGGAAAGTGTTGAGAAAATTGAAAGGTCTGGAATCCCTCTGAAAGGGAAGTTCAGCATATTTTTTTCTCAATACGTTTCTTCATTGTTATTGCTGCCAGTTACCATTTCTAATGAAAATCAGATTGTTTAGATTTTCTTCTGCACTGATTTGGAAAAAAGCCATCACAGAATAATGGTCAACAAAAGAAAACAAATAAACATCAGGCAGTAGTCTTACTCAGATAGGAACAGCTAAAGAATGTGAAGAACTAGCCTTCCTCAAATACAGCGTGAATGAAAATCATTTAATTACAAAGAGAATGGATATTGCCAAACTGAACAGCTATTTGGAATCCAGTCAAATAACTGAAAATATTTTCTTTAGTTATTCAACCAGATTTGGTCTGTGAAAGAACATTAAACACTGATATTACTCTTTGATACAGATTAATATTGACAGTATCACATGAAAAAAGGATTATCTAGTTAGATTCTTTACTGAGGAACAGTAACAAGACAATGAGCTTGTCCTTTACTACTAATGGAAAACCAAGTTTCTGCATGATTATTGATTTTGTTATTAATGAAAAGCAATTTTCTTTAGCACATAGAAGGCTTCTAGTACCTGGTGACAATGACAATGATTATATTTCAGGTATGCTATAACCTAACTAATAATTAAACTAAAGAATGATTTGGTTCGCCGCTCATAACTGTTGACCATTAGCTTATGTTTTATTTGTTGTCATGTCTTATCAGTAGTAGAATGCATGCCCTGTGATATTACTTTAACAATTTAAGGGAATTTGGTTTTGCAGCATTCTCCCAAATTCATAAGGGATATGTCACGTTGCTATAGTCTTAGACTCAAGAAGCATCACCTTTGTCAGTTATTAGGGTTTTGAAAATGAAATTAACCACGTAAAGTAAGAATTTTTTACAGTGTTTAATATCACCTTGCATTCAAAACAGATATATAACTGATATATCAAACAAATTGCAAAATTCTGCGATCAACTCAGCTACAGCTTTTACAATTAATACAATAAATTAAAGTTTGGAGTGAAGATGACTGCGCACCTCAAGTGTAAGGGAATAACAATATCGTGTCATTTTCTGTTATGGCAAAGTCATGGGAACAGAAAAGGCATAGAATAAAATTTGAGGTTGAAACTAGGGAAAGGAGAAAGCAAAAGGAATGTCATACTATGCACAGCATAGGAAGTTACTACATTGAAAATAATTTCACAAGGGGGAAAAAAAAAGTACAAGTAAAAACCTCTTTGAATAGACACAGTTTATGTCTTACTCATCTGAGCTGCAGCAGCTTTGAAAACAAGAATGCTTCCACTCATACAGCCAGAAATAAACGAATAAATAAATAAATCTCTGAAATGCACAGGCATACATTGAAAAAAAACTTATAAGAAAGTTGACCTGCAGTGTTCTCAATACCAGAGACATCTTCAAATTGTGGAATCAGTCTTAAACAGACCATCAAGATGATGCATTTAAAAATGGAATGAAACCCTGAAATGTGTTAGATTTAAATTAAAAGATTTCAGCTATTTACATATCTTATTAAGTGACATAATGGTTGCATAAGAATTATACCTGGTCTTTATTTTATTTAATATAATAAACTTATCAAGTAAAAAGAAAATGAAAACAAACATATATTCTTTTCTTTCCAAGGTGATAACAACCTTTGCAGTGTATTTCCTACATGACTTTTATATAGAAGGAAGGTAGCTTTACGGCTTTTGATGCCTGTTTTTTATTAGTATGCTATTATTAAAATCAAGATATAAAAATTAAAATCTCTGTATTTGTAATAGTAAAATATTAATATATTTTTTCAAATGGTTACAAAATTAAAGATAGAGACTGCTTGGTGGATACATTCAGCCACTAGTCATTGGATCTCAGTCTACAGCTATTTGAAAAGTCCTTAAACATAAATTTCAATGTTATAATGAAAAGATCATGAAGAAATAACTTTCATCTCTTATCAGGGTATCAGCATTGCAACTGGTAGACTTACCTACGATTTCCTGTGACTTCCATTTTCTTGCTTATGGTTTTCTTAGCCTTTTGTAAACATAAAAGATATTGCTCTAAGCTTAAGCAAAATATGAGAACAGTGAAAAGGAAAAACAACTTTTCTAACTTTCCCACTATTATTACAATATGCATATACATTGAACACCCACACACAGCCACTTGACTGATACTATACATAGTTTTCACCATATTGTATAACAGACGACATTTTTCAAAATTTAATATATACATACACATAAATATATATATTATAACAATAATTATAAGTAACCACTGTATTTCCCTGGGAGAATTTAAAGAAATAAGTAAGTTCCTGATGTTCATTTTCTCACATTGGTGCTCAAGAAATAAAGACATTTATTTCTATACTCTCTCCTTCTTAAAACTTCAGAGAGCAGACTTCTTAAAATAATCTTAGCCCTTTCTAGTGCTCCTTCCTGAATTTTCCATCCTACTCTCATTTTCTGTAATACAAGACTTCACCTTTATGCATTTGCAAATTCCTTTATCTGAAGAAAAAAATTAAAAAGTAGAAAAAAAACACCAAACAAACAAAACCACCCTGGACAATTCACAGAAAAAAAGCCCTTCTTACAGGAAGATCTCCAACAAAGACATGGAACCTAAAAAAAGTGTAATCTGCCTTATTACCATTGGGTTTGGTCCTAACCCTCCTAGGTTAACCTTATTCACAATAGACAAAAGCGAAAGAAGGGTTAGCTTGTGAGCAATAACCCAGAAGACAGCCAAAATAAAAAGATAACAGTTCATCTTATTAGCATTATCAAACAGGGAAAAGAAGAGAAAAAGGTGGGAGAATATTGCTGTTGATTTTTTAATCTCAGAATTGCATGCTAAAAATACATTCCTAAGTTTGTAATGGTACACATGCTCTCATTACGACGTTATTTTTATAATAATAGAAAAATGTCACTTTTTTATGCCAAAAAGGAGATTTTTACCAATTTTATTAGGAAGATTAAAAAATCTAGGTTTTTCCCACCAGTCAGGTCATCCTAATGGAAACATCTAATACATGTAAGATGAATTGTGATCTATAAACACACTTTCCTTCTAAAGGCTCTGAAAGAAATCTAAATAAGTATTCAAATAAAGGTGTTTATGTTTACATAGAAGACATCTGAAATTGGATGACATAAAATCAAACCTCAGGATCTTGGAAGTATTACACTTGAAAGTATTTGATACCTGAATACAAACATACTTCAAACATAATAGCAATCACAGTATTGCACCTTGCAGTTAACGCAGCAAAATATGTATCACCTCCATAAAATGTAAATGTGACTATTATTGGAGAAATTGAATAAAGAAGCAACAGTTTTGGACACATTTTACTGATTCAGCAGGTCAGCATTTTTTAATTTTCTAAATGAAGGGAAAACTCTTCATATAGTATTCTGTAACTTAGGTTTTTATGTTTCATAAAAACCAATATGTTCCATAGAACAGCACCCAAAGCAGCTACATTTAAGTCTATGTTATACAGTATTATGTATATTGAAATGTGAAAACATTATTCTTTTAGATTTCTTCTAATGTTGTATGTGCCGTGTGCAATAGAATACATTTCATAATTAAACCCCAATAATTTAATATTATCCGTGGTGAAGCAGAAGACAGAGACACTCAGTGCCTCCTTCATCTCAGTTGTTACAGGTGTAAAACTTGCTACAGCAGCTCCAGGCCCATGAAATCAGTGGCTAAGTCTGGGGCAATGAAAGCTTATCCTCAGGGCAGGTTAGAGACAACTTAAATGACATGAACACACAAAAGTCCATGGGATCATAATGGGCACACCCACAAGTGCTGGGGGAGCTAGCTGATACCATTTTAAGGCCACTCTTGATCACCTTTGAAAGCTCATGGTGATCAAGGGAGGTCCCCAAGGACTGGAAGAAAGCAAAGGACTCTTCAGGAGGGGCAGAAGAGGGATCCAGGGAACTACAGGGTATGCAGTCTCACCTTGTGAAACTGATGAAACGACCAATCTAGAAGCAATTTTCAAATATATGGAGAGCAAGGTGATTGGGAGTAGTCATCGTGGATCTATGAAGGGGAATTTTTGCCTGATTGACCTGAGAGCCTTCCACAATGAAATGACTGGCTCAGGGGATGAAAGGAGAGCAGTGGGTGTTGTCTTGGCTTTAGCAAGACTCTTGACACTGTCTCCCATAACTTCCTGATAGACAAACTGATGAAGTATGGACTACATAAATGGACAGTGAGTTGCTTAAAAGATTGGCTGAATTGCTGAGCCCAAAGTGTTATCATCAATGGCATGGAGCCCAGCTGGAGGTCAGCCACAGGTGGTGTAGCCCAGGGGTTCATATGGACTCCAGTAGTATTTAACATCCTTTTTGATGAGCTGGACAACGGGGCGGAGTGCACTCTCAGCAAGTTTGCAGACAGTACAAAACTGGAAGGAGTGGCTGATACACCAGATGATTGGAGAAATGGGCTGACAGGGCCATCATGAAGTTCAACAAGGGTAAATGCAAAGTTCTGTGCCTAGGGAGGAATAACCCCATGCACCAGTATACAGTTGGGGCCAACTGGCTGGAAGGCAGTTTGGCACAGAAGGATCTGATGATCCTGGTAGGCAACAAGCCAACTATGAGCTAGCAATGTGCCTCCATGGCAAGGAAGGCCAGCAGCATCCTGGGCTGTTTTAGGAAAAGCTCCACCAGCTGATCAAGGGAAGTGATCCTTCCTCTCTACTCAGTCCTGAGGAGACACATCTGGAGTGCGGGGTCTAGGTCTGGGCTCCCCAGCACAAGAGAGAAATAGACTTACTGGAGGAAGTCCATTGCAGGACTGTGAAGGCAATGAAGGCGTAGGAAAGTCTGTGACATGAGCTGAGGCTGAGAGAGCTGGGGCTGTTCAGTCTAGAGTAGAAAGGGCTCATGAGGATCTTATCAATAAGTATAAATATCAGAGAGGAGTACCCAGACTCTTCTCAGTGGTGTCCAGTGACAGAGCAAGAGGAAGTGGGCACAAACTAAAACACAGGAAATTCCATTGAAACATAAGCAAAAAGCATTTTCTGGTTTCCACCCACACACACACACGCCCTTTTATTCTCTCTCTCTCCCCTGTGAGCGCGGTCACAAGAACCTACCCAGGCAGGTTGTAAAGTCTCTGTCTTTGGAGATATGCAAAACCAAATGGGCACAACCCTGATCAACTTGCTCTGGGTCACCCTGCTCTGAGAAGAAGGGTTCAAGTAGATGGTCTTTAGAGGTGCCTTCCAATTTCATCCATTCCAAGACTCTGTGATTTAGATAACTATCTTTAATGTACTTATGGAATATTTGTGACCATGTTGTGACACCCAGAGGGTTGCTGCTTATTTTATTGTATTCAGTTAGATATCTTATAAACTTTGCTATTTTATGAATAAATTATGAGTAATCTAAACTGAAGCTATCCTGGTTGCTTTTGATTAATTAGTGATTTATGATACATTTCTATTCCTATTTAAATTAATAAATAGGCTTTTAAGGCACAAAATCTTATGCCCAGAAATGCAAATTTTTATGTGTGCAAATAACTGAGAAATTAAAAATTTAAATTTGCTTTTGATTATGAATTTTACAGATAAAATTTGATTGTTCATATATTTGAGACAAGAAAAACTTTTTTTCTTTTCCATCTTCATGTCTGGATTAATCTGAATGCAATGAACCAAGTCTTATTCTCCGGTACACAGGTGTAAATTATATTTCTAGTTTGTGTATAAATAATTTAAAAAAACATTTCTATAAATAATGAATTTCCACATGCATGTAAATAAAAGTAGAACTCGGCCAAGTGTTAAGGAGCCGGTAAGATGCAAAGAACTTCTAAGTTTACAACTTCTAAGCTATATACAATTGTTGAAAATAAATTTTCCAGAGGTTAGTAACTTTGGTCAGCTTCAGTAACTTGAGGACAAGTTCTCCAGAATCCATAGTTGGTATGGGAGTAAACAGGTAAAGCACAAATTTTTTTCTTTCACTTAACAATAAGAGGACAAAAAGGCTTTCTGCAGTTATTTTAACATCTTTATCCCTGTAATTAGAAAAGGTTGTACAATTAACATTTCTGCTAAGTCTAATATTTCTCAACTTCATCTGAAACTGGAAATAATAAAAATATTCCTAATTCAAAACCAGTTTTTTATTGCACTTGTATTTCATCACGGTGTACTTCATCCTTCTGTCCACCTTAATCTTTTGTTCTCATTGGCTTTTCCTGCTGAAACCGTGCAAATGTTCACACTCTCGGTGACATTTCAGTGTTTCTTCTTCCACGGTCCTGACTGACATTTGTGATGAGACTTATGCATTAAATTGTATTCAGTTAAACCCAAGCATAGTTACAGAGAAAAATGGAATACTATTGATTTCTTTATCACTCTCCAGTTCATTAATTCCTAGTTAATGGTAGATATTATGATTTACACATAGTTTCAAATATTTACAAACTTAATTGGAGTGAATCTAAAAAGGAATTTCCCATGTAGGTTTTTTCTTTTCTTCTGTTAGAGGTGAATGCCTGCTTTTTATTTGCCTGTTTGCTTGCTTTCCACTTGGCACAATTTTATAATGTTAGAATTCAGCATTACATGGTTTAATTTCTGAAGAAGGTAGCTTCAGCATTGTCTGTGGAAAGAAATACTGGACTGGGTTAACTGATGAAAACAACTCTCGATTATTTATTTTTCCTGTTGGATTTCATCCTTGCTGAAAATATAAAATATATTGACTACTTGATTTCAGGAATCCACAGTGTGCTGTTTTAAATGGTAGGAGCACTACAGAAACATGCAAGATGCAGATCTATGCAAAAAGAATTGACATCAATTAATTTGTTACCTTCAGGAGATCTCTCAGATGAATGTACTTTAACTCCTCTAAAATCTTTACTAATATGGATTGCACACTTTCTGTAGCTACCAATGCTACCACTTCATGTAGGGAACTTCAGATTTCCCTTTAGATTGTTTTCTAAGACCAAGTTTCCACTGAGTCAAACTTTAGTGAAATGCTTTGGGTGGATTGCAGGGAATGTTCTTCATGTTTCCATAAGTAAATATGCAGTCTCCCGCTCAGAGACAGTTATCTCCACTGACATTAGGCTTATGGAAATAGAAAGCCAAAAAACAGGGTGTATACAACTTCACTCCAAAATGGCATACTTGCAGTCTTTCAGAATACGCAAGATCGCTATGCAAAAGGATTTTTCATACCATCATCTTTTCTGAAGTCCCCTTTGATGTTCTGTGGCTATGTAATTCACCCGCTTGGCTCTGTTGAATAAACACCATACTCTAATATGATTTTTGTGGCTATACCAGGGTTTCTGTCTTTTGCTCACTAATTAACCAGAAAAAAAATAAGCAAAAGAGCTTTGGCTTCAGAATTATTTAGTACAAATATGTTTTCATGGGTTAGTTACCAGAACTGGCATTGTTAACCAATTGGGAAAACATTCTGTTGATGAGTAATGAAACAGTGACATTGCCACAGCGGGGAAGGGAGAGTCAGGAGATTGTTCTCAGTCTGGTTTGCTTGATTAAGCAGTACCCACTGACATGGTTTTACTGCATTTACTATTTTTTTACTGCTATGATTGATTGATGGTGGCTAGAGTATGAGCAAAGGACCAAAGACATCAGCATTCGTTATGATTTGGGGGAGAGAAAGCCAAGAGAAAACGTGGGCAAAATAAAAATGGCCAGTCACTTGTAGACAGTAATCTGCATTCAAACTAGACAACAGGGCAGACACTTCTCACGCCTTGGATACTCTCACCCCATGGGCATGCTATGAAAACAGACACATAAAGAGCAAAATTCCATGTTAAAATGCAGGACCTTTCCTCTGCAGACAGAAATATGTTTATGAGAAAAAGCAAAAGCCTAGGCAGAGTACGCTGAGATCAGCATGGCTTGTGATACCATGAAACTGAATCAGTTTCAGATGTGGTAGATTGCCCCAGCAGAGAAAATGATGAGACACTCTAACAATCTGGAATGCCTCCTGAATCTTGAGACATTTGGCCAAAGAGGCTCAGGCTCTCCCACTGTCAACTCATCAGGGGACAAATTTCACCATCTTCTTCTTTCCCTGTGTATGTAAGATGAAATCTGTTAGAATAAGTCTCTGAGCCACAGGCCTCTCCTAACCATTTCATCAGCATCAATAGCCTAACAGGCTCATCCAGCCTCTCTTTTAGAGGTTTAACCTCAGCAGAACAGCTCAGGATTACTGACTCCCCTTTTCCTTCTTAAAGGTTTTAAAATCACCTTTAATCTTCACAACTTAAAGTTTGTTAGGGCATCCTTCAGCTCAGTTTTCACAGCTTTTTTTTGAAGGAGCCTTAGCTCTACATTTCTCTCCTTCCTTTCCTTTCTCCTCAGTCTTTGCTGTTTAAGTCCTTTATTCAGGCATAGTAATATCTAACATAAGATATGCATTTATGAAACAAATATTATAAGCTGTGATTTGAAAATACACAGTCACTGTAGCCGTATGCATGGATGCATTAGGACAATTTAGATAACAGCATGTCAAAAGCAACAGTTGATAACATGTAATTTCTTGACATTTGACATATCTACAGGTGTTGAAGGAGCAGTAGTCAAATCATCTAGTATGTGAAAGTTCAATTGATCCATATAAAAGGAAATATAAAATAAAAGAGAGAAGGAAAAACATAAGGATTAAAAAATTAGGAATAAAAATTCAGATAAAGGGTCATTTTCAAATACATGTTATTGCTGATGACAGTACAGAACTTCTTCATCCACCAAGCACATGCCGTAACGCTAAAATGAAAAAAAAACCCTCATAGATTAACAATTAGACAGGAAAACTGTTAGAACTGGAACAGTAAAAAATTGTGTTACTCCTGTGAGCTTCCCCTCAATTAAATGTTTCACTAGAAAATTTCCTTCTTGCTTTTACTTCTCAAAATAATGCAAATAGCAAAACAAGTTATATAAATACATAAAGAACACATCTATCTAGCAGTCTAACAGTTGCTTTCACCAGATTACTGAACTGGAATAAAATATTTGTTTTACATAAAGTATTACATAGCACGCCCTCAACTTCACTGGTCTACTGTGTCAACTTACTTATAAGAATTCAAGTATTATATTTAGAAAGGATGAAAAGAGAAACTGCAACAAAAATATCCCCACTAAATACATCTCATAAAAGAAGGTAAGATACATTTTTGTTGGGTTTGTAAATTTATGGCATTTAAGGCCAGAGAACTATTATATTGTGCCATCGTCTCACAGGTTATTCCCCTTCATCTCATTAAATCTCTTTTGAGACCAATAGCTTGTCTTTGATTGAAGCATAGCTTGTGTTTACCAAAAGCACCTCCTGCAGAAAAGCATTTTATCTTGATTTAATACCATTAAGAGGTGGAAAATCAACTACCTTGTTCGGTAGTATTTTCTAGGAGGTAATATCTCTTGGTTTAAAGTGAATGTCTTTTTTATAACAGTCAAGCATGTGGCTCCAGCATCAAAGTTCTCATCTTATCTTGCCCTAAACTAACAAATACTATTGTATCCATTCATTTACTGGTTTTATTTGTAGAAAGAATTTATCTACTGCACACAAGTCATCTAACTTCATGGTGATAAATTAAACCCTTTAGGTGTATTAAATCTCAGATTGTAGAACATTAATATTAATTCATTCATTCATTTTTCTTAAACTTGTAACATACTTATAAAAATATGAACATCAGTTTTGTAATTAGAAAGATAAAAAGAATCTATGTACCTCACTAATGATAAATACAAAAAGCATTGCATTTTATTCTTATACTGGCCTCACTTTATCCCAGATTATGCATCCAAGACATCTATTAGTCCATATTACTACACCATCTCACTAGATCAAATACCAGTTGCTAGTCTATCCTGACACTTTTTCCAAGTCACTGTCTTCCAGAGTACCATTATCCCTTCTGCCATTATGCATTCCTTTAATATGGAAATGCATTTTTACCTTATTCAATCCCCTTTACTACCACACGATTCTATATTTTTCAGCCTCAAACCTGAAAACTGAAGTGTAAAACTAAAACAGCAAAAGCTGTTAGTGTAGTATACTGACCACACAAAAACCAGCAGGAATCCTGCCAGCTGTGCAGACCAAAAAAGTTAGGCTATTTCATGAAGAATAAGATCTTATTGGTGCTTTTCTTATGTGAAATGTCCCTCCTAATCTCATTTCATTTTGACCTCTAGAAACTTCTAAAAGCATGCCAGCAAATAAGTCTTTCAAAACTCAATTAAGACATTTTCTTAAAGTATGATATTGACAGAAAATGCCAGTAAAATTTTTACCTTCAAAAATCACTGTGGCAAACTGAAAACGATACATACAAATTGAACGATATGTTTCAAAATCAAAAGAAATATTGGGAAGTCACTGTTTGTTTTATCATTGCTGTGTTGGAGTTGCCTCTAAAAATCTGCTCAGCAATATTAAGGTATACTGAAAAAGTATGGTAGACCAAAAATTCATGAAAGAAATTGAATAATTTAAATGAAACTGTTTAAAATGCATTTTATATTTTATATTTTATTTTATCTTGTTTCACTTTGCTTTGCCTAGCTCTGCTTTGTCTGTCTGTGATCTAGTTTTGTTCCTTATGCCACCACCTCCAGCTGAAGCAAACTTAGGGTTTAGTAATAGAATATAAGGCTTTAGTTAGAATTCTACCAGAATGCAGTCTCCTTGCTACAGAAAGTACTGACAGAGATATTTAGCCTTAGATACTAATGTTACAAGAACAGAATAATACTCTGAGGTATCACAGGATTCCATGACCTGTTCTGCAATTACAAAGAAAAGCAGTGGAGCATGTAACTTTAACAGAAATTAAACATGTACACTGAAGCACATTGCTAATTGCTAATGCACTAGCAAAACAACAAAAAAATTGAAGTATATAAAACAAGACACAGTTTCCAATACAATAAAAAAAATAATTGAAAACTTTTTTCAGTCTAGCTTTATTTATTGTAATGTTATAACGGCTGCCTAGTCAAAACAGCTTTTCTAAATAAAGGGATGAACAGTAAAGAAAAGCAATGTATGTACTTCTGTACAATGGGTAAAAGTAGGAGAGCTAAGAGGCTGACTCCTTTTAAAACACTTCTTCAATTCCTCCATCAGAAATTTTCACAAAATCAGAAAAGATAAAATTTTCCGTTGGATAACAGTGGCTCAGTACAACTTATTTTTTAGAAAATTACACATTACTATTATCACCAATACTTAGGAAAAATAGTTGACTAACATTATTTCCTTCAGCTAGGAAGTGTTTTCTATAAAATCTAAACAACTACACCTGAAGTATTTTTGTGCATGAGATTGATTGATCTGAACATGGTTTGTGCATCTCTAAGTTGCTGTTCCTCAACATTCTCTAACAAAAAGGAGACTTATTCTTTTTATAAAATCCAAAAATATTTTTGTGCAAAGTTACAACAACGGTTTTCATTTACAACCTAACAAAAAATAAACTAAATATGAAACAGACATTTAATTTCCCTCATCTGTGTTTCTGTGCTTACCAGGATACATGTATGCTTAAAAATAAGTATCTACATTCATTTCTGACAGTCTGTTGGTACCTAATGGAGTGCTAAAATCCTAGACAGAAACTCTACTCCAGCATGCCCTCTAAAACAAAAGCAGGTACCACATTTTTTAAATATACCACAGAATTTATAGCTTTTCTTTGTTTGCAATTTAATTATTCTTTAACAGTTCACACTGCTATAACTGCAAAGTGTTATAAACTATTAGATTTAAGACATGTTTTTTTTATTCAACAGCGACTGAGTGCTTGGGGTCCCAAAACATTTCTACAGAATCCTTTCTATATATGGATTCACAGAATGTACCGTACAGCAATAAAACTGAATCTGCAAGTCAGCCTGAAAATAAGAAATTGCAAATTTGTTTCTCCAAATTAGTGAATGTAATGGCAGTTGTATAAACAATGTCTGACTGAAGGTGAGCCATAATCACATCTAGAGCATCTTCAATGTCATTCTTAATTCACTTTGTTCAACATGAGGAAAAAATAGCAAAATCTATGCAGTAGAAAGTCCTGCATTTCTTCCAAAGGACTGTTCCTGTGCTTTTTTCTATTGATTACCCTTACATTTACAATTTTTTTCTTACTAAGGAATTTATGCATATTATCTACTTGGATTAAGTTTCTGCCTGAGTGTTTCTTTCAATTAATTCCATCCCCATGGATGGACTCTTTTTTGCAGCTGTCTAGGAAACGTCTCACTTACAGATAAATTCATACAGAAAACCTAAAGACAGCACATTAAATTTAATTCTGACCTGTTCAGAGGTAAGAAGCATGGCCTGGAAAATGTCTCTATGGTCGATAGGCCTTTGGCATCTCATCTTTTAAAGATAGCGTCTTCCAGGCCTGGAGGAAAGCCAGGTAGCCCACACATATGGGGAGCCAATGAGAACTCTGGCAAAGTGCCAACCTACCTGATTGCTTATTTTCCTCCCCACCCTTTTTTTTTTTTTTTTTTTTTTTTGTATAGCAGACCCTCAGCGAGGACATGCTCTGATCTCTAGAGGAAGCAAAGTGTCCTTACCATAAATCAGTCTGCAAAGAACAAAAAGAAGGCAATGTATTGCTACAGCGCTTTACTGTGTGGGGTTGTTTCAAGTTTCTTGTTGTAAAATACAGATCATTCTAGGCATGTCAGGTTACAGCTGCCCAGTTGCTGGATTTATGGATGGGTAGGTTCATGCAGACTTTTGTTTTCTATCTTCAGTGATGAAACAAACTGCTAGTCAGCTTCTTAATATAAAGGTTCTGTGTGTATTGCTCAATTTCTTTTCATGAGCAAGTTTGGAATAGACTCACTGAAAGTACAGCATTTTGAAAGCTACTTTTAGAAACTCTTCACATAAGGAGTAAAAAACAGTGGCTGGCTTTAGAAATTGTCTTTTGGCTAAATTGGCTGAGATTGACATTTCACGGATATGTGAATTCCTGGGACAATTGTTACAAGAAGAAATTAATAAAAAGGTTTTGATGATTGCATCCCTAAAAGTACTTCTCATTTTCATATGAAAATCAACCCAGACACTGGACAGAAGCAGACCTGAGAGAGCTGATAGGGCACCCTGCCGTGCCACAGTTTTGAGAGTCATTATATATAAATTCTAGGTTAGTGCATGCCTGTGTCAGATGGCTCTGGTTTCCAGGGGACAAACACCATAGAAGTGTCCTTCCTTTTTTGCTTCCTTTTCTCTGCAACTTGAAGCATACAAGAAAACTCATCTCAGCTTTTGCCACCTGTAGTGTTGGGAACCTGCTGGTGGCAAGAGCATCTTTGGGTGAAAAATATCCAGGGACTGTTTATTACCTCTGCAGAGTCAAAACATACTGAGCAGCATGCTCACCCCACTGTTGGCTTCTTCTGTGTCTTAGAGATACTGAAAGTTGATTTATACACTAATTATTTAAGTAAGACATTCACATGTTAAAAAAGGCAAAAAAAAGACAACTAAAGTATTTTTTTTATAATTGATTGTGGTGTCCCCAAAACTGAAAAAAATATATCACTGTTACTATATGTGTTCAAGAGGCAGAACAAATGAAAGAGATGATCAGGAACAATCTTGTCTAATGCTACCATTTTAAAAAACACTTTGAATAAGAGCTTAATTTAAAAAAAAAAAAACAAAAAAAAAACCCAAAACAAAAAAAAAAACAAAAAAAAAGAATGTCTGGAGAATTGAGAACAGTATGATGAAAGAAATAAATTTATGTCTGAAATTAATTTTTCCATTACTGGGAAAAGACTACCCAAAATATCCCAACCAAGTGCCTTATACAAACAAAAGAAGACCACACACCAATTTGCTTAATTAATGTGATTATTTTTGAGGGTCTTTATGGGCTAAAGTCAGAATGCCCAGTTCATATGAACTTATAGTGGTTTGTCAGTGTTTTAAAGTCTCAGTTCACTTTAATCTACAGTCTTCTGGACTTTCACCTCATGACATGGTTGGATCTCAAAACCAAAGGCAGGTAAAGTCTTTCATTCAAAGCAGTGATGGAACATGAAAAATTTTTGAGGAAAATGAAGACATATAGCTATACCATTTTGGAAAACCAAATTTTTATCTATTTACTTTAGTCCGTGACCTGTTTAGTTTCCTCTAATACAGCTGTGCAGCAAATGGCTGGAACATGCATTAGTCGAGTTCTAAAAGGTACAGAGCTCTGTCTCAGAAACCGCATTTGTTTTTGGATCACCACCATCATTTGTTGGACTGAGAATTACAGGGCTCCTTCTGTTCCACTTACAATTGGATTTATCCATGTGCAAATGATGTTTTGGCAATTTACTTGTAGTTTCTAGGAATATTAAACTATTGAAAGTTTAGGATATCAAACAGCTTTGACATTTGACTGTCAACATTTTTTATGTTTTGACATTTGACTGTCAACAGTGTTTTCATTCTTATCTGAAAACTCAATTGCCTGGGCATCTCCACAATACAAGTTTGGTTTTTTGTTTTGGATGGGGTTTTTTTTTGGTTTAGTTTCTTATTTTTTTGTCCCTCCAAGTTTACAGAGATCTTTTAATTTAAATTCTTTCCTAATTTATTTCAGTTAATTGAAATGTACATGCAGGATTCAAGTCTCTCCAGCGTTTTTGATTTCAAAATAGCAATTGTTTTAACTCACTCACAGATATTTCTATTAAAGTAATACACAGTGAATGTGTTTAGCATGCGTGGAGACTGACACCCAGAGTATACTGCTGAGCTACTTAAGATAGGTATCCTGCCTCCATTAGCAACTACGTATTTCAGACTTTGTCATGATCAAATCTCTTCTAGGTGGTAAAGAGTGACTGTGGAGTAGAAAGGAGTCTTTACTGTTACACAGTTAATACCCTCTCCTAATTAACGTCATATTCCTTTGTCTTCATAGCTTTTTACAAGATTAACTTCTATTGCAACTGTGGCACAACTTCCATCCAGTGTTCACTGGAGAACCGAGTAGTGGTAAATCATGATCTTATGTCCAGTTTATGCAGTAATGTTTTAAACAAACTGTTTCTTCATTAGGTTTTGGATCTATGTTGGCTATGTAACTGATGATACAACTGTGTTGTGTTGTGCTTGTGGTCAAATAACAAATTTGTCTCATGTTTAGCCTAAAAACATATTCAGGCAAGGTTTAAGACATTCGAGAAGAAATTTTGGGCTTGAATATGATTGAATCAGATACGTTGTTCCCTTAGCACTGTCACATAGGCTTTCAGGTAGCTGAGCCAACTGAAAAGCAGATTTCAAATTCTAGTATCATGCTCTAAAAGAAAGGACAGAATTTGCTGGCAGTGTACTTTCACACTAAAATTAAAACTGTGCAGGTATGCATGCAGTTAGTTCCATACAAACAGTAATTTAGATAATTAACTTCTTCCTTTCCACACTCACCTTTGAACATTGTCTTCCTACTTACCTCAGAAAGACCCTTGGATTCTAGAAGAGTCATACCAGTTAAGGAAAAAAGGAATATGAAATATTCATATATTCACCAGTAAAAATGTAGGTATGGTACTGTTGCCAGAATCATCATAAAGTTAGTATGTCAGGGTCACAGACAGCAAAATAAAATTCTCAAAAGGAAGACCCTAAATTCTTTAAATATTTTCTTACGCCTTCAACATGCAAAATATATTATCATCAAACTATAGCCATATATAAACAATGACTTTTTCAACAGCTAGGCCATTCCAGCATCCTTTGCCTGATCATTTGTTAATAAGTGTTTTTCCCTCTACTCATTTTCTTTTCCCTTTAAATTTTATTAGTTTTAATAGATCTGGTCAGGCCTAAGCAACAGATAACCCAAGGACACGGTGCATCCAAAGAACAGTTAATGTATTTCTGATGCGGCAGTGTGATTTTTGGTTCATTTGAGGGGCAGGTGCCTTTCAGCTGATATGGGAACACTGCAGAATAGATACTTCTAAACATTAGTGGTTTAATCCAAGCCCTATCAAAGTAAGAAGAAAGACTCCTATTAATTTCAGTAGTTCTTTGATTGGGTCTGAACCAAAGCTATTGCAGGATCAAGGTGGGAACTACAGCTCAATTTTATGTTTTAAATTAGGTGCCTGCTATGTTGTTACCTGAGAAAATTGCCTAGATCCCTGATTTTGAGAAGACACAAGCACATTCATAGCAATACATATGTGGAAAGCCTTTTAAGGGCACAGAAGTGCTCAAGAACTTTGTGCACAAGTAAGAATTTAAAATAATGAAAAAAAATTGTTAACTGCCTTTTATTAATTATTGTTGTGGTTTAAGATGATCACGTTAGACTTAACAATAAACAGTTATGTTAGAAATAAAAGATTTTCACAGGAAAAGGACATAAGGTTCAACTTCAGCCTTAGATGCAATGTCATATAGCAGATGTATATCTGCTCACTTTTCCTGTACAGTGGGTGCAGACTCCTAACAATAGCTGGCTGCACAAAATCAGTGGCAGCAGGTGCATAGGAAATAAGTAGCTCCAGATTATAATAAAATACTTTGTACTGCAAGAAAAATCTTTATTTGAGAAACTGTCTGTTCTGTCATTAGTGTAATTTATAACAGCTGACATAAAGATACTCTGCTTTGGACCTCGTTCAAACAATTAAAATCACTTCTTTTGCGTTAAACAAATAAACCCATGGCATAATACAGTCAAAGGTCTTGTGCTGCTCCTGTTCATTACAGCAGATCTTTATAATCCAGTGTACATGTGTTTGCATTGTTTTTAGAAATAAGCTTCTGTTAATGTGGGAATTTTTAAAAAAGCAATGAACAGGAAAAGCTTCATGGATTAAAAATACAAAAACCAAGGTTGCCACCTCATGCGGTATACAAATGATACTGGATTTTATAAACAACACTGTTGACAATGGAAATAATTTTGAGCTAGCAAACATCTAAATCTGCTGAAACATAGCTCACAATTTTGCAAAAAAGGACTAGAACATATTTTATATTTATCTTCCCATTTCACCTATCAATACAGCACTCCAAACAGCAGCTATCAGAGTGCAAGGGAAAAAAATCTTTACTGCAAAGTTTTCATGCGAGAAAAGAAGCTGTTTTCCAGGACTGCAACCAGAGCTGGCTTAAAGCAGATGGAGGATACGTCTGCTGACAGCACTGTTGTTTCTCTTCATGGCAAGGTAAGTGCTGGGGGGAAAAATAAAGCAGCTTAATAAATTAAAGCAAAGGTACTGTTTTTTGAAATTTGTAGGTTAATACAGATGCACTCACCAACATACAAACAAAATGGTAAAGGATGTCTGGAGCCTGTCATTTTTATCACAGGGATAGCATCATAAAATCATGCTTTAAATGTTATCAACCCGAACTTCAAAACAAGTATTTCCCTCTCACTCTTCCTACAGGACAGGTTTTCAAAGATTCTTATCACCTTTATTTCAGTCTAAACTTACTCACAGTTTGCATCCTTTATCATTCCTCTAGGAGAATTCTTAATTTTCCCACCCCATTATTCTATTCTGTATAACTTTTAAAGAACTAGATCCTTTCTCAGCTTTAATTTCACCAAAGAAGTAAAAAAAAAAATCTGTTGCTGTTATCCACATATCCCTTTATTATCCCTTTTCAATTTTTATTTCCCAGCATTATGAAGAATGTCGCAAGACCTGCAGGTCTTGTACAATAACATCTCTCCTACAGGGGCCTCATTTGAAATTTGCTTGAGTTGGTGTTGCTTTCTCCTTTATCATAACACAGAGTCACTCAGTGACCATAGAACACAGCTAGGACTTTCTCCTCATCTGTCATTTCCACTGGTTCTCAGCTTACAGAGAAAAATTGTATTACTCCATAAATGTTCTTGTACTTCACACCGATAAATTTTGTCCTATTTATGTTACTAGTAGACTGCACACTTCAGACTGAGTCAAAAGGGTCAGCCATTTCTTCCATCTGCAAATTATCCACAAATATGTAAAGCAAAATCCTACCTATCAGTTACTTGTAATGTGATAGTTTTTGACTCCACAGTCAGAATCCAGATTCTGTTGTAAAAGGCACTGTGTAAATGCACAGGTCCCTTCCTTGAGAAATAATGTTCAAGAAACTGTTGCTATGAATACGTATGTCAGTACATGACAGGACTGCTTGCAAGTCACTAGTGCAAATGCTGCTGTGAACACTCGCTATACAGAGTTTGTTATATTTTCAGCTCCTAAGTAAGGTGATTTTCACTCCCATAGTAAAACTTAAAGTGGACAAAGAAAGTTTGAATTCCTCAAAATGACGGAGTTATCCCCATCATAAGCGCAACATCTGCTTATTGAATTAATGCTTTTGGTTCCTGTTGTACATGGAATATAGGACTGGAAAAGTCCATCAAAAGGAAGTGCTTCTCTTCCGTCAGAATATTACTGGAAAGAGAATGCAATGTTAGGTGGTGCATTACTGGCTGAAAAAAAAGGGAAGGAAAGAAAGTCTGTGTTTGTTGTGAAAGAATGGTACCCTTTAGCTGACAGATGTAAAGATACCAAAACAACAGCAAATCAAATTCATTGAAGTGTTATCAAAGCCGAATCACAGCCCCACCATGTTTTACCTTAAAATCCATAATGCTTTCTTGAGGAAGCAAATTTCTTAATGAAAGGAAACATGGCTGATGAAACAGCCAGCAAAGAAGCTACCGTCAGTGAACTCTAGCATGTATGCAACACTTAAAGTTTAAAGGAAGAAAGGCGAGCTGATAGACTATGGAAAAGCACCTTCCAGTTATTTCAGATTCTTCATTAAGAGTGCAAAATATCCTTATTGGGTTCCTGTCTGGCAGCTAAATGAGCATAAAAATGTACCTGCATAGAACGTTAACTTTCAACTGTATCACAGGTATGTGGAAGTAAGGACAAAAAGTTAGTGGGAGGATCTTACCCAACTCCTTAATCGTGACTGCCAGCATGATTCAATATATTACTGCTATCTGCAGAAAAAAATATTTGGAAACATATGGACGGATCTGGTATTGGATTAAAACATCAACCCAGCTCTGAAGTGCTAGACACAAAGACAGGGAGTAGTACTTAAGTGTTGTTCATTTAGATTCACTGAATTTGATTTGTTAGAGCAGGTAGACAACTCTCAAAACCACACAGTTGGATTCATTTTACTAGCATGGAAGCTACACACACACACCAATTACACTGAAATAGGGCAGAAATTTGCTGAGGATTGTTTGACATGCCTCTGGACCACTCCAAAAATGGAACTTGTTTCTAGGACTTCCACCCAAAACCTACAGCACATTTATTAAGTAGGAAATAAAAATCCTTTGAAATGTTCTCTGAGAGAGCAAGAGCAATAAGCCATTGCAATATCCAATTCACATAATACTGAGAGTAACTGCATAGGAAGAGTGAACAGAAGTAGATGGTAAGTTATATGAGCTCATCCTTATCGAGGAACCCATTAAGGGGGCTAAACCCGAGACAAAATTGGATTACTGAAATTTCTTGTAAAACATTAGAGTTAATAAAATAATAACAGAAATGCATTACATAAGCAGAAGCAAATCAAATTCAGTCAATATTCTGCATGCTTTCTATTTGCCCTATATGTATAGTCTTCTAGTAATAGAAAAGAATCTGTCTACTTCCAAAGCATTCTTGAGACAGGAATGTCCAAACCAATTTTGATATAGCAGGGAATTCAGATCCTGAAACTTGAAACAATGGTGACCTTAAGAAAGAGTGCAGTAAAGTTTATTTAAATACACTTAAAGTTAAAGAAGTCCATTCATGAAATATCCATGTGTTGCAGCACTCTCCAAACTACCCAGCTGCAACAAGGTCTTTTACTGTCACATACCAGCATACTCTTCATGCCAGTCCCTCTGCTGCCTTCTCCTAGTTTCTCCTCATCCAGAGCACACTCCCTCTCTCTTCCTTCTTCCTCCACTCTCTTCATCGGCTGCCCAACCATTTAACAGAACCAGCCACAGCTGCACCTTATCTACATCAGCCAACCCACCACCCCTGAAGCCAGCCAACAGCTGTATACTATCAATGATAATTAACCCAGCTTCATTCCTCTACATTCATGTATATTTTTAAATGAATAAAATAGATGTAAGTAGATATACTTACAAAAATTGGTAGAACAAGTAGACCTATAGAAGACCTGTTCCATCATCTAATAAGGAAATGAGGATTTCTCCCTGACAGTTATAACTCCTCTAGATACATATAACCACACGTTCCACCTGGCAAGGCAGTATTTAGAAGTCTTAAAAAATATATTTGGATATATTTGTACACAATACTAGCATATATATGAAGAGTCAATGCAAATGTATTGATTCTTTCCTGCAATCAAACATATTCTTTAAAACAAGTACCCTGATTATAAAGTCTGGGGTTTTAGCTGCTGTGCACCTCTCAGCACTTCTTTACAAAACTGATCACTTTAATCTTTTCCATGGACAAGGCATTTTTATTGTGGTAGATGGATTCTTCAGTAATCCTTCTCAAATCAGTCTTACATAAGATCATGGGGAAGAGAGAGACATAGTGCAAATGTGTGAAATACACTTGAAATAGCAGCCACAACAAAGAAAACCAACTGTACTGAGTAGGTTAAATACATCAATATTTAGGACTGGGAAGTAAGCACGCAACTTAGTGAATGCTGTGCTTGCCATCATGCAGGACAGAAAGCTCAGGTTTAGCAGATTCTGTGATTCACTTCTCTCCTACCCACACAGACAGTTGTTGACCTAAAAGGATCTGAATTTAGCACATTAGTCTGTTGGTTTTAACTTGGTTCCTTATGCAGAAATCAGACCATGGTTTGCCTATAGCCTCATATATAGTTGGGTGGCTGCTAAGGCTAGGACACATATGGCTTTAGATGGGTATAAATCTAATTGACTGGCTAAGAGCAGAGATAAGAAAGAGCTAGAGGTTTGGTCTTTTTTTCCTGTCAGAGATAAGGTCGAGGCAATACTATGACTGGATCTTCAGCTTAGGCCAAGTGTATGAGTTTAAGCTAAGCATTATCAGGAAAAAAGCCTGGTTTCTGATTTTCTTAACCTGGAACAAAGTGTGTTTAAATGTTATACAGTAATGTTAAGCTGACTTTTCTCATCTGAACATGCTAACCACTCAATATATTAAGCATGAGTTGTTAGCATGTTGTAAGCATGTCAGTTCTTTTGTCCTCTGGGTCACTGTACAATTAACGATGTTGTTTGAAGGAGAACAGAAGGGCACAGAGAGTCCCACTTCAGAACAACTCCAGACTCCTACTTTAAAAACCTATTTGGAAAATATTGGCTTAAAATGTCAGAAGTATATCCCTGAAGAATGCTCCACCTATTAGCCTGTTGAATAAGGAGAGACATCAGCACAATATCCTCCATAAATTGTCTGGAGCAGTACTCAGAGAAAACCAGATCAGCCCTTCTATGCATGACAAGGAGCAAATGCTACATTGCAAACATAACTATCTGAATAAAGCTATTAAAAATTTTAAATTAAAGATATTGCAGTTGGCATATTAGCTGACAAGACCAGTAAATTGATGAAACTAACATCCGTATGGCAATAACAACAATATCTGATTTCAAATGATAAGGATTCTATAGGGAGAGGATTTCTAAAATTATATAAGGCATCTAGGAAAAAAAAAATGCATGTTCCTTAAACACCTTGTTGAACATATTCTACAGTCTCAAAGTAATATGCCTATCTGAAAGTATATGAAAGTTACACTGACCTTAGGTTATCCATCTTAGTGAAAAGAATGCATGTAAGTGCTTGATATACTTCTTCCTTTTTATGTTATCTTTAATCTTTTGCATCAAAATGTGCATAAAATCACTTCAAAAGAATTTAATTGTAAACCCTTGCAACAATTAACAGCAGACCCTTGCTTTAACAAATCATCAGCAGTGAGATTGCCTGTTCTGAGAAGTAACACAGTGACCTGAAAGCTTCATCCTGAAAGCATATTTGCTATAACGCCTTCTCAATATACATAAATTATTTTAATATACCTGGTTTGTTGATGCATTCTGCCTTCCAACTCACTTTTTATGTGATGGCTGCTTTGAAGATGTTAAAGGAATACACTTGATTCTGATAGTTATCTCCTGGGATTTGTGTAGTGTGATTGTTAATCTATAGCAAAAGACATTCTCATTATTTGAAAAAATCATAATCTGAGGTTACTTTGCTGTTATCAGTTTTCTTTTGACTTATGAATTCTGTTTTCCATTTCCCCTGAGCTCTTTTACTAATTGACAGGTGGTCCTGATGTGGTTCACTACAGCAACCTCTCTCAGGTTACTGGCTGACTCTCCAGATGTTAAATTTAATCATTTTTATATGCTTCAGTGACTTTCTAGGCTACTTCTATCTAGCGCTGGTACACTTATCTCCCTCTTCTATTCTTTTCTCCCATTAGAAAACGTGATTTGTTTGGGTTTGTTGTTGTTGTTTCCCATTTAAATGTATTCCCCTGGCATTAGCTTCAGGATTGTAAAGAATCCTTCACAAGGTTAGTCATGGAAAACCTTCAAATCTCAGCCCATTTCCATCTGCAACATGAACATCTTTGTGACATTACATATAATTAGGATGCTTGATAGTACACCATCCTCAAAAGCCAGCATTACATTGTGATCCCCACTGTGACTCAGGTTCTTTGATTTACAGACATGCAGAAAAAATTTTGAGAGAGATTTATGAATGTTGTAATTGTCTCAGAATTTTGGGATGGGAAATGTGTTTCATTTATTATCCCTGGGCACTGTAAATCTTCCTTTCGTTTGATATGTATGACGCCTAGAATGACAAAATGTTCAAATCTGTAGCATTTTGTCAAGGGATCATTTTACAGACTCTGGATAAAGAACTTAATAATTGCTCTGCAACACCTGAAGCATCCTGTAAATTGTCTTTATGCTGCCAGCTTTCTTTTATTACATATTTCATGCCATAGATCTGTGAGTGAACAACAGCTTTTAAGATGGCACTCACTTATTTTAATACATTGTTGTTACTTGACAGTCTTGAATTAACCTGATTTACTTGCCGTTCTGTAACATGTGGCTACCATATTTAGGCAAATATCTGCATTCAGCTAAACTTTAAACCTACAAATGTGAATGAGGTAATCAAATTTATTTACCATCTTTGATTGTTAAAAAAAAAGAAGATATTTTTTCTCCAACTTCATCCACTGTTAAAACTTAAATTCAAGGGATAAATCATTGGTAAGATTCCACAGATCTTTAGATTTTTTTGTAAGGATCCGTATCAAAAAGGTTTCAAGGAAGCCCTTTGTTCCAGCATTTCCAAAACCAAAAAGCCTGCCTATGACAAACTGCCTGACAAGATTTACAGACATGCTTACCTTTAAATGTTTCAGATGAGCTTTGCACTAACTTCTGAACTCAGCATTCTGGGTGTCACCAGTCATTGCTCCTCCCCAACCTAGGGAATACCTACTTAGGGAGGAACATCTTTTAAATTCAGAAATTTACTTACCAAGAGAAAAGATCTTTCAACAACAGAAAAGGATTTCTGATAAGTATATTTCAGCTACTACTCTACAAAGATAATGCAGGATGGTGTACTTAATGAAGAACTCAGCCAGCGCTTTTCAGGTGTGTACTGCGCCAGGATCATAGTAGTCCACCATTTCCTCATCTAGTTTTCTCATGGATTTAGAGATCATACCCATGTAACAGCACTTTATATCCCTCTCCTTAAGAGAACTGCTTAGCTTTCAAAAGCTTGCAAATGTCAAGCTAGCCAACATAAATCAGTTAACAGCAGTCTGCTTTAGTAGTCCTAAGTTACTCCAAACCACCAAATAAGCAAAGGCTTTTTACACATTGTCATAAGCTTTCACCATACTTTCATCATTACACTTGCTAGGTAGGAGTGAGTTAATAAGCCAGAATATGCAAAGTCAAATTTCCAGGTTAACTGCTGCCTGGTAGTGTTACCTACCTGCGCAAAGAACTTCTGTTTCAGCTGTAATGTTTTCTGGGGCTGTCATGAATTGAAATGACCAAACGTATGTATTCAACCATCTTTCCCAGTATAGGTTGCAGTCTTTGCACTGCAACTTACTGGTTCAGGTTAACAGTTTGTATGGGCAAAAAAAAATCCATGTGCCCAATGAAAAATGAATATTTGAATAAAATTATTCAGATTTAATTATGAAGTGAATATATGACACTACAGGAAATCTTAGCTCTTATTTTTAAATATGACATGCTTTTTTTTCTGGGTACCAGATGATGTGATTTTTGGGGGAAAAAATAAAGCTATCAGAAGTAGTCTTTCACTGTTTTGAAAACGTGAAGTTTCACAATGTAAATTAAGCACAACAAAAACAGATATGTACCAGAAACTGTGGGATCAGGAGCAGATATTTGGGAGCACCTGTAGTAAAGAATTTAGTTAGTTATTACAGGGTCTAAAATTTCAGAGTTTGTGTATCTAACGAAAATGAGAAGCAGTTTGCAACTGAAATTAAAACCAACACTTAATGAAGAAATTATTTCAGTGTGAGATCATTTTCAGATAAAAAAGGCAAAAATGTGAGGTTTCATCTTTTCCATTTAATGAGTCAAAAATAGTCCATTAGAACAGTGCAGTAGAGAAAATGAAGTGTGAAGTGACAATACAGTGCCAACTTTATCACATACCACTCTGTGAAAAGTAACAGTTGGTTTCTTATAGAAAAAATAACTTAAACAAAACAAGAAAAATAGGAATCGTCATGTATCTGTTCTGACTTCATTCCGCAACATTAAATGCCCAAATGTCCTCAGTGAATTGGAGGGTTATAATAGAATCTAAGATATCACTTGAATATACCTCCATGAGATGCTAGCTGAAACAGACATTCAAAATTCCTGAGAATCTTTGAAGTGATGGAAGAATATTTTGAAATTTCTGATATGAATGATAAATACCTGCTATGATACTCAGTCCTTATATGCAATTGTTAAAATCATTACTCTAGAGGTTCCCTGGCTAAAATAGTGTCCCTGCAAAGCACACTGGCCTAACAAAATCCAAATGGAGCATGCAAAGGAGGATTTGTATTGCTTATAAAAATTATATAACTGTTATAAATGTCATACATGCCTCTGTATGATTCTTAAGCAAGAAACTCCCATCATGTTAAATATTCCACTTACTTTCTTTTACTGTGATGATATATGTTATGATTTGGGAGAGGGTCTTTTGTTTCCTCTCATTTGAGGGAGCAGCCACCAAGAGCTACTTTCATTCTGAGTTGCATTTTTACTTAATAGAAGCTTAAAAAAACCTAGAATTAAAAATTACATATTTCTATAATCTGTTTCATGAAATGGTACCTGTCTTTTCTATACAGATCAATCCTGGAAACAAAAGGTATAAACCCAAGAAAATAAAAACAAAGCTTGTAGACAGGTTTTAATTTAAAAGCAAGGATAAGTACATTTCAGTCTTTCTAAATCAAGGGGTAGTCACATCAAACAATTTTTTACAGATTAATATACCCATGAAAATGACCTTAGTTCGCAAATGTAAAAATTCAGAAAATTCAGTCCTCCTCACCTTAGTTTTGGTATCCACTGTGCAGAATGCTTACACTGGGGCAGTACATCTGGGCTCCCATTATATTCAAAGGAAATCCAGTCAATGTGGCTAATGGATTTTAAGGCACAGGTTATTCTAGGATAGACTGTCAGAGGAAAATTTAAGCAAAAAAGAGACAAGTTGAAATAGGGATAACAGACTATTGCACATTATAGCAAAACAGTACTGCACTGAAACACATGGACAGGTTTAACCTTCTAAAGGAAATATGTCATTTAATAATCTTTTAATGGATTTCATCTACCACTGGGAAATAATTTCTCACACATGCAAAAACTGTTTAATAAACTCATTACTCTGTCTCTATGACCAGACACTGCCTTGATCCAACAACCAGCATCACTTAAGCAGCACAAGGTAACAAAGATGGCTAAAACTAAATAATTGAGGATTCCCTGGTTAGGCCAAATCTGGAATCTGGCATCTCATGCACTAACTATGCCCACTGATTTTGGCATAGGACATGAGAGGACTCCTCATTTGGCAAGAGAACGGATTGCACTGTAATAATTAAGAGCATGCATGTTAGAAACCTATGTGAGTCTGTAGCTACTTCTAATTTTTTGTAAATTAAATAGTCCTGATTCTGTTAGACTGAGAAAGGGTAAATGTCAAAGACAGCCAGGGGGGCCATCCTGTTCTGCAATAGCCCATCATTCTTTTCTGTTCTGCATCTGCCTAAGTGCAGGATACCTTGACTACTGTATTTTTGATTGATAATGTCATATACTAACACAGATCCACCTCATTATACTTGCAATTCATCTTGTTCACAAGGTTATTTAATAAATGGCAGCCCCTTGGTAAAATAGCCATAATCAATGTGCATAAACTAATTTTTTTATTAGTTATAATTATATGAGGTCATTTTTATTGGTGCAGCTAGATTGATAGATAGCTCTGTAATTGTTTTCAAAGACATAGACAGCTATAATACAATTAAGTAACAAAGGATTGATCCTAGCTACATCAAAATCAATTGAAACTGATGGCATCCAGAAAGTCACAGAGAAGCTCAACAGACTTTAGGATAAGGCCTAAACTAAAACCAGCTCACACCCTCCCCCTATTTTTCCCCAGATTCTTGGGTTACTCTGTATTTAATAAAAAAAATTTATTAGAGTGGCAACATTTTTGTAACAGGCTAATACAGCACAGACATTTTAAAAAGCCATTGACACAGTCTTGTCAATAGTCTGGATCTTTGTTGATACTACAAAGCTGAAAGGTTAAAGTGTTATCTAAAATGGAGAAAAATCTAACCCTTTATTTCAATGTGACATATGTACTTGCCTTGAGCACTAACAAGGCATAGCTAATTACTGATACAGTTGCAGAAGAGGCATTCTGACAGTCATGATCTATGATCAAATTTGTCTTCCAAGTGACAAGTCAAACAGGCAATCTCGGACACTGCCAACACAGTGGGTGGGTTATAAAAAAAAAATTGCACTTTCATTTTTTTGCTGTAGGGGAAATATTCCACCTTCAACTCAGATGATGTCTGAGACCTTTTCATGGTCATACTGTTTCCATTAAAGGCACAAATATTTCTTTCCATACACTGCCAAAAGATCTTTAATCCGATAGTTTCTTAAAGTCTCATTTTTCCTAAATAATTCCATGACTTTTTACAATACAGTGTCTTTTTTAGAGATATCTACTGATGTACAATTGAGTCATACATCATAAAAATAATACTACAGTTTTTTAAAAATTTTAGAATCTATGAACTTGATGTAGGTAAATCTATTATTAAAGTGATTATTTTTAAAATATCTGAAGCCTTACATTGCCTTATCATTTCAAACATAATGCAAATTTCTGAGACCTTGCCTTCTGGTGAAATTAAATGACAATATACTGATGCTAAAGCACAATATCAGAGAATTATATTAAAAGTTCAATTTTTACCAAATATGGTAACTGAAATAAAGTGAAAAACATAGCTAAACAGTATTGCCATAACTTTTGAGTCTACAGTCCTCGTTTTTAAAGTATTTCATTCTTGAGATAAAAACATTCTCGATTTCTTACATCTCAAAACAGTTCAGATAAGAACAAGTAAACATACTGTTCTTTATCGATATGAAATAGTTACTCCTATTTGTGATTAATGTGAATAGGTATTCCTAATGGTGAATCAGTTTTCTCACTGCTACGTTGGCAGGTGTAATATGAGGACTGAAATATAATAGTAATATGAAGGATTTTTTATTCTCCTAAAGTAAACTCATTACCTGTATTTATTTCATAAATATTAAAACCTCCCATAAAAGCTATCACAATGCCTTTGGGTGTAATGAGGTTAAATCATTTGGGTCACATTCCAAATGGGATTAGGCTTCCTGGCACAAAGCATCACAGCAGTTCAGTGTTAGGCAGTGAGCCCAGGAGTGTAATTCAAGGTTTTCTTACATTCCCACATTCCATGTACAATGAAAGGGAAAAACTGGTACTTTACAATAGTACTGTATACAAGAAGTATGACAAGAAGTACCTAAACAGCGCAATATGAGCACCAAACCACCGACATAATGAAACTTCATTTCTCTTTTCTGCATTAAGTGCTTGTGTCTCACCAGGTTTCTGAGCTTAAACCAATATCCTCAACATTTTTGCTTAAATCACACTGGCCATTTGTAATGATTTTTCATTACACTCAGTGAATGTAGTGGGAAACCTCAGTTCAAGAATATTGTTCGTTTCATGGATTTCACATTCACACTCATATTTCTGATGAAGAGACATTAATCACTAGGAAAAAAAACCTACTCTCTGTTTGTTTATTCCTCTTTCATAAAACTTGTGTTAATGACTGCACAGAAATGCAGCTGCAGTTGAAGCAATGGAGGGTCCTTCTTCCTGAGTTTTGTAGCTGTTAATGACCTGTTAAGGTCATTTGCATAGAAAAAGGGAGTCCCCATTTTGAACAGGTAACAGCACCAAATGCAGCTCTCCCACCCTAGGAATAATGAGTGTAATCACTGCATTGTGCAAAAGTTGAAATAGTTCTTCACTCGATATCTTTGAGCAGAAGTGGTTCAGATATAATGCTTTGAATTGAGTTTGGTGTTATGTATGTTCAGTACAGACAGAGGCTACTTATATCTATAATTTGGAGGATGCTGCTCACACAAGGGATGTGACTGAACACCCATCTTTGAGCAAAGCAGCATTTCCAGGCATGCTCACAATCAGGAGATTAGGTACCTATGGCTACAGCTTATGACCTTCTGGATATCTGCTGGACTTCTTCACAGGTTTCACAAAATTCAAGCTAAGTATTTGGGTTCTTTCACTTTATTAAGCAATATACACATTAAAGAAAAAGAGCATTTTATTTAGAGTATCATCTTTCATTTTCATATCATATGCTTTTCAACTGACATACGTTCAAGTGTCACGGATTTTTCAGCTACACTGTGATGACCTGAGTTACCAGAAGTTATAAAAAAACCTTGTTTCTTTTTCTTCTTCTTCTCCTGATTTACATTTTTATAACAAGTGCATCACATCCCCCATTTATAATTTTATAATTTATAATAATACATCCAGCTGTATTATTACACTGTAGTACATTTATACCAGATTGCACCCAGTAAGTGAACACCCAGGCAGTGGATGTTGGGTGGTGTACCTCTAAAGACTAAAGACAAGTACACACAAAGACCCTTGGGACAGCAAAAAATGTCTTCTTCAGTTCTCAAATTCTCTGGGGAAGCTGAGAAAATACCCCTACTCTTCTATTCCCAAACACTTTGTGCTTTGCTGAGGAAAACCAAGAAAGTCCTCTGTGTGAGTGGGACTTGAAGGGAAGTACTGTGGCAGCCTACAGACCCTGTGTACTGGGGGGAAGTTGAAGGATATTCTTTGTAGGTTGCAGGGAAGAAAAGGACAGGCATGAGAATGACTTCTACGAAGAACCCTATTAAAGTAGTTATCACTGCTTATCTCACCCTCTCAAACTTGACCATCTCCACTGGGGCATGAGTCACATCCTTAACAGCTGGTGACTGTACGCTACTGACGTTATGCATAAGTTGTCATCTCTCGAAACAGGGAAGACTCCAACCGATTTTTATGAATGTTACCGACATATTTTTTCCTACCCAAAACCATTCTCTTTAAAATGTGCATGCTTCTGAATTGTGAACATTAAAAAAAAAAAAAAAAAACCAAACAAAAGCAAACAAACAAACAAAAAATAAACCAAACAGGCAAACAGAAACCCTCAGCCAAGTAAAAAACTAAAAAACTGTCTTTGCTCTCTACACAGGCAAAGTGCCTGCACCGTAATGTAAATCAAGAATATTAGTATGTATTTTTCTGTTATGCAAGCTTTTAACTGGATAGATTTTGCTGAGAATACTGGTGTAATGATGTCCTCCTGTTAAACACTGGTTCCTGACTGAACTGCAATTCCCTGTCCTCTCAGCTATGCCAACACAACACTGGAGCCATGCTGTAAAGAGCACTGGTAAACTAATCCAGTATAAAGGCAATCCCTCATTTAATAAGAGCTATGAAATACTCTAGGTAAATCCTGAAGTGCAGCGTTAGGGTACTATGTCATGTTCCAATGAGAATTAAATAAAGGGCTAGCTGAAGTATTGCTGTCAGCACAGCATCTGCTCATGTGATCTTTTAGTCATAATAATAGTGATAATTCTCAGTACATCAAAGCAGACGTGGAAACTAACACACACAGTGCATCTTCTGAATATTCCCTATGAACTGCTCATGAGCAATCTGCAGGCCAAGAATTTATTCACTGAGGAAATAAATGAATATTTTCTAGATAATGAATAAACCCAAGAATTCTGCCATATGTTTGTGGACAACTGGTGAACAGGAAAAAAATGTTAGTGAAATTTAACCCAATAAATAATTCATTACAAATTACTTGTCTATTCTAAATTTAAACCCACAGATTTAACTGTCTCTGAGCTTCTTTTTTACAAGTAGCAGTACCACCCAGCACCTTCATTCATTATATACTTTGCCATCACCATTGGTTATCATCAGAGGCTTTACATCCAGGGAGCAGAGGAAGAGGGCAATCCCTTCTGGTTAAAATGTTAAATCAAGAGACATTCTACCTCACTAATTCAGCACTGAAACCATCACCTGCATTTGAATGACCAAGAGACTAAGAAGGATTACAGGCACAGAATAATGCGGTGGGTTGGCTGCCACTTCATTTGCCTTGACCCCTACTTTGTAACCTGCCACTACTGAATTTTAGAGAAAAAATGACTAGAGCTAGGGAACCAGGCAGAATGAAAGTCAACATCATCATCTCTCTCTCCGCAGGTCAATAGTTCAGCATCATCATTCCGGAAGAACTAATCTCATTTCTGAAACCTATTTCTAAGCGTACAGTTGTTATCTAAAAGACAATCTGGAGACCTTTTTAATGCTTTCAAGTGGAGGAAGTTAAAACAAAGTGAAACAGAATAATATAGAAATGAACCTCCACTATACCCTTATCTGAAGGGAACAGATTTTAACATCACCTTTGTTACTCAGAGCACAGGAAATTTTTGCATCACCCTTCCCAGAAAGGTCTGCTTCAGTGATCTATTTCACCTTAGTGACCTAAGAGTGGCTTACATCTCATAAATAATGAAGAAAACAAAAAGCTCAGAAAGAATAACTTGTTATGAACACTATCTAGGCAAAGAACATAATGGGTGCCACAGTAAACTGCCCAGGCAGCTAGAGTCTTAATTTACGTTCATAGGTAAACACTGCAAAAATAAAATCTAGTGATGCATTGTCTTATGCACAACAGTAACATAAAAAAGTATAAAATAAACTTTTTCCCAGCACAATTTATCTTAGAACTTTACCTTATGCCAATTTTCCTCATATACTCCCGGCCCAAGAAATGCTGCAGATTTAGGTGACACATGCAGATGCTGGTGTGTGAGTTTTAACTGGTTTGATGTGGCCCAAGTCCTGCTGTAGTCACAGGAGGAAAAAGACAGCGTGAAACTTAAATACATACCAATCACTGAGGCCTTTTTTTTTCCTCAGCTTAGGACAACAGAGAAATTGGCGCACTTGTAGCTTAGCTGTTAGGATCCTACATTCAGACAAGCTAAAGAGTTCTCAAAAGAGTCGCTTAAAGGGATTATCTACAACCTACTTTTTTTTTAATTATATCCATTAAATGATGGAGAACCTGCAGTTATCCTACAAGGTTAAGGGAGGTTGTAATACATAAATACAAAAGGGTCATTATTAAACACTTTTTCTTTGTTTTTCAACTGCACCATGACATTTTGCAATTTGCAAACTTTCAGTAAGAAGGACCCAGTCCCACCTTTTGGTAAAAAGTATAATTGTGTGATACCTACATTGCGGCTAGCAGGGAAAGTAAATATTACATTTTCAAAATAAATTCAAATATCATTATATTACCAGTTTAATATAGAACTACCTTTACCAGTCCTTTCCTTTGAGAGTCCTTAGGATGTGTTTCAGTTCAAAAGTGAAAACATTTTGAAGAAATGCTCCAGATGTTTCTGAATTACATGTTTACTATAGGGGTAAATATTCTTATGTCTTGATACATTTACCCTAAAATCTTTTAAAAGACTGATTTCAAAAATGAAATGGTGGAATTATCCACAGGGAAGTAACAGCACATGGAGACCTAAAGATGCTGCTCACAGTTTGGCATTAGGAATATAATTCAACACATATATCCTCAAAAGCACTCATTGAAATGTTTGACCACCTTCTAAAAGGCTTTCATCCATCTTTAACTGCATGGTTAGCTGAGCTAATCTATCAAATTAAGAAAAATGAACATGTCCATAAAGTTCACATATTTGTATATTTTGGTTAGTTTTGGTCAATGACAGAAGCCAAATGTACATCTCACTTCCACTGTAAAAGACTCCAGAACAGCTGTCTCCTTGCCACTCAATTGGCAGCTATAATGGCTTTTAAGAAATGTCTCACGGCATTAGTTTGTTCTTCAGCCCAGCTCCTGACATCTAATTATACAAAAATAATTTAAAATTTAGCATGTCTCTAACCATTGTTGTTGTGGTTAGAAAACTTTTAGAGCATATCCAAGTGAGTAAGAAGCAAAAAACCAAAGGGCAAAGCAGATGACATCACTCTACTCTTTCTCTCATCCCAAATTGTGCTTTGCAAGACGATCTCAAAATCCCCATGACTTGACTTACGATTCTTGAAGGTTTATAGTAAAATCCTGCCGTCCTTTTAATAAATAAAGTTAGCATTTAATTCTGAAGTCTGATTGTTCTGCTTACACTGTCTCCAGGAAATGTGCAATAATACCACATAATATCTGTTTTCTTTCTGTTAAAAATAAGGGAATTAAAGGAATAAAAACAGTACATAAAGATAGATAAAATAAATTAAATAAAGCCAGGAAGCAGGCAAAGTAAAAATTATAAGTCAGAAAATGAAATAAAAAATATAAAAATATAAGGAAAGAGGAGCTTCAAAACTCCAGATTCTCCTTGCAATAACAGAGATACTAATTTTGACCCAATCACACGTAACAAGTCAATTAAAATCAGTTGAAGTCAGACAATAGCCAGTTTTAATTCCTTTTTTCTTCCATATTTTTATATTGATCTCGGAAATCTCAGTCCTAACAGAAAATATCACTATTTTTAAATTCCCTTTTATGTCTACAATAAAATTAACCTAAATTTTAAGACCAAGTTTCCTAAAAGGTACATTAATAAACCTGTGTGTTCTTGGCTTTCAGCAATACTGAGTAGCCCCATTTCTTATTCAGTCTCTGACAAGAAGCTATAAGTAGAGGCCAATCAGATATATTAGTCAACCAAAGCTTATAGCAACGCTGTGAGTTTTAATGCATTTTATTAACTATGTTCATGACTCAAAATAACCAAGCATACAGGGTTTTCATCCTCTGCAGAAAAGGAGCTCATAGTCAAACATTATTTTAAATTCTTTTTCATTGTTATGATGTGTACTTATCAGGCTCTTTCAATTTCATTACACTATTATGAAGCCACTTAACCTATAGGATTCTAATTGACCAAATATTTTGAACGTGTAGAACATGTTTGTGGAATAACTAAGACTTTATAAAGTCAATAGAAAGAGAACCAAAGGACAGACAAACTCTATTTCATATAATCAGATAATGAGACATGACTGCTGGCTAATGGGCAAAATAGGGTCCTAGAATAAATGCATGTATTATTACAAACACAGAATTCAGAGCTAACTTAACTCAGCTCCCAACACTTGGCAGTAGGTAACATTTTAGATTTAGCTATATTAAAGGCTTGCCCTTTCTTATTTATTTGATAGCCACTTCCATATTTGGAAATTGCCAGACCAGTGTTAGAGGGATTTAGTGCATGAACACAGACTTACTTTGCAGTTTACCCAGTGTAGCAGTTAATGGTAAGCCTCACAGACTGGGAAAAATATATACAATAATAAGAGTACATTCTGTGTCTTTTCTGTTTTCCTTTATTATTCTAAAGTGGTCGGTATAATATGTTATGGAAGTAAATTTTAGCTCTGATCAACAGTAATGGAGGTCAGGCTTTGGCAGTTATATAAATCCAATGAGGTTAACTAGCCCGTAAAAAATAAGTGCTGAAGTGTTCATTTCTCTGTGGGTTATAGTGCTAGGTGACTTGCTTTTCCTGTTATAACCATTTTATTACAAGTTTCTACAGCCAAGAAAATGCTAAGTGATTTCTGGACAAGACACGAACAATAAACGTCACAGTAGCTTTTGGTATATATTATTTGTGTATACCAGAATGACCCAAATAGAGTTCTAACATTTTCTTTTTTTTTTCTACAATGGAAAAGTAAAAAATAGACCAGATGGAATGCTACTAAATTTAGTAACAGATATTTTAAATGACAGGTGAAATACTTTTTTCTTTTTTTTTTTTTTTTCCTGGTGGTATATTTGATTTTGTGATTAGAACAGCTTTTGAAAATGTGGGGTTTTTCTTAAGCCAGAAGAGTGAAATAGGAGCCTGGGAATGAACTGGTTATCAACATGACTTCCTTTTTCCACTGACCAAAGATGGGACATTAAAATCTGACCTTTCTGTATTATATTGTATAAAATACACAGCATCTTCTCATAACCTTATATTAAACTTACTTTCTACAGTTATTTCATTTCACTCAGAATCATACTGGGAATATTTCCCTATTTTGTATGAAAGAAAAGTTTGTATGTGGGCTAAACTTGTGACAGCAGAACCTTTCCCTTGAGGGAGGTGTTTAAATCTTCCTTATATCCCTTATTTAACAGGCAAATCACTGCAGCTTCCAAAACATACAACATTTACAAGCCAGAAGTTACACACTTGTGTTAGCATATCTTTAGATGACTGTTTCTCTGAAAAAAAGGTGGGAAAATGGAAAAGCATTTAAATTTATTTTATATTGTTTACTTTCAAAAGGAATAATTTTGACACTAAATTAAATTTTCATTTTATATGAGATCAGGTATACAGTGACCAGAGACTTTAGGGAACATGTAATTCTAATTTTGTATATGGAGTCCTGTCAGTCAGCAGCATTGTTCATATGATAAACATTTAAGAATATGGTTAAGAGGCTTACTCTTGAGGCATGGAAGCCTTTAAATTGGTAAAATATGGCATAATTGTCCTGAAATCAGACTATCTAGCAAAGCATTTTGCCCTTTTGAATTCAGTCTTCTGTTTTTCATGAAAAGCCAGACCGTAGAGTTTTGAAGTTCAATGAAAACTTTCAAGAGGAAGTGGTGACACTGGCTATATTCTTCACAGTTTACTCAATTTAAAGAAGGGGTCTACAGCTCCAGTTTTTGCATCAATCTCTGTCACCAACCTTTCATTGGGCAGCTGAGCTCTCTCAACCTTTTTTGTCTTGTAACTCTTCAGTCTATTTAGTCTGTAAAGTCTTCTAGACAAGCATTTAGCTTTTATAGTGTGTGCAAGTAAACCCTCCCATGATGGATCCCCATTAAGTAGTTGTGACTGCCAGCTGGTATCACTGTACAGGTAACAAACAACAGCAGTAACACCCTAGGCTGGGCTTCTTCCACAGAGATTGCATGTTTCCTGAGAAGTTCCTTACAGCACTGCATAAACCCAGAAGAAACTTTGCAAAGGCAGATAATGATTTCTTCACAGAATAGTACGGTTGTTGCAACAGACAGAGTATTAAACAAGAATACTAAGCATAATTTATGAAATGGGAGATATCCTCAGATAAAAGTCATTATGATAAATAATCACTGCTCATCTGAAACTATTTCTCTGCAGAAAACGCATTGATTTTTAAGCACTGAAATCAATGGGAACTTTGGCTTAAAAATTGATGGTGCAATATGGCCATGTTATCAATAGTTTACATTTATTCATTCTGTTCTCTGAAATTTTCAGTTGATTGTCTTTTGAATTAGCTGTTGAGCTTCTTGAATTGCAGCCCAAACTTGATCTTCTGTGGGATAATGCTGTGTAAGTTTCATTTCAGGCAAGCTTCTACTGAAAGTAACAACTACAGAATCTGACTTAGCTCAGTTCTTCTGGTAGAAGTTAATTATTCTATAATCAGATACCCTATTACCCACTTGGATACCAGAATTTCTCAAGTGGATTTTTTTTTACTTGAATGTGGTAACTCTGGAGTTCTTTATTTAGCAGTAGATTACACTTCCTGTGCTGTTTCATAAGCAGAGTCTTTTCAAGTAGTCTAATACTCTGAGGGGGGTGCTGCCTACCACAGAACACTAATACTTGCATATATTCCCCCAAGACAGGAGGATTGGGAGGACTGATACAGAAAGAGCCATTCCTCTGCATATTTCAGCCTTATTAATGCACAGACAAGAACAAATCAGTAAGGTTCTGGTTCACCATACATCAGCACACAGAAGGCAACAGGTAGAGTTGCGTATGTGGAAAAAAAGCAGAGAAATATTGTAAAGAAAATCAATAGCCTGAAACACCTAAATAGTGTTTTGAGTTCAAGCTAATTGCTTGTTCTTTGTATGTTAGCTGAAACTTTTCCATGAACCTACTGCAATGGATGTAGAAGTGGACTATATGGATCACAGATATGATTCAGGGTGGCTGCTCTTGTGAAAGTCTGGGAAAGGTTTTGGGGTTCTTTTTTTGTTATTTCTGCAATGGTTGGTTCCACATACTTTTTTTGGAACAGTTTCCCAATAAGGCGAAGTTTTCTAGAGTATAAATGGTGAAGATTTCCAGAGCTTTTTGTTTGTGATCACATCTAAGTTACACAGGTTTAAGTTAACCTGATCAAAACTCCTCAGCCTAGTAAAAAAACGGACTTGACCACCATAAAGAAAGCAAGAGTGGTGTATCAAAAGAATAAAATGTGTAATGTAGATTTTAGACTCCTAAAATACAATGGTACAATATACAAGACACATGTGGTTTACATAAAAATATAGTTCAGCAGCTAAACTGATTTAATGAGAAAATAGATTTGCTTGAAATTATTGCAGGAAGTAATAATTTAGCGCCTTGTAAATTGTAACTCATTATTATATTAGCAAAATTGAGTCTAGAACTCTTCTGAAGAAAGAATTCCTTTCTGTCCTCCTGCAACTTTATTTCTAGAGATAAATACCTTGATTATTAGAAGCAATAATTACACAATAAGGTTTTATTAAATGGTCAATAAGAATAAGGGCATTTTAAAAAGAAATTAAATTAAAGAGCAACTCTATTTTCCCCCATTCTAAGAGTTGCTTGTCCTAGTTTTCAGCTTACTGTAAGTCACTCATACTGACAAAAAAACCTGTCTTTTTATTGCACTGCTAAGTCTGATTTGTAAAAGGTGGGGTGAAGAGTTCAGACAGGCATCTAAGCACACCCCAAACAAAATAGCTCTGATTCCTGTACCGTACATGCACAAACAAGAGACGCATCCCATCGGACTCCCGACAGATCTGTCGTTGTTTACCATTAGCGCTGCCGTACCCGCGTGCCTTGCCATTCCGTGCAGCCGGGCAGGGGCCGGCCCGCTGCCGCGGCGCTGATGTGCGGCGCGGAGTTACACCTCCCGCTCCCCGTGGATGCTGCAGGCGGGTAATTCCTGATGAAAGCCTGCTCCCTAGTGTCGCACCGCTACAAAGGCCAGTGGGCTCCAGCGTAGGAAGGCAGGGAAGGAAAAAAGATCTCACGGTATTACTTGAGCAGACCCTTTCTGTTTCTGGAAGGCTTATTCTGTTCAGGTTATTTATGTTACTACTCTTGAAATACCATACAAGTTTAGTTTCCCAAATAAATAATTAAAAAAAAAAAAAAAAAAAAAAAAAAAGACGTTCAAGCAATTTTCTCTTTTCTTTAAAAATACAGTAAGAAGTATTTCATTGTTTATGACTCAGCAACAACTTTTCAGTCTGGCATAATAAAGACCCTGTGCTTAAAACAAGCTCAGTGACATAAGTAGCTGAATGCATTGGTGGCCTGACTTTTAGTGCTTTTCAATGCTAACGATGGCCTCCAATTTCCATGGACATTTGGGTTATCAGCATTCTTAAAACAAGGCACAGCAACCTCAAATGTGCTGGTGGCTCAGCTGTGCCTAAATTCGATTTCACCTGCTGTGTATTACAGGATGCAAAGTTTAAAACCAATGTTTTTAACTCTCAGGTTTCACAGACCCTGCAGGACGCAGTTATCCATATTCAGCCCTTGTCCATCGAGCCTATGGTGATGACAGGTTAACCCATACAGCTTTCAACATTTAAGCTTAAGCAAGATTAAAGACCAAGCTTTTAATTCACCATCAAGGCTAATGCTGTGTATAGTGGAGAGAGACAAATACCTCCAGGTACTTGCCCATTTCACCTACGCTAGAGACCTATTTTAGGCTGGAATATATTACCCCATCACCAGATTAAAATAGATGTGGAATTTTCACGCAGCCAAAGTCAAACAAGGTGAAATCCACTGTAAGTGCTAAGTCATAAAATTTTCATGTGGTAAAATGTGAATACATGTAAAATTTTATATTCGCTCATTTTTCACAGATATACACTTCTGCACCAGGCACCCCACACTGGGCAATAAAACACATTGTATTTAGTGATGTGAATGCACATAATACTGGGGCTATTGACTGCAGTGAAGTCACCCCAGAGGCACAGCACACAGATCAGAACCCAGGTCAGTGAAAAGACATAGAACCAATCTCATATCCCTCCAGCACCTCTATCGGAAACTACTTATTCTGGTGACATCACAATCTTTTGTCCAGTGACAGTGTCACAAAGACAAAATGATAATCTGATGTAGTGAACAGCAGAAGAGTTCATTACAAAGAGGAGCTTTACAGAGTTCTCTCAGAATACTATTTTTGAAGAGGAAAACATATTGAACAAATCATACAACTGCAGTTAAATAGGAGTTTAGAAAGCATAAATGATACGTGTGAACCTTTTCCATCATGGTCCAAGAAACAGGTGACAATTTTTTCAGATATAATTAATATCTGATAGAGATTTAGGCATCTGATTTTCAGGTGCAATCACTTTCTTAGTCATTCAAGGAAAATTATTTGCCTCTACTAGAACAGTAGCAAGAAGGAAGCTTATATTTTCCAAATGCAGTTACATATTTTATATTGATACACATACACATGGAAAATAAATAGTTCACTATGCAAATGACCCAACTAAATATAAAACCAATATTCAAAGTGTAAGACAATGGTATTTTCTGGAATACTTTTCAAACTCTGACCCAATACTGGAAAAACAGAAGATAAAATAAGTGATTGAAACTACTATTATCTGCATTTCTCTTATGAAGAACCTACATTACATTTACTGGCATACTCAAGCAAACATTTTCATAGATCTTCTGCCGACTTTCACATAGGCTAGGGAGCTAAGTATAGTTTAATATCTACCAAAATTTAAATTGACATAATAATTATGTATGTGATAGAGTGTATCATATCTTCGAACCCCTTCCAATTGCAAAATGATCTAGACAGTAAAGGTGCAGGATATTTAAAGTTATGTCTTTTTGGTTTGGGTTCATTTTTTTTTTTCTTTTCTGACATCACAATCAGCAATAACTGTCATCAGCAAAGGCTCACATTTTACTTCAGACAGGAAATATGAAGTACACTATACAGAAAAAATCAACATAGGCCTCTTACCTCTTCATGTAATGATATAGGAATTTAAATCTTAAAATTTCATAAATGTAAAATTAAATTTTCCCCATTTTTTAAAAAGGTTCTGTCAAATTTTCTTTCAAAGAAAAAGCAGATGTTTAACATATATTATTCTTTTTCTCTCCTGCCTAAAGAACAAAATTAAAACACTTCATGCAATATGTTCAATTAATGGAGGTATTTAGGGGTAGGTAGGTAGGTAATCTATTCATCCCTCTTAAAAGTTTCTTCACAAAATACTTCCCAGTTATTTCTGAAAGAAGGGGAGTTTTCTCAGGTTTCCTTTGCTTTGGTATCTCAGAAGAGAGATAACTATCAGGGCACCAGCAATACTGTTACTGCTTAACAGAAATAAACAATATTCTCATGGTAAAAAAGACTCTTTAACCCACAGTACTTACCCCCGTGAATGAACATTTCAGAATTCCTCTGAAGTTATTGATATTTTACCATACCCCAATAAGAGCCATTATATAGTTGCATAGGGCCCAGAGCCTTCTGAGTTTTCAATTTAACTTTGATGTTTCAGTCTGTGTATGGTATGTTGGGTGAGGATGGAGAAGCCATTTTACCTGTACTTGCTTCTTTTAATCCTAGAACAAGTTAGATGTTGCAATGAAACCAAAGGATGGAGGTCACTGAGAAAACTTAGTGCTGGAGACTTAGCAGACTAATGACAAGAATGTCTTTCCTTCACATTGAGGGGGTAAAGGGGAAGGAAGCAAACATGGGGAAAGCTGAAGTGACATACTTGCAGCCTATGCTGTATGAATGCTTGATGAATCCATGTAATATGACGGTGGTTAGTAACATGGACTCTCCTTCTGACTTCATTTAGGCTCCAAACCTACTTTTAAATGTGGGACCTTTATGCCCCCTATTATGTTTTGCTTCTACATGGCTCTAAACACTGCAGGAGGTAACAGCAGAAGGGTTTGCGTCTGACACCATGTTTTCTATTAAGTCAGGTATTAAAAAAACTTACGATTACACTTACATCTCGAAGACTCCACCTGGGAAAGGAAGGAAACAGCATATGAATAAACACACTGATATCTTACTATTTCATCAGTGTTTCTAGCTAATGTATGGTAGACTTTGGTATTAAACTTTTGCAAAGACAAATTAGCTGTCCCTTTTGAGTTCCTTTATAGGAAGCTCTCATGCAGTAAAATGGAAACTACCCAGTGAGAAGTGCTCTTGTAAGCCTGGGACACATTTTTGTATCTGGAATAGGAACACAACTCAACCCATCCTCTTAGTAGCCAAATGCACTCAGGGGAGTGTTTCAACCATCACTGTATTATTCAGTTTACTAAAACCAAATTATTTCATTTTCATCAGACTTTACTACCTTACTCAAATACTTTCTATAATGTTAGATACATAATACTCTGTTTTATGGAGCATAATCATTATCATTTTTATATTAATCCATTTTGACCTTTTAATTTGTGATTTATGAAGAGCAAACAGAGTCTGATGGTGTGGGACCAATCTGACATTTATTCAAAAGATAATTTAAGTCTTTTAAGATGTCTGCAAGAAACGAACTACAAACAACTAGCAACGTGAGTTAATTCATGACACCAAAAATTCTTTTAAGATGTACCTGGGTTTAGTTTGTTTATTTATTTATGTATTTATATATGTTTGACTGTCCTACATATTCTACAAGGCAAGAGTTACATTTTAGTGTGCTGCAATAGTCTACAGTTCTGCACTCTGGGTTACTTGCTCTTATCCTTTCATTTTCCTGCACCATCTCTGAGGTTCATCTAGTGGGCTACCATTAACCAAAAAGTAGAAAGTCCTGCTTGAATTTAAGATCTATATCTTATATAAGGCTTGTAGTGACCCTTGAATTTTATTTCCTGGTAATAAAATATTGAAATATTTTCTTCTAGCAATTAGCTCCATAACACAGCTTATAAGTCATTATATTTCTTACCTATACATCTTCTAACATGTTCTCTAAGGGTACAGGGTTCAGCCCAAAATGGAACTGAGATCACAGTTTTGGTCCTTCAGTGAGCCTCTTCCACTTAGAATTTGAAATAGTACAAACAAACAAGTAAAAATAATATGTAATGCCATACATTTTAAAGTTAAATACCCAAAATGATCATCTACAATAAAAATTGGGAATACACATGGGAATGAATTTGATAAGTATGATGTATAGTATATATTCGGGAGAAAAAATTACCTTAAATCTGTTACTTCAGTAGGAAATATATTGTACAAGGTATATCAAAGTCAGCTGAGACTCATTATGAATAGAGTGTTCTAATTGCAGGTATACTTGCTTCTTATGATACATGGCATGATGATGGTATTATAGATAGATGTTTCATATCCATTTAGTTTATTATATTAATACTGTGGGTTATTGCTTTTGAGGCAGGGTTTTTTTATATAATTCTCAAACAATTTATGCTATGTGTTAAGGAACAGAATCTAACTTATTCCAGAGCAAGCTTCACATAACTTTGCGTAATCTTTTCTTTTCCACCAGTTACTTTCTTTTGCTTTTCTACCCTTTAGCTAATAGGTAGGTAACCTTAAGTGCACAGCCATTTTTAATGTAAAAATCAAGCTCTCATACCAAAATACACATGCAAAAACCATCTCAAAGGGAGAACGCAAAGAATGTATGAAACTTCCTGGAGAATGGGGAGGATTATCTGAAGTAGAAAATTATTTTTCTCTGTACCCAGCATGATCTCTGGTACTGCTGTACGGTGGAGCAAGAGGAGCAAGAGAATGCTACTTTTTTACTTTTTATCACTTTCACTTTATAGAGGTCAGCATGATTTTCAGAATGGGGCCCTACCTATAAGCATCTTTCCAGAGGTTCCCTAAAATGTCTTAAGAAAGCTTTTATTCAGCTTTACTGTCAGGAAAAGTCCTTGTTTCAAAGGGTCCTTAGTAACATTTTAGAAAAATTTGAAGATACAATACCTTTCCACTGGCAAAGAAACATAAATGAATTTTTCTTACTGAATAGGAAACTTTGATTATCAGTTTCTGAAAAATCCGAAGTACTTTTGTTGGGTATAAGTTTGGGCCTTCTCAGTTCTGAAGACTATTTCCTGCAATTTTGAAATAGATGTAATACACATCAAAAAGATATTCCCTGGTCTTCAGGCAGCCAACAGTAAAGGTCTCAAACTAGTTTAAAGCTCAACAACATTCCTTATTCACAGCCTGAATCAGAATTAACTTCTGCATCACTTCCACTCAGAAAGGTAGTTGGTTATAAGGAGAATCGGCTATATTATTCTGTTCCTGCAGGCCCGTTCTGATGCATAGAGACTACCAATGACTCTGAAGTTTGCAGCTGTTTCTAAGTTCTCAAATTTTGACCAGTTACCAGAGTGCTTACAACATCTGCTATGGCAGAAAACTTGCACCTAAACTGATGTATCTCCTGAAGATCCAAGGGCATCTGCCTTTCCCATACCTTGTTTCCAGCTGTTGGAGGGATAGTGTAAATGTGGTCTGTAACCATATATAAATTGCCCAGGTGCTGAACACATTTAACTCTGTTCACTTCCTTCTATTAGGCAAGAGCAGGATTTTGAACACAAAAAGGGCTGATTTCCTGCAGTGAATGAGGATAAATGGCTGTTATCATATGGAATATACTGTAACTCCTCCTCCTTATTCTCTCTTACGTCTTTTTGCTCCATCTTACATGTCTGGCCTTTACCAGCTGAAATATCATCTAATGAATTAGATGTAACAGTACTGTCATCAGAATCAGCATCAGCAGCTCAGTTTGACCTCTGGTTTTATAATGGTTCAGCCTAGGAATTTAAAGTTAGAAAAAAAATTAATATTTCTGACATTTGGAATTGTAAGCATATGTTTAGGACACAGACAATAAGAAGAAAGTTACTGGGACTTAGTGAAAGGTTTCCCACAAAAAACATCCTTTTCCACTTGCAACAGTTCAAAAAAATCTAACAAACCTTTCTCCAGCTAGTAACTATTAAGTAAAAAGGTTTCTGTGAAGAAATGCTTTCTGGGGAAAATGGAAGAGAAAAAAAAAAATAAAAAAATAAAAAAAAGGAGTTTAGAAAAGGACTACAGGAGCTTAAAAGGGATGAAGAGTAACAAGGAAAAGGAAAAAGTAAGCTTAACCAACAGGAACATCCTCCTGACCATGAAATTTGTAAAGATCATGAAAATGACACAAGTGAAATAATGAAAACATTTCATTAATTGAATTATTTACATTTTTCTTGAGTCAGAAAGCTAACAATTACAATAATAATTAATGCAGGACTTAAAAGCCTATAGATCTAACTCTTTATCAAACACCTAGGGGTCTTTTGAAATTATAAATGTAGAGGTCTCCTCAGTATAGAATTTTCTTGTGAACTTCAAATGGCCATTCACATAATTTTGGCAGTGAGTAACCCCTAAGGTTTACCCTCTGAATCATAAGAAGGACAATCAAATCAAATAAAACCTGAATTAGAGGTACTGTGTACCAGCAGAATATACTATTTAAATAGAAGATTATTTATGCTACTTGTCAAAATCAGTCCTCTGTGGTAGAAGGCACTGTATTTAGGTAGGAGCTCTATAGGTACAACCCTGACCATGAGACACCCTGGCAGTGGTCTTCCTATACAAACCCAACGTTGCCTTCCACAGGGCTGCATCTGCAGGCTGAATTTTAGCTACCCAGAACAAGAGCAATAAAGCTGGCGGCAACATGACAGCGTGCCAGATTTTAGATAAAAGGAGACAAATGACATACATCTAATTCCCAAGACCTTCTGAAGACAGGGTAGGGCATGTATGAATCCATGGTTCTGAATTCACCAGCCATCCCACCCACCATGGAGATGAAATCTCAAAATGTCACAATTCAGAATCTGCAACCTTGGGTTTTGAAGTTGTTCTGTAGAGAAGAAAAAAATGTACTCATTACTTGGAAATGGAATATATATAAGTGCATACAGGAGCCAATATACAGAATACAAGAAGTTTTGCCAAAAGGATTTAAAACTGTTCAAGTGAAACTCAGCTGCTTTGATATTTCTATGCAAAAAGTGAGGCTTGGTTTCTACCATTTGAGGTTTTGCAGTAGCAGTTCACTCAGCTCAGGTTTCATTGTAACCTCCTGGATCCACTTATAACCAACTATTAAACATTTTCTTTTGGTAAGGAACTTTTCTTACTTGGTTTCTGCCCAGATAGGAATGACTTTGGAAAGTCTGAGCAAAGTCCACACATATGTTCAATTTAGATTAAAGGGGTGGTGGGAGGAGGGTACTAGTCTTTTTCATTACTGAAGTTATTTTAAAGTGACAGTCTTCAAACTAGAAAATTATTGTGCATTTTTACTGAAAAATATTTGCCCATGTAATGAAATATTTAAAGGATTTTTTAAAAAAAAGAGCAACCACAGAACAAAACCACAAAGCAAACAGACAAGAAAAACCTAACAAAAGAAAGCCCCCCAAAAACCAGACACAACTATTTCTAGTATTACAATACAGACACACACATACATAACCCAGCTGAATATACCAAGGAATGATTCTACACATCTTCTAGTGTGCCAGATGCCTCTGAAGCCCACAATGGGCTAAGCTAAACTCCCTGAACCACAATGAAGACAGGAGAAGTTTCCCTCAGTACTTTTTCTTCCTGAAATAGAAACCATTTGCTGCCTAGCAAAAGGACATATGCTAAAATTCCAAAGCACTGGTACCCAGATATGCTAAAATATACATCTCTGCTGATCTGGAAAAATTAGAATAATTTCATAGGAAAAACAATACAACCCATCTTAAATCCAAGCTACATATATTTATTATTAATCAGTTCCACTAGAAATCTCATGCCCCTCACCAAAAAAAAACCCAAACAAACCAAAAAACAACTACAAAACACACATACCCCACCCACACACACACCCAAAAAACCCAAAAACTTACAACATCCCAATCAGGAGTGAGGAGAAGTGTAGAGGTAACTAAGAGCTCTTCTCTCTAAGCAATATAAATAACTATGCAATGGGGAATGCAACTGAAACCAGCTGTTTGAAATTAATCTGACATGCAAATTCCAGCTTCTGTACTTTTTGTTTCTGCCTTTGTGTGGGGACTTTGTGAATTTTCATGAGTCTGTATCTAAGGAATCTTGTTAATGAAGGATTAAAATTAGCTTAACCCAAGTGCAGTTGAATTTGGCTTGACTAGAAAACAGATACCTGTTGTTTTTGGTGGTTGACCAATTAATATAATTTACATGTCACTGCCACATATGGTGTTGTAATTGCAGATACATTTTCTTATCTTCTAGCCACAAGGTAAGTCAAATATATTTACACAGTCATTTTGAGGAAGTATCTGCACATTTTTTGTATACCAGTGGACACTAAAATGTTAGCTTCCAATAGTTCACATTAACCTGAGCCTGAAAACTATTTCCTCAATAAAAGCATTACTGTTCGCTAAGACCAGATGAAAAAGATGTCACTTCAACAAACGTTTCTTAGTTTTTAGCATAGGAACTCAGAGGTTTAGAGACAGAAGTGAATGGCTCCAAACCTGAATTCTTGCTGAGGAAGCAGAAGAATGTCAGCACACCTTTGCCAAAGCACAGTTGTGCCATATGCTACAGAAGCTTGTACCTCTACTGAGCTGTGCTAAATAATGTTCAACAAGGCAGAGCAAGTACAATTAATATGGAACAGTTTATTGAAGAACTTGAGGGAAGCATTTTAGGTGGTAGAGAAAAGAGCAGGAGGAAGGGCAATTCATTCAGAAGATATTACAGAAAAATTGGACTGAGTATATTTTCAGTGCAACAGGCATGTCTGACTTCCACTTTTTCTCTTAAACTGAGTTTTGCCAATTTATGTGTATTGGCAGCTCAAAGTTACATGCAATACATGAAAATGCACAGTGCTGAACAAAACATAACTTACAGACAATGACCATAAAAAATAGAAGCCTGTAAGTAAATAGACAAGATCACTTTTGAAAAGCAGTAGTTCTCTATATGATATTTAGAGCGATCCAGATCATGCGGCTATTAAAATAATCTCAATTAGTTATACAGGATCTCCATTTGCTCCTGCAACTGATCTAGATGGGTACATTTATTTAAAGCATTATTCTTTCTTGCATTTCAGGGGAGGGAGTTAACTCTTTTGCTTCTTCAGAGCATAAAGTTAAGTATAAAAAATAAATTTTAAAAAAATGTATGCAGAATAAGAGAACAACTGCAAACTGTGAAAAGAAGAAAAGGATCACCATTTTGATATACCATATACTCTTAAATGAAAGACAGAACTAAAAGCAATGTAGAGTTCCATTAACTATTTAATGGCTTTGTAGAATTAGTTCTTCAGCATGCACATACATGCTTACACACAGTATTCCAGTTAGTGCAAGAGGGTAATTAAAGCAGTTAACCACTTAACAGTTCATGGCCATGCTCAGGTAACTTCAGTGATTTTGTTGAGTGATTACCAACTTTGGTATTTTTAAGCCCTTTCTCTAACATCAAAACCTGCAAAAGTCTAACAGATGTCAAGTCTTGTAAAGTAGATTGAACCTTTTTGGCTTTTAGAAGGAAAAAGTGGTAGCAAATATGAAGAGCATTAAAGACCTGTCTTATTGCGTGCCTACTGACAGGAATAGGTTTTACTTACCTGGGTTTACCTCAAAATAAAAAGAAGAAAAATCTTAAGGTGGAAAGACATAAGAAATAATTCTAGACAGAGGAAAAAAAAGTTTTGCTCACCAAATCAAAATATAATGAATGTATTTCATTAGTATATCTTTCTGATCGCTAAATCTATCAGGAGAAGTAGAAAAAGTACTCTCCTCCTATAAATCCATTGTCTCCGTATAGAACTGTGGCAGCAGAGAACAGAGTCATTTACTGAGCTTTCATTTCAGTAACAGTCTTTCATTACATTGTTTGAAGTCACTCTTCATTTTAACACCATCATTTGCAATTTAAAATAGCGCAATTTACCAAGGAATTGCCTTAATAAGATTAAATATTTTCTGCTGGCTTTGAGTAGGATTCATTACATAAAATGAACATGATTCAGACCAGTATCGAGACCACTGTTTGTAAGTTGCTTAATTTTCCTGTCTGTACCTGGAGGGCACTTGAGTTTCTGTTCACTTAGGCAACAGCAGTCATGTTCTGCAAGTGGACAAGGTACTGTCTGCCAACCACATCTGAAAGCACAAGTAATACAATTGGGGTTTGGTTTCTAATTTCAAGTCAGAGATTGAAAAAAGAAAAAGAAACAAATGCATTGTCTTCAGTTAAAAAAGGCATATTGTCCTGTGTAACTGCAATTCTTTGCTGAAATAATTTTGAAATAATTCACACCTCTTTTTCCCCCCTTATATTTTCAAACTTATTGTGGGGAATTCTGTTCTTCATGCTGCACATCCAGTAGAAGGAGTTCTACCACCAGTTTGTCTCCCCAAAATCAGCTAAATGTTGGATTGCTGATTTTGAGGACCAAAATAAAGACTCTTTAGTAGCACATTCTGCACATCATCTCTGAGTAGCAATTAAAAAGGAATAATTTCAGTCTGCAAGTCCGGCTGTCTTCCCAGGAAGCATGCTCGTGATGCTGCATGCCTTTTCTCAGCTTGAAATCCAAACCCAAAGTGAGCACACTGCCAACTTAGCTGTTCAGAGACAGTTGGCAATAACCTTGTGAGTAGTGTATGTTGAAAATAAAGATAAATAAAATCTTAAAAATTATGCACTTGAATTTCAATATTTGGGGAAAAGTTTCAGCCCCAGACAATGTATATAAGCTTTAAGGAAAGGGTTACAGCTTCCAGTATGCCTTTGAGAATCAACTATCAGCTAAGATAAAGAGTATGTGTTGTCTAGAGCTTAAAGTTAAAAGCTGGCTGGCCCTGTGTTGTATTTTCCATCACTGCCCATGAGTTACTATAAGAACTTGCAAAAAATCATCTGGCCAATCTGTTTCTATTCCCAAAAGAGCAAATCAAAGCTAACGTACTTACCTTTATCCAGGACTTCTGTGAGCCTTAGATGTATTTAACCCTCTGTGTGATACTAGCTGATATCACTATTGTAAGTTATTTGGGGCCAGATTCTGTCATCAGTTCTACTAACACAAATTCAACATCATGAGCATGGTTTATTTTTATATACAAATGGGTGTAAATAGGAGTTGAATTTGTACCATATATTTATTTTCAACCTTTTTTTTATTATTATTTGTAGTCCTGATTGAAAAGGAAAGGAAAGAAAAGAAAAAATAAAAGAAGGGGAGGGGAGGAGAGGGGAGGGGAGGGGAGGGGAGGGGAGGGGAGGGGAGGCTTTGCATGAAGAGGTATTCCCTTGGGAAATTATATCAAACAGGCATTAAAAAAAAAAAATAAGAAATGCACAATACACCACAGAGGGAATATTTTAGTAAGCAAGCCTTAGCTGTGGGGGAAATCATGTCCACAACAAGTCCAGTAGAATAGTGTAGTGGATCTCTCTACATATACAAGCAATTTCCAAGCAAAGCTTTACGTGAATCCTCTGGAACAGGCCCAGCCCCATAATATATACAAAATAATTTTCTGTATATATGTAGCACAGTAATTACAACCTGTGAAAGGTTAGTTTATCCTTCAGAAAGACTATTAGGTAAGAATTTACTATATGGCTGCAAGTTTGACCTTTATTTATTTTTAAGCAATAATCCAGGCAACTTGCAACTATTTTTGTTAACTTAATTTTGTGAGTGTAGAGTTTGGTGGGCTGAGAGATCAGGGACATTCCAAAACAATCCCTGCACAGATGGTGAGATGTAACATAAGGTGAGAAACAGAGAAGCTGCCACTTAGCTACCCTCTCAAAGTTAGGAATAAGCACCTGGTAAGCATGTACAAGATAATAAACAGGCTGTTGAGTTTTGAGAGAAGAGCTACTCAGTTCTTTTAGACTTTGTTTTTTTTGTTGTTTTGTTTTTGATTATTTTTTTTTTTTTTAGCAATAACATATGGATGCCAGGAGGCCCTCATATGGGGTAAAAAAAATGAAAATAAATTAAAACCAGAAGTGGAATAAACTTCCAAAGAATTAAAAACTACCAACACAGCCTGATGTCTAAAGTTGATAATGGATTTGTATTTCCTCTAGTCCTCTGAATTCTTTATCACTACATTTCCCTGTAAATTATTAGGGTTGCATTTGGCATGTGGAAACTTCTATATCATGTGTCCCAGTGAATTACAAAGGGATCTGCAAGCAGAAAAATATATTGCCTCTCCTTAGGATTTAATATGTTGACTGCCCTCTAAAAATGCAGTCTCTATCAGCACAAATTTCATTCTTAACGTCATCTGTTTGACACATAATTGACTTAATTTAATAATGCATGACAATATTTGATTTGGGATTGTGGTTCATCCAAAGACACTGAAAAATTGAACGCACTTACCCAGCAAATAAGAGCTTTTTTTAAAAAAAAAACTTAAAAAAGCAGCTTATCACTACTTTGTGTGTTTAAAGAAACCACCCCCCTTTAAAATAAAGCCTCTCTTTTATTTGGTTTTGGTTTTCCCCCTTTAACCCATAATTACTAGCAGCAAAACGATTAGATAAAAAAGTAAAATAAATATTTTTTTCCTAATTATGGCTTGTATGTCTTCCCTATTTTGCTATATTTTGAGCACAGGTCACCTTACATTTTCCCCTGAGAACTCTTCTTGATTGTTTTGGAAAATCACCAGCACCTAGATGGGGGAAAATAGCTTTAATAAACAACACAGAAAAATGTCCACCTGATGAAAACAATGTCAATAGGGGCAAAGACCAGTTGTTCCATATGAAAATGCTTTAAATCGGTCTGGACACAGTTTACCTAAATATATGGACACCACCACACTCCTTTAATAGAATATTGCTTTATATTAGTAACTGTTCTTTGAAAATATGTTCCTTGACTGTTCTCTAATGCATCTACGCCACCTCTCAAAACATTCTTCCAACATGGGAGAACAGAGGTTCCTATTCTGCAGGTGAAGAAATGAGAGAGTAAAGGTCGTAATTCCACTGAAATTCATGAGTCTGTCAGTTATTTGGGATGTTTCTAAAATCCAGAGCTTTAAAAAAGACCAAGGTACATAAAGCTGAACTAAGCAGAGATGAAAACAGTAAACCGAAAAAAAAACCCTTTTCTAAAATCTCTGTTCAATAGCTACTTCAGTCTGGAAGCAGCAAAGTGCTCCTGGCATGTTTTATGCCTCTTTTGGACCTGGGATGTACATAAGCTCCGTCTGCACCTAGCAGCTTGGCACTTCTGTGGTGATGTGTAAAACCCTTCATAAATTGTATTCTATGGCCTGGGTGACCAATGCATATTTCTGAAACCTACTGCACTAGGCAATTCAGCCTCCACATCCTCCATTTCTAAATGTCTTCCTGCAAAGTCATATTCTGAGGTAGGGGAGCAGATTGAATCCACATCTGAATGAAGCCATAATTCACCCCTTTGACTGACTCTATAGTTCCCAGTTGTAACGGATAATCATACTGTGTTCATTTTCAAGGGATGTTTGACACTCATAGTGATTGACCTGGTCACTAAGTAAATATTTTTCTTTGAATGTTTTATGGCACAGAAAACTGTTCCAGAATGTAATGCCAAAGACGAGAAATGCACTCATTACAAGAAAAATGGTACAAAAATTAAACCAAAGTATTTTCAATGTAAAATGTAACAATTTTCACAAAAATACAATCAAAAAGTTCTCAAACACAATAAAGTTTTTTTGAAATAAAAAACCCAGAAATATATTTTGTGAAGTGAAAGTTTTTAGAAAGGAAGAAAAAGCTGTTTCTGTAACATTTTCATCGAACAATGCAAATCTTAGTTACTTCCTGCATTTAACAAAGCAGATGTAGAAGGAATGGATAGAATAACAAACATGAAGAAAACATGGCTTTTTGTCAGTGACTGTAGAATAAGTTATTACTCACAGATATATGTTATGGATTGGCAACCATGTTGTAACAGTGGCTGCTCTGAATTCTGGCTTGCTTTGCTTGTCAACAAAGATAATTTACTGATTTGATTAAGATTTCTTTGCTTTCTTTTTTGAGTTCTTTCTCATCTGGATGAATTTTCTGATGTTGCGCAGCACAATTTCTCCTAACGCCAGATGAGAAGAGGCAGATGGGGAAACATGGACTGGGAGAGTATGTAGGTAGAAGGGAAATCAAAAAAGTAGGGAAAGCAGAACAAGATCCCATTTTTCTAAGTCATCCAATAGTCACAAACAAGACATTCTCCCTGGTATATGCTGGTTTAGATGTTGCAATGGATGAATTTTATAAACATGACCACAAACTCTGGTGAAGGACTGATTGCAACCTGTTTAGTCGTTTTTCTGCTAAGAAGTTATCTTTTTGATACATGAGCTCTATTGCCTCTAAATGTTGAGCTAATTCTAAAGTCTCCTGGTAATGAGATAAGCTCAGCACATGAAAACTGTAAACTGTGTGTGGCTAGAGATTGCTTAGCATCAATGCAAATGTGATCAGATGGCTCACTATTTTCAGAGAGTGAACTGGAAGAAGAAGGGAGGATAATAGTGCATAACTTACTTTATTCTATTCATTGAATAGCCTGACGTTGAAATATCCTTTTTGGTCCGTTGATTTCTGATTGTATCCCTTACTTGTTTGCAACTCACCGTTTAATATCATGAGATTATCTTGGTGTTCTTTTCTATTTAGGTTAATTTAGTCCATTTTTTCACCCTTTTATAGCAACTTCTGTTGTTACTGGCTGTTATACCTCATGAACTGTGAAACACTTCCCAATAGCTGGAAAAGGCCTGCAAAAGTCTATTTCCAAAAACTGCAATATGTGACACTGAGGTGACCTTCAAAAGCAGTGGTTTTTTCTCCAGTGGAGATAAATGAATAACTTCTGCAGTCACTTTCCATTTATATTGATTTAGCTAAAAGAACTAGGCCCAGAAAATCCAGCTGCTGAAAAGGAAGCAGAGTTAGAGCTGAATTCACCTTTGTGAATAACATTCTGTTCTGTTCAAGCTGGCACAGGTTCTGCATTGATAAGCTCCAAAGAACAGGTCCTTTAGAATATGTTACTTCAAGAGTTTAACGTGTCTCTGAGCCTTTTTATTCATTCATTTGGTGGGGGTGGGGTGTATTTTCTTTTTCATTTTGCTTCAATTAAACTATTGTTTTATTGGGGTACATTTTCAATTAACTCCTTCAACTTGACAACGTACGGGTTTGCAATGCAAAACTGGATGTCCACTCTGCCTTTATGGCTGAGTGGAGAGGATCAAAGTTTTGTTGATCTTTGAGAATTCATGTCAGCAAGGCAGTGGCCTTCACCTGCTTCAGCAATATTTCCTTCTCTAGGATGCAATGAGGTTGAAAAATGCAACATTTTGTGAACACCTTCTATACACAAATGAATCTGCTTCAACATGAGAAATTTGATGGAGATTACTATTTGCTGAGTCACTCGCAGCATAATTTAATTACAGCAGCATTGCCACAAAACAAGCAGTGAGTATCTCAGTGGCATGACTACATATTAGTCTTTGGGATGATGACAGGGATCTCTTGTATACAGATGAAATCTTCTGCACAGTCTATTTGCCACTACCATTTTCTTTTATTCTTACAGCTATGGAATCTAGAATTGACTAAACCATCTAAAATAAAGTGTTACCATTCAGCTCCACGATAAACAACTCCTGATGCAGGAATAGTTATTTCACAGAACACAGAATTTTGATGACCGTTGACAACATTAGATGAGGTCAGCTGTGGTTCTGCGCTGAAGACAGAGATGCCACCACCTCCCTGAGTAACGCTTTCAGGGCTATGCTGCTTTCCGGAGCACTTTTATTTTTTTCATTAGTAACTAACTTCAAAGCTGTAATGTTTGGCCACTGCTGCTTGCTATAGCATCTAATGTTACTACTGAGAAGAGTTTGCCTCTGCTTTCTTTGTCAATGCCCTTCAAGCACCTGTTGACCATTATTAGACCTCCCCTTACTCTCCTCCTTACTGAACAAACCTAGCTCAGATAGTCCAGCCTGTCTTCATAATCCATGACGCTTCTAATTCTCTTGGCAGCTCTCCCCATTCCCTCTTCAGTTTTTTTGCATTCCTCTTGAACTATGGGGCCCAAACTAGACACAGTGATATTTCTAAATGAAGATGTAACTTCTTGTGATCTGATGAGGTTAAACTTTCTCCTCTCATATTTCTCTGCTATCAGTTCAGCAACAGCAGTGATGTTTAGCAAAGTCTCTTGACTTTAAATTTGACCATTACTCCTATAGTAGTGCCTATTGTACATGGGGTTTCTAGGATCCTCAAAGACAAGCTATAAGCAGGACTTGTGGACTATTAAAGCAAAATGAGAATAGGTAAAGCTCACTGTATACAAGTTGAGGTGAAAGGTACACTAGTGACAGTGAATTTGTGGGTTTTTTCATTATTATTTAACCTTCGCTACACCACTTAAAGGGCATCAGTAATGACAAGCAGTTCAGTATGAGACAACAATTCAGTGATGACCACCTGATTTTGCCTTTTTTTTTATATGTTGACTGCTGGCTTTTAATCTCGAGTCAGATTTTAAATTTCCTGGTAGTTTAACTCTCAACAAATGACAGTAAAATGGCAAGTGACAAGTGATTGCTTAACATCAAATCAAATCTTGCTGGATAACTCACTGAAATGCCTAGATGTTAACTTTTTAAACATTGGTTTGTGAGGGAAAAACAGGTACATTAGAATTATCATTAGCTTTCTGATTCTGTATTTTTGCCCAGACTAGCTTGATGCACCTGTAACAGACTAGAAAAAGAAAAAAAATTCATAGTGGAGCTTATGCGGCATCCTTCTAGCATCATTCGTGGCAAAAATTAAATCAGCCTATTACACTGCATTTTGAATAATACAATCATCAGATGGTCAAATTCTTTTTGACTGCCTGTTTAGCTTAATTTATTACAACTCTTCACTTACGGAGCTTTGAAATGGAAGATAAAAAAATGTTATTAATGGAAACAATAAATAGATGAGAGGTGATATTGAAAGTTAATTTAAACATTTTAGGAACATAAAAATACAAATTCATTAAATGAATCAAATATGTGCTGAGCCTGACCTAGTTAGACAGTCTTGCAGCACAAATCCAAGTATCACCAAAAACTGAATGCAGTGTATGGATTCAGGCTTAAACTTCAGAAAACAGAAAACTTGCAATTTTGTAAGATGATGGAATGCTTCAGGAAAAAAACCACAATCCTAGTGCTAATAGTTAATAAACAATGTATCTGCCTGTACCTATGCTTTCAGCATCTGTATCTATATGAAACATACTGAAGTATTTAAACATGATCTTCAACTGAAACATATATGCGACTCCTCTAAAGACAGGTCTTCCATCTAAGATTTTTGTGGCACTGTAAAATGACTTTTCCAAAGTAAAATAGCAGCAGAAAATGTGACCATATGTCCTGGTTTCAGCTGGAATAATTTTCTTCTTAGTAGCTGGTGCAGTGCTGTGTTTTGGATTTGCTGTGAGAACACTGTTGATAACACACTGATGGTTTTAGTTGTTGCTTTGTTTATACCAAGTCAAGGACTTTTCAGTTTCTCAGGCCCTGCCAGTGAGAGGGCTGGAGGGGCATGGGACATTGGGAGGGGACACAGCCAGGACAGGTGACCTGAACTAGCCAAAGAGGTGTTCCATACCATATGGCATCATGCTGAGTATATAAACTGGCGGAAAAAGAAGGAAGGTGGGGACATGTGGCATTACTGTGTTTGTCTTCCCCAGTAACCATTATGCGTGACGGAGCCCGGCTTTCCCAGGGATGGCTGAACACTTGCCTGCCCATGGGAACTGGTGAATTAATTCCTTGTTTTGCTTCACTTTAGTGTTTTTGCTTTACCTATTAAATTGTTCTTATCTCAACCCTCGAGTTTTACATTCCTTTCTGATTCTCCTCCCCATCCCTCTGAGTGAGGTGGGAGTGAGCAAGGGGCTGCGTGGTGCTTGGTTGCTGGCTGGGTTTAAACCATGGCACTTTTTGGGTCCCACTCTACACTTGCACCAGCGGAAAAGCATGCAGCATTTGCACTGCAACACTTACAGAGGTTTATACAATGGCAAAGTCACGTCTTTCATCTTGTTCTTTGTTGTCTTTCTGATAATTTCAACATTCTATTTGTTCTTTAAATTGATATTCAGCACTAAGCTGACATTTAGAAAATATTCACAATGAGTCCAAAATTTCCTTGTGGAATACTGATAGCTAATTTACAGCCAATCACTTTGTGTGTATAATTAGGATGCATTTGGTATTTCCCCCCCTTGAAAATTATTTTGTATTTATCAACAATGAATTTAATTTACCATTTTATTGTCATGAGAGTCTTCTGTAGTATTTTACAGTCAATTTTAGTTTTAACTATGTGAATAATTTTTTATTACTAACAAAGCTTGACATCTCATTATTCATTCTGTTTCCCAATAATTTATGAATATATTTAACAGCAGAAAAAACTGATAAAAAATACTAATTCTGTTCTCCATTGTAGTTTCCATTAATGAGTGGTAATAGCCAACTCAGACCCATCTTATCTATGCAAAATTAGGGTACTTTTTTCCCACAATGTGCACCGTATTACATTTATCAACACAGAATTTCCTTTACCTTTAGTGTCTAGTCATACAGTATTGTACTGTCCTTTGCAGTCCTACAGTCAACTTTCATCTTTGCTGCCGTTAATAACAGTATTAATTAGTGAGCTGTGTCGTTTGCTATTCACCCTCTCCCCAGGTCAGTTACGGACATGTTGAACAGCACAGGCCATGGCACAGATCGCCATGGCACATATCACCATGCCCTCCAGGGCTAGACCTTAGTGAAAACGTACTGTTTACCCCCACCCTACGTTTCTGACATTTACCCCATTATTTATCCATGTGAAGATCTTCCCTCTTATCTCATGGTGGATTATTTTCTGTCTTATCCCTCTGGTGAAGGATATTGTTGAAAGCCTTTGGAAACTATATGAAGTAAATCTCTCTGCTCCACACAGTTGTTGCCTCCAGGAAACTGAACTTTTAGCTGCTGCTTTTAATAATCATTTCCAGCTTTGATGCAATTTTGTTTATCAAAATTAAATATTACTGTGGAAGATTCTGAAGGAACTTTTTAATCTTTTTTGAGAACATTAAAATTTATTTGATTTATTATTACAAACAGGCTTTTCTGAATCTGGCTGCATGTCCAGCTCAGGCCTAAACTAAGAGATGTTTCTTTTCTTGTGGATTTTTTAATTAGGGTTGCTAACAGGAAGTCCTGCATGTTGTCTAATCACTTATTTCCTACACCATTACTTACTGGAACATTACCCAGTTCACATGGAGGTAACTGGAGTCTCCCTTTATCTTTTTGCTTTTAGTTGTTGCATTTTACATTACCATTTATAGTGTATTTCCATCTTCTTAACTGACCAGTCATAGTCATTGATTGACTAGGCATAGTACTATTAACATTCTGCTTAGTCAACCCTTCATGTTAATTATGGGAATGCTCTGTTGCTTGAACTTACAGTTAAAAGTATTTACTTTATTTCACTTCTTTAACATGCACTGTTAACTCTTCCATATAATATCTTGTCTCTCATTTCTGTATCATTTGTGTCCTGCTATTACAGTATTTCACTGATGCCTCTCCTATTTCTGAGATGCCTGTTATGTCATACCTCTTATATAATCATAAATTCTTCTACTTCATTAATTTTTATCTGACTTTCCACAGAAGCAGGCAAACAATTGAGCTCCTTCTCTGTGCTTCCCTTGTAATTCTCTGCTGGAATGGGACTTGAAGTGTTGTAACTGTTTTTTAGTATTTCCAACCTGAATTTAACAAGGTCTGTTCTATCTTTTCTTTTTAAAGAATTTTTCAGACTTTACTGGAAAAGCGGAACAGTTCATCCCAAGCTTTTGAGTTCTGCAGATCCTGATGGTATTCCACCATCTGAAGTTGCTGAAACTTTCAGTGTTAAGTGACAGCAACCTTCCTTTGGGTACAGTGTCTACCTGTTGTAAACATCATAATTGTATTGGGTTTGCATGGCAAGGTTCGGGTAGCAGGGGACTACAGCAGTGGCTTCCAAGAGGAGCCCTTAGAAGCTTCCCCTATGTTTTGATGGAGCTAATGCCAGCCGGCTCCAAGCTGGACCTGCTGCTGGCCAAGGCCAAGCCCATCAGCAATGGTGGCAGTGCCTCCGGGATATCATATTTAAGAAGAGAGACAAAACTGCTGTACAACAGCAGGTGGAAAAGAAGAGTGAGAAGATATGAGAGAAAGAGCCCTGCAGCCCCCCAGGCCGGGGCCGGAGCGGCAGGGGGGCTCCAAGTGCTGGAGCAGAGGCTCCCCTGCAGCCCGTGGCGAAGCCCCCGCTGGGGCAGGCCGTGCCCCCGGCCCATGGCGGCGAACGGGGGAGCAGATCCCCCCCCGCAGCCCGCGGGGGACCCCAGGCCAGGGCAGGGGGTGCCCGAGGGAGGCTGCGACCCGCCGGCACCCGGCCGGAGCGGCTCCTGGCAGGGCCTGTGGCCCCGCGGGGGGGAGCCCGGGCCGGGGCAGGTTCGGGGCCTGTGACCCCGCGGGGGGCCCGGGCTGGAGCCGGCTGGGCCTGAAGGGCGGCACCGCGGGGGGGCCCGGCCGGGGCGGTGCGTGAAGAGCTGCAGCCGGGGGGAAGGGCTCCCGCGGGGGAAGGTCGCGGAGGAGCCGCTCCCGGGGGAGGGACCCCGGGCTGAGCAGGGCAGAGCGTGGGGAGCCTCCCCTGAGGGGCAGGAGCGGCAGGGACGGTGCGAGGGACTGACCCCAGCCTCATCCCAGGCCCCCGCGCCGGTGGCAGGGAGGAGGGAGAGAAACAGGGAGCGAAGTTGTGAAGCCCAGGAAGAAGGGAGGGGTGAGGGGAAGATGTTTTAAGATTTGCTTTTATTTCTCATTACCCTACTCTGATTTGACGGGTAATAAACTAATTGCCCCAAGCCGGGTCTGTTTTGCCAGTGATGGTAATTGGTGGATGATGACTCCCTGCCCTTATCTCGACCCATGGGCCTTTCACTGTACTTTCTCTCCACTGCCCAGCTGAGGAGGGGAGTGATAGAGCAGCTTTGGTGGACACCTGGCATCCAGCCAGGGCCAAACCACCACAAAAAAAAAAATAAATCCATATTTGATGTAAGGAAAAGAGTACATATGAAAGACAAATACATTAAAAAAACACACATTTCATTCTACCTACCTTGAGAGGAAATTTCCTTCAGTTTCCTCTTTCCCCTTCCTACCGCATAATACAAAGACGGCAGATAATTGTCTTTTTGCAAAAACTCAAACTCTAAAGTAAGAATATTAATTTTGTCCATTTTTCAGAAAGAAAGAAAGGTGCTTTAAAAATAATTTTACTGCTTTTTCAAATCGTTTCTGTTAAATCTTTTCCTTTATAATAAAAGTCACTTTAAAGTAAATGTTATATTTACTATGGGAACCTATACTCTACCACAGCATAGTATTATAGGCTTTACAACACTAGATAAAATGTCTTCGACATGAGATGGGAACATTTGTAAACTAGTTATACTCCTAAAGCAGTAAGAGATCTGTTACTTTTCATGTATTAACACAACTCCCTTTTGAGGAATTAATTAAGTAGTTTCTTTCAAAAACTGTTTAAATCAAATGACTGTAGGAATTTCTCAGTTACATGCTATATGCCACTCCGGGCTCACAACATTAGTTAACAGTATATGCTAAAACTAGAATATTTTATGTTAACAGTATATGCTAAAACTAGAATATTTTATGTATTTGATCTACAAATATTAGTGTAATCTATTTTTTCATATAGTTAATATTTTTAACTCATTTTTTTCTTTTGTGGTAAAATCAAAAGAAAACACAAATACATCTACCAACACTAGGGGGACAGAGGGGAAAAAATTCTTAATTTATCCAAATTTATTTCTGTCATTATCTGTTTTGTTTTCTTCCATTTTTCTATCTGCACATCAGTATAAAAGCACCTCCAGGTCTACAGCTGAAACCAACATGTAGGTGAGGCCTTGGAGGTTGCTGTTAACCATCTGTGTCTCATCTGAAGATGTTGGCCAGCACAAGTCATTTAGCCTAGGGCACATTCTTAGTGGGGCAGCTGTTGCTGCTAGTAGTGGCAGTGTATTTTGTAGGACTTCATTAGACTGAGTTGCAGTCAATTGATGCATTCTGCATACATTTTCTAAGGTTGTTTTGTTTTGGGTATTTTTTAAAGGCCTTTTTACTCTGTATAATTTTGTGTGGCAAATAGAATCTTTTCTTTCAAGAGCTATTTAAGGGAAAGAAGCCAAAAAGACCATCTTTGACTGGTAAATGTTTGGGGAGTTATTTGTGTGGGGTTTTTCTATATGTGAATTCCACAAGTTATACCTGTTATCTCACATGAGATTTTGCACACCTTTCTCAGAACTTAGTCTTTTAAAGAGTGCTGTAGTTAGCACCCTTGGGATGTATGGAAAGCATAAGCTATTTTTGTCCTTATGAACATGATGAAAGGTGTAGTCAGGTGCTAACACAAGTCTTACAATACAGTCTGTTAAGTGCAATTGACAAATCTATTACTTCATTTCAGAATAACATAGAAAGCAAAGGCTTAAGAAACTGATGTTACTGGTGTTATCACTTAATAAACACATAAAAACTATCCAATGAGACACAGGGTGTTTTGTAGATAGGATATGTAACAGTATTAAAGTATACTTGCACACACTACCTGCAAAATAGTTATAGTAATTGTAACAGTAAACAAAAAATTGATGTATTTGTTAGTAATCCAGTACTTAGAGCTACTCACTCAGGATCTGGAGATCTAGGATCAGTTTCTCTCTATATCTCACATGATAAGTAATCTATCCCATCTTCTAGGAGAAGGATCCAATAAGCCAGCTACAGAATGTCTAGTGATTGTGTTCATTCAGTATCTAATGTAGGTATTATATCACTGTTAATTAAGAAACTTAAACAATGATTCCATGGTCATCTACCTTGGACCTACAGCTACCTTCTTACTCTGAAGCACAGCAGAGAGCACATCTGAACTTAGTGCCTGCCCATCCCAAGTGAGAACTTTAACCACAGGAGTATCATGGAGTTAGAACTACCTTCTTAACACCTCATGCAAACAGTGTTTTTCTTCATATAATTTTTTTAAGCACTTATTAGACCAGAGAGAGAGAATTACTCTACGTCTCAATGCCTATGACAGTCACTTGCAGGGTGAATCCAATGCCTGCTCCAATATTTAAAGAATTTGTATGGAAAGTATTCTCAGGAAAAAAAAAATCTGCCAAAAAAAAAACCCTTTTGCTTGTTTGCTTGATAGTTTTTTATACATTCTGCTGCAGAAAAAGTGTTCAAGGCAGAAAGGTTTTCAGATAGTAGGTTCAGGTTTTCTGTATCACTGGGAAGTTTTAGTGACTGAACTGCTAGACAGAGAGTCATTATGCTCAGTTGTGTAAGTCCAGGCTTTACTTCATATTCAACCTTTCCTCTAAGTGTCTGAAATGCAAATGGTTCAACAAAGTGATTTGGGTAGTTGAAACATGTTCTCTTTTCATTTCAGATGAATTCTTTTAATGAAACTGGCCAAACCAGAAGTAGTTCTGTCTTCCTGAACAGTGAGTGCTCAATGATAAAATATTAATCCAGTTCCAATAAGGGAGCACTAAGTATGCATAATTGCTTTGCTCTGTTGACCTCCTTTTCCATGGGCCCTAAAGCACAGATCTATTTAAACACTTTATCAGCAATTCCCTGGATTGGGTTGGATTGGACAGAGTTGTGCTGTTTTATAATAGCCTTTAAAGTCCTTGGAGTCACAGAGCAGGGCCTTTGCAACCCTGGGCTGCATTACCACTTCCTTGTAAGTTTGATGGGCCTGGTGGAAGTATGACCTGCATTTTCTTTGCTCTGCTTTTAGGCACCCCATATCTGACATGGTTTGTGGTATGCACCTCCATATTTATCAGGAGGTATAAGCAGTCCTAGGGTAAAAGGAGAATATGTGATGGAGGCAACTGCCTATCTCTTCCAGAGAAGACAGAATAAAATTCATCATTCTTTTCTTTCATCAGTCTCCAGGGCATGCGATTATCTGTATTCAGTAATTTATGAAGTGACTTCTTTTTGTTAGCATGAATTACTGCTACGTACATCAGTAGATCAGTCAGTAAAAATCTGAAGTGAATCACCTAATCAATACCGGTTGAAAAAGAGATGTACTTAAAATTTCAACTTAAGTTTTGGTTTCTATTAAAATTATCTTTTGCAAATTCCCTCAGTAAAGTTAGGATCTGCAAAAGTCTCCTTGCATGCAGAGATGATAAATGGATAAAACTGAAAATTAAGGTATAGCAAGATAAAAATCCTTTCCTAAGATACCCATGGAAAAGAGAAAACTAGGACGTTTTCTTAACTGAAGACACTTTCTTCTCTACAGCTGTCTATTTATAAAAATCATTATATTCTTAGCATAATCAAAAGATTTCAGAAGTAACCCTGTCAGTTTTGTGGACTATGAAGAGACACTGCCAAAAAGGATAGAGATAACTGGATAGAGAAACTTCGTATGCTGGCAAAAAAAGTACTTCTGAGATTTATGGATTACAAAGAGAGCATGTAAACGTATAGTCATACTGTTTCTCTTTTATACCCAGCCAAAGCCACTAAGAATGTAATCTCATTAGGTTTAAATGGACTACACATTGCTTTGGCAATATTTGTAAAACTCTATGGTTTCGTGATTAAAGGGAATGGAAGAAATGGGTTAATAAACTCTCTAGTTTCAATTGAATATAATTTTAATTATTAGACAATAGTAGTACTTTTAGAAAAATAAATATTTGAATACCCACAGAAGGTAATACAGCACTCTGTATTTGACATTGATTTCACATCTAATACAACTGTAGTCATATGATTCTGTAATTCATTTGTCCTGTTTACTGAAATGGATACTACGTGACCCTTGTAACAGCCAGGAAGAAATAGATGATGAACACCATAGTGAGGGCTTAATGGGATAACAGAAAGAAAATGGAGATAAAACAAAATAAAAGGAAATGTTTTATATCTTTTCTTACTATTTGGACATAATGACGGAACCACAGAAAAATGCTTTAGCAGATGGCAAGTCATCATAATCAAGCAAATTAATGGATCATGCATTAAAAAAAATAAAGTGGTGGGTTATTTGACACACACTGTAATTACATTGGACATATTGTTTTCAATAAACGGTAAAGGACAAATTAACATTACAGTCGTGCCAACTATGTTTCTAAATCTGCTTTTCAAGCTTTTAATTAAAATCATAAATTATTACTGCAGCAAATTAACACTTTTAATAGGATTGAAATGCATTTGAATCATCAGCATTTACTTTTTTTTCCCTCCCAAAAAACAGACTTTTAAAAAATGCAAATCTAAACAATACAGCACCTCTGTAAATACTAAAAGGCTAGATGACATAGTACTGTGCCCTGAACACACATATGCTAAAACTGCAGCCTTTGAAAAGTGATATGACACTGTGGTGGAGTTGTTCTTTATATTAGAGTAAAATACAAAGTTGTGGATAGTAAAGAAGTAATCTATTTTTTCAGTCTTTACACTTCAAAAGATTTCCTAACACAAAAAAATACTATCATAAGTTGATCCAATGTATTTAGTTTTGAGGATCAGGTCTGAAAAACTGAATGCAGAAAGAATCTTTCTGTTGGATTCCAGGAAAAGTGAATCAGATTACGTTTTCCTATTATTTAAAAAACCACTATATCTTTCTCCTTCAACCTGGACACTTTTCCATCCCTTCCTGTGATTATTTTCCTCTTATCCTGATCTTCACCTATATCTCTGAAACTAGAGTCCTTTTTTTTTTTTTTTTTTTAACTAGGTGAAAACGAAAAGCCAAAGGAAATGGAAATTTCCTATTTATAACACTCACTGAAAGAATCAAAGATTTTCCAGAAGATATAATTTCCGACATGATGCCTGACAATTTTCTCATCCAGCTCAGCACATTTAGCTGCTTAAACCAGGATTTAAGCACATTGTAACCCTGATAATAAAGATAAAACAAGTTCTGTTTTTAGCTAGCCAAATTCCATGTGCTTAGTTGCAGCCTCTCCTTTGTTCCTGTTTTTTCCTCAAAAATGGTAAACTGAAAGTATGGTATGAATACTTCTCTACCTATTTGTATTTGTTTGATCTACACCACTAATTCCAAGTTCCAGTCTATTTCCTGTGAAGAATTCAAACATGAAGTCATGTTGCAATGACTTCCATTGCCCAGCAACTATCCTGTTAACATCTCTACAGATACCCAATATTTCCTAAAATAACCTGATATTTTTTAGAAAGCTTTGGTGGCTTGAAAGAAATCTCATGGAAAAGGTTAGAGTGCTTTTGTGTTATGTGGCTCTTCTGCTTACTGAAATGGGCTTAGTGATACATTACAGATAGGTTTGGAAGCACAAAGATAAGTAGTGCAAATCCCACTTAAAATAATAAATAATCTGGTTATTCTTTTTAATCCAGTGACCAATTCTGAAGGGTTAATTCTCTTCCCTTTCCATCTCTATGTACTACATTTAAAAAAAGAGAAAAAAAGAAAAAAAAAAAGTCATACCAATCAAGTCATGTGAGCCAGGCAATGATATAGGAGAGTCACTCCTCATTTCTGTCCTTGCAGGAGTACTCCAATCCTGTGCTTTAACCAGATAGCGAGATTTTGCAATATTCAAATGCTTTTGAGTAATGCTTAATTTCAAAAGTCTTCTAAAAACAATTTTTAGTGCTCTGGAAAATTTCCCTCAAATTGCTGGGTATGTGCTACACTTAAATATATACACTCATACTCCCAGAAGTTAGTAGATATCAATTTATAGATATAGTTTAATCATAGCAGAATTTGGACGTTATTCTCTTGGTTTATTAATAAACATCTGCTCTGACAAGAATAATCTAAAATAAACAATTTACCACTATAATCAAAGCTATCAACTATTTTTCATTGTGAGGACTACTACCCTGTCTTATTTACAGTGATCTAGGAGAAATTTTCAGTCTCTCCTCAGCTTTTTCAGAAATATTTTTATCACCTTCACTTGAATCATTTATTCTATCTTCAGCCTTAAAGGAGATACTTCCATTTCCATAGTTCAAAATATTGTAGCACCATATTTGCATTCTTATACTTCTGCTGTACTTAAATAGTCATTATCCTCTATTGCAATAATTATAGCCCATATAAAGCAGGTACTGCACAGCTTTAACTATGTATAACCCATCTCATTTTAGCATACTATTATAGGGATTTTTATGGCATTCTTAATGATATATTGTAACAGATCATCATACTTAATTTACGATAATAAATTTATTTCATTAATATTAATGTGACCCCTTTAAATACTCTATAGCAGGCATTTGTTTTTAATATATTCATTCAACAATTTCAGTCTTAGGAACTATGACAGCACTTTTTCTACTTTTTATTGTCCAGAGCTTGAAATGGGTTCACACTGGGTTATGCAGGGCTGGGGCTGTCTATGTAATTTCGTGTGAAAGTATTTCGCAGCAACCAAGTATTTTAAATAAACTGCATAAATCTTTTACAATTAAGATCAAATTAACAGATTCCTGAGGTGAAATCCTTGCCCCACTGAAGTCAATATTCATTTTGACTGAATAAATAGGTGTATCATTGATTCCTTCCTTCTCTGTCTTTGCTTCCATTCATTACAGTAAAACAGTTAATAAACATCTATCTAGAAATTAATATAAAATATAGCATTTGGAATTAAATATTTTATATACATTTATACACACACACACACGTATATCTGTCATTCAACCAAATTGTGCAAGGGAAAAATATATGTGGAATGTTTCTGTATCTGGAATGTCTTCCATTTTCATATATGTTGAATAACAGAGACACATTCACACCACTGTCAGTGCACCATATTTCATCTCTTACTATTTTTAATAATGTCACTGCAGGAGAATGATGAGGCATACTACTCTTGTCAAATCATAAATAACATGTTTATAAAGCAGTGTCATAAATACACATCTCCTTTAATGAAATTTTTGCACAAAGAATTTAATTGAATCATTCTGGTTTCTTTTTAATAAATCCATTATGCTTAAATAAAATTATTAATGCTTTTATCATGTTCCCTACCCAAAGAAAGATTTGAGGTCACTTAAAATAACACTGACTTTCAAGTTTACTTAGAAGTTAGAGGCAGAATTCATAGACATGTTACCTGCAATGAGTAGTTTCTAATAGATAGTTTGGTATAAACAATGCAGAGAAATTTTATCAGAAGACTGAATATGTCAGACATTTACTCTATTCATACGTAAAATATTATCTAGAGGAGTTTGTTTATGTTTCAGTGTGAAAGTAATTATTAACTAAGAATATTCTTAATCTAAAAAAAAAAAAATTAAACAGTTGCCTGTAATACTTAGGGAAATCTTCAATTCTGCCTAAATTAATCTATTCTCTAAAACATTCAGAAGATGGGGTTTCTGTTGTATTTGTTATACACCAAACTCTTATAGTGGCCTCATCGGACCAGAAAAGACAGCAGATCTAAGAGAAAAGAAACATCACAGACTCAGACTGAAGATTTTCCTTCACGAAGTGCTCTAATTTGATGCTCTGGCTCTTACCAAGCCCTGAATGTTCATGAAACTTCAGGATTTAATTGGCTTTGACAAGTTTATTCTTTTCTTGTATTTTACCCTTTTGTCACACTGCAATGGAGATGGGTTCGGTTTTCAGGAGAGAACTGACAGGTAAGGAGGAAAACTTTGCCTTTGCATAACATATTCTTAGGAAACCAAATTAAGATGCTTTTTGATACCTACTAAAGGAACCTTGTGTTCAGTAAGACTCCCTGAATCTAGGTACCCAGACAAGCAAACAGCAGCTAAATGAAAGGAAATCTGCTGTAATGACTGAACTTAAGCATTCTTTTTAGATCTAATTTTAAAATCTTAATATTTAATATTTGTCATTATCAAATAACTTTCTTAATTATGATTGTCCCATTTCCTCTCAAATATTACAGCTGCTTTTTAACACAGAAACAACCAAAAAAGACATATAGGTCCTCATCTACTGGACTGTGAAGATTAATTATTTCTCCTAAATCTTATTCCAGCCTTCTTGACATTCTCTTTCTTCAGCCTTTCCTAACCCCTTTAACTAGGGAAAGAAATGGCTGTATTCTGTAAACACATCTTTATGGAAATAAATTGCACTGTGTTTTTTTTCTAATAAATTCACAAAATGTTGAAATACTGAGCAAATAATTTTAAGCTGTAAATTTAATTTGTATCCACTGTTTTGGTTTTGAGTTTCCCCGCTCCATTTTCCTCATAGTTAATATTTGATATCTAAAATCTGAAAATGAGGCGTCTGGATACACGGATCTTGCCTGAACTGATATCTACATGAGTGTTACAGACATCCCAGGCTGTTGGTTCCCTAGTTATCAGTATTAAGGACCTGCTTTATGCACAATGTGGACAAGATACAGGAGTTCTTTTTCCATGAAACTGGGCTAAGTGATACAAACAGAGTGGGCTTCAGTCATTAATAGGAAGTTGGGACAGCTTCAAGGCAAACATCTGGACTTGTCACATATGGAAACACCTTCATGTCCTCTGTTGAGATGTAGCTGTACAGTGCTTTCAAATATCTTTCCAAAATCAAATCTTGAGTATTACATGAACTACGCAAATATACACCCCAATTTTAATATATGCCAGTTTGTTAAGGCTCACTTTGTTTTACTAAATAGAGCAGAAAATTCAGTTAGCTTGTTCATATTTTCTACATATTATTTACTTATTTATTCATTCACACATAAATACTTTATATGGACTGTTTTGCTTTAGACCTCAAGCAACAAAGGGTTTAATAAAGGTACTTACTTTCATATTTGTCATTCAAGGTTATCTGTATGAAAGAGGACTGAATGTCTATTCTAAGGCTTTATTTTGTATTTATTTTCTGTCTCCTCCATGCTCAGTCACCATGTCCAGAATAAATAATGCAGCCTAAAAATCACATCCAGTAAGCAATTAAGTAAAAAGACCCTGAACATAATTTTTACACCATGTTTTAGACTTCTGGTCATCATCTAATGAATCAAATACATTTTGATACTGGTGCAAGGAAGAATATGCTGCATGATCTTTACTGGTAAAAGGCCTTTGAATATAATTCTGACTAATATATAAGAAATTAGATGTTTGGAGAAACTTTTTACTATTACTTATTTTTAATATAGTACATATTTTCTTGCTTTCATGTTTTTGTAATTTTTTTTCCTACTTTTTCCTTCCATCACAGTTCCAACAGGACATTTTGAAAAGCAGTAGGGTTTACTGTTTCCTTTCTAAACAGCAAAAAAGGATGAGAGGATGAGATACTCCTGGCCCTTTATTTCATTATTACTGTGTTGTATACACAATACAACTGTATGCATCTACCGAATTTTTCCACAATTCAGCATTGTAAATTCTTCTAGAAGGAACCAGTCCCACATTTGCATTTCATACAGAGTACAATATGACAACACAGTGCAGTGCTTCACACTGTCATACTGTATCCAAGCATAATCAGTGTAACCAGAATAATAAACTATTAAAATAATAAACTATTAACCACATTAACTCATTAAAGTTGCATGAAATCTCAACATATACCATAGCCCGGTATTCTGTCTTTGGGTTTATTTTCCTTAAATAGCATGCTTTCACAGGAAGAGAATAAAATTAGGGGTGTTAAAACAACCTAATATAATAGGAAAATTAGCACTTAGAACTGTTTAGCCGGAATGTTTCCAATTACCTCCAGCCTGGGCTTCTGAAATCTTTCACAGACCTTATTTGAGTTTTTATTTTTCAATATTTTTTCAAAAAAACCCCTTCTTTTTTCATAAAGAAGACAAAAATAATTTTTCATTACATCTAGGGAAGAATATGAAAATAGTGTTTTTTCTAAATGTGTTCACTAAGATTTCAAAGAAATTTTACTCTGGATTTATTTATACATATCTTAGAGGATTTTCCCTGTTCCTGAAATGACTGTGAGACACAAAAATACTTCAGGTTTCAATCACCCATCGAGACCTGTCCATTGTCTTATGTCTCCTACTAATGTTTGAACATGTGGCACAAAATACAAAGAAAGATGCTGACAAGTCAAATTTACTATTAACTGTTTGTAGATTCACAAAAAAGTTGAATTTCTTCAAGCTTGCAAAGAATTGTCCTGCCACAGTTAAGCATAACAGAGCTGTGTAATGCTTCAGTGGTCCTGAGGTGAAAAGGTTTCTCTCAACTGGAAACCTAACCTTAAAACAAATGTGCTCAATAATTTTCTCTATAAAAATCATTAAAGGACCGAAGACATCCTGTGCTGACAAGCTGGCAGCAAATATCAAAACTAAAAAGGGAAAGTGATTTCAGAAATGCAGTTCTCTAGGACACTCTTACGTTCAATTTTATTGAACAGGCTTTATATCAACCTAGTATGACTTTATTTTCTGTATATATCAGCAGATTGACAAAGTTCGGTATGTGACAAAGCCATAATAAATTTTCTTCAGAAAAAGGCCTGTGAACAAAACTTCTGTAGTGTTTAATGTGTTGATTTTCTTCTTTCTGTGTTCTTATTTTAGGATCTTTCAATTTGGGAAAGTTGTACTGCAAGGCTTAAAATTAACTAATTGACATATTTTTGAAAGAAATCATCATAAAGGTATAACATAATATAATTTATGGTGACTTAGTATGCTGGTTTGGCTGCAATAAAGTTCATTTTCTTTCTAGTAGCTTGTATGGGGCTGTGTGTTGGATTTGTGATGAAAACACTGTTCTTAATGCAGAGATGTTTTCCCTACTGCTGAGCAGGGCTTACACTGCGTCAAGGCTTTTCCTGTTCTTCACCTCACCCCACCAGTGAGCAGGCTGGGAGGGAACAAGAAGCACAGGGAGTTGGGAGGGGGCACAGCTGGGACAGCTGGCCACAGCTGACCAAAGGGACATCCCACACCATATGACATCATGCTCAGCATATAAAGCTGGGGGAAGAAGAAGGAAGTGGGGGACATTTGGAGGTATGGTATTTGTCTTCCCAAGTAACCATTACATGTGATGGAGCCCGGCTTTCCTGGGGATGGCTGAACACCTGCCTGATGATGAGAAGTGGTGAACAAATTCCTTGTTTCGCTTTGCTTGCGTGTTCAGGTTTTAGTTTATCTATTAAACTTTCTTTATATCAATGCATGAGTTTTATCACACTTACCCTTCTGATTCTCTCCCCCATCCCAACATGGGGGCAGGGAGCGAGTGGCTGTGTGGTACTTAGTTGTCGGCTGCGGTTAAACCGTGAAACTTAGTGGAATTATTCCTCACTCAGATCCACTGTGGTTTAGATAGGAAGCAACAAAAAACATAGATATAATGCAATAATATGAACGCAATCTTCCATCTATATAAGTAATTGTCAAACACTTGAAGTCTCTTGTTTGAAATCTGTCATACGCACTTAAAATACCATGTTTATTTGTCCCACTATCTGCTATCCAGGCTTGGGGTAGTCAAGTCTCTTTATAATCTTATTTATATAAAACAAAATATTTATTTCCACTTTCAAATATATTTCCAAAATGGCTGCAACTCTTTTCCCCTATGGTACCCTTGAAAATTCATGACCTTCTGCATAAAACCAAATCAGCTATTTTTACAGCATGGGACAGTTAGAAAGGTTTTTAAATAGGGGCCCAAAATTAATAAACTTTGAGCTGTGCATTTTCTGTTGCCTACAAATATTTTAATAAGCAAAGATAGAGTTCAAGTCTTTGCCCACAAAGTGTTAGTGGCGCCTTATAGAAAACTGCTGTTATGAGGTTATTCAGAGTTCAACATGGAGTTACTCCATTGCCATTAAAAAAAATAAAAAACTGTTTCTTTCTTCTCTTAAGAAAATTTGGGGTGTGTCACATGAATATGGCAGTCGAGATTTTAGATAATGTGAAAGATATAGTATATTCAGGTACATTGATTCAGAGGTAGTTTCTGTCAGTTATACTTTGCAAGAAAGAGCTTGCCTTTCTTCATGCTAGACTGCTTCATGGTTTGTAAAACATTACTTTTAGCTGTGTCTGCTCTAGAATTTGAACTGTCTCTAGTGAGTCACATGTAATACAATAAAGTCTAGCCATAATACTACTTTTTAAACTATAAATCTACAGTCATAAATTAAGGTAAATAAGTAATATATTTGAATTAGCATAAAATCTTGGCCTTGTTCTTAAAAAAAGGGATTTTCCCCCCCTAAAAGCAGCAACAGATGGAAAGGGCAAGTGATTATATGAGACACTGAAAGAAGTCGTGCTGGAACTGGAAAATGAACTACCTCAATTTTCAGTCCCAAGCAACTTGCATATGCAGCTCTTGGCAGTGGAAGTCAGGAGCATCTAAGCCATAGTAAGCAGAGTCCCAGATTACTTGGGTTGAGGCTGTTCTGCACAGGAGAGTCTGTACCACCTCTGGATTTTCAGCTCCATGCAGACTCCAGGCTGATCTCAGTAACACTGCTAGCAAGTCAAATATTTTAATTAAAAACAGTAATTGTAACTGTTTAGAAGTGTCTCAAAATGACAACCAATATCATTAAGTGGTGACTCATACACTGCAATTCTTTTGCATTGAAATGGATCACCTAAGATATAGCTATAGCTCTTACTGACTAATTTCTAAAAATCGCCAATTAAAATTTCTATATTAGATTTCTTTGATTATAACTGGCAAATATTTCTTCTTTTGCACTTCAAAATTGCAATAGTATTTACACTGATTACTTCAACTTTTAAATCTTCTCTCAGCACACATAAGTTCACTAACTTAGCACAGCTGCTTTCTGATTGTATCCTTAGTGCAGTTTTCTCCTGCAACCCTTTTTCAGACCATCCTGCTTAACATGCATAGGCTTCCCATTCTGAAGTTTCACGAAACATAAAGTTCATGGATTCAAGGACTGCACATGAGCAAATTCATATGGTAATCACACACCTTCATGAAGTCTTTTATCTAAGACACATTCATCTTATGGGCAGATGACAGCCACTGAAGAAGGCAACTTCTCTCACTTTGCAGAGAAAAGACACAGACCATTACAAAGAACAGAGTAGACCTCAGTGGGCTGAATCGTCTGGTTAGATATCTGCCTTTCCTTCTCTCTTTGCTCTGTAAAAATCTGGCTGGATGGCTGAGCTCGATGAGTTTTGGTGAATGGATTTACATCCAATTGGCAGCCAGTCACAAGTGGTGCTCCCCAGGCTCAGTATTGAGGCCCGCCCTCTTTAATACCTTTATCCCTGATCTGGATGAGTTTAGTAACTCAATCAGTTTGTAGACAACACCAAGCTGAAGGGGGGGTGGGGTGGGGGTGGTGGTGGTGGTGGTGGTGGTGATGGTGTGTCTGTGGCTGTGTGTGTGGCTGTGTGTGTGGCTGTGTGGCTGTGTCTGTGTGTCTGTGTCTTTGTGTCTGTGTGTCTCTGTGTGTGTGTGCATGCGTGTGCGTGTGTGTGTGTGTGTGTGTAGCATTGCTCTTCCTGAGGATAGGAAGGCTCTACAGAGAGACCCGAACAGGCTGAACCAGTGGGCTGAGGCCAATTGTATGAAGTTCAACAAGGCTCAGTGCTGAGTCCTGCACTTCGGTCACAGCAACCCCATGGAGTGCTACAGGCTTGGGGAAGACTGGCTGGAAAGCTGCCTGGTGGGAAAGGAACTAGGGATCTTGGTTGATAACCGGCCGAGTATGAACTGGCAGTGTGTCCAGGTGGCCAAGAAGGCCAACGGCATCCTGGCTTGTATCAGAAACAGTGTGGCCAGCAGGACAAGGGCAGTGATTGTCCCCCTGCACTCAGCACTGGCGAGGCCGCACCTCAAATCCTGTGTTCAGGTTTGGGCCCCTCACTGCAGGAGGGATGTAGAGGTGCTGGAGTGTGTCCAGAGAAGGGCAATGAAGTTGGTGAAGGGTCTGGAGCACAAGTTTTCTGAGGAGCAGCTGGGGGAACTGGGGTTGTTTAGCTTGGAGAGGAGGAGGCTGAGAGGAGACCTTATTGCTCTCTGCAACTACCTGAAAGGAGGTTGTAGCAAGGTGGGTGTTGGTTTCTTTTCCCAATTAACAAGTGATTGGATTAAAGGAAATGGCCTCAGGTTATGCCAGTGGAGGTTTAGATTGGATATTAGAGAAAACATCTTCACCAAAAGGGTTGTCAAGCATGGGAACAGGCTGCCCAGGGAAGTGGTTGAGTCCCCATCCCTGGAGGTTTTTAAAAGATGTGTAGATGTGGTACTTGGGGGCATAGTTTAGTGGTGGATTTGGCAGTTCTTTGTTAATGGCTGGACTTGATGATCTTAAAGGTCTTTTCCAACCTAAATGATTCTGTTATTCTATGATTCTAAAAATATACCCAGAGTGGGTAGGATGATGCTGGGCATTTGTGCTCTACAGCCTTACTGGGTTTCAGAAACTCATTATTCTCTGAAGCAGTTTCACCGTCCTTTTGGACTGACAGACTGCTGTCAGTTCTCAGAAGCTGACATGGATCATACTTCAGTGCAACTAATGCACATTTTATATGTTTCAGAAAACCATTATTCTAAAGGATGGAAAGAACTATTTTGAGAACTCCCTCAGTGCTTCCTGTGCTCATCCAGCATCAGTAACTGTCAAATAGTGAAAGGTTCCCCAGTGAAATCTAAGGATGCTCTTTTTATAATATTCACATCTATAGGTATTCTGGAGAAGACTGAAGTGCATTTATATATATTCCCTATGCAATTTAACAGAAAATAAATTGTTTCACTTTCTGGAATGTGTTTGAAAATTATGCTACAATTGTTACTTAAAGGAATAAAAAATAAGAAAAACCTTCCATAAATTGTACTAATTGTTTAATTTTTTTCTTTGGTAATATCTTCTGTCAAGGTCTGTCGGTTTAGTGTCCATTAATACTGTTTGGGTTTTTTTTCTTTTGGGGGATGGGGAGGTCGTGTGATATTTTTTTCCTGTTAGTATGCTGCCAAAACACAAGGGAAAAGTCTAGTGGAAAAATTTATGATAGAAGAAACCACTATGTATAGTTTTCCTCCGTTCTTCAGATATATATATTTTTTTGCTTTATATCTTTGAACATATTTGTGTAGTTCAGGTAAAGATTATGCATGATCAATGAAATCATAAAAACAGCTGCTACAAGCCAGCCAATAATACTGATTAGTAAATTAAAAGTCCTATGTTAAATAAAATCATGCCCCACGGTTTTGAGTACTCTGGGTCTTCAAGAAAAGCTCAACAGAAATAAAACAGTTGTATCCTGAAGAATCTCTATGTTTTCTCTACAGCTGGAGATTGCACTTAATCACCTAAGTGTTAAAATAAAGAGTGCTTGCATGTTGGGATGCCAGAAAAAAGCAGGAGATTCAACTAATTATGAAAAGTAGCCAAGAGAAATGGTTTTGGACTTACTTTATGATTTATATTCTACTACTGTATCTGTTTCTCCAGTACACAGGCTACCTCTGATGAGGAGTTTGGCTTTGAAAATTTGAAATGGTAAGAGAAAAAGCCATCTGCATGTGCCTCTGGGGTTGTGTTTCTCAAAAAGCAAGGAACAGCAATAGGCTACAGCTTTATATCAAAAGCCAGGATAGGAAGGAATCATGTCAATTGTACCTTAGTGAAGTCCTGCCTGTGAGGCCCAGAACATGGCTGAGGATTTATTTTCTACCTCTTTTTACCTTCTAACTTATTGGGCAGGTGGTGTACTTAGGAAAGGCATTCCACATCCAGTCTGAAAAGCAGGCAGCAGCTAAAAATCACCTAAGCACACTAATGATAAATTTAAAAGTGACTGAATATAGGCATGAAATCTAATGATTTTAAAATAATGTTTTTAAAGCAATAGTCAATGTAGGATATGATAAAAATACAAAACCCAGCTAAAATCCTATAGGAAAAGATTTCACAGCATGAGCAGAGTAGTTCCAAGGTGAGAAATGGAGACTTGAACTTCCAGCATCTTATTCTCAAACCACTGGTTAGAGAAAACATGTGATAATGTATTTGAGGACCTAGATCTTCAAGGACAGAGGGTCGCTTGGTTCCCTGGAAATCAAAGGAACTGAATGGTTGAATAACTCTGAGTAGTTGCAGCACCAAAATTTAAAACTGTGATCCCACTTTGTTATAGTTATGTAGCTCTATTTACTTGGGGAGAGCTACCACTAAGTGAGAATAAGTAAAGCACATCTGCCATGATCCTAGCATCTTAAAAATAGAAGAGAGATTATTTTCTTAAGCATCTTCCACACCATTTACCTAATGGCAATACAAAGTTATCCAGAGAGATTAAGAATTAGACTGGGGGAGGAACAAAGCACTTTTTTCTAACATATCTTCCTCTACCAGAGATCATAGCCTGAAGCAACTTAGCTCAAAAATCAGCATAAAACAACTCTCTGGAAAAGTTGTCTGATAAAATATTGGATCTAAGCTCCTCCCCCCCATTAAGGTTTCTAACCTCTATATTGATGTAAAGTCACACATGCCTGACTTTAATAACCCAGAATTTAGAAAATATACACAGGAGACAGAAAGTATTGATATGATAGGGAGCTCCTCATCAACATGCACCTTGATCTACTGAACTAAAGCTGACAGCCAGTCAGCTGCAACGATTCAGCTGTACTTCCCTGTAAAATACAGAAGCAATGAGTATTAGGCCCATCAACAGACCATACTAACTTGGCTGTCATTTGGCCCATTTCCCACTGCAGACTCCAAATATTATTCACCCTGGAGGCTTTCAGGATCTGTCTGATGTTTTTCTTTGTACCCCTGTACAATGGAGGTTTCAGAAAGGATTATTTTAACTTGATAATCTGAAAAGTGATCTAATAGGGGACAGCTGTGGCATCTGAGTCCCAGGGCTATTTATTGCCAATTAGTATGAATTTTAAACATATTGCCTTCATTCTTTACTTGACCTGTCCTTAAATAAAGGACAACACTCTGCAGGGGGTGGGTGGGAAATGAGTTTATGATAAGGACCACTGAAATGAACCTAAACAGAAAGACTATGAGGAAACTTCAAGATTAATTAGTGAAAGACTAAGGATAATGAACCTTTGTTATGTGAAGACAATTGATAATAAAACCAATATTTGATCATTTAAAGTACCCTAAGGGATAATACAGCAAAAATGCAAACTGTCAGACTTAAACCATGCATTACAGTTATAACCATAACTGTATAAGCCACTCTGGGGTTTTATTTTTATTTGCTTTTTAAAGAAACCTTATGCTTTCAGAAAGTAGAGTCTTAAAAGCCGTCTGTGGGAAGGTTAGCTATGAGATAAGAAGCTCAGTATCTCATATTGTACCACTTAGGAGCCAAGGATGTGAGAAGAGTAGGCAGCACCACTGCAGTGGCAGTGCTTGTGCCTGGACACTGCAGAGCGGTATCTGAGACCATAGTTTGGTTTCCGTGCTTAGAATGCAAAATACTTTCTGTGGCTATGCAGGGACAGAGAAGAAAAATTACATCTTTGTTATGGTAATGTAATGTCCAAGTACCTTATTTCTATGGCTTTGACAACAGCAACAACAACAAAATATATTGAGCAGTCTTAGTATGCTTAAAGAGTATTTGAAGTAACATGATATTGAAGTGTCATATGAAGTCCATTAAATATTGCGTGCCATCAAATATATATGTTCATCCTAGAGAGTGTTTGATCCAAGGTTCTGAAATATACTATATTTTAAAAAGAACAGTGACATCACAACATTGATTCCACACATGAATCATCAATATATTGATGAACGGAAGCAGAGGTCGCTCAGCTTCTTGTATTCTCTTAGAGAAGTCTGAAACACAGAAAAATAATATGCAGGTGAGGTCAGCCAGAGAATCAGAAAAGGCTTTAGGCATTAGTTTAAGTTACTTATAAAGTATTTAACATAAGACCAGTATATCATACATAACGTCTGTAATAAGATGCTCCAAATGGTTACTCCAAAAGCATACAAATTTACTCAACACTACAGAGACATCTTCTGGGGACAACTACCTGTTGCAGAAAAAGGTTACAAAAGGTCATGGGAGAAATACTAAATTACAGTGAATACTGTTTATATTCATATACTTCTAAAATGATTTGTAAATAAGTGAAAACTTCCTTCATTTTGGATTTTAATGTTCTCACATGCAATGTTAGCATAATTTAGTAAGAGAAATTTCAGTGAGGTCTCCCAAGAAATGTGTTTTACATGGAGTTCTTTTAGAATTCCATACTATTGGGAATGATATATAGAGATCTTAATTTGATGACTAAACAGGTCCAGAAGTCCTGTATAGAGTATTTAGTTACAGTGCTGCAGCATAAAAGAAAAGAAACTCAAAACCAGAGAACGGAGCCAGTATGAATCTGAGTAAGGAAAATTGAACTTCCAGATTGGCAGGATGATCAAGAAGAAAGAAGGGTGTCATTTGGGATGAAGGGAATGGTCCACTCTCTTAAAAGAATGCTGATATATCTACTTCTGACACAGGTGTGTATACAATATCCTGGAAATTAAGGTGCACAGAGTATAAGTGTGTTAGTACTCTGAACACTGAAACATATAGCTCAGTAATGAAGATTTTGGGGAAAAACAAAGTAATCAAAAGTGTAATATGGAACACTTTTTTTTTTTTAAAAAAAAAAAGGTCCCTTTTTACACACATTTTGAAAAAAATGTTTATTTCTTGATCATATTATACTTTTCACTTAGTGGTTGGAATAAATCAGAGCCATATCCTAGAGAGTTCTGGCATTTTAGAACCCTGGATATTTAAGAAACTGGATGGTTTGCAAATAATAAAATAACAACTTAATGGAAGAAAGATTAAGCAGGAAGTTGGAGTTTTCTGAGAACTGGGATTTGTCCCTGTTTCTCTGGTGGACCTCTGTGCACACAGCATGGTCAGAGTCCTAGAATTGCTCATTCTGGAAGGGACCTCAGAAGGTCTCTAATGCAGCCGTCCAGGTTGGCTCATATAGGTTCCTCTGGGCTTTATCTGTTCAGGCCTTGAAAACCTCCAGGGATGGAGTCTTTCTGGGCAAGTTGTTACAATAATTGTTTTCCTGAGGAAGAATTTCTCCTTTTATCCAGTCTGAAACCTCTTTTTTCAACTTGGACTCTTTGCCTGTTGCCTTTAACAATACACCACTATGAAAAGCCTGGTTGCATCTTCTTGAAGACCTCCCTATAAGATCTGGAGTGGCTGTGAATTGCCCCTAAAGCCATCTCTGTCCCAGTCTGGACAAGACCTGTTGCCCCAGCTTCTCTCATGGGGCAGCCACTCCAGCCTCAAACCACCCTGGTTTTCACTCACAAATTTCACTCACTGAAATTTGTCAATTTCCTTCCTCTACTGGGGGTCCTTAGCAAGGTACAGATTTATCTAATGAATGCTGAGTGAAAGGAGACAATAATTTTCCTTGATTTCCTGGCTCCTGCTGATGTAGCCCTGGGTGCTGTTGGCTTTCTCTGTGTCCAGGGCTCACTGCTGGCTCAGGTTTATGTTGCTTCTCACCAGAACACCCAGCTCCTTTCTCAGAGTTGCTCCTCAGCCAGTCAGTGCCCGGTGTGTAGCACCACAGAGGATTATTCCTTTCAAGGTGCAAGACTTTGCGGTTGTCCTTCTTCAGTCTGATAAGGTTCCTGTAATGTCCATTTTTCCCCTTTTGTGCAGGTCCCCCTGTGAGGCAGCCCTTCTCTCAAGCATATTGACTGGTGGCCCTATGGTGGTGTCATATGCAAACTTGATAAGAGTGTCCTCTGTCACCACTGGTAATGATGTTAAGCAGGACAGGTCACAGGACTGGGCTGTGCCGTATCATGCTTGCCACTGTCACCAGCCAGAGAACTGCCCATTAATCATGGCCCTCTGTGCCCAATCATCCAAACAATTGTTTTCCAGACTCATTATCCACTCATCATTACTGCAATATCTCATCTTGGGTTAAAGAATATTACAGGAGATGATGTCAAAACCCTTGCTAAAGTCAAGATAAATGACACCTACTGCTCTCCCTCTGTTCACAAATCCAGTCATTTTATAATAAAAGGCAAAAAGGTTGGTGAGACAAGATTCATCCCTGGAAAATCTTTATAACTTCTCCCCAAAACCTTTGTCTCATTCACATGTGCAGAAGTGCATTCCAAGATTTTCAGGGTTTTCATGAAGGTTACTTCACATGTTTTCTAGGGATGGAAGGGAGGCTGACCAATGTGTAATTGTCTAGGTCATCTTTTTGGTTTCTCTCATTTTTATTTTGCAGGTTTGTAGTCGGATTATTTGTCTTATGCCATTTGTTCTTAGTGGTTTTGTTTTCCTCTGAAATTTCCTTTTAAACTAAACCAATGTATTCTTAAATTAGAAAATCCAATAAAAGATCCATGCACTATTTAAATGTTATTACAGAATGATTCCTTGTTTATTGCTGCTTCCACTCAGAAGAAATTGGTCACCAGGTGACAAAGCTGTAAACATTTTTCTTTTCATTGACAGAACTCCTTCCTCTGAATTAGATGATTAACTGCAGTTGGTGACTGTAAAGACCTGTACATTTCTTTCCAAACTATCTTTGGGCAAAGAAATGCCTGCTGAAAACCTTTATGATTCTTTAAAGTACACACAATCTAATTAAAATATTTTGATTCAGTATGTCATGAATTGTTATTAAAAATAGAAACAAAGAAAGCCTATCTTTAAGGCTTGTATTTCTGTTCAATGAAAAGAATGACCTCACCATATGCTCCCTTAATTTCTTATGAAGGCAGAAAAAGATATTCACAGGACTTGTTACTTTAATGAAGATTCTGAAAACTGTTTATTGTTGGACCACCAAGAAAGCGTCCAAGGAGTATACTTTTGAAATGATGAAAATGTAATGAGTCAACTCCTAAACTTACATAAAGCTATTCTCTTTTTTTTCCAAGTGCACACAGGTATGGGAAATCTGCCAAAGAACAAAATGCAGGGATTGGGATAAATAAAATTGAATTTACTAATCCTAAAACCTGTTCCTTTTTCATTTAATTTTTCCTGTCCCAGACATATATATCTCTTTTCTCACCTTTCAATTTGTAATTTTTATTCTTTTTTTATCACAGCTATGTCTTTTCCTCCTCTTGTGCTTAGATGTAATTCTTCTCTCCCTTCCATGCTACTGTCCCATCTCTCAAACATGTTTCCTTTTCTGGTTTTATTGCCTTATCCCCTTTCTCTTGCCCTTCATTTTCTTCTATACCCCTCCTAGTTCCTTTTGCCAACAGCACTCCAAGCTCTGCTATCTTCTGTGGCTATGCTTCCCTCTTCTCCTTTTATACTCATGTTACCCAACTCAAATATTCAGGCAATGCCATATGTAGCTATGACATGCACATTAAGGAAGGAATGACTGGAAACTGTGAGCAAAGTTGATTCTTATCCACAACAATCTGGATAAACAGAAGAGCGTTTTTAAAGAAGAAATGCTAGAGTGATTCTATTTAAGCCTAAAAGTTTAATGAAAAACATGTTAAAATAAGGTAGCTAATTTGAAGCTCTGTAAAACTTTGAAGCTTTACAAAAAATCCTGCCTAATTTTTCTGAAGTGCAGTGGCTAAAACTGAAACATATCCTCATTCCCAAAGAGGTGTTTTACACAGAGCACAAAATATGTATGTGAATGTATCCTCCATTTTTTTCATATATCAGTTTACAGCTAGAGCATTTCCATTGCTTTCCCCCTTCCTAACATAAAAAATCAAGTTTTCAATAACTTCTTTTTTACTTTTTCTATAGAATAAAAATTCTTTAAAATCATCCCAGATAATTTCTTAAACTGGCAAATACTTCGGAAATATTTATTGCAATCATGACTTTAGTTAGAAAATAATATATATTATATGTATATATATAAAATGTACATTATTATTGTTTGTATAAAATTATCGAGAACTAAAAGGTAATTGGCAGAAGTGGCTCAATGAGGCAACCAAGTCAGGTAAAGTCATCTGACACTAAGCTAGAATTTCAAAAAGTTTCAGGGCCTGAATCTATTCCCAAGAGCACCTGTGTTAGGTTATAGTGGCATTTAGTTTCAGGTTTAGCTAAAATTAGATAAACCTTATTCTTTTAAAAACTGTACTACATAATTTCAATGATCAGAATATTTTAATTTGTATAGTATGTAGACCAGGGACAAATTATGCCCAAAGTTATGTCAATTATAAGAACAATCAGCAGCTTAACTTGGATAAGAGTTATGTTAAAATCTGTGTTCAGTCACACTCCAAATAGACTTAAATGTCTCATCTTGTATCCCTTCACTCAGTAGAAGAGATGTAAATGGTGCAGGTGCAAACAATTACACTACTTGTCCTTCTGCCAAACCAGCATCTAAAACATGACTGAAGATTACACACATCATTACAAAAATAGCTGGATTTTTTTTTTCTTCGTTAATATTCATTTTTCCAATGTAAGCACTTCAGCTATCACAAAGCATTTAAAAAAATGGAGGGGAGAGAGCGACAAGCTCAAAGATTTATCAGACGTAAATCATAAAGAAAGTGCCTCAAATGGTGAAGAAAAATCTTTGAAAAGGATTTTATAGAGGCTCAGTGTCCAGATGAGGATCAGTGAAAAATGGTGTCCCTCAGGGGTTCATACTGGGACCAGTACTGTTTAGTATCTTCATCAATGACTGTCATGGTTTAACCTCAACCAGCAACTAAGTACCATGCAGCCACTCACTCACTCCCCCCAGTGGGATGGGGAGGAGAATCAGAAAAAGGTAAACCCCATGAGTTAAGAACAGTTTAATAATTAAAATAAAGTAGTAATAATAATAACAACAACAACAATAGTAATAGTAATTAATAGTAATAGTAATTAATAGTAATAATAATAGTAATAGTAGTAATAGCAATAGCAATAGCAATAGCAATAGCAATAGCAATAGCAATAGCAATAGCAATAGTAATAGTAATAGTAATAATAATGAAGAGGAAAGGGAGAGAGAGAGGAATAAAATCCAAGGGAAATTTTAAAAAACAAGTGAATCACAGTATAATTGCTCACCACCCACTGACCAATGCCAGCCAGTCCCTGAGCAGTGATCAGTGGGCCCCAGCCAACTCCCCCCAGTTTATACATTCAGCATGATGTTCTATAGTGTGGAATATCCCTTTGACCAGTTCAGGTCAAGTGTCCTGGCTCTTCTCCCTCCCAGCTCCCTGTGCCCCTGCTCACTGACAAAGCATGGGAAACCTGAAAAGTCCTTATTTAGAGAAGCACTACTTAGCAACAACTAAAACATCAGTGTGTTTTCAACATTACTCTCATACTAAATCCAAAACACGGCACTGTACTGGCTACTAGGAAGAAAATTAACTCTATGCCAGCTGAAACAAAGACAATGACATAGACAGTGAGATCTAGTGCACCCTCAGCAAGTTTGCAGATGACACCAAGCTGGGTGGTGCGGTTGGCACGACTGAGAGACAGGATACCACCCAGAGGGAATTGTAGAAGCTCAAGAAGTGAGACCATGTATATCTCATGAGGTTCAACAAGGTCAAGTGCAAGGTGCTGCACCAGGACTGGGGCAAGCCCCAGTATCAATAATGGCTGGGGGATAAATGGATTAAGAGCAGTCATGGGGAGGAGGACTTGAGGATATCAGAGGGTGAAAAGCCAGACACGAGGCAACAATATGTGCTTACATTCCCGTGTCCTGGTTTCAGCTGGGATAGAGATAATTTTCTTCATAGTAGCTGGTTCAGTGCTGTGTTTGGGATTCAGTGTGAGAACAATGCTGACAGCACACTGATGGTTTTAATTGTTGCTGGGTAGTGTTTATGGCAAGTCAAGGACTTTTCAGTTTCTCAGGCCCTGCCAGTGAGAGGGCTGGAGGGGCATGGGACATTGGGAGGGGACACAGCCAGGGCAGCTGACCTGTAGCCAAAGGGACACTCCATACCATTGAATGTCATGTTGAGTACGTAAGCTGGGGGAGGAAGAAGGAAGTGGGGGGATGTTCAGAGTTATGACATTTGTTTTCCCAAGTAACCATTACACATGACAAAGCCCAGCTTTCCTAGGGATGGCTGAACACCTGCCTGATGATGGGAAGTGGTGAATGAATTCCCAGTTTTGCTTTGTTTGAGTGTGTGGCTTTTGCCTTATCTATTAAATGGTCTTTTTCTCAGCACACAAGTTTTCTAACTTTTACTCTTCTGATTCTTTCCTGCATCCCACCGTGGGGCAAGTGAGTGAGCAGCTGCATGGGGCTTAGTTACCAGCCAAGTTTAAACCATGACACCCAAAAAGCCATCCATATGCTGGGTTACATCAGAAGAATGGCCAGTAGATTGAGGAAGGTGATTCTGCCCCTTCACTTTGCTCTCATGAGACACAACCTGCAGTACTGTGTCCAGCTCTGTGGTCCTGAGCACAGGAAAGACATGGACCTGTTGGAGCAGGTCCAGAAGAGGGACACAAAAATCATCAGAGAGTTGGAACACCTCTCCTGTGAAGAAAGGCTGAGAGAGCTGAGGTTTTTCAGCCTGGAGAATAGAAGGCTCTGGAAAGACCATATTGCAACCTTCCAATACCTAAAGGGGGCTTACAAGAAAGGTGAGGACAGACTTTTTAGTAGGGCCTGTTGTGGTAGGACAAGGGGTAATGGTTTTAAACTAAAAAAAAAGGTATATTTAGACTTCTAGTCTTTAAAATGAGGGTGGTGAAACATTGGAACCGGTTGCCCAGAGAGGTAGTAGATGCCTCATCCCTGGGAACATTCAAGGTCAGTCTGGAAAGCGCTCTGAGCAACCTGATTGAGGTGAAGATGTCCCTGCTAGTTCCAGAGTGGGTTGGACTAGATGAGCTTTAAAAGTCCCTTACAACCCAAAGTATTTTATGATTCTATAATTCTATATTTGTTAACACTTATTTTTCACTAGATGTCTCATGACTAAGAAATAAGGTGACATTTCAGACAGCCCAGTTAATAGCTATAGTAGAATAGCAATATCCTGAGTTCTGAAGTAACTTTGGACTCAACTTTGTTTTCAGGAAGATCATGACACTGGGATTGTTTCATAGCCATATGAAATTGAAGTTGTCAAGCCAGAACAGTTTGATGTCTCAGAATCATGTCTCTCTTTGCTTCATATATAGACCATATATGTATGTCCTGACATGAACAAAATCATGGTATAAAATATACCTTCTAATATGTAAAGCACCAACACAATTTCATAGAACATCTTATTGCCTGATTAAATTGCAAAATGTTTGTTATTCCACTTTTTTTTGCTTAATGCTTATATCATGCACATGAACAGTGTTAAATATAGAGCAACAACCCTGCATCACATAAGTTGCCTGAAGATGTTTATTCAGTGAAAACTCTGTCTTGTCAAAGTATTTTTATGATTGTTTTGCTGGCTTTTTCCTCCATGATACATGAGTCACGTTATTTTCTCCTTCAAAACCTCTGGGGTTTTGTTCCACATCTTTTAAATTTGTTTTTCTAAAGAAGTTATTTTATATATGAACAAATTTAGGATTAATTTTGATTTATGCATCATAATTAAACCTTTGGGATTGCTGTAATTAAGATACACGAATTGAAAGTTCAATTGCTTTGATCTTAGTGCACTTCACCTGTTTATGATGTCAGCAGAATTCTGTAACTACATTAAATAGTTTCTGAACTATCAGCTCCATTTTATGACACTTTTTAGTACTTAAAACCTCTCCCAAACCCAAAAACAAAACAACAAGAAAAAAGACAAGAAAACAAACCCAACCAAAAACCCGCACCCTCCACTGGTATTAAAGAAACTGGTCTCAAACAGCATGACATTGATAACCATATTTTTCAAATATATGTACATTAATTAATCACAGACTCATAGAATGTTTTGGGTTGAACATTAAAGACCAACTACTCCAAGTCCCCTGCCATGGACAGGGACATTGTTCACTAGATCAAAGTGCTCAAAGCCCCATCCAGCCTGACCTTGAACACTTCCAACGATGGGGCATTCACAGCTTCTCCAGACAGCCTGTTCCATGTCTCACCACCCTCATTGTAAAAAATTACACCCATAATAGCCTATTTAAATCTATCTCCCAGATTAAAAACAGTGCCTCTTGTCCTGTCACTACAGGCCTTGGTTAAAAGAAGCTCTCTCCATCTTTCCTGTAAGATCCCTTTGTATATTGAAAGGGCACAATAAGGTCTCCTCAGAGCCTTCCCTTCTCCAGACTGAACAGCCACAACTCTCTCAGCCTTTCTTCATAGCAGAGGTGTTCCAGCCTTCCGACTTTTTTTGCGGCCCTCCTCTGGACCTGCTCAAAGAGGTCCATGTCTTTCTTGTACTGGCAACCCCAGAGCGGGATGCAGTACTCCAGGTGGGTTCTCCTGAGAACAGAGTACAGGAGGAGAATCACCTCCATTGGGCTGGCTGCGTTGGCCACACTTCCTTTTATGCAGCCTAGGATACAATTGGATTTTTGGGCTGCAAACACACATTGCCAGCTCATATTCATCCAACCAATTCCTGAGTCATCTGTAAGTCCATCAAGCCCATATCGCTCCAGTTGAGTAGCAATAATATTGTGGAGGTCAAACCAAAGGCCTTACAGAAGTCCAGGTACATGACATCTGCAGCTCCTCCTTTGTCCACTGTTGCAGTCAGTCCATTGTAAAATGCCACTAGTTTAATCAGGCACAATTTGCCCTTGACGAAGCCATGTTGTCTTTCTCAAATCACCTCCCTGCACTTCATATGTTTCAAAAAGTCTTCCAGGAGTATCTTTTCCATGATCTTACCAGGCACAGAGGTGAAGCTGACTGGTTGGTAGTTCCCAGGGTCCTCCTTTCTACCCTTTTTAAAAATGGATGTAATGTTTCCCTTTTTTACAGTCATTGAGGACTTCACCTGACTCCCATGACTTTCCAAATATGATGGAGAGCAGCTTGGCAACTACATCTGCCAATTTTCTCTAGGACCCTGGATGCATCTCCTGAGGTCCCATGGACTTAGGCATTTTCAGGTTCTCATACCTGATCTTCTCCTACAATGAGAAGGACTTCATTCTCCCAGTCCTTGTCTTGAGGTTCAAGGATTGAGACATGTGGGAAGATAGATTACTATTGAAAACTGAGGCCAAAAAAAAAAAAAAAAGAGTACTTCACTCTTCTTCATGTCGGTTGTCACCAGCTCTCCTGTCATATTTACTGGGAGGTATACATTTTCTTTAATCTTCCTTTTCTGACTGATGTACCTGTAAAAGCCCATCTTTCTATTTTTCACATCCCTTGCCAAATTTAGCTCCAGCCGTGCCTTAGCTTTTCTGATCCCATCCCTATACATATGGGCAGTGTCCCTATATTCTTCCGATACCCATCCCTGGTTCCACTGCCTGTGCATTTCCTTCTTACATTTTAAGTTGACCAGGAGGTTCTTACTGAGACCTGCTGGTCTTAAATATGATTACAAAAAATCTACAGTACTTCACATTCTATTCATAAATGAGAACTATTTCAAAGTGCTTTTTTCTCACTCTGACTTAGCTTTACCACAGAACCTATCCTGAACTGGGCACACTTCCCCAAATAAACTATGCAATACATTCAGCTTTTCCATCCTTATGTCTTTTCTTTGTTTGGTTGTTTGTTTGTTTGTTTTGTTGTTTGGGTTTTTTTTTAATTCTGAATTCTTTTATTGTCTAATCAAAACATCTTTTAGTCAACTGGAAAGCACAGCCTGTAAAGTGACACACTTAAAAGAGTTTAATACACAAACCCTTGGGCTCCTTTCCTCAAAAAGGTTATCTATCATTAATTTTGTATAAACTTCACTTGGAAAAAGATCCAGAATGTACTTTACAGAATAAAGTAGAGTACATTTCTTTTTTTAAATATT